>NC_044556.1:23380119-24087181 GCF_007565055.1 Rhinopithecus roxellana | reverse complement strand
ATAAAGAACCATGAAATAAGAAATAGAAAAACTAAAGCACATATTACAGTCAACTGATTTTCAAGGAAGGAAGCCAACAAAAACTTTACTAGGCGAGAAGTCACCCTTTTCAATGAATGATATTCGGCGAAGAAAATCAGATCGCTTAGCCCCATGCCAGGAAGATGCCGAAGAAGGCAGCTGGCCTCCTATCTCCACCTTATACAAAAAATCAACTCGATATGGATTATAAGACCAAATCGTAAAAAAATGAAGAAAATTTAGGGTTTTAACTCTCCTATACATTGGTCTAAGCAAAAAATTTGTACTTACGACTCAGGAATGCACAGGCAAGAAAACAAATCTAGTCAAACAAGCATTTTTCATTTAAACTAACAGCTTCTGCCACGAAAAAGAACTATCAACAAAATAAAGCGAACAACCTGTGAATGGGAGAAAATATTTGCAAACTATTCACTGACAGGGGGCATAATATCCCAGAATTATACATTATACAGGAACTCAAATAACCAACAGGAAAAGCAAATAATCCCATTAAAAAAGGGGCAAAAGCAATTGACTATATGTCTCCTCAAAAGAAGACATACAAAGAGCCGGTTTGAAAAAAAAAATGGTATATGAAAATGCCTCAACATTACTAACCATCAGAGATAAACAAATCAAACCACCATGAGGTGTCTCATCTTACTCCAATCATAGTGGTTACTATTAAAAAATACAACAATAATAGATGTTGGTGAGGGTGTAAGAAAAGGAATGAAGAAAAGGAAAGGAATTTTTCTATAGTTTTGTGTAGGACTGCTCAGTGTAGAGTCGTTATAAAAAACAGTATAATTATAAAAATTCTTAAAAAACAAAAAAACAAACTGAAGATAGGAATTACTAGGAATTACATTGATCCAGCAGTCTTCACACGGGTTCTAAGGAAAATAAATTAATATTATCAAGGGAATCTTCCGAAATGTTTATTGCAGCATATTTTAGTATAATATAGGTAAGATGTTGGACAGCAGTGTGCCTAAGTTTGTAGTTGATGTAATGTGTTCCGATTTTGTCTATGGTAAAGAAAATGTGATTTCTCTTCTTCTGCAGAAGGTATATCACTTTCATGTCATTTGCAGACACCATGAAAGGCACTGAAGTCATTCTCTTAAGGACATAAGCACGGGCACACAAAGACCAAAAATCATATGTTTCCACTTGATATGTGGGAAACTAAATAATTTCGACACATAGAGTTTGGTGATGGGTAGAAACAGATTAACAGCGACTGGCAACGGTGTGGTGCGGGAGGGGAGGCTGAGAGAATTGGATTAACGGGTACAACATAGAAGTAATAAATTCAAGTTTGATAGCCCAGACCATAGTATGATATACTTTCAAAAAAATGTAATTTTTTTACTTAGGGTATTAGAGAACACTTTGAATACTCTGATTTGACTAACTATGCATTCTTATATACTTAATAAATTTCTCATGTACCCTTAAATTGTGCACAGATTAAAAAATACAAATGTCACACTGTACTATGTATAACACAACTTGTGCTGGTTTCCCCTACTTATTATCAAATATTTAGTTAAGGCTCAACCAGATACCAAAAAGGACTATCAGAGGAAGTGCTGACAAAGACAATAGAGGCAACATATGAAAACCAGTAGATGGCTCCTATTTCCATTTTCTATCATATCAACTCTTGTTAGGGAAATTATTAAAAAATTTCTCTGAAAAATCTCCTACCACTGTGATTGTGCTTGATAATTCTTTGGCAGGTTGGTACTGTTGCCGTCCTCTGTCCTTTCCTAGTGCCCAACTCCTCCCAAGGCATTTCAGTTATTTTGTAAAAAATGGACATAAGACCCAATTCTGGCCACCCGAATAAATGTAAACGCGAAAATCTATCCAATGGTAGGTACTTCTAGAGATAAATTTTTTAAATAAAAGACTCTGTTGTCGCCCCTTCAGCTACCCACCCTCCTGTATAGGAATCCAAATACAATTCTTCCGCATGGCATATTAAATACCTATGATGGACCGAATCTCAATGCCATTTTTGCGACTCTGAATTGACCCACAGGAGAAAAAAGACGAGAGATACCCAGACGGCCAGCTTTACCATCACCGAGCTTTGAATCCAGCTGCCAGCATGCAGTTTTCAGGCTCTTCGTTATATTGTGGAAAAAACATAACCCCCTTCCTTATGTCAGTATTTGTTAGTCTTTACTACCTGTAGCACTTTGTAAGCCTCTTAATTGCATTTTATACTAGCAACAGGAGAAGTTAGATTATACATAGCGCAGAGTTCTCATGGTAAGCTATTAGTTTAGTTCTTCTCAGCTAACTACCATCCTCATTTATATTAGTATCTATCATATGAAATTCTCACACCCTTATTACCTAAAAATAAAAGCCTTAATGAGTTAATGGCCTTTATTCTACGCTTTTACTGTATTCAAGAAAACAACAGCTGCTTAAGACACGGATCCCTCAGTGAATGAACAAAAGAAATGTGATTAAAGACTAAATGATTGTGAAAAGGTTATCCAAATATCAAAAGCTCAAAACCTCAATATCAAATGGTCAGTAAAATTTAGGCATACTGCAAGATACAATTAACTTATCTTCAGTGTATTACATGTTCTCCTGTAAGCCTAATTGGCACCTCTTCCATGGCGTTCTTGTATTCACAGTAGAGATTCGGACTCGTTAGCACAACTTAGTCTTAATGGTAAAGATCTTCTTTCCACCAGTGACATTTTATCGATCTTCAACACGTGGATACCTCATTCACATTCAAGAGAAATGATGTGAAACCATGTGAAACCTGGAAATATTCTGTGCCTATTGAAACCTATGAATCAATCCGAGATCATCAGGTCCCATCCTTTGTTCAAATATGAAATTGTGTTCTTCGCTTTCATGATAGAAGAAACATGAGCCATGCAATTATAACAATTTACAAACCTTACTCTAGGAATAGACGTCAGTAAAAACCTGACCTTGATCCTTGCTTCTTTTCCATAAGATCACTGAAAACTGAGAATGTAAGAATGGAATATGTCATGTATAGTTGCTTCATACATGAAGTTTTATCTAAATTTGAAACCTAAGTCTGGAATCTCGAAAATTCATATTGCATTTACTCATGCGACTTGATTCTGATACAGAGAACTAGCTATTGCAATGTGGCGATCAAACCAAACAGGTTTCATTATGCTCTGAAATTAATTTGAATAAATAACACAAGAAAACGCAGTAAAGCCATTTCGGTTTTAATTCTATTGTAAAACCAAATCAAACCCACCACAATGAAAGGCTCCTTTCTTCAACAAACATTTGCAATATCTACTAGAGTAGTACAAGAAAACTGCAGGCTAAATGACAGATATTAAAGCCAGTGAAGGAGTATAAAGGCAAAAGGACAAAACGGAAAAAGTGCTCGAAACAGCATGCAGGCAGCTGCAGCCCACAGCAGCACTGTGTGCAAAAATGTGATATAAGCAATTCGGTAACCAACCTCCAGTCATGGGGACACCTGCTTAACAACTGCTGCAAAGTCTGACCAGTAGTTTGGTTTTCATTAATTGCTAGAAAATGGAATGTTGCTTGTCCATGTCGGGCGCTATGAGACGAGTACCTAGCCAAAGAAGTTAGTTTCTTTTCTTTAACGAGGGTAGGACTGTATGAGGTGGAGCGGAAAGAACGTGAGGCACTCTTTTCTAACTCTTGCTCTGCTTCCCAAATGACAGGTGACAACCTGGGAAATACATGCAAGCACTTATTTTTGTCTGGAGTCTACGCCATTTTTATAAATCCCACCAATGATAAAAACAATGAGGCAAAGGAAAGTGATGTTGGGTCAATCAATAAAAAGAAGGAATAAACAAAGCCTGCTTTTGTTCATTTTGAGAGATGTGCCTATGGTCTTTCTGGTAGCCAGACCTAAAATATGGTCTCTTCCTGATGTCCCTTTCTGTGGATTCAAACCCTCAAGGATATTTGCTCAAAAGACTTTATTCCTCTTTCTTCCCAATTGTAATGGCTGTATATTGAAGCTCTACTTAAAACTCAGAGGTTTCCAGAGCCATTCAGGATTAGTTCTAAAGGTGAGAGCAGTCAGAAGAGGAGGAATAGGGAATTGGGGCATAGCTCTTTCTCTTTCTGCAACAATCCAAGCTCGTTGAATGAAGAGAAAAGCCACAGGCTACAGAAGTGTATAGTCAGGCAGACCCGTGTCACTCCAAGGAGACTGGTCTTGAAGGTCCAGTATGATGCGGCCACTGAACACCTCTGTTCAGTTTCATCTTTCTCCCCATCATTCACCCCAAAATTCTAGACAACAAAACACTGCTTTTCTCGGAAATCCATGTGATCTCTCTTTGTCTATGACCTCCTCTTCCCTGGTGATAAAACCCCACCTCTGACTCTTCAGTCTGTGACACCATATTTCCAGACCTGTGTCAAGATCCAACAGTCTTTGCTCCAAGAAAGAAAACTCCCAGCCCAGGACAAATTCAGTGCTCCCTTCTCTCTGCTCCTTTAGTAACATGAGCATGCATCTATTAGAGCAATTTTACAGGGTGGATTTTTAGACTATTTTTCAAAAGGCCATAAGCAACTTGAAGACAAAAACTTTATCTTTTTTTCATTGTGAACAGCATACACATAATAGGTACTCCAAAACATATATTTTTTAGTGAACTAAGAGTTGCTTTTTCCTTTTACGTTATACATGATAGCAGCTCCTTTTTGTGGATGAAGAAAAAAATGCTTATTGATTGAATCCAATTGAAATAGCCCATTCTTTACCCCTGACATTAACTTGGTAAGTACTCCACGTGCATGAAGATTATAGAAACAGGTAGTTCCACATAATTTGCCAGATGATGGGTTGTTGGGAACAGACTCTGACTTATCTATTTGTGTCTTTGTATTTAAATCATTATTTCCTCAGTAAAAGAGCTGTAGGCTGGCTTGGAAATGCAACAAAAGCCCAGTTCCTATGGAAGAAGAAGAAAGCCAAGAAAAGAAAGAGCAAGGAATCCTCAGAGCAATGTCCAAGCACGACAGAGGGTACCGTAGTATTTTTTCAGAGGTGATATAGATACTGTTAGCTATTCTCCTTCCCATGATTTTTTTATGTTATAGAGCAGTGATCTGGAAGGGAAAGAGAGGACCAGCTCGGAAGTGGGGATGGAGTAAGGAGGGGGGCAGTGAAAGCAGTCAGTGCCTCAGTTGAAAGAAACTGAAAAATGGAGGACAAAGGAGTAGAGGGGGAGAAAGCGGAGACGGAGGGAGGGGAGAAGGGAAGAAAAAGGAAGAGGAAGGAGGGAGGTGAGGCACTAAGAGGGGGGAAAGGGGGGGAAAAAAAAAATAGGGGAAAGGGTGGAAGAAGGGGACAGGGATAGAGAGGAAATGAGAACGGGGGGGAAGTACAGGGATGGAGGGAAGTGGGACGGGATGGGTGGGGGGAGTGCGGGAGTGCGGGCGGTGAGGTAGGGAGGTAGGGCGGGCGGTACGGGAGGTATGGATGTGCGGGAGTGGCATTGGTAAGAAGGCGGAAGGACCGCAAGGCATGAAGCAGGTAGGGGGGAGGCGTGACTTAAGTACGCGAACGAAGTACCGGCAGGCGTGAGGGCTGGCTCGTTCTTGAGGGGTGGATTTGGGAGGCGGGACGGAGTCCCGCAACTAAATCCTGGCTTGCTATTGAGGTCTGGGGGGGGAGTGAGGGATCGGATGGATTGTAGGGCGCCGGGAGGTGAGGGAGGGAGGGAGGCTAGGGAGGTAGTGGCGCTGTTGAGGCCCGTTATGTTGTCTGCTTTCAGGCATGACGACAGAAGGCAGTACGGGTGGGGGGATTTTAGTTCGTGAGGTTCGGATTTATTCCATTACGTACTCCTTCCAACCTCAATCCCTCCTTGTCTTTCTTCTTCTTCTTATTGTGGCTGTATTTCTTGCTTTAGTTACGGTCTTCTTTCTTTCTTTCTTTCTTTCTCTCTCTCTCTCTCTCTTCTCTCTCTCTCTCTCTCTCTCTCTCTCTCTCTCTCTTGCTCCCCCACCTCTCTCTTTTTCTCACTCTCTATCTTTCTTGATCTGGATCAAGAATTAGCCCAGGAGAGTGAGGATTTTGACCCAATTAAATCCATTCAGTTGGAACAACTAATACTAAGTCAATGCTTGAAGAAAACAATTTCTAGAAAAGCTGAGTATTTTCTGAACACAAATCTTTATTATCATACTTGAGATTGATCCTATAGCTCCATAGAATAAATATAGATTTCCATAGGAAGACATTACAAAGAAGATGTGGTCACTCTGGCAGCACCGGGCAGCAGTCCCCAAAAAGAGATTAATGAAGGTGGCTCTGTAGCAGGTTCCAAAATCTCAGTTATAGCTTTTTCCAACTCCTCCAGCTCCAGTAGAAGTGTAGGAAAAATAGCACCTCTCCTTCATGGAATGGCTAACTGACACCTTTTTTAACTGAAATATGTTGCTAACTAGCACTCTGCATCCCTCCCTCTTCACTAACAGGAGAGTGATGACATACTTTTTGTTACATAAAGTAATGGCCTAAGAAATATTGATCTGACCACAAGTTACTGAAATGGGGTGAAGATGGAGGGGAGCTTTCATTTAAATAGGCAAGTAAATGAGTCGGTCCCTATCAAGCCCCACTACCTAAGTTATTCACTAGTTAATGCCTTAAAAATCCATATGTGATTTACACGATCCTTTCATCCTGATGTGTCAGAAAGAAGACATGTCTCATGGCGAAAGATGGTCTCCTTGTACACACCCCATACTTAGTGCTGTGCCAAGCTTATGCTTCCTTCAACTTTCTTCATGAAAACAGGCATGCTGAAAATATGTTTGCGGATGGCACAGAAATGCTGTGCACATTTTAGCCATCATGTCAAAGCAGGAAATATTCAGAGCCATAACAAGCAAAAACAAAAACCACTGAAAAGTATTTTTTCCTCTACCAAGCTGTAGTCATTTCCATCCTCAATGGCAAGCCACAAATGCATTGTGTTAAGCACCATCCAAAAAATAGAGGGGTGGGTGTTATGGGCATGAAGACAGAAAATCTTGGAATAGGATCAGGCATCTCATGCTGTAACAAAGGGTTGTCAATTCTTGTCAATTTCAGAAAGCAAAGCCCCTGCTTCCATGGTAAGGGAAGCAGTAAAGGAAAAAGGAAATGAATCGGCTTATTAAATATCACCTAGTTTTCCGCTTCGAGTCTGTCTAGAAAATTGCAATTTTCCTGCTTTTTGTCTAATATTTCAAATCTTAGGAAATACAATCTTATTAGGCAGTTTAGATCCATGGACCAAGGAAATATTACAATTAACAAAGCAAATACTAAAAATAATAATAGCCGTTGAGTCCTTAAGCTATTATTTATCTTGCCAACTACATCACAGTCAAGTCTACTTGTAGACTAACTCCATGTCTTTTAGATTATTCTGAAGATAACAATGAGGGTCTTAAAAAAATTAGTCATCTATATTCTCATATTCCCACACAGTAAATGGTCACTCATAGGAAGCATTTTGTCAGCTGTTGTATCAGCAAAGTACACAAGGCCAATTCCCTCTTATAGGGCATTTAATCCCATGAGTAACTCAACTATCATAATTTTTTTTTTGTTGTAAAGATGATAGAAATCAATTAATTCACTTCTTCCCAAATATGGAAATTTCTTCCACAGAATCATAAGCAGCAGGTCTCACCTATTGCAATATGCAGAACCTCTTTTTTCTTTTGAGGTTCAAAAAAAGCCAACATACTACCCACTTCTACACTTGACAGGTGCGAATTAATTTCATTAGTTCAAGAAATAGCCACTCATCCCCTTCTGAAGCCCAAATTCTTTTTAAAAATATAAAAAGAATTTTGGGGGGGCGGAGCAAGATGACGATATAGCGAACAACTTCCAGTCTCCAACTCCCAGCGCGAGCGACAAGAAGACCGTTGATTTCTGCCATTTCCACTGCTTGGTACTGGGGTCCATTCATAGGGAGTGCCGGACAATCGGTGCTGTCATCTGTGCAGCCTGACATCGAGAGCTGAAGCAGGGCGAGGCACTCTGCCTCACCTGGAAGCCGCAGGGGGAAGGGGATCGTTTTCCTCGCCAGGGGAACTGCGGACAACACCATGCGAAAATCGGGTAACTCCCACCCAATACTGCGCTGAAGCATACAGGCATTTCCAGGACAAATATCCCACACCTGGCCTGGGGGGTCCCACACGCCCACGAAGCCTCCCTCACTGCTAACACAGCAGTCTGCCGCGATCTATCCGCAAGGCAGCGCGGGCGTGGAGTGGCGCCCGCCCTTGCCTGCGGCTTAAGTAGGTAAACAAAAGCCGCTGGGAGACCCTCGAATGGGTGGAGCCACAGCAGCTCAAGGAAGCCTGCTGCCTGTCTCTGTAGTCTCCACCTCTGGGGACAGCGCACAGCTGAAGACCAACAGGGGAAGTAGCGGGAGCCGGTGCAGACGCGAACGACTCTGTCTGACAGCTTTGGGGAGAGCCGCGGATCTCCCAACGCGGAGGTTGAGATCTGAGAACGGACAGACTGCCTGCTCAGGTGTGTCCCTGACCCCTGAGTAGCCTAGCTGGGAGAAATCCCCACTAGGGGCAGTCTGACACCCCACACCTCACAGGGTGGAGTACACCCCTGAGAGGACACTTCCAAGGAAGAATCAGACAGGTACACTCGCTGTTCAGCAATATTCTATCTTCGGCAACCTCTGCTGCTGATACCCAGGCAAACAGGGTCTGGAGTGGACCTCAAGCAATCTCCAACAGACCAACAGAGAGTCCTTCTGACTGTCAGAAGGAAAACTATCAAACAGGAAGGACACCTATACCAAAACCCCATCAGTTCGTCACCACCATCAAAGACCAGAGACAGATAAAACCACAAAGATGGGGAAGAAGCAGGGCAGAAAAGCTGGAAATTCAAAAAATAAGAGCGCATCTCCCCCTGCAAAGGAGCGCAGCCCATCGCCAGCAACGGATCAAAGCTGGTCAGAGAATGACTTGGACGAGAGGAGAGAAGAAGGCTTCAGTCCATCAAACTTATCAGAGCTAAAGGAGGAATTACGTACCCAGCGCAAAGAAACTAAAAATCTTGAAAAAAGAGTGGAAGAATTGACAGCTAGACTCATTAATGCAGAGAAGATCATAAACGAAATGACAGAGATGAAAACCATGACACGAGAAATACGTGACAAATGCACAAGCTTCAGTAACCGACTCGATCAACTGGAAGAAAGAGTATCAGCGATTGAAGATCAAATGAATGAAATGAAGCGAGAAGAGAAACCAAAAGAAAAAAGAAGAAAAAGAAATGAGCAAAGCCTGCAAGAAGTATGGGATTACGTAAAAAGACCAAATCTACGTCTGATTGGGGTGCCTGAAAGTGAGGGGGAAAATGGAACCAAGTTGGAAAACACTCTTCAGGATATCATCCAGGAGAACTTCCCCAACCTAGTAGGGCAGGCCAACATTCAAATTCAGGAAATACAGAGAACGCCACAAAGATACTCCTCCAGAAGAGCAACTCCAAGACACATAATTGCCAGATTCACCAAAGTTGAAATGAAGGAAAAAATCTTAAGGGCAGCCAGAGAGAAGGTCGGGTCACCCACAAAGGGAAGCCCATCAGACTAACAGCAGATCTCTCGGCAGAAACTCTACAAGCCAGAAGAGAGTGGGGGCCAATATTCAACGTTCTTAAAGAAAAGAATTTTAAACCCAGAATTTCATATCCAGCCAAACTAAGTTTCATAAGTGAAGGAGAAATAAAATCCTTTACAGATAAGCAAATGCTTAGAGATTTTGTCACCACCAGGCCTGCCTTACAAGAGACCCTGAAGGAAGCCCTAAACATGGAAAGGAACAACCGGTACCAGCCATCGCAAAAACTTGGCAAAATGTAAAGACCATCGAGGCTAGGAAGAAACTGCATCAACTAACGAGCAAAATAACCAGTTAATATCATAATGGCAGGATCAAGTTCACACATAACAATATTAACCTTAAATGTTAATGGACTAAATGCTCCAATTAAAAGACACAGACTGGCAAACTGGATAAAGAGTCAAGAACCATCAGTCTGCTGTATTCAGGAGACCCATCTCACATGCAGAGACATACATAGGCTCAAAATAAAGGGATGGAGGAAGATCTACCAAGCAAATGGAGAACAAAAAAAAGCAGGGGTTGCAATCCTAGTCTCTGATAAAACAGACTTTAAACCATCAAAGATCAAAAGAGACAAAGAAGGCCATTACATAATGGTAAAGGGATCAATTCAACAGGAAGAGCTAACTCTCCTAAATATATATGCACCCAATACAGGAGCACCCAGATTCATAAAGCAAGTCCTTAGAGACTTACAAAGAGACTTAGACTCCCATACAATAATAATGGGGGACTTCAACACTCCGCTGTCAACATTAGACAGATCAACGAGACAGAAAGTTAACAAGGATATCCAGGAATTGAACTCATCTCTGCACCAAGCAGACCTAATAGACATCTATAGAACTCTCCACCCCAAATCAACAGAATATACATTCTTCTCAGCACCACATCGCACTTATTCCAAAATTGACCACATAATTGGAAGTAAAGTACTCCTCAGCAAATGTAAAAGAACAGAAATTATAACAAACTGTCTCTCAGACCACAGTGCAATCAAACTAGAACTCAGGACTAAGAAACTCAATCAAAACCGCTCAACTACATGGAAACTGAACAACCTGCTCCTGAATGACTACTGGGTACATAACGAAATGAAAGCGGAAATAAAGATGTTCTTTGAAACCAATGAGAACAAAGATACAACATACCAGAATCTCTGGGACACATTTAAAGCAGTGTGTAGAGGGAAATTTATAGCACTAAATGCCCACAAGAGAAAGCAGGAAAGATCTAAAATTGACACTCTAACATCACAATTAAAAGAACTAGAGAGGCAAGAGCAATCACATTCAAAAGCTAGCAGAAGGCAAGAAATAACTAAGATCAGAGCAGAACTGAAGGAGATAGAGACACAAAAAACCCTCCAAAAAATCAATGAATCCAGGAGTTGGTTTTTTGAAAAGATCAACAAAATTGACAGACCGCTAGCAAGGCTAATAAAGAAAAAAAGAGAGAGGAATCAAATAGATGCAATAAAAAATGATAAAGGGGATATCACCACTGACCCCACAGAAATACAAACTACCATCAGAGAATACTATAAACGCCTCTACGCAAATCAACTAGAAAATCTAGAAGAAATGGATAATTTCCTGGACACTTACACTCTCCCAAGGCTAAACCAGGAAGAAGTTGAATCCCTGAATAGACCAATAGCAGGCTCTGAAATTGAGGCAACAATTAATAGCCTACCCACCAAAAAAAGTCCAGGACCAGATGGATTCACAGCTGAATTCTACCAGAGGTACAAGGAGGAGCTGGTACCATTCCTTCTGAAACTATTCCAATCAATAGAAAAAGAGGGAATCCTCCCTAACTCATTTTATGAGGCCAACATCATCCTGATACCAAAGCCTGGCAGAGACACAACAAAAAAAGAGAATTTTAGACCAATATCCCTGATGAACATTGATGCAAAAATCCTCAATAAAATACTGGCAAACCGGATTCAGCAGCACATCAAAAAGCTTATCCACCATGATCAAGTGGGCTTCATCCCTGGGATGCAAGGCTGGTTCAACATTCGCAAATCAATAAACGTAATCCAGCATATAAACAGAACCAAAGACAAGAACCACATGATTGTCTCAATAGATGCAGAAAAGGCTTTTGACAAAATTCAACAGCCCTTCATGCTAAAAACGCTCAATAAATTCGGTATTGATGGAACGTACCTCAAAATAATAAGAGCTATTTATGACAAACCCACAGCTAATATCATACTGAATGGGCAAAAACTGGAAAAATTCCCTTTGAAAACTGGCACAAGACAGGGATGCCCTCTCTCACCACTCCTATTCAACATAGTGTTGGAAGTTCTGGCTAGGGCAATCAGGCAAGAGAAAGAAATCAAGGGTATCCAGTTAGGAAAGAAGAAGTCAAATTGTCCCTGTTTGCAGATGACATGATTGTATATTTAGAAAACCCCATCGTCTCAGCCCAAAATCTCCTTAAGCTGATAAGCAACTTCAGCAAAGTCTCAGGATACAAAATTAATGTGCAAAAATCACAAGCATTCTTATACACCAGCAACAGACAAGCAGAGAGCCAAATCAGGAATGAACTTCCATTCACAATTGCTTCAAAGAGAATAAAATACCTAGGAATCCAGCTTACAAGGGATGTAAAGGACCTCTTCAAGGAGAACTACAAACCACTGCTCAGTCAAAGAGGACACAAACAAATGGAAGAACATACCATGCTCATGGATAGGAAGAATCAATATCGTGAAAATGGCCATACTCCCCAAGGTTATTTATAGATTCAATGCCATCCCCATCAAGCTACCAATGACTTTCTTCACAGAATTGGAAAACACTGCTTTAAAGTTCATATGGAACCAAAAAAGAGCCCGCATTGCCAAGACAATCCTAAGTCAAAAGGACAAAGCTGGAGGCGTCACGCTACCTGACTTCAAACTATACTACAAGGCTACAGTAACCAAAACAGCATGGTACTGGTACCAAAACAGAGATATAGACCAATGGAACAGAACAGAGTCCTCAGAAATAATACCGCACATCTACAGCCATCTGATCTTTGACAAACCTGAGAGAAACAAGAAATGGGGAAAGGATTCCCTATTTAATAAATGGTGCTGGGAAAATTGGCTAGCCATAAGTAGAAAGCTGAAACTGGATCCTTTCCTTACCCCTTATACGAAGATTAATTCAAGATGGATTAGAGACTTAAATGTTAGACCTAATACCATAAAAACCCTAGAAGAAAATCTAGGTAGTACCATTCAGGACATAGGCATGGGCAAGGACTTCATGTCTAAAACACCAAAAGCAACGGCAGCAAAAGCCAAAATTGACAAATGGGATCTCATTAAACTAAAGAGCTTTTGCACAGCAAAAGAAACTACCATCAGAGTGAACAGGCAACCTACAGAATGGGAGAAAATTTTTGCAACCTACTCATCTGACAAAGGGCTAATATCCAGAATCTACAAAGAACTCAAACAAATATATGAGAAAAAAACAAACAACCCCATCAAAAAGTGGGGAAAGGATATGAACAGACATTTCTCAAAAGAAGATATTCATACAGCCAACAGACACATGAAAAAATGCTCATCATCACTGGCCATCAGAGAAATGCAAATCAAAACCACAATGAGATACCATCTCACACCAGTTAGAATGGCAATCATTAAGAAGTCAGGAAAACAACAGGTGTTGGAGAGGATGTGGAGAAATAGGAACACTTTTACACTGTTGGTGGGATTGTAAACTAGTTCAACCATTATGGAAAACAGTATGGCAATTCCTCAAGGATCTAGAACTAGATGTACCATATGACCCAGCCATCCCACTACTGGGTATATACCCAAAGGATTATAAATTAGTCTACTACAAAGACACATGTACACGTATGTTTATTGCGGCACTATTCACAATAGCAAAGACTTGGAATCAACCCAAATGTCCATCTGTGACAGACTGGATTAAGAAAATGTGGCACATATACACCATGGAATACTATGCAGCCATAAAAAAGGATGAGTTTGCGTCCTTTGTAGGGACATGGATGCAGCTGGAAACCATCATTCTTAGCAAACTATCACAAGAAGAGAAAACCAAACACCGCATGTTCTCACTCATAGGTGGGAACTGAACAATGAGATCACTTGGACTCGGGAAGGGGAACATCACACACTGGGGTCTATCATGGGGAGGGGGGAGGGGGGAGGAGGGAGGGATTGCATTGGGGAGTTATACATGATATAAATGATGAATTGATGGGTGCTGACGAGTTGATGGGTGCAGCACACCAACATGGCATAAGTATACATATGTAACAAACCTGCACGTTATGCCCATGTACCCTAGAACTTAAAGTATAATAAAAAAAAAAAAAAAAAAAAAAAAAAAAAAAAAAAAAAAAAAAAAAAAAAATTATTCTAAGAAAAAAAAAAAAAAAAAAAAAATATATATAAAAAGAAATATTTCAGGAATCCCTGCCCTTCAGAAGCTCACAGCCTAGTTGGGGTACTTGGCAAACAATGTCAATGCAATATGATAATTACTATGAGAGAGGAAATTGTGCTCTGGTAATTTTTCAATATACCTTTTACTTATTCCCTTTGCCTGAGCTTGTAATTACATATTTATTAGTATAATTATCAGTTTAATTACCTTCTCCCCCGCTAAAATCAAAGCTTCATGAGAGAAGGCACTAAATTTTTTCTTTCAGCAATTATCTCCAGAACCCAGAGAGTATCTAAAATACTTATTAAATATTTGTTGAGTAAAGGTGAACAATTGATTAGCAGAGGTACTTTTGCCAAGGAAAACACATGTGGAGTAAAGATGTTCCAAGGAGACGTGTAGCATACAAAAAGGCTGGAAATGAGAGGGTAGAGCACTTGAAAGAGCCATGAGTGTTTTGGCATAAAAGGAACTTAGAGTAAGACATGAGAAGGTCAAGAGGTAATGCTAGACAGGCCTGGATCATAAAAAGCCTTTTATTATATGTTGTGCCAAGGAATTTGGATTTCTTTGTCATTACTGAGGAGATCTATTGGCTAGGTTTTAAGTCAAAGAGTGGCATGACCAGCTAACAGAGGAATTTGGTTGGCAAGACTGAGGGGCCTGATTGGAAGGAGGGTGATAATAGAGAACGTGTAGTGCAAGAAGAATGAGAAGGTAAAGAGAAGCAGGTGTATGTAACAAGGAAGACGACCCTATGAGGAAGATACAGGGATTCATACTGCATGACAGATTTCTGGCTGGGATGACTGGCAGAACTCAATTGTGGCATAAAATGCTATAGGAAACGGACTCTTTTTTTCTCTTTCTTGGAGAGGATGTCATGTTGAATTTCATGTTGAACATCCAGATGGATAGTGATAACATAATTCTGAGTCTGATGGAGAGATTTTAGCTACAGATTTGAGATTTGATTTGAGAGTGATTTGAGATTTGAGATTGATCTTGAGATGAATTTGAGATTTGAGAGTGATCAATAGAAAGATAATAATTAAAACCTAACCAGCAATGACTGTCTAATTACAGTATGTGTAGAATTAGAACATAAGAGTGCTAAAGAATAAAAGAAGTAAGGGGACAGTTACTAAGGAACTCAGAAGAAGAAGCATCCTGAAAACTAAAGAAAACCGGAAGAGGAGACCATCATGGAAATCACATAAGAAAAGGATTTCTGAAGACCCCATGAGTGTGAGAACTTAACTTTTCCAATATGGCAGGGGCTGAAAAATCTTTATTGTGATATTTACAATTTAGGTCATAGGTGATCTTGACAAGAACCACTGAGAGGAATCCGAGAACTGGAAGTGACAAAGCTGTCTTTTATTTCAGGGCCAGCTCTAGATAGTGTAATATTTTCTATTTATTATTCTGAATCAAATTTTCCCTTCACATAGATGGCTAAGTGTCTGGGGAGGAAGGAAGTGCAAATTTTATGAGTTTCAATGAAGAACTATAGTAAACATTTTATTTTGTTTCTACAAATATTTATCAAGCATCTGCTATGTGTCAAAATCTATGCTAGGTGTTACAGATACAAAGATGGATAAGCCATGATCCCTGCCCCCAAGAGGCTCAAAATATATTTAGGGAGACAGACAAATACACACTTCAATATGATAAGTATCATGGTGAAGTATGTAAAGATGCTGGGTTTATAGCACAAAAGATGAAATAGTTTTGCCTAAGGTAGTCAGGAACGAAGATCGCAGAGAACAAAGGGCACTTTGGGAACCTGAAGAACTGATAAGATAATATGGGCATATCTCTCCTTAATGTGGGTTATATGTTTCTGAAAATAAATAAACTATTGAATGATGAAGCAATATATGCTGTATTTGTGGTATGGTTTCCCATCAGAGCTGTATACTAAGCACTATATACTGAACTAGCTGTGAAATTCTCCCTTTAAAATACACACACACACACACACACACACACATTTTAATTTTTTGTTGTTTTTTGAGATAGAGTCTGGCTCCTTTGCCCAGGCTGGAGTGCAGTGGCACAATCTCAGCTCACTGCAACCTCCGCCTCTCGGATTCAAGTGATTCTCATGCCTCAGCCTCCTGAGTAGCTGGGATTACAGGCATCTGCCACCACACCTGGCTAATTTTTGTATTTTTAGTAGAGATGGGAGTTTCATTATTTTAACCAGGTTGGTCTCCAACTCCTGGCCTCAAGTGATTCACCCACCTCAACCTCCCAAAGTGCTAGGATCACAGGTATGAGCCACCACGCACAGCGGGAATTCTCTTTAAATTCCTTCAGGAATTTAAAGCCACTCTTGTTTCAAGCCACAATTTCGTTAACATGCTGTTCATACAATATCGGGTCAATCCACCCAAGCTGCAGTGATTTATATGATGATGCCCTTTACAAAGTAAAAGTGCTTCTTTCTATCCTTAACTGTTTGCTGGTCTTTGCTTTCTTATTCATTGACTATTACCTTCAAAGTGCCACTAAATATATAAAACTTTATGGTATACTTTCTTGGTAATTTTTCAGCACTTCCAATAGCATCATTGGTATTTATTTTGTCAGCTATGAAGGATCAAAGCATTTTGCCAAAAGATAAATTAATGGAAGAAGGAGAGACCAAAGAGAAGTTAATACAGAGTTTAAAACAAAACGGTGTGCACCACCACTCATAGTGAGGCATTGTGTGAAATTCTCTCTAGGGCTCATCGGCTGAGAGCCTCAGCTAAGCATCAATCTACTGAACTGGCTAACCCGTAATATACATTAATATATTGGAGGGCTGGGCGTGGTGGCTCACACCTGTAATCCCAGCACTTTGGGAGGCCGAGGTGAGTGGATTACCTGAGGTCAGGAGTTCAATACCAGCCTGGCCAACATGCTGAAAACCCCTCTCTACTAAAACACACACACACACACACACACACAAATTAGCCAGGTGCGGTGGCAGCCGCCTGTAATCCCAGCCACTCAGGAGGCTGAGGCAGGAGAATCACTTGAACCCAGGAGGCAGAGGTCGCAGGGAGCAGAGATCGTGGCACTGCACTCCAGCCTAGGAGACAGAGTGAGATTCCATCTCAAAAAAAAAAAAAAAAAAAAAAAATTGGAGAAAGGAGAGAACAAGCATAATTGTATAATAAATTTGTGATCTAAAGACACTATGAATAAATCTGTGCTATATAGGGCAGCATTAAAGGCAAAATGAAGAAAGAGAAGAAATGTAAATTCCAGCAGGTATAAGCATATGAATCCATGAGAGCACATGTGTAAGTTTAGTGTGGCTGGAGTGGACTGTGCATGCCGTGGAAGATAGAGATAAGATTAGAAAGGTTAAATTCTGCATAAATTGTGAATGCCACCTTATGCTGGACAAAGGAGTGTGGGTTATATTATACAGCAAGAAACAACCTTCAAATGTTAAGTAGAAAAGTGTACCAATCACTAGCACTGATGGAAATATGGAGAAAGTAACTGAGGCTGGTGAAGCTGAAAGCAGGGAGACCAGTTGAAAAGCTATTACAGTGGTCCAGATGAGAGCCCTGGGAACCTAAACCAAGTCAGTGGCAGCAGGAATGAAAGAAGCTGGGTGAGTACTCCTGGATCCCCAGGATATAACAGAGTTTCTCTGTACGAGGTAACTGCAAGTCAGATATTTCCTGTAGTATTATGTAGGGGCAATCTTCTTGCTCAACAAAAACACAGAGAAGCTAGACAGAGAGTCATCTTTTAGTAATGGATTAAGCCTGGAGCCCTCCAATATACTAGATTACATGAACAGTCCCAATCAAGTAAGGTATTGCATTCATTTCCTCCTTCCCTGCAACCCACACACAGGATTCCACCCTGAAGAATACAGAGGCAAGCTAGAGAGTCCAGGAAGAAGGGGGGAACCTCTAGTTGAACAACTAGATGAGACGTCTAGCATGTCTCACTCACTGCTGCATAAAGCCAACCGGAAGCAGCCTGAGTTAGGGGAGATAAGATGCTTTAACTTTACATAAAGTTGGAATTTTATTATTGCATCATGGATATACCAATGACTAAAGGGACATTTTTTGTGTGTGACTAGAAGTAATGGGGAAATTTTTATATGTGATCAGAAAAGTCATGACACTTGCTTTAGATTTCACCTGAAAAAGAAACAAGCTCTCCAGTATAGATGTGAATGGACAGGGGCAGAAAGATAAAGTAGTATTAGGAATAATCCCCCAGGCCTTCTTTGTTCATGTAAAACAAACTCAAATAATAGATTATTTTATATAATAATATATATGACAATATAGTTCAAGCCGCCTGAGTTTCCTTCCTCTTCTCAATTCCTTCTTTCCACCAGATATAATCATCTTTTTGAATTCAGATTATCATTCACATGTATTTCTTTTCATTTTACTCTATATGGGTTAATTAAGAATATATGTACAAATGCTTTGCAAATTTTTAAAACTTATATCGGTGATATTATATTCTATATATTTTTGAGCTACTAAATTTTCCAGAGAATTATCATTGTTGATTCTGTAACTGTAATTTGTTCATTTTCACTGCTATAAGTTATCCCATTATGTAAACATGGCACATTTTATCCATTTTTTTAATAGGCACTTAAGTTGTTTCAATTTTATTGCTGTTATAAATAATCCTGCTCTGAGCATTCTTTGTATGTGTTTTCTTTTTTATGTTCAAGAATTTCTTTGGGATATATACTCAAGAATGAAATTTCTTGCTTTGTTTTCTTCCACATATATTAAACAGAATTTGATTATTCACGTCTTTGGTTAATGATACATCCTCATTGTTAGTCCATATGTGGCTGTTTTTGTTTGGCTAGCTGGTATAATAGTCTAATAAGCACTCTTGAAATCGCTATTAAACATAAAAGCTAGTTCCATACAACATTTACATATAAACAGTATAAACCCTCATCTCAACCCTGACTCTCCTGATCCAGAAGTAATAATTAATTCGAGTCCTATGTTCATTGTCTCCTTGCTTTCTTTTTATTGTTATTTTATTGCATCTATAAGTATTCCTAGAGATTTATTTTTAATTGTTTATTTTCATAAAGATAATTTCATGAACATTTGCCCCTATATCACACCATACACAAAAATCAATTCAAAATGCATCTTATTTTGAGCTAGACAAAAATTTAAAACAGCATATCAAAATTTGTTGGATGCAGCTAATATAATAATATGAGGGAAATTTATAGCATTATTTGCTTATATTACAAAAAAAGAAAAAGGTCTAAAATCAACGACCTCAGTTTCACCTTAACAGGCTAGAAAAGGAACAGTAAAGAAACACTCAAGGCTGGGTGCGGTGGCTCACACCTGTAATCCCAGCACTTTGGAAGGCTGAGGCGGGTGGATCATGAGGTCAGGAGTTTAAGACCAGCCTGGCCAACACAGTGAAACCCTGTCTCTACTAAAAATACAAAAATTAGCCAGATGTGGTGGCAGGCACCTGTAGTCCCAGCTACTTGGGAGGCTGAGGTAGGAGAATCACTTAAACTTGTGAGACAGAGGTTGCAGTGAGCTGAGACCATGCCACTGCACTCCAGCCTGGGTGACAGAGTGACACTCTATCAAAAAACAAAACAAAACAAAACAAAAAAAACCTCCAAATAAGATGAAGAAAGAAATAATAAAGATCTATCAGAAAACTATGAAAGAAATAAAACCAATAGAAAAAAATCGACAACAAAAAAGTGTCAGTTAATTGAGAAATCCCTTGCCAGGCTGATCATGAAAAAAGAAAGGACATAAAATACGAGTATCAGAAATGAGAGGTCACATCACTATAGAGTGCACAGATTTGAAAAGGATCATTAACAACATTGTGCCAGTAATTCAACAACTTGGATGAAACAGGCAAATTCCTTACAAGGTACAAAACTACCAAAACTCACTTAAGAAGAAATACATAAATAGCACTATTTATTTAAAAATTCTTGATGGAAAACAGAAAAAGCAGGGATTGCAATCCTAATTTCAGACAAAACAGACTTTAACCCAACAAAGATTTTTTAAAAAGACAAAGAAGAACATTTCATAATGGTAAAGAGTTCAATTCAACAAGAAGACCTAATATTCTAAATGTATATGCACCCAATGCAAGTGTACCCAGATTCATAACACAAGTTTTTAGACACCTATGAAGTAACTTAAATTCACACACAATAATAATGGCAGACTTCAACAGGTCACTAAGACAGATCATTAAGACAGAAAATTGATAAAGAGATTCAGGCCCTGAACTCAACACTTGACCAAATGGATCTAATAGACTCTACAGAATTCTCCAACAGAGACAACAAACTCAAAAAAACTGAAATCATATCAACCATACTCCCAGACCACAGCAAAGCAAAAATAGAAATCAAGGCCAAGAAAATCACTCAAAACATAAAAGTGCATGGAAATTAAATAACCTGTTCCTGAATAACTCTTGGGTAAATAATGAAATTAAAGCAGAAATCAACAAGTTCTTTGTAATGAGAACAAAGACACAACATACCAGAATCTTTGGGACACAGCTAATGCAGGGTTAACAGGGAAATTTATAGTACCAAATAGGCACGTCAAAAAGTTACAAAGATCTGAAATTAACAACCTAACATTACAACTGGAAGAACTAGAGAAGCAATAGCAAATTAACCCCAAACCTAGCAAAGGACAAGAACTAACCAAAATCAGGCTGAACTTCAGGAGATAAAGGTACAAAAAGCCATACAAACGATCAATACATTCAGAAGTTGACTCTTTGAAAAAAATTTATAAGATATATAGGCCACTAGCTAAACTAATAAAGAAGAAAAGAGAAGATCCAAATAAACACAATTAAAAATGACAAAAGGTATGTTATCACTGACTCCACAGAAATACAAATAACCATCAGAGATTACTATGAATATGTCTATGCACACAAACTAGAAAATCTAGAAGAAATGGATAAATTCCTGGACACATACATCCTCCCAAAACTGAACCAGGAAGAAACTGAATTGCTAAATAGACCCAAAACAAGCTCTGAAACAGAATCAGTAATGAATAGCCTACTGACTGAAAAAATCCCAGAACCATATGGATTCATGGGTGAATTCTACCAGATGTACAAAGAAGAGCTGGTACCATTCCTACTGAAGCCTTTCCAAAAAATTGAGGAGGAGAGACTCATCCCTAATTCATTCTATGAGGCCAGCATTGCCCTGATATCAAAACCTGGCAGGGACAAAACAATAAAAGAAAATTTCAGGCCAATATTCTTGATAAATATAGAGGCAAATATCCTTTAAAAAAACTAGTAAACTAAATACAGCAGCACATCAAAAAGCGAATCCACCATGATCAAGTAGGCTTTATCTCTGGGATTCAAGGTTGGTTCCACATATGCAAATCAATGAATATGATTAAGCACATAAACAGAACTAAAGACAAAAACCAAATGATTATCTCAATAGATGCAAAAATGGCTTTCAATAAAATTCAACACCACTTCATGTTAAAAACTCTCAATAAACCAGGCATTAAAGGAACATACTTTAAAATAATAAGAACCATCTATGACAAACCAATAGCCAACATCACACTGAATGGGCAAAAGCTGAAAGTATTCCCCTTGAAAATTGGAAGACAACAAAGATGCCCACTCTCATTGCTCCTATCCAACATAGTATTTGAAGTCCTGGCCAGAGCAATCAAGCAAGAGAAAGAAATAAAAGGCATCCAAATAGGAAAAGAGCAAATCAAATTATCCCTGTTTACAAACAACATGCTTCTATATCTAAAAACCCTTATAGCTTTTGTCCAAAAGCTCCTTGACCTGATAATCAACTTCTGCAAAGTTTCAAGATACAAAATCAGTGTACAAAAATCAGTAGCATTCCTATACACTAACAGCACCCAAGCCAAGAACCAAATTAAGAACACAATCCCATTCACAATTGCCACACACAAAAAAATAAAATACCTAGAAATGCATCTAACCATGGAGCTGAACAATCTCTACAATTAGAATTACAAAAATTGTTCAAAGAAATCAGAGATGACACAAACAAATGGAAAAACACCCCATGCTCATGGATAGGAAGAATCAATTTTGTTAAAATGGCCATACTGCCCAAAGCAATTTACAGATTCAATGCTATTCCTATAAAACTAGTGATGACATTCTTCACAGACCTAGGGAAAACTATTTTAAAATTTATATAGAACCAAACAGGAGCCATAATAGCCAAGAGAATCCTTAGCAGAAAAGAGCAAAGTTGGAGGCATCACATTACCCAACTTCAAACTACACTACAGAGCTACAGGAACCAAAATGTCATGGTACTGGTACAAAAACAGGCTCATAGACCAACAGAACAAAATAGAGAGCCCAGAAATAAAGCCACACATCTACAACCATCTGATCTTTGACAAAGCTGACAAAAACAAGCAATGGGGAAAGGAATCTCTTTTCAATAAATGGTGCTGAGATAACTGGCTAGCTATTTGCAGAAGATTGAAATTAGATCCTGTCCTTATACCATACACAAAAATCAATTCAAGATGTGTATATGATCGTTTCATGGAATATATGTGTGTGTATACATATATGTGTGTTTACACATACACATATTTCATGAAACTATGATACAATACTACATATGTACCTATGTATATACATACGTATACACATAGAAACACATTTATCAAATTGTATACTTTATTTTATTTATTACTTTTTTCTTTCTTTTTTTTTTTTTTTTTTTTTGAGACGGAGTCTCGCTCTGTGGCCCAGGCTGGAGTGCAGTGGCGCGATCTCGGCTCACTGCAAGCTCCGCCTCCCGGGTTCACGCCAGTCTCCTCCTGCCTCACCCTCCCAAATAGCTGGGACTACAGGCGTCCACCACCACACCCGGTTAATTTTTTGTATTTTTAGTAGAGACGAGGTTTCACCATGGTCTTGATCTTCTGACCTCATGATCCACCCACCTCTGACTCCCAAAATGCTGGGATTACAGGCGTGAGTCACCGTCTCCGGCCCAAATTGTATACTTCAAACATGTGCAATTTATTGTATGTTAACTAACCTCAATAAAGCTGTTAATAAAACGACTACCATTATAAAGATACATTGTACATCTATCCTAGTTTTGTTAAATGTTCCATTATATAGTTAGAAACCACATGAGTCACTGCATAGTGTATACTAACTATATATTCCTGTTTAATAGAACCATATATCACTCTGTGGTATGACTGTAGTATGGAAAACTGGTAGAATTCCTTTTAAACCCATACCGCCCTTCTTCCACAGTAGTGGAACTTTTAACATGGCATATGACGGCTGGGAATAATACATTTCTCAGCCTCTCTTCAGTTTCAAGTGTGGTCATTTGACTAAGTTCTGCCCAATGGGTGTGAGTATAAGTGAAGTGTATTACTTCTCCTTTTTTTCTTTAAAAATAGATGTTCCATTTAACTTCTAACACTTTCTAACATACTCTGTACTGCTGTTTCAAAGGCTGATTGATGGCAAGAATTTTGGGACCATATTATAGAGCAAGAAGGTTGGAGGAACTTGGATTCTTAGGCATCCTGGTGGAACAAAATTGCCTCCTTCATGTTTTTGAGAGAGAAAAAATATATATATTTTCATGTTGTCCACGGGACTGTGATTTTGTTTTTCTATTTTCCAGCCAATCCTAGATCCTGACAATTACAAAATTTCATATCTGTACAAGATTATGTCCTACAATAGATTCTAGAATATATGGTAATCAGAAGATTTTGGATAGCAAAGTTGGGAAAGGTGAGGATGTTTTTGTTGTATAAACAAAAAACCACACACACACACACACACACACACACACACACACACACAATTGTTCAAACTTTAGACTGTAGTACCTTGGAAGGTAAACCATATCTTCAAGGACATAGCAAGAGGGGGAAATGTAGACTGTCTTAGTCTGTTTTGTGTCGCTTTAACAGAATGTTGGAGACTTCCAACACTGCATAATTAATTGTAAAAAAGATATTTTTTTCTTATAGTTCTGGAGACTGAGAACTCCAAGATTCAGGGGCCACATCTGGTGAGGGCCTTTTTGTTGCATCAGAACTTTGCAGAAGGCAACACACAGACAGAAAACATCTGAGAGAGAAGGCAAGATAGGATCAAACTAGCTTTTATACCAAATCCACTCTTGTGATAAGAAACCCACTTCTGAGATAACAACATGTGTCACCTCTTAAATGTCCCACCTCCCAAGACTGTTGCATTGGAGATGGAGTTTTCAATACATGAATTTTAGGGGACACAGTCAAACCATAGCATAGGCAAAATTCAAAATGTTGGTGTTCATTGACTATTTCCTTTCACTTTTAGCAGAGCCCTATAAAAGACAGAGAAATTCGATTGAGAGCTAACTAGCCTGCAAGTAGAGATGGAGAATGGGCCTCTGGGCAAGAAAAAGTGCTCTCTGCCTGTGGCCTGCAATAGGAGTAGACTCGGAACCTGGCTATCAGGAGCCTTGCACAGTTATAAGAGCCAAATATTTTTTGTTCCCCAGACATAAGGTACGACAGATGATAGAATCAAAGCTAAAATGTATGCAGCTTGTACATTGATTTTCATCTTATCTACTGTTTGAGACAACTACTTGTTACAACAATAAAAAGTTGTTTGCATAAAATGTAAGAATGAGAAATAATCTTACAGATAGCACCCTAGGATTTCTTCATTATTTCTATTCAATCAAATAAAAATTAAAATTGAAAATTAAAATTAAAAAATAAATCAGTAATATTGTAGAGTAATTCATGTGGTTGTTTTCTATGTAACACTAACTTATTTAATATTTTATTCTCACTGAAGAGTTTGCTTTATTGATGTCTTGTGTTTGGAGCCCAGCAGTATAAACTGTAACATTTCACAATACCTAAACTCTGATGGAATTATTAAAGTGTCATAACAAGTCAAGTAGAAAAATCATAGAGAGACTATTAACGATGTAATAGTTCTAGTTCATCTGGGAATGCTAATCCCACTGAAGTACAGAAGTTATGGTTATAATGATTAAGAACTTATAAGAAGAGAAATGAAAAATGTGAAATTCATATTAAAAGTATGATATAAAACAATTATAAATTGACAATGAGTCATGCAGTAAAATTTAAGCTAACTTTCCTAGGAAACTATTACCTTGTGAATCTGAACATTTATACCGATTTTTCTCACAGGGGCAGTACTCAACCTTCCCATTTTTATTAACCTTAGAAAAATGTGGTTGCTTCAGGATGGTGATACTGCTGTCAATGATCTTCCCAGATACCCTCTGATCGTTTTTGCCATTTTCAGGAACCTCTCTTCTCCCTTCCCTCCGTTTTTTCTCCCACAGCAGCACCTTCTTTCAGAAAACCTCTCATGTAACTGGAACATCTTTACCTACGTGCACAGAGAGCAGGAGTACAGGGAGTTTATGGCCACGATGGAGGCTCTTAGTCAATGACTGATCCGTGAGTCCAGATGAAAGCTCAGTGCCTCTGTACTGTATTGCAAAGGGACACTTCTGATGTGTCACATACACTTCAGAGGTCCCCTTGCCTGAGAGGCTGAAGGAACCCTCCATAGTCCTTGCTTGGCTACTTCCCCACTCTCTGTTCTTTTCCAACTCCCTACTTTGCTTGTTTCTCCAGGAGCACTTTCTCAATAAATCATTTGCACGAGAATTTGAGCTTCAGAGATTGCTTCTGGGGCACCTGACAAGACAAAAGGGCTTATAAATGGACTTATTTTGTACAACAACAGAAAAAGTAACGTCTGGGAGTAGGGTTAGGCCAGTTACGTAAATTACAGTAATATTGCCAAGTTTAAATTATTAATTAAAGTGTAAGAACTAAAAGATTAGTAGAATTCATTAAAACACTTTTAGGAAAAAATGATTATAGGACTGAATGAAAAGAGTTGGCAGAACACTATATAGCACAGCCTGTAAGTGTATAGTCATTTCCATTGGAAAGTAATTAGATGTGCTGGACTATATGTTAGTAACTTATTCCTAAGTAAATTAATATTTTAGCATAGTTATGGCTATTAGTGCTGTATCCTGCAAAAGCAGTACATGATAATCAGGCATCTCTAAAGCAGGGTTTGTCAACCCTCACTCTGTGGACATCCTAGGCCAGACAATTCTGTGTTGTTGAGAGGTGTTGTGTACATCAAAGCATGCTTAACATCCTTGGTCTGTACCAACTAGACACCAGTAGCACCCTCTTCCCAGTCATGACTGTCAAAAATGTCTCCAGATCTCCCCAAATAATCCCAGAGGGAAAAAGTTACTGTCCAAAATCAAGTGATCTGCTTGCTCAAGGAGATTGGTAAACTCATTTATGATGCAGAATCTAAAATATTTACATATAATATGTATAAAATAAAAACATAAACTTAATATATTTGTTTTGATTTCTACTACCTTTTATATGTATAAATCATTCACTTTTTAGAAAATCACATTCTAAATGAAGACACAATAGTTTAATTTACTGGCTGACAAAACTGGATAGTCCTTTTGAGACATGCCAACATCAAAAAAACTAGTTCATACAGAAGTACAGAATTAATCACATAGAGATAATTGTGATTTTTTCAAATGGAACTTTTGTTGATATATATTTAAATTCTGGTTATAAAGATATAAATATTTGCCCAGACTTCTATGAACAGAATTCCTAACAAAATCTTTTCAGATAAAGATTATTATAAATCTGTTCTGCATACTTGTCTATACAGTATAGTATAGTGCATGTATGATTTCTTTTGTGAATAGGATGATCAGATTGATGAGATTTTTCAGGAGTAGTGAAGAGAAGGGAAAGTTACCAATGGCACAATTGGGCTAGAAAGTATTACAGTTGAGTTGACGTTGTTGTATCAATATCAACCCAAAGTGGGTAGGGCAGTATTAACCAGATCAGTGTATATGCAGCCTTGTCTCATTCAATGATTTATTAGTGACTTGAGTGGGGACCTAAAAAGAATGTCTTGTCAAGTTTCCAAATGACAAAGTTTAAAGAAATTTACATATATTATATAACAAAATAAAAAATTAAAAGTATGAGAAATATGTATTTTAACAAATATGCACTTAAAAAAATGAAAAGAAAGAGATAAATGGAGAAGTCAACGTATTAGCTTCAAAATCAAAGGCCCTGCTCCTCTTTCTATTTTCCTCCAGCAATGGCAGGATCCATTTGCACAACTCTGGTACTGCATCCAGTTAATCACTAGGTTTCCAAGCCCTGTTGGAAAGCACAGCAGGAATCCATGACCTCCACTGCACAGGAGGTGTCACTGCCTGAGTCAAGGCCTCATTATTGCTGCCTGACTGTAATAGGTGCCTAACTCATCTTCTAGCCACACTCACTTTGAATTCACTCTAGCATGGCAGTCATAGTTCACTCTCAGAAACATGCATTGGACCATTTCTGCCTCTTGCTAAAAACCTAGATGTGGTTCTCTCCAGCCAGAAGATAATCCCACAGCAACTGCTCTCCTTCCTTCTCTAGGCCCTCCTGTCACTCTTGTTTCACACCTACTCTCCATTAATACCAAAGTCCTGATAGTGTTGACATACAAATCTCATGCTATTCCTTGCCTCCATTAATCCACTCAGGTAGCTCTTTTGATCTGCAATGCATTTCCCAAAAGTTTAGTCATGGGCCGAAGCCCTATTCATCTATCATGATTTAATTCAGGCATGATTTTCTCCAGAAAGCCTCCCCTCAATCCCAAAGTTAGACCAATATTTCAGCAGCATTCTGCACATAGTGTTCAGGGAAGAAAGATACACAGCCCTTTCTCTATTTTCCCTCTTCACTCTCTTCCCCATGCACGAGTCAGAGTGAAGGGCCAAGTTTATTTCATTCTTCATTATACTACTGGGTGAAGTTTTAAGTGTGGTGAGGAGAGATGTTAACCTTTGGATTCTGTGTCAGGTTAACAGAGCTGCCGTGCAAAATACCACATATTGAGTGGCTTAAACACACACATTTATTTTCTCACAGTTCTGGAAGCTGGAAGTCCAAGATCAAGGTGTCAGCAGGTTTGGTTTCTTCTGAGGCCTCTCTTTCTGGCCTCAAGGATGGCCACCTTCTCACCATGTCCTCAAATGACCTCTCCTCTGTGCTCCTTCACCGAGAGTGTCTCTGTGCATTCCAAGTTTCCTCCTCCTATAATGACATTAGAATGGATTGAGGACACAATTCAGTCCATAACAAAGTCCAAATAAGATTCAACAACTTTTGAACTCTTTTTTTTTTTTTTTTTTTTTTTTTTTTCAGAAGGCTGAGGAGGTAAGGTTTGTCCTGGAACCTGCTCCCTCACAGGAAGTGCCTCCGCCATTTATCTTTCTCCACACTATCATAGCAAAAGGCAGGAGAGATGGTGAGTAGCCAGTGATCTGCTGCTGCCTCGAAGTTCCAAGCCATCTTTATGGCCAAGATGTTCCATCAGTCCTCTAACTCTTCTTCCCATATAAATGAAATGAGATTTTCACCAATTTGTCTCATCTCCAGCCTCTTGACCCAGTTAATATGATCCAAATTTATCCCTGTAAAATTGATAATGCCAACTGCCAATTCATTCAATGTTTACTTCAATAGTTCTGTTATGGTCTTACGACTATCCGCATTTTACAGACACAGAAACTGAGGTTTTGGAAGATTTACTTATTCAAGATGGCAATACTCATGAATGGAAGACCTGGGATTTGAAGTGCAACCCACTGAATCCCCAAATCTGGACTCTTTCTGACATGGCAGACTATTAGAAAGAGTACGGCATATGCTCTGGACACCCAGAAAGTCATTAGCCATTTCTTGTGAATTGACAATTACATCAATAGCTGCATAGCTTTTCCTAAATGTATTTGATTCTAAACAAAATAATGTTCTCATACTTTAGATAAAATAACCTTGGTTATAAATAAAATAATTCTGAAAATAACAGATTCTGGCATCTTGGCAGGTAAGCACACTAAGATAAAAAAAAATGGTCTCCAGAATAAATTGCTGTTAGAAATTTAATCTATATGCTTTAATTTTTTCTTTTGATACAACAAATATAGTGAATCAAAGTAATTTACTTACTTTCATTTCAATAAACAAAACTGAGCAAAAAACAAAAGATAAAGTAAAGCATCTCTCGTTTCACATTTATCACAAAATCCCAGCATTTAAAAATACAAATAATATTTAAAGAAGCCTTCTTCTCCTTCTTTTCCTCCATCTTCCCCTCCCATTCCTCCTTCTCCATCTCCTCTTGCAAATATCTTCTTAAAGTAAGGAATAGTGTCACTGAATCAGATCTTTACACCAAGTGGGGCACCAAGTCCATTCTGTATTTTATTTTCTCTGAAAAATACTATAAAATCTGGTTCCCCACAGCTATCCTACAACAAGGAGGAGAATGCAAACTATACATTTGCAAAATTCTGTAATATTTAAATTGTGATGCTGTGAACACCATTGTTTCATCTTGGACAGCTGGTTTTCTCCTTTCTTTTGAATTCAAAAGCTGTAGTAATACCCAAACATACTACTTATTTGATTCAGACAACTTAAGAACTACAAGATTCTGTATCAAAATTATCTTCTTTATTAGTACTATATGATAATAGCACAAACACATCTTGAAAGTATGAGAAAATATGTGACATGGATTCGTGATAATGACATAAAAAACACCAATGCAGCATTCACATCAACAAGCAAATGGAACAGAAATCCTGCGTTTTTGTATCAGGCCTCATGCAATTATGAAACACCATTTCTTAAAGTTAAATGCATGTATAATAATAACAATAACAATTTTACATAAATGTGTGCATACATCTTGGAAAAATATATTGTCAGAATATAATTTTTTTTCTGGAACACCACTAATATTTTCTTGGGAAAAGCTGTGTTGTCGACTTGCAGAGTGCAATAGTTTGGATATTTGACCCCTCCAAATCTCATTTTGAAACTGATCCCCAGTGTTGGAGGTAGGACCTACAGGGAGATTCTTGGGCTAGGAGAGTGGATCCCTCATGAATAGATTAATGCTCTCCTTTGGTGAGAGGTGAATGAGTTCTCACTCTCTTGGTTCCTGTGACAGCTGGTTGTTAAAACACAGCCTGGCACTTCCGCTCACTCTCTCTTGCTTCGTCTCTCACACTGTGATCTGTGCACACACCAACTTCCTTTCCTCTTCTGCCATGAATGGAAGCAGTCTGAGGCCTCTCGAGGTACAAATGCTGCTGTCATGCTTCTTGTACAGCTTGCAGAACTGTGAGCCAAATAAACTTCTTTAAAAAAAAGAAAAAGTTATCTATGCCTCAGGTATTTCTTTATTATTTATTGATTGACTGATAATAGAGTCTCACTTTGTCGCCCAGGCTGGAGTGCAGTGGTTCACTCTTGGCTCACTGCGACCACCAATTCCCTGCAATCTCCACCTTCTGGGTTCAAGCAATTCTTATGCCTCAGCCTCCCAGATAGCTAATATTACAGGCGTGTACCAGCATACCTGGCTAACTTTTGTATTTCTAATAGAAATGGGGTTTACCATGTTGGTCAGACTGGTCTTGAACACGCCATCTCAGGGGATCCACCCACCTCGGCCTTGCAAAGTGCTGGGATTACAGGCGCAAGCCACTGTGCCCAGCCAGGTATTCCTTTATAGCAACACAAATGGACTAAAACACAGAGTAATCTTCTATAATAATAGTTCAGTTTTCTTAAATCCTGCTGACTTCCTAACAGGAGAAACTGTCAAAGAGTTGAAGATTATTTTTACAAATGAAAGACATATAGAAAAATGTTTCAAGCAAATAAGAGTACGGAATTTGGATCGGTAATGAATTTATTACCATAAGCTTTCATTCACAGGTGCTCATTCTTTGTCTTTCTGTCTCTCTCACTTACACACATAAACACACAGTTACACACATATTCAGATACTCTAGTTCAGATCTTACTAAGACAGACAGCAGCTTCAGCCACAATGGTGGTTTGTTCGAATGTTCCATGGGTAAGTCCATTCTCCAGATCTTCTTAGAGAGAAGAAAGCCAGCTCAAGTCTTCAGTAATAAGCCTAATGCACCAAACATGGTGTCCATCTTGGAGTGGAGATCCATTTTCTCCAGGCCAGTTTTCTTTCTAATATAGATTCATTTGGCCTTCTGAATTCTTCATTCTAACTAGATTATACTTACCTACAAATAAACAAGTGCAAATTAAAGTTCTCAACAACCATTATAAATTATTTTTCTCTCCTTTCACTCTCTTTGTGGTTTAACTTAGGACATGAGTTTTCTGTTTCTGGATCAACTATGATTTCAGCACACGCTGTTGTGTCATTTACTAATGACTGGTCAAGCTTGCTCTTACAGTTTGCCACAGTGTTACAATAGTTACTGCTACTTTTTTTCTTTTACTCAATGGAGACTGCCTTTAGATCTGAGATTTTCTCAAAGTGGAATTTTATGGACAAGGGACAAAAGCTCTTGAGGCTAACTTTATCCCATGGGAGAAAAAAGGAGATATAAAGTAGAAAACTTACCAAAATTTTACTTAAAATTCTAGACTTTTATGCTACTGAGTTTAAGAACATGGGAAATATATCTTGTGTTTGAATGAATTAAAACCTGAACCATTCCAAATTGTTTTGAGCCAAGCTTTCACAATGTTAATTTATTTAAGCTGTTCAGACCTCATCTCAGATCACATTCATCATAATAATGGTAACACTTTTAGATCTAGGACACAATTTGTCATTTAAAAGAAATGCATGGAATGCTATATTTAAGATACCTTATTTTAAAAGTACAACAAATCTCTAAAGCAAATATCCTTTGCCCTCAAGCTCCATTCGTTAATTCTCCATTAAAATGCATCCTTTTCTCACTTACTGTTCTAATGAGCATACCCACCCACTTACCATGAAATCATTATTAAATATTGATCAGAACCCTAGCTTCATCCAAAGGTATAGTACGTAGTTAATCATAGCTTCAAAGAGAAGCTTTTGTATTTTAAACACATTTTGAAACTTTCTAAGGCAAATCATGTCAAGAGTAGGCCTTAGATTTTAAACTATGCCATTAGCAAAAGGAGGCATCTTTAAGCCTGATTTGTATCAACAAACAAAAATGGGACCATGCCAAGAATGGATAAAAATTAACACAGTAATGAAAATGATCTCCTTTAAATAAAATTAAAAACATTTGAGATTAAAATTACCATATCCTTTTTTCTAGCTCCTCTTTTTAAAAATCTCTTTCCGTATGTGACCTTCCATACCTATCAATTACTGAATAAGTCATTCTTTTGTTGACCTGATTATAAAATCCTTTGCCTTCATTAAAAGAATAAAATAATTCCAAGAACCATTTGCCTGGACTCTAGGGGATCAGAAAAGGCCACCCCAAAATACGCCACTTTGGCATAAGAATTATTTTGAGTTGAAGACAAGTAAGAAACACCAGAGGCACAATAAAAACTCTCTGCCCTCCCTTATCTGGCCAAAAGCAGGACATAAATTCCATTTGTAAAGGTGTCTCCCTCTCCTATAACAAGAAGGGGAGGATAACTCTTAGACTTTTCATCACCAGAGATGACTCAAGACTCTTACCAACCCACAAATGGCACCAGAGGAAGCTGCATGACCAACCTTATTAAACGACCCTTGTTCTCCCACTAGTTGCTCCATATATTTGCCTTTCCCACCCTAAGAAGCCTAAATCCCTTTTCCTTGTTTTGTTACTTCTCTGCAATGTATTCTTTGTTATAATGCTATAGAAGCCTCAAGTTCTAACCACCCCTTTGAGTTACACGTCAGTGAAATTCTCCCACCTATATATACGCTGTAGGTGTTAATAAATTTTGTTTCTCTCTTTGTCTGTTTAATCTGCCTTTTGTCCGTTTAATTTATAGGGCCCCAGTCACAGAACCTAGGAGGGTAGAGAAACAGTTTTTTGTTTTCTCCTTTATAACTTCAAATAAATCTTGCTAACTGGGACAGAGAGAGGAAATAAAATAGCATGTAAGGGTTGTATACAAGTTTTCTTTATTAGTTACCATTCTCCCTTATGCCATATGAACAAGCAAAAGAGCAGGGTAAAGGGCATAACAATTTGAAAAATTATTTCTTCTTTTCATTGTTTATCATGCTTCCTACCACACACAAATACAATAAATAAAAGGACTATTTAGAAGATCCTCTAAAATCGAACTTTCTGTTCTGTCCTCCAGGGCCATGAAGAAAATATTCTTGAATACAAACTGGTAGGAAAAAACTTTTACACCAATAGAAATCCATGCACTGTTCATAGAGCATCCATTTTCCTTATCTGATGTTGAATCTGAGGAGGTATTTTGCAACTCTGTAAATTTTAAGTAACTGATAGCAAAATTTTTATCTCAAGTTATGCAGATTCTGGTCTGTCTGATAGAAGTTTGTCTTCCCTTCCTCCCTGTGGAAAAACCAATTTTACGTCCATTTGCAAATTCACTGCAGTATTTCTGATCTGTAAATGTGACTGTAGTTTTGAGTCGCTTTTGAACCAGTTTTAACATTTGCCTGGCTTCATCAATGAATGAGTTAAATAACAGTTTAACACATATTCGTTTTTATACTGTACTGGAGTCAGGATTTTTCCTCTTATTTGAAAATTCCATTTTACCATACCTCAATATGCCTTTACCCTGCTCAAACCCATTAGCTGGTATCTCAGGGTACTGTCAATTCAGTATTAAATGTCCTCTGTAATCCTAGTACCTCTTCCACCAGTCTTTGCTCAGTTAACATGGAACTGATGACAATCGTTTTAAAGGCTCCACGCTGATTCACAGCTTTATGCCTTTGTATATGCCGACCTTATGTTTGAAATGCCCTCTCTTCCCTTCTTTTCTGCCCAAGAAATTTTACATACATCTTTTACAACTCTGATTTTACATTATCTCTTCCAGGAAGCATTTCTTGATTCCTGCTTCTGCTGCCACCCCACCCACATCCACAGGACACATTTAAGGAGCTGTTAAAGAAAATCAGAGCCAGACAGAAATTAAAGTGGTGAAAATAAATTATACATTTAGAAAACTATGGTAGTAGAGAAAAAGAGACTCCAGTATGGAACCTAGCTTAGTTCCAAATACAGCATGAACAAGTAGGGATTTATAGCCAAGAAGCAGGGTCACTGGATGGAAAATTACTAAGGGGTGAGGGGAGGATTCTGGCTAAACGACCTGACAGGATTCTAGCTGAAGGCAGGCCAATATATTCAAACACCAAGGCTGAAGAATTTGGAATTTGATCAGATATTAACGGTGATCAGATATTGAGGGTAGGGATTCCTGCTAAATGGACTTAGTGGGATTTTGGCTAAGACTGGATGATACAAAGAAACATGCAGAAATCTAAAGATTGGGACGTAGTTGAGAAGGGGGCTCAAAGGATCCTGACCAAAGTTAGGTTAAAGAGAGAGTTGTTTTCAGAACTGCAGTTCATTCTAGACAGCAAAGGGATGGAGAGGATGGGAGATGCTGGGAGATGAGGCTGAAAAGTAATAGGAAATGCAATTATTGACTATAGCATGTCCAGGTGCATAAAAGTGAGAGTTCCACTCAACTCCAAGTAGGTCAGGGAACAACTGGAATATTCTCTTTGTTTTGTTTTGTTTTGTTTTGTTTGAGATGGAGTCTCACTCTGTCGCCCAGGCTGGAGTGCAGTGGTGCAATCTCGGCTCACTGCAACCTTCACCTCCCAGGTTCAAGCCATTCTCCTGCCTCAGCCTCCCGAGTAGCTGGAATTACAGGCGCCCGCCACCATGACCAGCTAACTTTTGTATTTTTAGTAGAGACGGAGTTTCACCAGTTGGCCAGGCTGGTCTTGAACTCCTGACCTCGTGATCCACCTGCCTCGGCCTCCCAAAGTGCTGTAATTACAGGCGTGAGCCAGTGCGCCCGGCCTGGAATATTCTTTTCTCCACTGGACACACACTTCAAATTACATTAAAAAGAAAAAAAAAAAAAGAAACAGAAAACTCTTCCAGTAGCAATAGAATAATGATGAATTAAAAAATAATAATAATAATAAAAAAACATGCCATAAGAAAAATTAGGGAGATTTCTCTCGGAAAAGAACTCAGAAAGGAGGGAGGCAGTGCGGACTCTGGCTTCAAACCTCAATTCCACTCCTCACTGATGGACAATATTGGACATTGGTGATATTGGCAATTTCTTTTTCTTTTTCTTTCCTTTTTTTTTTTTTTTTTTTTTTTTGAGACAGAGTTTCACTCTTGTTGCCCAAGTGCCCAAGCTACAGTGCAATGGCACGATCTCTGCTCACTGCAACCTCCGCCTCCCAGGTTCAAGTGATTCTCCAGCCTCAGCCTCCGGAGTAGCTGGGATTACAGGCGTACACCACCATGTCCAGCTAATTTTTTTGTTTTGTATTTTTAGTAGAAATAGGGTTTCACCATATTAGCCAGGCTGGTTTTGAACTCCTGACCTCAGGTGATCTGCCTGCCTCGGGCTCCCAAACTGAATATTGGCAATTTCTTATGCCTCCATGTCCTCATCCATAGAATAGGAGTAGTAATAATGTTTACTTCATATATTGTTGTGAAGGTTAAATAAACACATATAAAAGCTTTAATAATGCCATCATTTTAAATTGCTCAATTAATATTAGCTATATTATCTTAACTAGAGTCAAACACTTTGAGAATTGTCAGAAGGATAAGTTAAATTTAGTCTTGGATGGAGCCTTTAAAATAGAATCCACAGGAGAAATTTCAGGAGAAAGATTGGAGTTCTGAGGGGTGCCTTTGAGGGGCATAGTGTATTTCCTATTTCCTGTGATTTTTAAGTCAAGACTGGCTAGTCACATGGTAAAGAAGTTAGGTGAGAGTGGATGAGCTAAATTTGAAATACCTTTCAATTTTGGATTTCTACATTCTACTTCAAGGCAACTGCTATCAACCAATACGCTTTACTTCTCACATGTCTTATATACCAATGAATGTACCCCCATCCTCACCTAAACTGAGGGTCCTCGACGATGAGATCACTGTCAGATTCATTACTATTTATCTTTTTATTTCCAGCATTTTAGCACTTTACACATGGTAGGGGCTCAATACTCTGTGTTTAAATAATTAAATATACACTTGTACCAATGGGCAGGTTGTTTTCCAGGAAATCATGCAGCCTACCTGTCCTTGCCAGTAAAATCCTCTATCGGGTGTCCCTGAAGGAATCATGAGGCATATATTATGCCATTCAATTCTTTCACTAGTGAGTTGCTACTAGTAGTCAGATAGATTTTACAGAGTGATTCTATAAAAGTTAATTCAGAAAGGTAGATGCTCAATACAACCACTGGTGAATCCCAGCCTACTTAAACTCCAGATTCTCAGGGTCTAGTTTCTCAGTTAGAACCCTGATCAAATATTAGAGAGGCAATCAGTCAACATTAATGAATGCTAGGAGCTAAAATCAGAAAAAAAAAAAAAAAAAAAAAGAAAAAAATCTCTAGTTGTTATACACTAAAATGCAGAAAGTGAGAAATAAACATTACTTCTCTTCCTTAGAAAAATAGATGTTTCCTAATATTGTGAGCTAAAATTATCCAAACCAAACTTGGTGAAATCCGAACAAGCAAGACAGATTAAGGGTTTTGGATAGAAAGGAGAAAGAAGACCATTAGAGAAACAAGTGGGTCATCTGCATCGAGGTGGTGGTGCTAGGGAGTCCAAAAATATGCAATAGGCAGATGGTTTAGCGAGATGGCAGGATGTATAGTGAGTGGAGTCTAGCCACCTGCAAAAATTATGCAAAGTTACAACTAAGAACCAAAGTTTCACTTTACTACAGCTTCAAGACTACTAGTCACTCAGTAAAGAGTTTTTATAAAGTAAAGTGGATGCACTCACTTCCTTCATTATCCACAATATAAATCTCATAGTTTTGTAATTTTCACCCTCAGGCTAGAAAGATGTTAAGAGGAGGATGGCAGTAAAGTTAGTAGCAGAGTCTGCAGAACAGAAGAGGAAGAAAGGAAGGAAGGAAAGAAGGAAGGAAAGAAGGAAGGAAGGAAGGAAGGAAGGAAGGAAGGAAGGAAGGAAGGAAGGAAGGAAGGAAGGAAGGAAGGAAGGAAGGAAAGAAAGAAAGAAGGAAAGAAAGAATGGGAGGCATTCAACACACAATGCTCATACTCACTAAAAGCCTGGCCTGATTATGTATTGGATTCTGGACATTCATTCAACACGTGTTGAATACACTCCATTACACTCATACAAATTGTATTTTGTTAAGTTTCTTCCATGTGTCAGGTGCTGCAGGTTAAGATGACTACACAAAGTACCATGACCTCATCAAGTTTACTATCTAGTGGGGACAGGGAACAAGTTAGGGTGTGGAATTTAGCTCCCACTAATATCCATCTACTTATTTTATAGCCATCTAGTAGTCATGAAGTAATGTCTTTGAACCAACAGATCAACCTTAAGTCATTACTAAAGTCAATCTGGCTCCTCCCTGTAAATTATCGATTCTTTAAAATTCACTAAACTCTAGCTAGATCATCAGACTGAAATGATGTTTGAAACTTTCTGAAGCTTTACTGAAATTTTTTTAGGTTTCTCCCAGAGGCTGTAAGAACAGTAGTAAAATTATAAGTAGTGTTTTACAATCTGTAACTAAATACAGACTGTAACAATGATTAATTTTTTTAATATTCTTAGTGTTTCAGGACTATTATATTAATAAGGCCATCATGCATCACTGTTGTATTCCAACAGAACTATTAGTCTCCTTACTATGTTAGTGTAATTACAGCCTAATGGTTTACAACATTATAAAAGCGCTAAATATTTTACTAAACTGAGTATAGTATATAAAAATTAATTTGAAAGGTTCCAGTCTTAAAGCAATAGAATCAATGATGGAAAAAAAGGTTTTCTCATTTTGTATAAGAAAACAAAGGCATCAAAGGGGAATGCTTAAAAAATAATCTGAATTGTAATGAAAATATAGGTAATTAAAATAGAAATCTAAATGACACCTTATTGTATCTTGATTCCATCATATAAAGCAATTATTTTTGTTAATGAGGGGAGAGAACAATGTTTCTAAGAAGGTACAATTTAGAACCTTTTTCCTTTTGTGTGGATTTGACAACTTATTTGTGAGAGATGAGAGAAAACATCCATGTAATAATGATAAGATTAACCATACAATATGTACTTCACAAATAGACCAGAAGATTGGTGAACTTTTAATGATAATTTTACGGACTTTAATGTCAAATACTTAAATAAGAAATCTCTCAGCATGGCGAAACATAAGTATTCAGTAAATATGGGTTCATCAATTGGATGGTATTTGTGAGAAGAGAAATTAGGGAGAAAAAGTTCTGCCTGTTAAATAAGGTTAACAACAAGTTGCCATAATAATAAACATCCTATTTTTTAATATAACATTTAACACGGCAGAACTATAATTAATGCTTCTTTCACTTACTCAATTTCATTTAGTTGCCTTGAAGGATTCTCCACATTTTTATCAATTCTTTAAAACACTGAGATAGAAAGCTTTCTTTTTCTCTTACAAGAAGATTTTATCCTTAACATTAGTTTTGCTACTACACAGCCTAACCTCATTCAAAATCTGGTTCTCATTTATTTTGTGTGATTTACCCAAGTCAGTTATATATATTAATTTGCAAATATGCCGCCTGTATGGTTTAGGAGGTTTCAAATCATAATCCACCTTTAATTATTTACTTCAAGGGGATATTTTTATTAATGTTTCTGTGATTTCAAAATAGCTCCCGTAGTATGGGTGGATACCAGAAATTACTGACTGTGATTGCCTTTTATACACCTAATTCAATTGCTAAAGCCCTCTGCAGTGGTTCTTTAGCTCTGTGGGCAGTGTATTCTTTGCAGTATTAGCAAGAAGTTAATGCTTATTCCCCAAAGAGCAGTTTCAAACAGAGTGTAGAAGGTGGTCACCAGGGATCAGGGGTGGGAAAAATAGGAAATGTTGGTCAACGTGTACAGGATTACAGTTAAGGTTAATAAAGTTCTGGAAACCTAATCTACAGCATAGCAGCTATAGTTAGCATTAACATATTGTACATTTGAAACTTGCTAAGAGTTGATCTTAAGTATATTCACCACACACACAAAAAGTAACTGTGAGGTGATAGATAGGTTAATTAGCTTGATTGTGGTAATCATTTTACAATGTATACGTACATTGAAACATCATATTATATACTTGGAATATATTCATTGTTTTGTCATTAAAACCTTAACAAAGCTGAAAATAAATTAATGAATTTTTTTGAAAAGCAGTTTCACTTCTCCAACATGGAGGTGGGAGGAAAATTCCAGAACATTCAGCTCCAAATTAGGCTGTATCCTAGGCCCTTGGAGAAAGGGCCACTGAACCCTTTTAGAAATTGACACTGAAGAGCTTGTGCGAACCACTTTGACCAACTATAAAAATTCCTTCTTGGGATAGCAGATTGAAGCAGAGTATTTCTCATTTTCTTTCAAATCCAGTAAGAAAAAGATTAAACAGTTTGCAGTCTCTACTGGAGAAACAATGTTATGTGGTAAGAAATATAATGGCTAGTGAACCATTGGCCATTATTTTTTGAGCTTTCATCCTAGCCACCGTTTCTGCTAACTAGCTGCAAAGCACTAGTCCCTTCACCTTGCTGAGTTACATGCTCAAATAGAGTTTAGGTGGAGCACTCACTTCGATGCAGCACTACCTCCATCTAACACATAGAGAGTATGAAAAGATGACTTGTAGCTAAGATCTAATTAAGCTTTTGACTATAATTGTCCATTTTCATGATTTTCACTGGAAACCAGCAAACCAAAACTTGCCATTATACTTATTGTATATTTTATTCTTTCTCATTGTTAAAGCTCGAGGTGAATTAAAATGTTAATTTCAAGGAAAATAATTTAATAATCTGAGATTTTGTTGAATTTTCTTGTTCTTTTTTTTTTTTTGAGACGGAGTCTCGCTCTGTTGCCCAGGCTGGAGTGCAGTGGCCAGATCTCAACTCACTGCAAGCTCCGCCTCCCGGGTTTACGCCATTCTCCTGCCTCAGCCTCCCAAGGAGCTGGGACTACAGGTGCCCGCCACCTCGCCCGGCTAGTTTTTTTGTATTTTTTAGTAGAGACGGGGTTTCACCGGGTTAGCCAGGATGGTCTCCATCTCCTGACCTCGTGATCCGCCCATCTCGGCCTCCCAAAGTGCTGGGATTACAGGCTTGAGCCACTGCGCCTGGCCTTGTTCTTTTTTATATATACTTTAAGTTATGGGACAAATATGCAGAATGTGCAGGTTTGTTACATAGGTATACAGGTGCTATAGTGATTTGCTGCACCCATCAACCCGTCATCTACATTAGGTATTTCTTCTAACACTATCCCTCCCCTACCCCCCACCCCCCAACAGGCCCCAGTGTGTGATGTTTCCCTCCCTGTGTCCATGTGTTCTCATTGTTCAACACCCACTTATGAGTGAGAACATGTGATGTTTGGTTTTCTGTTCCTGTGTTAGTTTGCTGAGAGTGATGGTTTCCACCTTCATCCATGTCCCTGCAAAGGACATGAACTCATCCTTTTTTATGGCTGCATAGTATTCCATGGTATATATTTGCCCCATTTTCTTTCTCCAATCCTTCATTGATGGGCATTTGGGTTGGTTCAAAGTCTTTGCTGTTGTGAACAGTGCTGCAATAAACATATGTGTGCATGTTTCTTTAAAGTGGAATGATTTATAATCCTTTGGGTATATACCCAATAATGGGATTGCTGGGTCAAATGGTATTTCTGGTTCTAGATCCTTGAGGAATTGCCACACTGTCTTCCACAATGGTTGAACTAATTTATAATCCCACCAACAGTTTAAAAGTGTTCCTATTTCTCCATATCCTCTCCAGCATCTGTTGTTTCCTGACTTTTTAATGATTGCCATTCTAACTGGCATGAGAGGGTATATATTGTGGTTTTGATTTGCATTTCTGTAATGACCAGTGATGAGGAGCTGTTTTTCATACGTTTGTTGGCTGCATAAATGTCTTCTTTTGAGAGGTAGCTGTTCATATCCCTTGCCCACTTTTTGATGGGGCTGTTTGTTTTTTTCTTGTAAATTTGTTTAAGTTCTTCATAGATTCTGTGTATTAGCCCTTTGTCAGATGGATAGATTGCAAAAATTTTCTCCAATTCTGTAGATTGCCTGTTCACTCTGATGCTAATTTCTTTTGCTGTGCCAAGCTCTTTACTTTACTGAGATCCCATTTGTCAACTTTAGCTTCTGTTGCCATTGCTCTTGGTGTTTTAGTCATGAAGTCTTTGCCCATGTCTATGTCCTGAATGGTATTGCTTAGGTTTTCTTCTAGGGTTTTTATGGTTTCAGGTTTTACATTTAAGTCTGTAATCCATCTTGAGTTAATTTTTGTATAAGATGTAAGGAAGGGACCTAGTTTCATTTTTCTGCATACGGCTAGCCAGTTTTCCCAACACCATTTATTAAATAAGGAATCCTTTCCCCATTGCTTGTTTTTGTCAGTTTGTCAAAGATTAGATGGTTGTAGATGTGTAGTGTTATTTCTGAAGCCTCTGTTCTGTTCCATGGTCTATATATCTGTTTTGGTACCAGTACCCTGCTGTTTTGGTTACTGTAGCCTTGAAGTACAGTTTGAAGTCAGGTAGCTTGATGCCTCCAGCTTTGTTCATTTGCTTAGGATTGTCTTGGTTATATGGGTTCTTTTCTAGTTCCATATGAAATTTAGAGTAGCTTTTTCTAATTCTGTGAAGAAAGTCAATGGTAGCTTGATGAGGATAGCATTGAATCTATAAATTACTTTGGGCAGTATGGCCATTTTCATGTTATTGATTCTTTCTATCCATGAGCATGGAATATTTTTCCATTTGTTTGTGTCCTCTCTTATTTCCTTGAGCAGTGGTTTGTAGTTCTCCTTGAAGAGATCCTTCTCATCCCTTGTAAGTTGTATTCCTAGGGTTTTTATTCTCTTTATAGCAATTGTGAATGAGAGTTCACTCATGATTTGGCTATTTATTATTGGTGTTTGTTATGATTTCCGTTCTTTTGCATTTGCTAAGGAGTGTTTTACTTTCAATTATGTGGTCAATTTTAGAATAAGTGCGATGAGTTGCTGAGAAGAATATATAGTCTGTTGATTTGGGGTGGAGAGTTCTGTAGATGTCTGTTAGGTCCACTTGGTCCAAAGCTGAGTTCAAGTCCTGAATATCCTTGTTAATTTTCTGTCTCTTTGATCTGTCTAAAATTGACAGTGGGGTGTTGAAGTCTCCCACTATTATTGTGTGTGAGTCTAGGTCTCTTTGTAAGTCTCTATGAGCTTGCTTTATGAATCTGGGTGCTCCTGTATTGGGTGCATATATATTTAGGATAGTTAATTCTCCTTGTTCCATTGATTCCTTTACCATTACTTAATGCCCTTTTTTGTCTTTTTAAAATCTTTGTTGGTTTAAAGTCTGTTTTATCAGACACTAGGATTGAAACCCCTGCTTTTTTTGTTTTGTTTCGCATTTGCTTAGTAAACATTCCTCTATCCCTTTATTTTGAGCCCACGTCTGCCTTTGCACATGAGATGGGTCTCCTGAATACAGCACACCGATTGGTTGTTTATCCAATTTGACAGTCTGTGTCCTTTAATTGGGGCATTTAGCCCATTTACATTTGAGGTTAATATTGCTATATGTGAACTTGATCCTGTAATTATGATGCTAGCTGATTATTTTGCCCATTAGTTGATGCAGTTTCTTCATAGTGTTGATGGTCTTTACAATTTGGTGTGTTTTGCAGTGGCTGGTACCAGTTTTTCCTTTCCATATTTAGTGCTTCCTTCAGGAGCTCTTGGAAGGCAGGTCTGGTGGTGACAAAATCTCTCAGCATTTGCTTGTCTGTAAAGGATTTTATTTCTCCTTTGTTTATGAAGCTTATTTTGACTGGATATGAAATTCTGGGTTGAAAATCCTTTTCTTCAAGAATGTTGAATATTGGCTCCCACCCTCTTCTGGCTTATAGAGTTTTTCCTGAGAGATCCACTGTTAGTCTGATGGGCTTCCCTTTGTGGGTAACCCAATCTTTCTCTCTGGCTGCAGTTAACATTTTTTCCTTCACTTCAACCTCAGTGAACCTGACATGTATGTGTCTTGGGGTTGCTCTCTCAAGGAGTATCTTTGTGGTGTTCTCTGTATTTCTTGAATTTGAATGTTGGCCTGTCTTGCTAGGTTGGGGAAGTTCTCCTGGATAATATCCTGAAGACTGTTTTCCAACATGGTTCCATTCCTCCCGTCACATTCAGGAACACCAATCATATGTAGGTTTGGTCTTTTCTCACAGTCCCATGTTTCTTGGAAGCTTTGCTCACTTCTTTTCATTCTTTTTTCTCTAATCTTGCCTTCATGCTTTATTTCATTAAGTTGATCTTCAATCTCTGATATCCTTTCTTCTGCTTGGTTGATTTGGCTATTGATACTTCTGTATGCTTCATGAAACTCTTGTGCTGTGTTTTTCAGCTCCATCAGGTCATTTATGTTCTTCTCTAAACTGATCATTCTAGTTAGCAATTCATCTAACCTTTTATCAAGGTTCTTAGCTTCCTTGCATTGGGTTGAACATTCTCCTTTAACTCAGGGGAGTTTATTACTACCCACCTTCTGAACCCTATTTCTGTCAATTTGTCAAACTCATTCTCTGTCCAGTTTTATTCCCTTGCTGATGAGGAATTGTTATCCTTCGGAGGAGAAGAGGCATTCTGGTTTTTGGAATTTTCAGTTTTTTGCACTGGTTTTTCCTCATCTTCGTGGATTCATCTACCTTTGGTCTTCGATGTTGGTGAACTTTGGATGGGATTTCTGTGTAGACATCCTTTTCGTTGATGTTGATGCTATTCTTTTCTGTTTGTTAGTTTTCCTTCTAACAGTGAGGCCCCTCTGCGGCAGGTCTGCTGGAGTTAGCTGGAGGTTCACTCCAGACCCCATTTTCCTGGCTATCACCAGTGGAGGCTGCAGAACAGCAAAGATTGCTGCCTGTTCCTTCCTCTGGAGGCTTCGTCCCGGAGAGGCACCCACCAGATGCCAGCCAGAGCTCTCCTGTATGAAGCATCTATCGACCCCTGCTTGGAGGTGTCTCCCATTCAGGAGGCATGGGGTCAGGGACCCACTTGAGGAGGCACTCTGTTGCTTAACAGAGCTCAAGCACTGTGCTGGGAGATTTGCTGCTCTCTTCAGAGACAGCAGGCAGGAATGTTGAAGTCTGCTGAAGCTATGCCCACAGCTGCCCCTTCCCCAAGGTGCTCTGTACCAGGGAGATGGGAGTTTCATCTATAAGCTTATGGCTGGGACTGCTGCCTTTCCTTTAGGGAAGTCCTGCCCAGAGAGGAGGAATCTAGAAAGGCAGTGTGGCTACAGCGGCTTTGCTGGGCTATGGTGGGCTCACCCACTTCAAACTTCCATGTGGCTTTGTTTACACTGTGAAGGGAAAACCGCCTACTCAAGCCTCAGTAATGGCTGATGCCCCTCCCCCCACCAAGCTTGAGCATCTCAGGTTAACTTCACACTGCTGTGCTGGCAGAGAGAATTTCAAGCCAGTAGATCTTAGCTTGCTGGGCTCCACAGAGGTGGGATCCCCTGAGCTAGACCACTTGTCTCCCTGGCTTCAGCCCCCTTTCCAGGGGAGTGAATTGTTCTGTCTCACTGGTGTTCCAGGTGCCACTGGGGTATGAAAAAACTCCTGCAGCTAGCTCAGTGTCAGCCCAAATAGCCACCCTGTTTTTGCTTGAAGCCCAGGGCCCTGGTGGTGTAAGCATCCAAGGGACTCTCCTGGTCTGTGGGTTGTGAAGACCATGGGAAAAGTATAGTATCAGGGCTGGAGTGCACCATTCCTCACTGCACATCCCCTCACAGTTTCCCTTGGCTAGGGGAGGTAGTTTCCCATCCCCTTGAGCTTCCCAGGTGAGGCAACGCCTCCACCCTGCTTCACCTCACCCTCCATGGGCTGCACCCACTGTCTAACCAGTCCTAATGAGATGAGCCCTGTACCTCAGTTGGAAATGCAGAAATCACCCCCACCTTCTGTGCTGATTTCACTGGGAGCTGCAGACTAAAACTGTTCCTATTCGGCCATCTTGCCAGACACCCCAAATTTTCTTGTTCTTGAAAAAATAAATTAGACTTCCCAGCACGTTGGGAGGCTGAGGCAGGTGGATCACGAAGTCAGGAGATCAAGACCATCCTGGCTAACATGGTGAAACTCCGTTTCTAATAAAAACACAAAAAATGAGCCAGGTTTGGTGGCAGGCGCCTGTAGTCCCAGTTACTCAGGAGACTGAGGCAGGAGGATGGCATGAACCCAGGAGGTGGAGCTTGCAGTGAGCCGAGATCGCGCCACTACACTCCAGCCTGGGTGACAGAGAGAGACTCTGTCTCAAAATAAATAAATTAATTAATTAAACTTTTGCAAATTGAGTTTGTAAGATGGCTCAAAATTTAGATTATTATAATGGAAATGGGATTACAAAGTATACTTCATTTGTATAACTTTTATGACAATATTCTAATAGGTCTTCAGATGCCTTACAGTACCTCCAACTTACGTGTTGCTAACACCTTGCACGACAGGCTCCCTTCTGAGCAGAACTGATTGGGAGAGGAGTGTGGAGCACATGTCTTCAAAACCAACAAGAATGCACTTTAGGACAAAGGATGAATCACTCAAGACCAGTATTATTTGATTAGATTTGAAAGAAACTCATACAATAGTCTAGGGAGAGGTGTTTAAACACCTGAATTTACCTCAGATCTTTAAAGCAATAACCTAATTTTTAGCAACCGTAGCTCTTTCACAGGTGTGCAAAGAATGTTTACTTCCATTGTACTAATTAGTTTTAAATTGAGAAAACATTTAGTAACTGGAAAAACAAAGAAGCTCCTATTTTTCCAGGACAGAAATAAAAGGAAAAGTAGAACAAGACTAACTACAATATTCAGCTTAACATTTCAAATTTTTCCATTGCCTTCACTAAGCAATGTCTATTTTGTTTTGTTTTTCAAAAAGCACAATTCCCAAGTGTAACTAAAATAGTAAATATGTACACTTACTTTGCTTAAAAGTAATTAAAGATGTCATTTGCTGACAAAAACAAATGTATGCCTAATATATAAATGTATGCTTGTCATTTTTAGTTAAATAAATATTTGTTCATGCCTTATTTTAGGATGTAGTTCTCTTCTAATACATTAAGAGAAAACTCTGAATTAAGGGATAACTCATCTTTCCTGCTAAAAAATTTAGTAGCCTCTGCTTCAATTGATTTTAATAAGTTGTAAAAAAAATACTGCATTTTCTTTTGCAATTGCAACAATAATGTGATACAATAAATTGCTACTTTAAAATGCATAGCACTGTATACCTTCCAAGCAAAAAAAAAAAGGCATCTATTATACATAACATGCACTGACAGGAGTAGGCCTTTGATAAAAAACACATTGTGAAGTGCATTTTTTGCACCTAATGATTTAAATCAAAATTTAAGTAAAACTCACTGTGCTTACATTTTTCTTTTCCTCTCCCCAATTCCCATGGTACTTCTCTTCGTGCTAACTAACCCAAATTTCTCTAGCTTTTCCTCAAAGGACCCGTTTTCTAAGCTAATCATTTTTAGTCTTTCTCTTTGGACCTCTCTCCAAGATTTCTATATCTTGTTTCAGACAAAGGTCCCACAATTGGATCTTGTCCTCCCATAAAAATGTGATAAATGCTCATCATAGAAGGTACTCTTTAGGGTGGCTCCTTCTCATACATGGAAAGAGTCTTAATCTGACAACTTCATTAACCATTAGCAAGCTGATATGATTTGAATGTTCCACCCAAACTCATGTTGAAATTTAATTGTCATTGTAATAGTATTAGGAGGTGGGGCATTTAAGAGGTGATTAGGCCATGAGGGCTCTACCCTCTTGAAGAGATCACTGCTGTTATCACAAGAATAGGTTAGTTATTGAAGGAGTGTGTCCTTGATAAAAAGGATTAGTTCAGATCAGTGTTTCTCTCTGACTCATGGACGCACTTCTGCCTTCCATACTTCTGCCATGGAGTGACCCTTGCTGGGTGCCAGTGCCATGCCCGTGGACTTCCCAGCCTCCAGAACTGTGAGCCACATAAACATTTGTTTTTTTATAAATGACCCAGTCTGTAGTATTCTGTTATAGCAGTAGAAAATAGACAGGGCACATGCTAACACCTTTTCTGACTCGATTACTTGGTGATGGGATAGAGTACCTAATTCTTTATTTCTCAAACACCTATGTGTCAAGTCCTATGCTAGACACTTTAACTGCCTTTTGAAATATTAAACACTGCTATTATTTCTGTTATGAAAAGAGGTTAAGTAATCTCACCAAAGCCATAGAACCTATCAGTGGGAAAGTAGGGATGTGATTATAGGTTTAACTAAGTCTAAAGCTCACCATTATAACAAATATTCTTTATAGTCTCTGATGGGGTTCACACCATAATATGCCAGTCTGTCACAGAATTGTTTTGACTAAAGGTGACTGAGAAATATTAGACACAGAACAAGTTCTCTGCCCTCGGTCTCTCTATTAGGAAGGGCAAGATAATTGTTAATCACTCAAGACAATTCTATTCTCATATCAGCCCAGAGGTGGAACCAGAGAAACCTATATAGCACATCTAACTCGTCCTTATTTTCCTTGAGTTAGTTTCCCCATATATTTACGTTTCTGCAGTTTACTGCCTCTGGAAGCTCAAAATTCCTTTCCTTTGTCTCGTTATTTCTCTACAAATTTATTATTTTTTACTAAGATGTTATTTAAGCCCAAGTTTTAACCACCCATTTGAGATACTGATCACTGCTTTCTCCCACATGTGTGTGATGCATATGTTAAAAAACTTGTTTATTTTCTCTTGTTAATCTATCTTTTGTCAGTCTGAGTTGCAGGACCTTAACTGGAGAACCTAAAGGTGAAAAAAAACACACATTTTCTCCCCTAAAATTTCCAGGAAATCCTCAACACTGAGAGCAAGTGCTGAAACTTTCCATGGTGAGAATGATTTTGTTAGGCTGGTCATTGCTCATTGCTTTGCAACCCAAATACATCAGGAGAGGCACTGGCATAGAAGCAAAGTGCCTGAACCCTGGTGAGCATTTCCAAGGTAAGGATAAGCAAATGCTGCTCCGGCGCCCTCCCATGGACAGTATTATGTGAGGAGACACAGGCAGAAGGGCAACCATCTCAGTAGTGACTCAAGAGTTTAAATCCAGGCACAACGACACTGTGTGGTAATTTAGCCAAGGACAACAGATTAGCTGATTCATCTGGTCAACAAGTTAATGTGCTGATATCTTTAAGTACATTCTATGAGGTTTGCACAGTGATGACATTGTTGAACAACACGTTTCTCAGAAGGTACCCTTGTCATTAAGTGATGCGTGACTGTACATACGTTGCTGCTTATTACATATTTTAGTAACATGTACTAGAACAATAAAAATAAAATAAAAACTGTGGAGAGTCTGTGAAACGCTTGAAACAAATATTAGAAATCAAAATACCTCCTTTCAATAAAAAGGTGTTTGATCATGTAATCATTTGCGCTCTGCTTATCTGTTGCTCGTGATATTTTGAGTTGTTAGATGATAAAGGTAAAAGGTATTGATAAACATAGGCTACTAGTATTTTGGATCAGAAAGACAACTATCAGCCACTTAATTTTACAAATGAGATAACTGAGGTCATAAGCCATTAGAGAGAATTTTTAAATTCATTTTATTTAGAAACTTAGCCCAATATAAACAAGATGATACATAACTTAATTGTAAAAGAAACTCAACAAAATGCATACTTTTAATTACACTGTAAATGATTTCAAGATTATCATAAGGCATTTTTTAAATAAAAAGTGTAATCATTAGCCCTTAGTCTTTCTTTAATATCAAAATAAATTTCTGACTGAAAGCCTATATATTTGTAGGTGCCTATCTCTCCTGAATGAAGATGGAAGAAACGCAGACATTTATGACATATCTACCTGGTTTTGTCTGCAGTATCATTGCAGTGAGGTCCATTTTATCTAAAAAAACAAAAAACAAAAACAAAAAAAACTAAGCATCATTCTTCAAACTTTTGTCTCTCACTTAATTTCTTTAGCTATGTTAGTGTTCTTTCTTTAAATTACTAAATTTCTTAGATTCAAGATTTTTTTTGGATTATTCAAAATTAATAAAATTGATGATTCATGATGGAAGCAGAAGCAACTTTCAGATTCAGTGTTTGGTTTACAAATTCCTCCTGATTCATAAACCATTCAGACTGGACCACTGCCTGGAGCTTTCCATTTTGTTGCTATTCTCCTCTGTCTTGCCCATGTTTGCTGCCTCTTAGCTGTTGATATGCCCACTCTTCAGGTCTTTGCAGTCTTCTGAGTGTCCTTTTCCTATATCTTCTGTCCACTCTTTCATAGTACTCTTTTCCTGAGTTATCATGATTGTCTCTCTTCATGGCCAAACACCGTGAAGCTCTCAGTGTTTAAAAGAAGGCCTTGGGAGTGAAACTCTGGATTTAAATTAGTCTGTACCACGTTGTAATTGTATGACTAGGAGACATGTTTACCCTCTCTTTGCTTGATTTTCTCATTTGAAAATAGCAATAATTGTAGTACCTATTTCACATGATCGGGACAATTACATAAGTTGATCCATATCTAGTTCACATAAGAATGTTAGCATACATTCATTGCCCAGTAACCCATAAATGATTATCATCATTAGTATTATTTCTGATTATTCTTTCTTAACATAATCAGGAAGCAAATGAATCCTTACATAAATATTTACCTTTAATTCACTTTTATTCATCCCTTCAAACTTTTGTACGCCCAGATAAGTGTGGCCCCATGTGTTCTAATCTCTAAATGGTACAAATAAAATAGAAGCAGAAAAAAAAAAAAAAAAAAAAACTTGAAAAGAATTTTGATTCTTACTTGAAAAGCTTCTGGAGAATTTGAGTTTGGAAGAGGGAGTATGTTATTTCTATGCAGCAAAGCATCTTGAAATTCCTTTCTCTCCACCTCTGCCATTCTCAATATTATTCCTATGGATGGCAGCTGCTCTTTCACATCTTTTGTCTTTATCACTGTATTTTTACAATCCTCAAGATTTCCTATGCCTAGACTGCCAAATTCTTTACTCCACCAGCCCAACACACCTTCTCTTATATAAATATTTGCATTCTCCTTGTTCAGTTGTTCTTAAGCATAGTTGCAAACTGAAAAGACATGAGGTATGTTTAAAACGCTGATATCTCAGATTAACTTTCAGAAATTTTGCAGTATGGTTATGTGCCACGATACTGTTTCAGTCATAATAATAATGTTTAAGTCAACAACAGACTGCATTATGTGTTGGTGGTCCCATAGGCTTATAATACTGTATTTTGCTGTGCCATTTTTTTGTCTAAATATATCTAGGTACACAAATACTCACCATTGCATTACAGTTGCCTACAGTATTGAGTACAGTAATATGCTCCACAGCTTTGTAGCCCAGGAGCAATAGCCTAAACCACATAGCCTAGCTGTGTAGTAGGCTATACCATACTACATACTAGAGTTGTGTAAGTAGATACTGTCATAGTCACCCTTCAGTGAAATACCTAACAATGCATTTTCTCAGAATACATACTCATCGTTGAGCAGCACCTGACTGTAATTGGCCTATGCATTGGAATTTTTCATAGTTCTCTGAGTGATTTTAATATCCAGCCAGGGTTAAGAACCACTAGTTATTCTTTCTTCTCCTCTTGTCAGTGTAAATCTTCTAGTTTTTTCCTTTCTTCCCACACTGAAGCTCATGATAAAGTTCAGAAGCTGGGAGTGAGGAAATGTCAAGTGTTCAATGCCAGAATTTTCCTTAGGGAGACTGAGACAGGAAACATACGCTGGATATTTATTCATGTGAGATTTTGTCACTATTATACTTTCCCTCTTTTCTTTGATCCTTGAGGACCTAGGCCCTTTCTCCCCCTTATCTCTGCCACCTCTATTCATTGGCTGGAGCTCTCACACAACCATTGATTAGCTGAAGCACTGTTCAGATTCCCTCAGGAAACCTTATTCTGGTTGCCTCTGTGGGTAAGTGACCCACATTCATAATGATGCTCAGGTTTTGTAAAGGTCTTTATATAAAACCAAAGCATATGTTTTGAAAAGCAGCTAAGGTGCAAGTTGAATAGTCTGTACTGGGGTGAGGCCAGGATTGGGACTCACTGTCTTCCACTTATTATCTGTGTAAGTTCGGGCATCACCTGCAAAATAAGGTTGATCACATTTTATCTACTATACCACTATATGGTAGAGATAAATTAAATCATCATTTCATGTCTATTTCAGTTTTTTGTGTTTTGAGATGGAGTTTCTCTCTTATTGCCCAGGCTGAAGTGCAATGACGCGATCTCAGCTCACTGCAACCTCCACCTCCTGGGTTCAAGCAATTCTCCTGCCTCAACCTCCCAAGTAGCTGGGATTACACACATGTGCCACCACACCCGGCTAATTTTATATTTTTAGTAGAGACGGGATTTCTCCATGTTGGTCAGGCTGGTCTCAAACTCCCAACCTCAAGTGATCCGCCTGCCTTGGCCTCCCAAACTGCTGGGATTACAGGCGTGAGCCACCGCGCCCAGCGTCTATTTCAGTTTTTATTGTGTATTACTTATGGTCTTCCACAATAATTTACTGCAAACTTAGATTGGCATTTACTGTAAATTCACAGATTTGAATTTGCATCAGGTAAACTTTTTTAAAAAGACTCTTTTGCACAGGATTGTCATTTTCTAACACATTTCTTAAAGGAAATATGGACACCACATGGAATTCTGTGCTATTTTAGTTCCTAAGCACTCAGAACAGAGGCGGTGGGGGAATTCAGAGAAATGGCAAGGAGTTCTAGAAACAGCTGTGTCATGTCTGTGTCATACTGTCATAACGCCATAACACCCCTCCAACACACACACACACACACACATACACACACTGCTTCCAACTTTTATATTTTTTCCTATTCTCTAGGAAATGTTGGGCACACATAGTTTGACTCTGTTCAAGTGTCACCTTCTCAAAGAGGACAGACTCCCAGACCATCTATCTAAAACAAAGGCTTCTTTCACTCCCCATCCCCTTCACCCACTTTGTTTTTCTTCATAGGCCTTATTACTACCTGAGTGCATATACAGTATTGATTAATGTTTCCTTCCATACAAGATAAAGTCCAAGAGAACAGGCTCTTCTGTTGTCCTCATCTCTTGTTACATCTCAACATTAGAGCAATGCCTCATGCTTAATAAGCATTCAATAAATATTTTTGAGTTTGAAAAGCTTCAAATTATAATAGACTGAGTGCTTATCTATTATTTTAAACACAGAATCTAAGACCTAAAGAAAATTAAATGATTTTCCAAAGCTTCTGAAAGAAAATGGTGGAACTATAATTGTATCCCTGATTACCTGCTTCAAAATCTATTGCTGTTGCAACAATAGCCAGCTGTCACCTTTACCCCTCAACCCTATCCTCCATTAAAGTTCCTGTTTATTTATCTTCTTTCTATAGACTTCATCCTATGAGCTATGAAGGGGTGCCTAACAGTATTTGAGTCTAAAAACTGTGTATTTGCTTGGAAATTTTAACTAAAAACAATCTCTGAATAAAATGAAATTTAATATAATTAAATGTCTACAAAATGCAATATGTAAACTACTTAGTCAATTCATTATTCTGTTCCTCAACTCTATTCTTATTTTGTTATATAGAAATTAGGTTGAACATGGGATATAAGCACATTAAAATATATTTGATATGATCTTGGAAAACCTCCAAAAGTAAAAATGCCTAAAACCACCCAAACATCCTTGCCTAGTATTGGAAAGGTCACAGCTATTGCTAGATTTTACATCAAAATAACTGTGAGGAAAGGTTTTTCTTTGTTTGTTTTGTGTTTTGCATATGTGTGGATGTGTGCATTTTGGTTTTGCTTTTTTTTTTTTTTTTTTTTTTAGCTTTATGCATAATCTGGTGCTTGGGCTTCTAATTCCTTGCATAAATCTTTTTATTAGAGATATTTTTTAGATAAAATCCTTCCGTGGACTAATTAGGCAGAGTGGTGTATTAGTCCATTTTCACACTGCTATAAAGAAATACCTGAGACTAGGTCGTTTATAAAGAAAAGAGTTTAATTGACTCACAATTCTGCATGGTCAGGGAGGCCTCAGAAAACTTATAATCATAGCAGAAGGCAAAGGGGAAGTAGGCACCTCTAACATGGCAGCAGGAGAAAGAGCAAGCGAAGAGTAAGTGCCATACTTTAAAACCATCAAATCTTGAGCTCTAACATGAGAACAGTAAGGGGAAAGGCAGCCCCCATGATCCAGGCATTTTTCCACCAGGCCCCTCCTTCAACACTTGGAGATTACAGTTCAAGATGAGATTTGGGTGGGGACTCAGAGCCAAACCATATTAAGTGGTTAGCATTGGCAAATGACAGCAGTAGTGCTTAGGAGCTCGTGTTCTGCGGTGCAGTGACTTCAGTTTAAATCTTGGCTACATCAGTTATTTAACTTTGACCTTGGGCAAGTAGCTCAACTTCTCTAAACCACATTTTCTCTTTATAAAAAAGTGAAAGCTGAGTGTGGTGGCTCACACCTGTAATCCCAGCACTTTGGGAGGCCAAGGTGGGTGGATCATGAGGTCAAGAGATCGAGACCATCCTGGCCAACATGGTGAAACCCCATCTCGACTGAAAATACAAAAATTAGCCAGGTGTGGTGGTGTGCGACTATTGTCCCAGCTACTCCAGGCTGAGGCAGGAGAATAGCCTGAACCTGGGAGGCAGAGGTTGCAGTGAGCCAAGATGGTGCCACTGCACTCCAGCCTAGGTGACAGAGCAAGACTCCGTCTCAAAAAAAAAAAAAAAAAAAAAAAAAAAAAAAAAAAAAGGCAGAGACTACAATAGCCACTAACCTCATAATGTTATCGTGAGAATTATGTAAAATAATATGTGGTAAGTATTTAGCACTGTTACTGGCACCCAAAAGTGTTCAATGGCATTAACTATTACTGTTACCAGTATTAGTTTTATTACTATTAGTTATCATTATTAGTATTATCATTCTTTAATGTAGCAGATCCTCTTCATCTCATGAGAGCAACTAACACACTTTCTATCCCATTTTCTGCAAGAAAGTTCATGAATTTAGTACCAGCTGATGCCAACTCCCAATTCTAGGTTGGAAGAATGGCCGATCCTCTTTTCTGCGAGAAAGTCCTGTGCTCTCAGAGCATCTAGTTCAAGCATGTCTTTGGAACACGACAATCACTTGTCTGACTGTTCAAAGAACAACCCCTGTGGCAGTCTCATGCCCACCAGGGCAGTGTTGGGGGAATAGAAAGAAAGAGAATCAGAAAAGAAGACTCTCTTCTCTCAAAGTCCCCAATACCCTTTCTTTAATACTGTTTCAGTTTATGAGATTTGACAAGGAAATAAAGGCATTGCTTCAGGCCATTCCAATTTCACAATGTAAGTATTCTTTTAAAATTGCTACATCTAGGGGAGTCTTTATATCCATGTCATTACTCAAGGAAAATTGTGAGGATATGGGTAAGAGTGTAAGAGGAATCTTATTAAAACATCACATGCAAAAAAAAAAAAAAAAAAAAAAAAAACCTCCTTCCTCTCCATTTGAAAGACATCTCTTTCTACTTAGTTTATATCATTCATCAAAAATTTCATAAGTTGAATGTATAGTCATAGTATCCTTCCAAACGCTTTGAAAAGGTATGGTACATAAAGGGAAAGAAAATAGAGCACCATACCAGTGGTAATGTAATAGTCACAAGATACATATTGAAATTGAATGCATAATAAACCCACAAGGGTATGTAGATGAAAGATTAGAAAATGAAGGCATGGATCTGATTTACAACAGTATGTGAAACCAAGAATAGGAATAGTCTCCTGGAACTAGATCTCACTAAAACAAAACTTTACTGAACGTTTTGTACTGGTTGACAGAAATAATCATATAGATGTGTGTGCGTGAGAGCATGTGTGTGTGTGAGAGCATGTGTGTGTATGTATAACCCCTTCGAGATCCTTAAGGAAATGACACTTAAAAACACACAAAACATAAACATATTTAGTGATAAACAGAAAAATTACTTTAGATGAAAATAATATTAGGGTGGCAGATGGGAAGGCGGAGGAAACAAGGCTTTTCAAAAAGGAATTGTTATATTGTATTCAGATGTCTTATCAACCATGATGAAGTAATGTCTTCACAGTTCTGAAGGAAAATTGTTTTGAATTTGAATTTCATTTTCTTTCAAAATGTCAGTTAAAAGTGAGTCAAGAAATAAGAAATGTTTATCTCCATGTATATATCCTAAAAATATTACCTGAAAATGGACTCCAGTAAAATGAAAAGAAAAATGAAACTGTAGGAACAAAATACAAAGTAAAAAACAAACCAACAGTGGGAACAAATGCAGAAGAACTTCAAACACAGTTCCAGGAGGAGCACTGTGCCATGCAGCACCCCTAGAGGGCAATGGGCCCAGTAAGAACCATAATATACTCATGAAGAACATAACGAATTCCATGCAACAGATAATTTGTTTAAAAAGTTGCAAGATGGCCGGGTGTGGTAGCCCACGCCTGTAATCCCAGCACTTTGGGAGGCCCAGGTGGGCGGATCACAAGGTCAGGAGATAGAGACCATCCCAGCTAACACGGTGAAACCCCGTCTCCACTAAAAATACAAAAAATTAGCCAGGTGCGGTGGCGGGCGCCTGTAGTCCCAGCTACTCGGGAGGCTGAGACAGGAGAATGGCGTGAAACCAGGAGGCAGAGCTTGCAGTGAGCCGAGATCACGCCACTGGACTCCAGCCTGGGCAACGGGGCAAGACTCCGTCTAAAAAAAAAAAAAAAAAAAAGTTGCAAGATATTAGTGATAACTTGAGAAAGGTGCATGCTCCTTTTGCCAACAAAAAAAGACAATTACAAATTCCAGAGAAAACAAAAACAAAAATTTGACCAATAAAGTAATTTTCCAAATAGGAAGCAAATGTCACATGAATTGAAAAATTGACCAACAGAAAAAATGACCTTCTATTTAACTTGAATGCTTCAAGGAACACACTCCTTAAAGGAACAAACTCCCATAACTAAGACAGGCTTAGCAGCAGTTACATTTCCTGCTCTAGGTGTCCAATCACTTACTTAAATAAAATGAATATCATTTATTTAATCGTAATGTTGCAAATGCTGTTTACACGTTTTCCATGCTTAGAATCAATGACTACATAAAGTTTATTACAATGAATTTCAGGTATGCAGAACAGAAAGTACACAACACTCATATATAGCTGGCAACAGTCTGCAAGTGGGAGGAAGAGAAAAGGGAAAGGCACTGAATGAGTATTAATCTCCACCATATGAATGTACTATTTTGCATATTGGAAGGTAAGAGATACTGTCTAGTGTTTACAATAGATTATTATACAGATATCTAAGTATATTTTAATATATTTAAATATTTTATGTATTTATATATAAATATATATTACATTTCATATATTTAAAATATATATTATGTATGTTATATATAAATATTTAATATATTTAAAATACTTAAAATATATTAAAATGTAATTATACATATTTAAGTTATTTTAAATAGGTATTAAGTAGGATTAAAACTCTTAGAACTACTAGTTAGTAGTAACTGTAAGTTAATAATTAGAGAAACTGTTAAAATAACTTAGAAAGTGAAGCATACCTGCCAAGAGACAGCTTGCTCTAAACTGATGGGTTTGCTGGGATTAAGGGAAAGTCCCAGGCAAGTCTGGACAAGTTTGTCATCCTAGAAGCATATGCAAGTTAATATCCTCAGATTTAATAGCAGGGAGTCAATATAAAAATTATAAATCAAGAGAGAGATATATCAGCATATTGTTTAAATGCACAGTGACATTCATAGCAGCAGTTAGCATGCTGCTCTTTGAAGTCATACAGACCTGGGATTGTAGACCCAGCTCTACCAATTACTGGCTTCATGATGTTCAGCAAATTACTAACCTCTCATAATCACATCTATCTCCGTAGACCATTGTGAAGATGACGTAAAAAATGCGTACAAAGTGATAAACCAGAAACTGACACAGAATAGAGCTTTGGGAACTGTGTGTTACTATTATAGTCATCATTGATATTCTTTATGGAAGCCATTCACTGCGTGTGCAAAAAATACTGCATGAAAAGCATATTGAATGTTCAGTTAGTTGTTACACCCGTAAATATCTATAGAATTAATGTTAGGGCTTACTTTGGCTGGCCAATGCACTAAAAAATATTTAAAGGTGTTACATCTGGTGTTCACGTGGGGAGAGAGGGCGAAAGGACAAGCAGTATTTTCAATGACGAAGTTGCATGGTACTTCAATTTAATTCACAAACATTAACTTCACCAGAGAGAGACAAAGGGTGAGAGAGAGAAAAAGGGGAGGGAGGGAGGGAGAGAGAGAGAGAGAAAGAGAGAGAGAGAGAGAGAGAGAGATTCATGTAATACTGACTACTATGCCAGCCATTTCTCTCAATGGTTTCTTGCTTCTGGCAGCAAATGAAATCACACATGCTATAACCAACATTGCTTGTTGGAAATTTGTGAAAAACATATGTGCATGTTTTTAAAGCTTCTCCTATGAACATAACTTAGAATATTTCCATAACCAGGCCGGGCGCGGTGGCTCACCCCTGTAATCCCAGCACTTTGGGAGGCCGAGGCGGGCGGATCACGAGGTCAGGAGATCGCGACCATCCTGGCTAACACGGTGAAACCCCGTCTCTACTAAAAATACAAAAAATTAGCCAGGCATGGTGGCCGGCACCTTAGTCCCAGATACTCAAGAGGCTGAGGCAGGAGAATGGCATAAACCTGGGAGGTGGAGTTTGCAGTGAGCAGAGATCATGCCACTCCATCTAAAAAAAAAAAAAAAGAAAGAAAAAGAAAAAAAAATTTCCATAACCAGATAAATCAGTAGTATGACTTTGTCAATATTTTTGAGAAGAAATTGAGAAGAGTTGAGTGTTATAGTTTTTCTGTCAATGTTTTTCATTGACAGAGAAGAAGTTAGGGTTTTGTATGCTCATTTTATAGTTGTTTAAAGAAATTCCAAGAATAATTCACCCAGAAGTAATTTTTGACTTGTATACTGGCTTTAGAATTTGAGGTTGTATAAGATATAACTTTAATTTACAACTGTTTTGCACCATGAGCATTTTAGTAGGTATCAGTTTTAATCTTATAAGAATAATAAATAATAAAATGATGCTTACAATAGCTGAGATCATATAATGTGAGAAACTATTTGTAATAAATGCTAAGTAAGAAGATAGGAAGATATAAATTTTTATGTACACAATGGCTACAGGTAAATTAAAAGAGTGGATAGAAAAAAAGACTTAAAAATATATATAACAAAAAACTAATATTGGCCAAGGCTGTGTTAAGGTGATAGGATTATGGGTGGTTTTATTTTATTTGCCTGAGTTTGTATAATTTAAAAACATATGATTTTAGAAACCTATAAAAAGGCAGACACAAACTAATAATGACAGAATATACACAGGTGCTCTAACCAAAATCTATCTTTGGAAATGATTCAGATATTAGCATTGTGCAGTAGTCTCAAATTTTAATGATTGGTCTTCTCTTCAGGAATTCCAGGCAATATTGCTTCACCACATCATCCAGTTTACCTAAAGTAGAAAATAATAACTTATGTAAAACTATTTGTATTTGACTTTGAAATACTTCCAAAAAGCATTTCAGCCAGACATGTCCCCAGACCAATAGTATGAGCTATGTGCCTCCCCCAACCCTCACTTCCTCTATGCTAACCAAATGCCTTTGCTACTTGACTAGACCACTATGTCCAAGTTCAGTTGGATCACACCATTATTCCAAAGCCATGGCCATACCAATACCCCATAGTTGGATCTAAGCAGTAGAAGTTTGGCTTCTCAGGTAGACTTTGGCAGGCTGTAGATACACATTTCAGTTTTCATCCAGGTTATATGCTGATTACCACAAAAAGATCCATTATTATGTGAATTAATATATAAAATACATCAAATCTTATCCCAGAAACAGAATAACTGCCGACATTAAAAAGCCTATTAAATATGATGAGCCCATACATTTAGCACATCTTGCTCTTTTCTTCATCCCCAGTTTTGTAAAATGGTTTGTTTCATCATGAATGTATTTTTGCATTCAATCAACATTAATAATAAGAGCTAAAATACATTCAGTTCTTTATATTTACTAGGCATTTAACTAAGAATCTGGCATTTAATCATTATCTTGCTGATAAAAATCTTGAGGCTTAGGAAGGTTAATTAACTTGCCCAAGAAACTATTGAGAATTAGTGGATTCAGGACTTAAACTCTCATTTGCCCATAAAGCCTCAGTTCTTTAACAATTATGCTATAAGACTTTCTATTAATTGAAGACGTACTAACTTCCAGACTTTTCTAGGTGATAGAGGACACAAAGTTGAATAAGAACACTGACATTCAGGAGCTAAAAAACACATTGTTCTTTCAGGAGTTTACAGGCAACAGGAGTCCATGATATCTCTTTCCACTCAATTCCCAAGGTTTCAGCAGAACAAGATAGACAGTTAAATATAGGAAGGGCTGTTTAAGCCAAGTCTCATTATCCAACGTAGGATTTGACTTGATTATCAAGCACTTTTAAATTGTAGGTTCAGGTTAAGCATCCCTAATCCAAAAATTCAAAATCCAAAATGCTCTAAAATCTGAAACTTTCTGAGCACTGCCGTGGTACTCAAAGGAAATGCTCACTGAAGCAATTCCAATTTTGGATTTTCAGATTAGGGATACTCAACTGGTAAGTACAGAGTGCAAAAATTTCAAAATATGAAAAAATCCCAAATCCAAAATGCTTCTGTTCCCAAGCATTTCAGATAAGGGGTACTCAACCCGAACCATCAATTCCGGGATCTCCAAATGGCTGTTCGTGTGTGTCTGCAGTGAGTGGCTCGATGACATGGCCCATCTTCCTATGACATCTTCTCCAATAAACAATGCCAGGGTCTGGCAGATGAAGGATGCAGTCGTGCGTATCAGGAAACCCAATTCTAAGATGTATCCACTTCCCCTCATGAGGCTTTGAGACTTGGCTCCTAGCTATGGAGTTACCTTTAGAGCAAGAACCATATTACATATCACTGAGGAAACTTGAACAGAAAGTCTTACCATGCACACCCAATCACAGGCATGTTCACAGAGACTGCCTGGATAAATTTGTTGCCTTGATGACCTACCCACCTTCACTGCTCCTTCACTCCAAACAATAGTCGGAACAATACTTTTAAATGAGCATAATGGAAACTTGCAACGCCTCTGCTGAAAACCTTCAGAAGCTTTCCATTTCTCTATGTATTAAATCCACAAGACTTTATTGCAAATGCAGCAAGGGCTTGAGTGATCAAGACTTGTTCAGTGAGTCAGCAAGTGGTTATGAAGGGGCATCACCCAAGCCCTACCCACTCTGACTTTACTCCTTACTCACCACACTCCAGAGATAATACCCCTGTTTCCATTCTCTTTTGTGGGGCTTCTGTGCATGCTGTTCCTAAATTTATTTTGCCCACCAACCATCCCTAAATTAATTCGTAGGCCTTTCTTGGAGAAGTCCTTACTCTCCCCATAGATCGGATTGAATTACGTTTTAATAAAATATTTTCTTGGAATAAAGAAATGTGGCTCACGTATCTATACAAACTAAAATTTGCAGCTTCTCAGGATACTCTGCATCTCCTTCACAACCTTTACCCCAACTGCCTGGAATTTAGCAATCATTTGTTTGAGAATTTAATGTTTTTCTCTCATGACCCATTTCAACTTGGTGAAGACAGATCACATATATCTTGTTTGTTACTGAATCCACAGTGCCAGGCACATAGTGCTTGAAAATTATTTGCTAAATTAATAAAGATTCACTAAAAAAGAATAAAAAAGACAGTCATCTTGTGTCTTTTTACCAAGAACTAGACATGATCCAAGATGTTCGGGATCATTTCTCTTGCAAGCCTGTTGCCTCTTGCAGCTTTCTAGGCCCCAGTGGAATAGTTTGTCCTAAAAGCACTGACTTTGAAATATCTGAAGTTTGATGGCACAGAGCTTTCCCTAAAAGTAGGAAGAAAGGCAGTCCTACCCTATCTTTAACAGAGGACATTGCTTGTGAAAGGCTACACAGTTCTTTAGAACCCCTCATGCATTCATGTCATTCACTCGACAGAGAAGCTAAGAGTTCCCTTTGTGCCTGGCACCAGTGGAATTCTGAGCATTCACAAAGAAAAGGCGGTTCCTGTCCTGAAAGAGCTTCTTGTGAAGAAGGAGAGATGGAAAACAAAGTCAATGATGGACACACAGTGTGGCAATTCTGAGAGAGGACCTCTGAAGAGGGACACCTAAACTACCAAGAAACACTGAGGAAGAGGTAATCTGGAACCACTGCTAAGAAGATTCAGGGCCCCAGAGAAGAAGGAACCAGCCACTAGACAAACCTGTGCCAGGAGAACCCATGGTAAAAAGCAATGTAAACAATGGGAGCAGTTTGTGACGAGCCAGGGGGCGAGGGAAGAAAATGCAAGTCAGAAAAATGCCAGTTTAAAGATGGATGCTGAGTAGTGGACAGACCTGGTCGGGGCCCAGACCGGGGAGGACACTTGGGATCCTGTTTTAAAGGTGATAGAAAGCTGCAAAGACTTTTGAGCCTGGAAGTGTGGCTGGAGGAGTCAGATCTGCATTTTAGAAACAGCACCTCAAAACAGTGTTAAATAGACGGAAAGGGGAGCTACAAATAGGACAAACATCCTGAGAGGACTTCAGGAAACATTGGCATATTTTGAGATGGGAGTTGGAATGAAAAAATAAAGATTTGTATATATTGAGAAATGGGTATACTCCCCCTTTTTTGAGAAAATGTTTACATACATCATTTCCCTGGAAGTAAATTAGGAAATGAGGATAATGGTTCCATAAAACCTAAAGACTGTTGGTGACTCATTATCCAATTAATTGATATGAATAAATTGGGCAAATCAAGCTAAATGAGAGTCAGTCACTGCATGTAAGTAGAGAAAGAGTGATTGCTTTTTTAATTTTTGGTTTTATTTGTGTTTTCCTTTTTTTAAAAAAATTATAAAATCAGGTATCTTGAGCCCCACTGAGGAGCAGCGGGTCAGGAATGTCCAGAGTCTCTGACCCTCAGAAACAAGACATGGGGTGATGTGGATTACGTGGACCTCAGAGTGGAAGTGATTCAGCGAGGTCTGGAAGTCTCTCTTGTCACCTTGGAGCCCACCCACAGCTACCACGTCACAGCAACCAGCCCTGCCGGCAGCAAGTGACACCATTCAACCCACCTGAGGGTGAATTTTTTCAGATTAGAAAAGAGGAATAGAACCGTTATCAGAAATGGAAACATAAAGGAGCTGCTTGTTTATAGTTTTTGTTTTTAATCACTGTGAAGCTTGTATTTAAAAGAATATGCTTCCCTTCTTAGCAATAACAGCACCTCAAATTCACCAGCCTCCTCCAACCCTGATGAAGCGGGATCAGCGCTCTTTATGCTCCCGTGAGTTGCAGTAATATGTGAGCATCTCCTAAGAGGCTGTGAAGGTAAAATTCAGGAGAAGAGTGAGCAAATTCTCACTACTAAATTGGCAACCTTTTAAGAAATTCATGCTTCATCAGATTATTTCAGAAGATGGGACAAGGCCAACAAACTCTTCCTGAAACTTCTTTGCAAAACTGCAAGCTGAGTCTGAACTTGAGCAATGGCTGCTGTACACTTTTTGCAACTGATTTGATATCCAATTGCAGCTCCAACTTTGCATTCTGAGACCATTTACAGATTCTTTTTTATGTAACTTGAAAGATCTTGAAACTTTCAGCTTGACACAGTCATATCTCTCATTTATTCCCATCCATTAAAAGGCTTGGCTTACTCAGGTAGATTACCCAAACAAAAATGCCTAGATGCCAGTAGCGATATATGCCTTCAGTGGTAAGCAGGAAAGTGTTTTCCTGAGTACAGTTTTGAAAGAAGTATGTATGAATGTGTGTAAATGTATGTGTGCTTTAAGTTACTCAATTGTGTAAATTGTAATTGAATTGACCTTGTCTTAGGCAATCGCGCCTTGAATTTGATGTTCAATTACAGTTAGAAAAATTGTTTTGTTTACAAAAGAATATTGTTTTGTGAACATGTAAATTGCAATAGTGGAGCACTTTTATGACAGTATTAGTGTTAAATATGTGTCCTGGTTCCAGGAACATCCTATGAATCATGAGTTAGAAAAAGACCAAAAAATGTGATTATAATGGCATAGATAATGTTTGCAGTCCTAGGTCTACAAATGTGTGGTGTGGAATAAAAACACACTAGGAATGGCTCATTTAATGCTGTCATGTTATGTTAGAAAAATGCCTTGACTCAGCCTTAGAATACCCATGTGGAGCATTAATAAGATTAAACTCATCCACACAATCAACATCTCCCTAGACAAACATCCTAAGCAAGTTAATATTCAGACAGTTGTTCTTGATAAGGTGATGTTGACTATTAGCTCCACACACAAAAACACACAAAAATCCACCTGAAAAACCTATTGGTTAAAAAAAAAAACTAGCTTATTGTACTAAAGCAGACTACAACCTTGACAGAATATTAATAGTGTCTCAAAAGGAAGACATCAAGGGAAAGTGTTCATGGGATTTCGGGGCCAGAAATGAGTCATGTTAAGGCAAGGTGGAGTTTCTTCATCCGTTCTGGCTGCTATAACAAAATACCATAACTTGGTGGCTTAGAAACAACAGAAATTCATTTCTCACAGTTCTATAGGTTGGAAAATCTAAGAACAAAGTGCTGGCATAATCTCTGTCTGGTGAATGCCCATTTCCTGATTCATTGAGAACAAATTCTCACTGCATTCTCACATAGTGGAGGTGGAAACGCAGCTCTCTGCGGCCTCTTTTAGAAGAACACTAATCCCATTAATGAGAGTGAAGCTCTTGTGGCCAATCACCTCCCAAAGGACAATCTCCTGATACCATAAATTGGTGACTAGGTTTCAATACATGAATTTCAACATTTAAACCATAGCATCTAAAATTAGTTGAGAGGGAACAAAGGGTATGAAATAATAGTTTTGGGTGGATAGACACAACATGATGAAAGTCTTGAAGAAAGTTTTGATGAGCAAGATGAGTAGGCTCTTTAGTTGGTGCTATTATTTAAATATATGCTCCTGCCAAAACTCATGTTGATATTTTATTGATGTGGGGTCTTTAAGAGGTAATTAGGTTATGAGAGCTCTCCTGAAATAATTAATGCTATTATCACAGGAATGGGTTAGTTATCCTGAGATGGGGTTAGAGAAGTAAGTTTGGCCTGATTTCTCTCTCCATCTCATGTGTTTGCTTCCATCCTCCACTCCTCCACTATAACACGACCCTCACCAGACAGCAGTGCCATCCTCTTAGATTTCCTAACCTCCAGAACTGTAGGTCAAATAAACTTTTCAAAATAATTATCTAGTCTGTAATACTCTGTTATAGCAGCAGAAAAGAGACTAATACATGTGGGTTAACTTATTTCTTCCAAGAGCAGATATTTCCTGGAACAAGCAGCTAAGTAGTTAATTTTGCCTGGTTTCATTACTAGTTAGCATAGAGACAGTAGACAATATTTGGCCCCAGAATTGTTTAGTACAGGAAGAAGGTGTTTGATCTCAATTCTTAGTCTCTGATATTTGTCTTTTTATAGTCTAAATTGGGATCTGATCATTGCACGTTGTTGGGTTTGTAGCAAGTAGGTTTCCTGATGCTAGTAATTGCAGTTCCATGGCATCACGCCCATCATATACTATAGATCAAAGTCACAAGCCAGCTTGTTTTTAAGGGGTGGAGACATAAGCACCACCTTTCAATGAGAAGAATGTCAAATAATTTGTGTCCACATCTTCAAACTACCATAGTTCTCCTTTGGCCACAAATTGTTTACATTCCTCCCATGACTCTCCAAAAAGATTCATCAAATTATAAAATTAGTCTCAGGCTTGAGGTACAGGATCTTGTCATCAAAATCAGGTCCAGATGTGGCAGAGGCTCCATAGCTTCAATTCCTTGAGTACAATTCTTTTTGATCTAAAAATCTATGAACAAAAAAGACAAATTATTAGCTCTACACATGCCAAATGTATATTAGCTGAAGAAGCACAGTAATTCCTGTTCAAAAACAGGGGCAGGTAGAAGGTACACAATAATTGATCCACAACAATTTAGAGACAAGTAGGGCACATGTGGTCAGTTCCTTGACTAAGGACAAGTAATAACTCCCTGGTAATCATTCTGTCATCTCTTGGCTCTGCCCTCTGATCTGCTTTCCTTCCCACAGAAATAGCTTGTGTTTGCAGTTAAGTAATTTTCTCAACCTGCTTCTTACTTATAGACATTCAAGAGCCCAAAGGCTACTTTTTAAATTTGTATTGTCTCTATCCTTTTCTCTCCAAGCTGTTATAATTCTTTTTAAGGCTTTTTGGGCTTCTTACAAATTGATTTATATTCCACACTATTAAACAAAACCACACCCACAGGTATTTTCAGAATAGGTTCTTCTCTCCCTGGGTCTTTGGAGCTGTTGTAGAATAAAGACCTTGGAATTCTTTGAAGTCCTATTACTTACTGGAGAGAATGTGTGAAGCATACACATACCATCTTTAGAGGACATATGGTCTTCTTGAAAGAATCTTTGAGGTGCTGATTTAAGTGTTTCTAAGATTTTTAATAAGGGATTTTACTAGCCATATTTTCAGCTTTATTTTTTCTAGGTATAACCCTGAATTTGATCTTAGCCATAAGATATTTCTTACTTTGAGAACCTTCTGCTTTCTAGAAAGAATATCTGGAGCGTCTACTTTTCCTTTAAATCCAACTTTAAGACTGAATAGTTTATTTTCTCTTTTCCCACATTTTATTATAAGCAGCTAGAAAAATCCACAGTTTCTTCAGCACTCTGCATGGAAATCTCTTTACCATACCATTGAGTTTATAGGGTATATTTCCTCTTTTCCATGTTACCGCAATGACAATTTCTGCCACAACCTTCAGATCTTTGTGCCCTCACTGGCAACCTCCTTTAGCCTTGTCAGGCTTCTGCCTGCCACCTAATCACAAAATCAATGCCACAATGCCACATATTTCAGAATTTATTAAAGCACCACACTTCTTCCAGGGCCCCAATTCTATATCAACCATCTATCGCTGTTTAATAAAGCACAACAAAAGTTACTGGCATAAAATTACAACAATTGATGTGGATTTGTGTTCTGCCATCTTTATTGCCTTTAGCTATTTGTCTCATCCTGGGGAGTTGAAAATATACCTGGGTTCTTCCATTTTGGGCAAAGAATGCCAACTTTTAGCCCACCTCCCATCACCTCATTGTGCTTTGTTGATCCAGGTGGAAGTGTGTGCTCAGCTCTGCACAGGATGGGGAGAGAAGAATATTGACCAGCCTACTTCGTGTACATTGCATTGTTCAATGTTCTTGAACACTATAAGCTCAGCTCCCCACAGGGACCCAGTGATACTGGGGTAGGCAGGGGAACCAGAGTGCCGACTAGCTCTGCTTCATACTGCCCTGTTCGATCTCATTGCCTCCAGGTAGGTGTGGAAGTTTGGGCTCCGTAGGGCTCCTGTGACACCAACAGTGAGGTGAAAGTGGAGTGCTGGTAGACTAGCCTCAACTCATACCACCTTGTATAGTCTCGTGGATGCCAGGAGAAGATGAAGGCTCAGCTCCTGGCTGGGCTCCATGGATCCTGAGGGTGGATGGTGAAGCATAGTGGTGACTATTGCCTTGCACCTCCTCATTATGTCTCATTGTTGTTGTGTGGATGTGAAGTCTCAGCTCATCATCAGACACTGTTGGCACTGCTTGAGGGAAATATCAGAGGACTGTCTACTTCCATCAGACAGATAGAAGCACTACCTGCAAGTAGGACTTCTACCTGGAAAGGGATAGACTAGGTCTTTACTTTGTCTGCTGACAGCAAAGGAATCTGCATATCACAACCTGAACTTACTTCCACAGGGTAGGAGGATGTCAAGGGACACCAGCTTTCTGCTCAGTTCCACTGAAACTGCAGGGAGGAATGCAATTTATTTGTTGGTGTTTATTTGGCATAGGGCAGGTTTCGCCAAAGTAGGTTTTGGTTCTTAGGCTACCTTTTTCCCAGTCCTTTAGCTATGGACAACAAACCTGTTGGTGACTCTGGGATGGAGATCTTGGAAGCTCCCTTTAGGATATACACGGGAGGGAACAATAAAAACCACATGGTTAGCTGCCATGTCATTCCTCAAGTCAAGAAGTCCCTAGGCAGTTTGCCCTCTTTCTGCATTTTAGAATCTGTTTTGTTACATCCATGTGTTTTAGTTTTGAGGAGGATGGAGGGCTACTTCATCTTTGCCAAAAATGAGAGAGCCCAGGTATATTTTTGACTCCCCAGGAAGAGGCAAACAGCTAAAGACAATAAAGATGGCAGAACACAGATCTATAACTTTAAAAAAGAAAATAATGTATCTTCAAGTAACACATAAATGGGTTCACAACCACAGGGAAAAGAAGAGAGAATGATTATTTTGTTTATTGCCTCAAAGTCCTGGATGAATCTATGTCCTTTTCTGTATGATTTGTTAACTGGGAGGTAAGGAAAATTACAAGAATTGTACTACGTATAAAGAGCCCTTTATCTAGCAGTCTTTTAACTACTGGTTTTAGCCTTTTGAGTTTTCGGCTTTAAACAGTATTGTGCAAACTTGGACCAAGATTTGTGTGGATCGATCTGAACCCTGATGCTTTTGGCACTGTCTTAGTCCTTTTGAGATGCCATAGCAAAATACCATCAAATATGTAGCTGATAAACTGTAGAAAATCATTTCTCCAGTTCTAGAGACTGGAAAATCCAAGATCAAGGTGCTGGCAGATTTAGGGTCTGGCGAGGGCCTGTTTCCAGGTACCTAGAAGGCACGATCTCACTGTATTCTCCCATGGGAGAAGGGTCAAGGCAGGTCTAAGAGCTTATTTTATAAAAGCACAATCATCTCCCAAAGGTCCACCTTCTGATACCATAACCTTCGTGATTAGAATTCAACATATGAATCTGAGAGAGACACAAACATCCAGATCACAGCAAGCAGCAATAATTTTGCCAACATAAGTGGAATTTTTTTTGCCACAAGTAGTCTCGTATATTGAGAAGATTTTCATATTGAGCTTATTTAAGATGCAAAGAAACCAGTATGTCAATATCCCAGTTAGTTATTATCTGATTATGACTAGGAGAATCCTCAGGATTTCAAGAGGTCAACAGTGGAACACTTAATCTAAATATTTAATTTGCCCACTAGATCCTTCCCTATTAAGTTCACAGATGTGATATCACAGAGAAGGGGAAAAATGTTATTTGGCTAAAAGTCCAAGGGTGGTGGTTACAGACTAAGATGAAGAAATATCTAGAGATTACTAGTTTCTTGATTCTAAGAGAAAGGTTGTGTACTGGTGGCAGAGTCTGTGGTATCAGTAAACAATTTGGCAGATTGTCCTTTAGCATTTGCAGAAATTTCTACTTGTAAATTTGAGGGTAAAAATGGGAAAATAAATGTTGAATTTTCCTTTGGAGCATTTTCAATGTCTACCCACTACAATATTTTCCTTCAGTTTCTAACTATCACAGTGCAATTGTTTTATGATTGTTTTTTCTGCTTACATTGTTTGTGAGTGTCTTTATTAATAACTCTCTACCCATGTTCTTGTGATGGAGTAGGGAACATCCAGTTTCTTTATGAGTGAGACCACTAATTCATACTACACCTTATTCGAATTGTGTTTTAAGGCTATTTCAAGATGTTCAGTGAATGACTAGAGACCAGGCAACAGAGCTAGTTCCCATTCCTGTTTTTGCTTTCATATTAAATCCCCTGGTTCTGGCTTAAAGTTGTTCAAAGAAAGTGAAGATAGAGTTAGGGTCACATCTGCTCCTGGATCTATTCCTGAAAGCTGTCTAAAGGTGTTAAAAAGCCTACTCCTGAAGTTACCAGTAGATTCATGCTGTCTTTGCCTGTAGAACAAGATTACAGTACAATCTATTTTTACAGAACAGACTTTGAGGATGGCATCTTACAGCTCTTGCTCTACATCTACAGCTTTTCTAACCCCTCTAATCTTCCCTACAATTCAATGTCTATTAGGTCACTCAGAATCTACCCACTCTGACTTTTCCATTCAATTTTTCTTTTTCTTTCTTTTTTTTTTTTGCCTATGAAATTCCTCTTAATATATGAGCCAAATGATGTAAATCTGAGATTTCTAAATCATCCACTATTAGAACAACTCCAAATTCTCTTGTAAATTTCTGTCTCTATTTTGTGTGTAGGCTTTAGAAAGTAGTTAACAATGGCTTTCAATTCAGACAAAGATCAGGGCTTAAAGTCAACCACAATAGAACTTGATCTGTTCTAAAGTGGGTTTAACTCTAAAAAACATTTGAGATTTGGGAGTTTCTTGTTGTGTAGAAGGGAAAGGAGATGAGTCAGGGGAAGGGGTGGGAATAAGGGTAATGTAAGAGCCTAGGAAGGAGGAAGAATGGAATAAAGGCAGTTATATTCAGATGGAAGTTCAGGAAGGTCTAAGAAAAATAGTTTTAAGGTTTTTATATTTCTCATTTGCCATGGCTAAGGAATCTGTTGAAAGCATCAATTTGAGAAACTAAATGTTTTTTGCGAGGTTCTTATGTCAATGAAAATTGCAGACCATTCTTTTTCTAAAGTATCTCTCAAATGAATAGTTTTGTTCAAATTAAAAGTTTGCCAAAATAAATTATCCTTGGTAAAATTATTCCACTTAAATGTATAAATAAATGAACTATAGTGAAAACACATGATAGAAACAAACTTCCCAACACTCTTCTGAGGTCCAGGGGCTCAAGGACCTTTACATAAAATATAATTATCCCCTCAGGTCCCATGAGCCTTTCACACTGGGATCTCCCCGGCTATACTGGGGCATGGCCTTGGACTGAGACATCCCCATGAAAGCAGTGGTATTCTGGATATATTGCTTATACCCATTGTTCCTTGTGTTAGATTTCCAAAGAAACAGAACCTATAGAATATATGTAGATACATATAGGGAGATGTATTATGAGGAATTGGTTCACACAATGATGGCGGCTGAGAAATCCCAAAATCTGTGCTCTGCAAGCTAGAAGACGCACAAAGCTGGTGGTGTAGTTCCAGCCCAAATCCAAATCCCTGAGAAACTGGAGAGTCAGTAGTAAATCTGAGTTTGAGGCTCTGAGAGCCAGGGGCCAATAGAATATGTTATCAGAGTCTGAAGGCCCAAGAACCAGTAGTGCTGATGCACTGGGTCAAGAGAAGATGGATGTCTCAGCTCAAAAATGGAGACAATTTGTCCTTCTTCTGCCCTTTTGTTCTATTCAGGCCCTCAACTAATTGGATGAGACCCACTCACACTGATGAGAGTGATCTCCTTTACTCAGTCTACTGATGCAAATGTTAATCCCTTCCAGAAACACCGTCCTATACAGACCCAGAAATAACGTCTTACCAACTATCTGGGCATTTCTTAGCTCAAGCAAGCTAACATATAAAACTACCCATCATGCCCTAACCTACTAGTTAGCCATCTCCAATTCCAAATGGAAAATTTGGAGTAGAAAACTTGCCTTGACCCAAGTGCTCATGGATAAAATAAGACTGAGGAAAGGTCTCATAAGAGTTTAATAGGAAACTCAAGGTAAAGTTTGTCTTATAAGAAGCGTGATGTAAGGAGAACTTTTGAACTACTCAAGAGATGAACTCCTCAAACCTATACCCATCTTCTTTTTTTTGATCATCTTCTTATATACGTTCAGCAGAAAGTGTTGAGGATGGACAGAAAGACAAACAGCAGTGTTTTTAGTCCCAAGACAGCTTTTCTCAAAGCAAAAAAGATTTCACTTCTGATCAGATAATCAAAGAATTTGAAACAAGATTTCTTATTCCTAGGAAATATTTGGGAGTTGATTTTTTTTTTTTTTTTTAAATCATAGCTCTAACCCACTGAGGAATCTATTATCCATTGCAGTCAGAGACACTGTAGACAGGAAGCTCAAGGGGTCTTTGGGGAATATGCTAATCCAATTCCAGGGTGTTGAGACACTATATTTTGGTAGAATCTAAAAAAACATTTTTCAAATGTTTAATCCCTAAAAAGATCACCAGAAAAACTGTCTATCAAGAAAAACTAAATTTATTAGATGTAACACAGTAAAGCAGAACTTTATCATAATAATACAGTCTTAGTAGTGTCTGAGCTGAGAAGGAGGATGTCAGGGGAGGATATTTACAGAGTGTAGAGGGTGATTTTAAGGCAAGTCTTGCAAAAAGGCATACTGGTTGGGATTCTGCAGATTTTATGATAGAATAGACCTGGATTGGTGGGCACGTGAGGGGAGAGTCTTGAAAGAGTTCTTGATGAACAAGCTGTTAGTCTGGATAAGTAATCTCTTTAGTTGGTTCAAGTCTTATCTTCTAGGAGCAGGCAGTTTCCTGAAGCAAGAAGCTAAATTATTTTTGCCTGGCCCCAATAGTGTTTAGCATGAAAACAGGAAAGTAAGCTTGGTCAAAGAACTGTTTTGCACGGGGACTGAGTATGCTTGGTATCAATATTCATTGTTGTAGAGAAAAGTTCTGGAATAATCTCATTGGAAGATTTTTTAAATAAATGTCTTTCACTTAAGTACGACAAACTGCAAGGTATTTCTTTTTACATTGTTATTATATAGTGTTAACAAGCTGAGCTGCAAAAAAAAAATGCTTAAGTAGTTGAAACGATAACAACATTAGCAAAATAAAAAAAGCAAGTGCTCTCAATCTTAAGAATATATGATAATGTCAACTTTGTATTAGCAGCTCAAAGAGTAGGAAGAGAAAGATTTGCATTCAACTTGAAAAGGAAATAAGATCAGAATTTTAAAAGTCTGTATCACACAAATGTATTGTTTGATTTGGGAAGCATGTTCCAAAAAATCTGTATATGTGGGAGAGTGTGTATATATTTGGGTATATGCAGTATGTCTCATCACACAAGAGCAAATGCAATGTGTGAACACAAGCACTTCTCTACAGATGGAGAGTGGGTGTGAGTGTTCATTTTTCCCTCAAACACTTATGGAGGGCACAGGCTATAGGCCAGGCTCTGTGATAAGCATTAATAATACTGAGATGAATGAGGAATGCCTGGCCTCAAAGAGCTCACAGTAGAGAAGAAGGCTTGGACCCATGTAAATGGATAATCATAAGAAAACATGAAAAGTGTAGTGGGACGCCTGAGAAGAGAGTGACTAAGTCTAGATTCAGGAATCAGAGAATATTGACACTGGGGCCAAACACTGAATGATGAAGAGGAGTGAGCTAAGCAGAAGAGAGGGAAGGAGCAGAGTTTTTCAGGCAGCTGTGAAACCTCCATATAGCAGAAATGTGTGTGAATATCAACAGGCCCTCCTGGAACATTTGCCATACCTAGGACAAGGATAGATGGAGGCCCCTGTATCATACGTCTAAACATTTAAAAATTATAAATCAAGCTAAAAAATATACCATCTCTTACTTCACAAATGTATCTTTATAACAACAAAATCAGAAGATACATATAAAGGTATAGTTTTATATTACTAAAAATGGGCAAAAAAGCACAGGCAATTAACTTTAATTACTATTGGACATTTCTGGGGATGGACCATCAATGTTTGGATGAGTAATAAAATAAACACAATTCATAAATTATTATATATTTATTTTATGGCATTTTCTTCCTTTCAATTCAGCAAAATCACTCTGTTGTTATAAACAAGCTTTTACATACTTGTTTTCCATTAATAATAACTTACAGAATCAACAAATAAAATATAATTATATTCAAAATAATTAAATAGTAGATGTATTTTCATCAAAAGCACAAATTAAATCAACATAAAAAAATTACTTAACAAATTTCCTTATTTTAAAATATTAAACATTATCTATTAAAACTAAAAGATGAAATAAAATTGTAGTTGGTGAACAAATCATGTTGATATTCAACTATTTGATATTTGAAAATTCACTTTGATATTCATCAAATACATAATCAAATATTTCATATTGATATATTAAATATATTTAGTTAAAATAATTAGTATATCATTTATCAAATATATTTTGTCAAATATTCAATCAAATATTTAATAAAAATATTTAAAGTTGAAAATTATATTTGATATTTAGAAGTATTTTAATGAAATATGTGTAACTAAAATTAAAAGCTATAATTAAAATGAGCATTTTCATTATTTAATTTCAAAAAATTTAAATTTTAATAATATTATTTTTCCAAAAATTGAAACTTTATACAATTCTAGTTTTTGTGTACACCTCCTTGCCAGTAAAAAGAATTGGTATCATGCTTCATACATGTTACACCTAAACCTCTATATAACAAATATGAGAATAAGTTGAATTGTTTAACCTTGAAAAATGCTCCTTGACTGCTGTGTACAACTATAGTGAACCCAGCACTACTTATGAGTGCTTCCAGAAGTACAAACTGGAAGGCAAAGAAGCAAAACAGATGCTCAGAACTCCTGGGAAACAATACTTTCTTACGAAAGCATCAACTGCATCCATGCTGACAAATTTAACACGTGGGGTCCAAAACAGGGGTCCAAGGCAGGGGTCCCCTTTACCTAGCATTCAAATTACAAATGAAGGATAATGGTAACCAGATTGTCAAGGGCCTCATGATCAATGCTAGAGAGTCATCTGATAGTTTATCTAGTAAACAGGGTAAAGGCAAATATATAACAGCTCTCTTTCACCGTTTTTCTCTCTGCTGCAGTCACATCAGCTCCTCTCTGAAGCAGAAATCTAGATGTTAACCCTAAAAGATGACAAAAATGTACTTTGGAAGTACTCTGTCAAGACAGGAGTCCTCATGAAAGAGAAAAAGAAGTCAAATGATATCTTTATAATGTCTTTTGAGAGTCTTCTGTATCTCCAGAAAGAAAGCCTCATTTGGGAAAAAAAGACCCATATTTATAATCACACATATAAATTCTGTTATGTATCACACAATGTGTTGGAAAAAATTTTCTAACAAGTGACTTTGCTTCCCTCAGTCCCCCATAACTTCAATAAAGTGATCTATCTAAGTCTCAATTTATGTCACATAACTTCCCTGCTAAAATACTCTTCAGGAGTCTCTATCACTTGCAAAAGAAAGTTCAAGTTCCTTACTATGGCATCTGTTTCTTCACCATATTTCAGCTGGACCGCTAACCAAGGCCTCCTTGAAGATCTCTCAGCTTCTGCTTGTGCCCTGCTTAATCTATTCTCTCCCCAAACAGCCTGAATGAGAAGTGAGATGATGTAGTGACCCCGGCTTAAAAGCCTATCAATAACTCTCTAATGCACATAAGATAAATATAATCTCCTTACTATCACCTACAAGAGGCTGTAAAATTTGGCTCTGCCTGTATATCTCAAACATCCTCTGACACTTCTTGCTCACTATACTATACCCTCTTTGGCTTTCTTTCACTTTCCAGACCGTATTAAGCTCCTTCCTACGTTAGGGCTTTTACTCTTGCTGTTGCCTCTCATGTGGAGATCTGGTTTTCTCCGGATCTCCACGTGACTGGCTCCCAGACAGTCCCTCCCTGAACACCTCACTTAAAACATATTCCCAGTTTTTTTTTTTTCTCTCTCTCTCTAGTACCTTGTTTCTCATTTGCTTTCTTCATAGTATTGTTCACAATCTATATCTTGTTGATTTCTTATTTAGTAGCTGACATACACTCATTTTTAGTGCAGAAAACGTTTCTGATTTGTTCAGCGTTATATTTCCAACTTTCAGCACAAAATTAACTCTTAAGAGGTATTGACAACATTTGTCAACATCTACTCTAATTGTTGTTTTTCTTTGTTCACCTGGCTAACTTCTCTCCTCAATATTAACCCCAGCACAGATATTATCTCTCGGAGACTAAACGTGGTACACTTCCCTTCTGCTTCCGTAGAATCCTCCGCCTTTTTCACATTATTTGCCACTCTTTATGGGCATGTCACCTTCATTTGTCTGCACTTTTAGAAGGAGGAACTATACGGTATTTATCTTTTATCTCCATAAGTTGTTTACAGTGTCTAGTATGCAGCTCTTCAGTAAATGCAGTTAAATTGAATTGAAAGATTAAACGGAACTGAAATTGAAAAGGCTACTAGCAAGGAGGTTGTATAAATTCCAAGGCCAGGCTGCCTCGAATCAAAACCCAGCTCTATTGCTTACTTATTCAATCACCTTGGAAACGTCATTTGAACTTGTGCCTCAGTTTCCTTTTTTTTTTTTTTTTTTTTTTTTTGAGATGGAGTCTCGCTCTGTCGCCCAGACTGGAGTGTAGTGGTGCGACATGGACTCACTGCAAGCTCCGCCTCCTGTGTTCACGCCATTCTCCTGCCTCAGCCTCACGAGCAGCTGGGACTACAGGCTCCCACCACCACGCCCGGCTAATCTATTTTTTTTAATTGTTAGTACAGAAGGGGTTTCACCCTGTTAGCCAGGATGGTTTCACTCTCCTGACCTCGTGATCCACCTGCCTCGGCCTCCCAAAGTGCTGGGATTACAGGCGTGAGCCACCGTGCCTGGCCTTGTGCCTCAGTTTCTTAATCCATAAAATGGAGCGAAAGACAGGAGCTATTTCATAGGTTGTTGTGAAGATTAAATTACTTAATACATGTATTTAAGTGTTACATGATTAGTCAGCATTTAATAAATGTTAGCTGTGCTTTTATATGAAATGTTTCTCATAATCCTTTTCCTTTTCTAGGACAACTGGAACAAATAAAAGAAGTTCTTCCAATATCTTTTCTCATGTAACAGTAATGAACTTTAGTTTATGGCAAATTTGTGATTATCTTGGCAACAGCCTCTTTTCTAATTGGGCACACATACATAAATCGTGACTTTAGCTGCTTGACTGTTGTGTAACTTAAGGAGTATGTATATTGCCAGTCTGTGCCACTTGGCAGCTTAAAAATTTTAATTTAATTTATTTAAAAAGGGAGAAATGCATACATGTGAGACTAGTACTATGTAAATATGCTTAAATTTATCCCCATATGTTTTATTCAAAATGTTTTACACTGTTAAGTAGAAAAAGAAAACAGATCTGATCATATATCACCTCCCTGCTCAAAATTTTTCTATAGGTTCCAGAATAGGAAAAAAAAGTTTAAAATACCTAAAAAGACCCTTAAAAAAATAAAATGAGCAAAGGCAATGAAACAATAACTTTAAAAGACACAGAAAGGACAAATAATCTTATAAAATAAAGTTTATTAGTAATCAAAGAAAAGCAAATCAAATCCGTGTTATATCTTTTATCTACCAAGTGGAAATATTTTGTAAAATGAATGTTCAGTGTAGCCAAGAATGCAAAGAAATCCACACTCCTACACTGTATTGCTGGGAAAGCAATTTGGTCTAAGCTGTAGAAAAAAAAAAATTGGAAATAGGTAGCAAGAGCCTTTAAAAATTCACAAGTTGTGGACTTAAAATTTATTTTCCACAAATAGCATGAGAAAATAATCAAAAGTTTTAAAAAAGTTATGATACATATTTTTAGTTTCATATTACTTATAATAATAAAACATTGATAATAGCTTAATGTCTGGCTAATTTACAGTAAATCTACACAATAAGATATTATGCAAGTACATAAAGGTTGTCTTTGAAGCATATATGATGACATCAAAAAAATTTGTGCTTTGTACTATTTATGTTAAAGGAGGTATACTCATGTGTCCCTTAATGATGGGGATGTACTTTAAGAAATGCGTCATTCGAGTTGATGGGTGCTGACGAGTTGATGGGTGCAGCACACCAACATGGCACAAGTATACATATGTAACAAACCTGCACGATATGCACATGTACCCTAGAACTTAAAGTATAATAATAATAAAAAATAAAAAAAAATAAAAAAAAAGAATTGCGTCATTAGGTGATTTTGCCATTGTGCAAACATCATAGAGTGTACCTTCCTTACAAAAACCTGGATATTGGAGCCTACTACACACCTAGGCTACATGGTATAGCCTATTGCTTCTAGGCTACAAACCTGTACAGCATGTTAATGTACTGAGTACTGTAGGAAATTGTAGCACAAATCACTAGGCATAGGAATTTTTCAGCTTTGCTGTAATCTTACAGAACCAGTTTATATTTAATTCATCATTGACTGAGACATTATGTGATGCATGACTTTATATAAATGAATTATATATATATATATATAACGACATTTACACAATTACATAATGTACATATATGTGTGTATGTATTGTGTTTATAAAAGGAAACATTAAAATATTAACAATGGGATCACATATAGATGTTAGGGTAAAAAAGCTGATTTGTTCTTGTTATTACTTCTACATTTATACAATTTTCAACCATAAGCATATGGCATAATTCACTTTTATTCTTATTTTCTCATTTTCAATTTCTGTGGATTCATAGATAGTAGACATACATATTTATGGGGTACATGATGTGTTTTTTTTTTTTTTTTTTTTTGAGGCCAAGTCTCCCTCTGTCACCCAGGCTGGAGTGCTGTGGTATGATCGCAGCTCACTGCACCCTCTGCCTCCCATGTTCAAGTGATTCTCATGCCTCAGCCTCCCAAAGAGCTGGGATTACAGGTATTCACCACCATGCCTGGCTAATTTTTGTACTTTTAGTAAAGACAACGTTTTGCCATGTTAGCCAGGCTGGTCTCAAACTCCTGACCTCAGGTGATCCGCCCACCTCAGACTCCCAAAGTGCTGGGATTATAGATGTGATCCACCGTGCCCAGTTTGGGGGGTACATGTGATATCTTGATACAGGCATGCAACATGTAATAATCACATCAGGGTAAATGTAGTATCCATTTCATCAAGAATATATCCTTAGTAGTATAAACTATCCAATTATACTCTTCTAGTTATTTTAAAATGTACAGTTATTTTGACTATAGTCACCCTGTTGTACTATCAAATACCAGACCTTATTCATTCTTTCTATTTGTTTATTGACCACTAACCATCTCCACCTCCCCTCCCCACCCCTTCTACTCTCTGTCTCCATGTGTTCAATTGTTCTGATTTTTATATCCCACAAACAAATGAGAACATGTGATGTTTGATTTTCTATGCCTGACTTAATTTCACTTAACATAATGACCTCCAGTTCCACCCATGTTGTGGCAAATGACAAGATCTCATTTTTTTTATGGCTGAATAGTACTTTATTATGTAATAAGTGCCACATTTTCTTCATCTATTCATCTGCTGATGAAAATCTACGTTGCTCCAAAATTTTGACTATTGTCAACAGTGCTGCAAAAAACATGGGAGTGCAGATATCTCTTCAAAATACTGATCTCCTTTCTTCGGGGTATATAGCCAGCAGTGGGACTGCTGTATCATATGGTAGCTCTATTTTTAGTTTTGTGAGGAACATCCGAACTGTTCTCCTTAGTGGTTGTACTAATTTACATTCCCACCAACAGTGTACAAGACCAGCATTTATTATTGCCTGTCTTTTGGATGAAAGCCATTTTAACCAGGGTGAGATTATATGTCATTGTAGTTTTGATTTGCATTTCTCTGATGATCAGTGCTGCTGAGCACCTTTTCATATGCCTATTTGCCACTTGTATGTCTTCTTTTGAGAATTGTCTATTCAAATAGTTTGTCCATTTTTAATTAGATTATTGGAATTTATAGTAATAAATTCCTAGAGTGTTCCTATAGAGTTGTTTGAGCTCCTTATATATTCTGGTTATTAATCCCTTATCAGGTTGGTAGTGACATGGTTTGGCTCTGTCTGCCCACCCAAATCTCATCTTGTAGCTCTCATAATTCCCATGTGTTGTGAGAGAAACCCTGTGGGAGATAATTGAATCATGGGGGCAGGTCATTCCTGTGCTGTTCTTGTGATAGTGAATAAGTCTCATGAGATCTAATGGTTTTAATAATGGGAGTTTCCCTGAACAAGCGCTCTCTTTGCCTGCCACCATCCATGTAAGATGTTACTTGCTCCTTCTTGCCTTCTGCCATGATTGTGAGCCCTCCCAGTCATGTGGAACTATAAGTACAGCTAAACCTCTTTTCTTCCCAGTCTTGGGTATGTCTTTATCAGCAGCATGAAAATGAACTAATACAGTAAATTTGTACCAATAGAGTGGGGAATTGCTGAAAAGATACTTGAAAATGTGGAAGTGACTTTGGAACTGAGTAACAGGCAGAGGTTGAAACAGTTTGTGGGGGCTCAGAAGAATGGAAAATGTGGGAAAGTTTGGAACTTCCTAGAGACTTGTTAAATGGCTTGGCCCAAAATGCTGATAATGATATGGACAATAAAATCCAAGCTGAGGTGGTCTCAGATGGAGATAAGGAACTTGTTGGGAACTGGAGCAAAGCTGACTCTTGTTACGTTTTAACAAAGAGACTGGTGGCATTTTACCCCTGCCCTAGAGATTTGTGTAACTTTAAACTTGAGAGAGATGATTTAGGGTATCTGGTAGAAGAAATTTCCAAGCAGCAAAGCATTCAAGAGGTGGCTTGGGTGCTGCTAAAGACATTTGATTTTATAAGAGAAGCAGAGCATGAAAGTTCAGAAAATTTGCAGCCTGACAATGAGATAGAAAAGAAAATCCCATTTTCTGAGAATAAATTCAAACTGGCTACAGAAATTTGCATAAATAATGAGAAACTGAATGTTAATCACCAAGACAATGGGAAAAATGTCTTCAGGGCGTGTCAGAGGTCCTCACAGCAGCCCCTCCCATCACAGATTTGGAGACCTAGGAGAGAAAAATGGTTCTTGGGCAGAGCCTAGGGACTCCTGCTCTGTGCAGCCTAGGATCTTGGTACCCTGTGTTTCAGTTGCTCTAGCCATAGCTAAAAGGGGCCAAGGTACAGCTTGGGCTATTGCTTAAGAGGGTGAAAGCCCCAAGTCTTGACAGTTTCCATGTGGTATTGAGCCTGCGGGTGCACAGAAGTCAAGAACTGGGGTTTGGGAACCTTCGCCTATATTTCAGAGGAGGTATGGAAATGCCTGGATGCTCAGGCAGAAGTTTGCTGCAGGGATGGGGGCCCTCATGGAGAACCTCCACTAGTGCAGTGCAGAAGGGAAATGTGGGGTTGGAGCCCCCACACAGAGTCCCTACTTGGGAACCACTTAGTGGAGCTGTGAGAAGAGGGTCACCTTCCTCCAGACCCCAGAATGGTAAATCCACTGATAGCTTGCACTGTGCACCTGGAAATGCCACAGACCCTCAATGCCAGCTTGTGAAAGTGGCCAGGAGTGGGGCTATAACCTATAAAGCCACAGGGACAGGGCTTCCCAAGACTATGGGAGCCCACCTCTTGCTTCAGCATGACCTAGATGTGAGACATGGAGTCAGTCAATGCAGATCATTTGGAGCTTTAAGATTTGACTGCCCTGCTGGCTTTCGGACTTGCATGGGGCCTGTAACCCCTCTGTTTTGGCCAATTTCTCCTATTTGGAATGGGAGAAATGCTTGTACCCACTGCCTGTGCCCCCATTGTATCTAGGAAGTAACTAATTTGCTTTTGATTTTACAGGCTTATAGGTGGAGGGACTTGCCTTGTCTCAGATGAAACTTTGGATTGTGGACTTTTGAGTTAATGCTGAAATGAGTTAAGACTTGGGGGACTGTTGCAAAGGCATGATTGGTTTTGAAATGTGAAGACATGAGATTTGGGAGGGGCCAGGGGCAGAATGATATGGTTTGGCTCTGTGTCCCCACCCGAATCTCATCTTGTAGCTCCCATAATTCCCACATGCTGTGGAAGGGACCTGGTGGGAGATAACTGAATTATCGGGGCAGGTCTTTCCTATGCTGTTCTTGTGATAGTGAATATGTCTCACGAGAACTGATGGTTTTAAAAATAGGAGTTTCCCTGCACAAGCTCTCTCTTTGCCTGCCACAATCCACGTAAAAGGTGACTTGCTTCTCCTTTCCCTCCACCATGATTGTGAGGCCTCCCAGCCATGTGGAACTGCAAGTCCATTAAAACTTTTTCTTTCCAATCTCAGGTATGTCTTTATCAGCAATGTGAAAATGTACTAATACAGGTAGTTTGCAAATATTTTCTTCCATTCTGTAGTGTCATACAGGTAGTTTGCAAATATTTGCTTCCATTCTGTGGGTTGTCTCTTCACTTGATTGTTCCCTTTGCCGTGCAGAAGCTTTTTAACTTGATGTGATCCCATTTTCCCATTTTTTTTTTTTTTTTCTGGGCTTGTGGGTATTACTCAAGGAGTCTTTTCCCAGTTCAATATCTTGGAGAGTTTTCCCAATGTTTTCTTTCAGTAGTTTCATAGTTTGAAGTATTAGATTTAAGTCCTTATTTCATTTTCATTTGGTTTTTGTATATAGCAAGACACAAGGGTCTACTTTCATTCTTCTGTATATGGATATCAGTATTTCCAGCACCATTTATTGGAAACTATCTTTTTCCCCAGTGTATTCTTGGGACCTTTGTTGAAAATGAGTTCTGTAGGTGTGTGAACTTGTTTCTGGGCTCTCTATCTTGTTTCATTGGTCTACGTGTATGTTTTTATGCCAGTATCACGCTGTTTTGGTGACTATAGTCTGTAGTATAGTTTTAAGTCAGGTAATATGATTCCTTCAGGTTTGTTAATTTTTCACAGAATAACTTTGGCTATTCTGGGTCTTTTTTGGTTTGATATAAATTTTAGAATTGTTTATTCTATTTCTGTGAAGAATGTTATTGGTATTTTCATAAGGATTACATTGAATCTCTAGATTTGTTTTGGTAGTATGGACATTTTAATAACATCGACCTTTCCAATTGATGAACATGGAATGTCTTTCCATTTTTTGTGTCCTCTTCAATTTCTTGCATCAGTATGTTACAGTTGTCATTGTAGAGATCTTTCACTTATTTGGTTAATTCCCAGGTATTTAATTTTCTTTGTGGCTATTGTAAGTGGGATTACTTTTTTTTTTTCAGATTGCTCACTGTTGTCATATAGAAATGCTACTGATTTTTGTAGGTTGATTTTGTATCCTGCAAATTTACTGAATTTGTTTATTGGCTCTAATAGTTTTTTGATGGAGTCTTTAGGTTTTTCCAAATATATAATTGCATTATCTACAAAGAAGGATAATTTGACTTCTTCCTTTCCAATTTGAATGCCCTTTATTTCTTTCTCTTGTCTAATTGCTATAGCTACAACTTCCAGTACTATGCTGAACAACAGTGGTGAAAGTGGGCATGCTTGTCTTGCAGATCTTAGAGAAAATGCTTTCAGCTTTTCTCTCATCTGTATGACACTAGTTATGAGTCTGTAATATGCACCTTTTATTATGTTGCAGTATGTTCCTTCTACACTCAGTTTTTTTGATTTTTTAATTATGAAGGATGTTGAATTTTATCAAGTGCTTTTCCAGCATCAGTTAAAATGATTACATGATCTTTGTTCTTCATTCTGTTGATATAATGTATAACACTGATTCATTTGCATATGTTGAACCATCGTTGTATCCCAGGGAAAAAACCCACTTGATTATGATGAGTGATCTTTTTAATATACCATTAAATTTAGTTTGTTGGTGTTTTGTTGTGGATTTTTGGATCTTTATTCATCAGAGATATTGGCCTGTAGTTTTCTTTTTTTGTTTTATCTTTGTCTGGTTTTGGTATCAGGGTAATACTGGCCTTGTCGAATGAGTTTGGAGTTCGTCCTCCTCTATTCTTCAGAATAGTTGAGTAGTATTGGCATTAGTTCTTCTTTAGGTGTTCGGTAGAGTTCAGCAGTAAATCCATCAGATTCTGGGCTTTTCTTTACTGAAAGATATTTTATTATGGTTTCTGTCTTGTTTCCTGCTGTTAGTCTGCTTAGGTTTTGTATTTCTTCATGGTTCAGTCTTAGTAGGTAGTATGTGTTTAGAAATTTATTCATTTCCACTGGATTTTCCAATTTATTGGCATATAGATGCTCATAGTAGCCAATAATGATCCTTTGGATTTCTGCAATATCAATTGTAATGTCTTCTTTTTCATCTCTGATTTTATTTACTTGGGTCTTCTCCCTTTTTTCTTCATTAGTCTGGCTGATGGCATCGTTTTTTATTCAGAAAAAATAGTATAATTAAAGTTAATAAGAAAATGTTTATGTTGGCATATAACACTCCATAATTCAGCACAATCTACCTTACTATGACACTAAATTCCAGTTGTATCATAGAAACTATTAGAATTCCAGTGCAGAATTTGATACAAATTATCACCCTACAAAGATTCAAAAGTTTTAGTGACTATGGAGCAACTGATCTTTTTTTTTTTTTTCTGACAAGCATGTTATTATTTTCATCTCAACTAATGATTTTGAATAACCAGAGCTCTAACCATAGGGTCTAGAACAGTGCCCAGGGAACAATATGAGTTCAATAAATATTTGTTAAAAAATTAAACAATTTAATAAATGAACTTTACTAGCTGAACAAAATGCGACACTGGATCTTCTTTCAAAATTTAGCATTTTTCCATAGGTGAACTTTTATGCAGACCCAGCCTGATACTGAGAAGAAACGTTGAACCAGTTGCTCAAGGTTCTTCTTAAGTTCTAATCTGTGACTTTGGGGAAAAATCACTGAGCCACTTTGGGCCTTGGTTTCTGCAAGTATAAAGAAGGTTATAGTTTCTGTCTATTCCACAAAACTTATTGTTATTCCTAAATGAAATAGCATACTATACTTAACAAGCATTCAATCAGTATTTGTTAAATAAATGAGAGTTTCAACATGTTAGAAAGCTGTAGAAATATAAGCAATTATTAGAAGTGTTAACCAATGTAAATATATTGATAATAAAAAGTAAGCAAATCTGTGATGCAATTAGGAGATGTGTCCTTATGACACCAAAACCAAAAGCTATAATTTGATCTTCCTACACTCTTCTATCCATTTTATAATAAATGACCACTCTTATTAAACTTACTGAATAAAAGGTTATAATTACTTTCAGAGAAGCTAAAAATGTCTTTTATGTTTTACCACAGATAAGGGAAATTCTAGGTGTCAGTTTTTCTCTATGTGTGTGAAGCAAGTAGAATTCAAATTTTTGTTTCAATGTGACTCACTTTTTTTCATTCTGAAGACCCAAAGCCAAATCTGTTTTTTTTAGCATACTTGAATTGGACCTTTTTATCATTATTCTTAATAAGAATATATTACATTTGTTTAGCACCATTATGTATGTCAAAATATAGCTAGAATTAACTGAAATTTTTAGGAATTTTGCAATCTAGTGGTTAAACACAGACAATATTAAGAATTAAATTATAAAAGCTTTGTGTGTATATAGATAAACTAAATAAAATATAATAAATCATATACTCAAACTGCATCACTTCCCAATTATTTTATTTTACTATTATCTATAATCTTGAGTTTATGTCTATTTAATCTCTGTGGCAAAAATACTATACAATACTGTGTTACAACTCCATGTTCAGTGACATCACATTGGTAGTGTGAAATTAGCCATGATGAGAGTATTTATACCACTAAAATTGGCAAACACTATAAATCATGGCTTTATTTATTGCTTTGTTGATTGTCTATATTTAAGAGAATTCTGGGAAAAACTTTAATAATGAAGGCTAAATTTAAATGTGTGCCATATTTATCACTGTTATATTGTGAATAGCACAAAAAATTGTGAGACTATTCATTGAATATTTGAAAGCTATTATCCCATTCAATGAAAAAGTTATTTTTGTCATTAATAAAGGAGTGAATTTCCAACATATGTCTTTATTGTTTTATTTTGTATTACTTATGGATATAAATGAAAATATCAACTAACATTTATATCAGGACTGCATTAATTTATCAATTGCAGCCATAGATTGCAATAATTCTACAAGAATTGGCAAAAATCAAAGAAAGCATTTGGTGAGAATCAATTACCTGTATGAAATGTATAACAAAGAGTATATATAATTATTATTTGTAAATTATGTGCTACACATCTTTTATATCAGTGAAATTTATAATAAACTCGTGTACGTCCACACATTTTTAGGACATTGGTTGTTAAACATCTACCAGTGAGAGAATTCTGGAAAGGTGGAAGAGTAGGAAGCACCAAGAATCTGTCTTCCCACTTAGACAACATTTGCTTTGGCAGAATCTGTCTGATGTAAATATTTTGGAATTTTGGGTTCTGTTGGCTTCCAGGATCAGGCTTGGATGGTAAATTGTGGTTACTTTTGGTCAATTTTAGCAAAGGAGCAGCTACTCATTCCCCATCCCAGCTCAGTGGCAGGCAACTGTGCACTGTTTCTAGAGCAACCTGCACACAGTTTGGGGAAGCCAGAGTGGGTAAAAAAGGACCCTGTCCTCCAAATGTTAGGAATCTGCTCTGTTCGTTGGTTGCTGCTCCTGATCACAGAGGTGTGTACAAATAAGCAGGCAGCTATTGTTTTTCCATCATCCCTCACTGTTACAAGTCTCTCCCCTTCCAGCCGAAGTGACTTTCAGGGCATTTAAAGAGCTAATGCCTTTCTTAAGGGATCTATGGGACACCAGGAAGTGGGCCAACATATGCATTATGAGAGTCAAAAGAGGAGAAGAGAGAGAAGAGACAGAGCATATCTGAAAATAATGGCAGAAAACTTTTCAAATTTTATGAAATAAATGAACATAAACATTCAAGAAAATGAATAAATTCCAAATAATATGAACTTAAAGAGACCCACACTGAGACACACTATAATCAAACTCTCAAAAGACAAACACAAAGAAAGAATCTCGAAAGCCAAAAGACAGAAGTGATTTATCGTATACAAGGGATCCTCAATAAGCTTATCACCAGATTTCTCATCAGAAATTTGGAAGCTAGAAGGCAGTGGGCCAATATAGGCAAAATGCAAAAAGAAAAAACTTGTCAACCAAGAATCCCATATCTGCCAAAACCAGTATGCTGGTTCCTGAAAAAGTTAAAAATGAAATTACCATATATTGTGCTTTGAATGTGTCCCCAAAAACATGTGCTGGAAACTTAATCTCCAGTGCAACAGTGTTGGGAGGTAAGATCAAATAGGAGGTGTTTAGATGATGAGTGCTCCACCCTCATAAATGGATTAATGCCAAGTATAAGAGGGCTTGAGGCTGTGAGTTTGATCTCTTGCTCTCCCTCATTCTGTCTTTGTCCTTCTGCTACGGGATGATCCTGCAAGAAGGTCCTCACCAAGTGTTGGCCCCTAGATCCTGAACTTCCCTGCCTTCAGAATTGTGAACTAATGAATTTCTGTTCATTATAATTACCCAGCTATGGTATTTTGTTATAGCAGCACAAAATGGACTAAGATTCCACATAATCCAGAAATTCCACTTCTGGATATATGCCCACACGAATTAAAAGTAGTAGCAGTAGGCCAGGTGTGGTGGTTCACGCCTGTAATCCCAGCATTTTGGGAGGCCAAGGCAGGTGGATCACTTGAGGTCAAAGGTTCAAGATCAGCCTGGTCAACATGGTGAAACCCCATCTCTACTAAAAATACAAAAAAAAAAAAAAAAAAAATTAGCAAGGCATGGTGGTGTGTGCCTGTAGTCCCAGCTACTTGGGAGGCTGAGGTGGGAGAATTGTTTCAACCCAGGAGGCAGAGGTTACAGTGAGCCAAGATTGTGCCACTGCACTCCAGCCTGGGTGACAAAGTGAGACGCTGTCTCAAAAAAAAAAAAAAAAAAAAAAAGAAAAGAAAAGAAAATTCTGATATATGCTACCTCATGAATGAACCCTTGAGGACATTATGCTAAGTGAAATCATCCAGTCACAAAAGGTAAATACTGTATGATTCCACTAATATAAGGTATTTTGAATAGTTAAATCATAGAGACAAAAAGTTAAAATGTCACAGGCTCTTTGGGGTGTTGCTTCACCAGCTGGAAGCCTCTGTAACTAGTGGTGCCTTTGCCCAAGTTTTGTTCTGACCCACTGATCACATTCGGCCCAGCAGGCTGAGCTTAGCTTATGCTCCCAGCCTGGATTCCATGCCTGCCAAGGGCAAGCAGGGCATTGAGGGGTGTGTGAGTGAGTGAGCATGGGGTCCAGCCACTGTGCACAGGCCAGGCATAGGCATTGGCTCCCTGTGAGGCTGCAGCTGGACCAGGCATACCATAAGCAGCTTCCATGGCTGACACCGGGGAATGTGGTGACACCCAGAAGCTTGGAAATGCCAGGAACCACCAAGCCCTAAAAGGGTATCACAGCCCTGACTGGGGAAACTCCTAGGTCTGGACTCCCCAAAGGGTCACAGCTCTTCTCCCCTTCTCTCTTCTATCCTTGTTGCACACAACACATGGAGCAAGGGACATGTTTCAGAATTGTGTTACAGCTTTTTTTAGCTCTGCCATTCCACGAGTCCTGAGTTCTTGTCCTGTATCCAGGAAGAATGACATACACAGACAAGTGGAGGGTGAGCAAGATGAAGAGGAGCTTTATTGAGGACAATTCAAAAGAGACCAGCAGTGGGTTGCTCCTCTCTGTAGCCGGAGTGTCCAGACAAGTGTTCAGTTCTCGGCAGAGAAGGTAGCTTTTCTCTGCAGGCAGGTTGTCCCATGGTCTCCCGGCTCTCAGCAGAGAGGAGACCCTAGATTGAACAGCTCCTTTTTGCAGTCCTAACGTCTTTTCTGGTCTGGCTGAGTCTGGAGCTTTATATGGACCTCAGCGGGGAGGAAGAGTGTGCCTATTGGTCCATAGGGGGCTATGAGCAGGCCCGGAAAAAGCACCACAAGTTCCCACTCCAGTCCACAGGACCGGCAGTCCAGCCCCCAGGCTTCAGGCCTTCCCTGAGTGGAAGGTAAGGCTTCAGGAGGGACCCACCCCTTCCATCCAGTAGCCTTTCTGCCTCTTGCTGTGGTTCATGACGCCCAGGCTGTTTGTGGCAAAGGGCACCTGCGGGCCAATACGGAGCTGCCCTCAGCTCCCCCAGGGCCTCCCTCCTGTGATCGTCAGTGCCTAAAGTCTGGAGGGGGCCAAGGTGTCAGGGGACTGGTGTGTCAGAGTTGTCCCAAGCATACGCACACCCAGCCGGGCTGCAACAGAGCCCAGTCTTGGCCTCAACCTTGCTCCAAGATTAGAGTGGGTGCTGGGGGTGGGGAGAGGCCAAGCAATAGGGGCAGACACCTCTGAGCCTTTGGGGGAAATGAGGAGACCTTCCAGGGCCACCAACAGTGCAGTGATGCCTGGGTCCATACCCGCAGCCGGGGGCTGCAGCTGCGCCCTGAAGAGCAGGGATCCTGCCTGCTTCTGGCCCCCAACAGCACAAGGAGGCCCACCCAGGTACACAGCTGCAACTTAGCTGACTGCAGCTGCGCCTGCGAGAGTGAAGTTCCTGCCTGCCCCCAGATCCTGCCGGCTCCATGGAGTGTGGCACCACCGCAGGCTCATCTCGACCTTAGGGCTCCTCTCCACGTGTCCCTCTGTGCCCCACCACATGGCTCCCTCACCTGCGGGCAACTCCGCCTGGCCTCATTGTGGGTGATCCCAGGGCAGTGCGCTCTGGGGGACTGCCCACCTCTTCACTGGATTTTCCCCACAGTGGCAGCAGGCAAGGTGCAGGTAGCGTGGTGGCCCTGACTAACCCTGCACAAATGAAGCCTACGCTCTCAGGGCCAGCTCCATGAGTCCCGGCTGTGGCTTTGGCTGTGCCTTTGTGCCCGTAGGGGCTGGAAGCCGGCAGAAACCTCACCCTCCCAGGCGCAGGGGCAGCCAAGTTGCAGCTGGGAACCCGGGCCTCCCTATGCTCTTGGTGTTTGTGGGCTCCCGGGATGCGGCAGGGAGAGGGGTTGTGGCCGTGGTGGAGGCTCCGGCCTTAGGTCTTGCCCTGCCATGTAAGGGTGGAGAGGATGGCAGGGCACAGGGGACACAGGACAAAGGGGTCCCACTACCGCCACTACTGCTCCCATAGCTGCTCCTGCCGTCACCAGTGGTGCCTCCCCACTGCAACCAGCCTGATGGCAGCAGCCTCTCCAGATGGTCCACCACCGTAATCAGATTGGTGGTTATCAAGGGTTCTGCCAAGAGGTTGGAGAGAAGAGAGAATGAAGAGTTATTGTTGAATAGATATAGAATTTCTGTTATACAATATGAAAAGAGTTATGGAAATGGATGGTGATGATTGTACAATATTATAAATGTATTGAATTCTATGGAACTGTACACTAAAATGATTAAAATTATAAATTTTATGTTATGTACATTTACCACAATGAAAAAATTTGAAAAAAAATCAGTGTGCCACTATCATTTAATGACAATAATGTAATATATGGTAGAACTTAGAAAAACAATGCATGTTGAGTTATGATCTCTATCAGTTAATGACAATTTGTATTTAATGTCCTATTATGCTGGAAGGTATCTTAAATATACCTTTCTCAGACTTCAGTCTAGATGCCAAATTTATCTCAGTTGTGTTTCTATCACTCCTCATAATGATCATGAATCCCAGCAGTTTGTTCCAGGCTGCAGAGAGTATCAGACACAAACTTCGTGTGCTGCTGAGATTTTCTCCCCTGGTGCTCTGACCTGGCTGCCAAGGATATCAGCTATCCATAACCACTCTTACGCCAGACTGAAGTATTGAACCTGAATGGCTTTCATGCCTCACATGACAAGCCTATGAATACCGATTTGCCCTCCACTTGTGCATATGTATGAAATACCACACTTAAAGTGCAGAATCTGGTTTTCCAGTCCATCACTGGGGGCTGGATCACTTAATTCAAAACTGAATTGTTGTCATTGGAACTTAACCATGGGAAACAGGAGACAGGATGAAGCCAAACAGATAAAGTTTCCTTCCTTTCACCTTTCCATGAGCTACTGAAGATTCCTCCATCCAGCCTTCCACAGAAGTCCCAGTGTTTAGCTAGTTCATCTGCTGAGCAACATGTATCTCATAGCAGTTGGTCATAAGCAGTAGTCAGTATGGTAACCAATCATATCACATTGCTTGTGTTAGTCTGTTTCGTATTGCTATAAAGGAATACTTGAGACTGTGTAATTTATGAAGAGAAGAGGTTTATTTGGCTCACGGTTTTGCAGCCTGTGCAAGCATGGCACTAGCATCTGCTTGGCTTCTGGCAAGCCTTCAGGAAGCTTTTACTCATGGCAGGAGGCAAAGGGGGTGCAGGAGTGTCCTATGGCAAGAGAGGGGGCAAAGGAAAGAAGAGAGGGTCCTAGATTCTTTTTAACAATCAGATGCTGCAGTAACTAATAGCACAAGAGCTCACTAGTTACCATGGGAAGAGCACCAAGCCATTCACAAGTGATCTGCCCCCAGAACCCCAACACCTCCCATTAGGCCCTATCTTCCACACTGGGGGTCACATTCAACATGAGATTTGGAGGGGACAAAGATCCAAACTGTATCAGCTTCAAATTCCTCCATTCCTCACTTCCCTTTCTCCTTACCCCACTTGCACCTCCCACATAAGCATCTACACTGTTTTCTATGGCTCTGTTTTCTAGGGACTGTTTTCTATGGCTCTGTTTTCTAGGGAATCTGAAATTTAGCTAATAACATATTTATTTCCAGGAATCCATATATATTAGTTTCCTAGCCCTCTGATAACAAATTACCACAAGCTCTACCACAGAAATTAACTCTTTCAAAGCTCCAGAGGCCAGAAATCTAAAATCAATATGTCAGCAGGCTTATTCTCCCTCTGAAGGATCTGGGAGAGAATCTCTTCTTTGCCTCTCCCAGCTTCTGGTGGCTTCAGGAGTTCCTTGGCCTGTAGCCACACAACTCCAGTCTCTGCCTTTATGATCACGTTGCCTCCTCCTCTTCAAAAATTCATCTGTCTCTCTCTCTGTCTCTTAGAAAGTGCCACATGTGGTGGCATTTAGTGCTCACCAGAATAATCCAGGATAAACACTCCCTCTCAAGATCTTTAATTTAATCAATCACTTAGCCATCTGAAGTAATATTCAGAGGTCCCAGAATTAGTACATGGACATACCTTTTTGGAGAGTACTGTTTAGCTCACTATACCGTGAAAACAAATATGATTTTGCTTCTAGTCACAAATCAGTTATATAATAGTAACTCGGAATATTTTTTAATACTAGATACTTTTTGTAAATTTTGCAGATCATGATACTCTTCTGGCAGCATAATTAGATATACATTTATTCCAAAAAAATGCAAAAATCAAGCACAAGAAAAAGAAAATTAAACAATACAAAAGTTTTTATCCATTAAAACATTAGGGTCATATCAACTGCTCCGATATGCACAATAGATAATGACTGCCTTTGAAATGCATAGTAAGTGTTTTGAAGTCGTTTGGAAAAAAAAGTGGTTTGGAGGAAAAGAAATTACAATATTTAAAGCAACTTTTTAAAGGCAGCTGCTTCAGGTTTTTCTTCTTCTTTATAGTGTTTTTCTTTACACAAAAAGGTTTTGGCTTAATTTCTGCCTTTTGAAAAAAATAAAGAAAGCAAGTTAGTGTGAAAGGTTACTGTGTGTGTGGTGGGGTGGGGGTGTGGAAAGGAGGAGGAGGTGGCAGGCTCTCTAAAGTGAACAGCTGTGGTGTGGCTGAGCTGAGGGTGGCCACTAATGTATAAGATCTCAGCATAAATTCCACTGTATAAGATCTCAGCATAAATTCCAGCTGTGATCAGGTACTCTCCTCTTCCATCCACAGTGTATACAAAAGGAATTGTTATCATTTGCATATTTGAATTCCACATGCACTTTTATTTATTTGTAAGTATCTTCAATTTTTCTTCTTCAATTTACCTTATAAAAATAGGCTCCCTTCTCTGGGCTGGGGGGGATAATCCTGGCACAAAATAATATGATGTGTTTATATTTGAGGTTCTAAATATAATTCAGACCATGCTCATCTATCATTGTCTCATTTATCATTTATTCTTTGTACTGTATTACAATTATGACATCTAGGAGAGAAGCAGATTTTCTGACTCCTAAATACCCCTAAGTTTTTTCCTTGCTCACTGAGCAGGAAATTTTTTTTATTTATAAAATATATTTTTACAAATAAAATACATTTAACTCACTGGGTTGTAGATTTCTGTTACACAATTTTCAATTTACAGGTATAAGTTAGTTATCATTAGAAACTGATAACAATTTGTGTGAGCAGAGTCATTTAGGAAGGAAAGGCTTCTATTTTTGAAATCTTTATATTAATTCATAATTTAATAAATATATTTTATAACTTAAGTTTCTCATATTACCTAAAATGACTGTGATTATAGGTAGGTTACCCTTTCCTAACTCCTGAAACTCAAGTATCAACAAGCTTAATTTTATAAAACAGACATGTCTTTGTCTCATCTCTTGTTATTTTCATGTAGCAGCCCCACTGTACGTTTATTGGGAGTGTACCTAAGTGCTTTGAACCAATCTTACACAGTCCATTATAGTCAGCCTTCTCAATCCCCCTCATGAATATTTGAGTAAGTTGCTTCTAACAGAGTGCAAAACACTACATGACAACATTGGAGGCCCCAACTTCTTTGATAAATGATATTTTATTACAATAGTCCTACCTTCAAAGAGAGTTCTGGGAACCTGGAACACCTTGGTGGTATACCTGGGCCGTGTATATGTTGACCCTTGAACAACTGGAGGGTTAGGGCCACAAACAACTGTGCTTTCAAATATCCACATACAACTTTTGACTCCCCAAAAACTTAACTACTAATAGCCTACTGTGACTGGAGTTTTATTGATAATATAAGCAATGAATTAACACATATTTGTATATTCCATGTATTATACACTGTGTTCTTAAAATAAGCTAGAGAAAAGAAAATGTTATTAAGAAAATTATAAGGAAGAGAGAATATATTTACTAAGGGAAAGTGGATCATCATAAAGGTCTTCATCCTTGTCTTCCTAATGTTGAGTAGGCTGAGGAGAAGGAGGAAGAGAAAGAGTTGGTTTGCTGCCTTGGGGTTGGCAAAGGTGGAGAAAAATCCATATATAAGTAAACTAGCACAGTTCAAGCCCATGTTGTTCAAAGGTTAACTGTATACGTATATGTTGATTTTGTCCAAGCGATTGTAAGCCACTGGAAGACAAGAATTATATCTTTTTCAATTTCCAATTCACAGCAGTGTTCTCCATATAGTAGACACTTAAATTATTAGTTAGTGACCATGTGGTTGGGAGACACATAAGGAAGTTTGTTTAGAAACCAAAATTGAAAGGTTCAATTTATTTCCTTATAAAACATATTAGCTAATGGGATCCCAAATTATGTATCATTCCTGGAAAACAATTTCTGGCAATATTCCTCAAAATCTTTAAAATCGTTTATATCATTTGACCTAAAAATAAATGTTATAAATAAATTCTAAGAAAATTAACAGACAAAAGTAAAAATGTGTAAAAATGTTCAGTTCAGCATTGTTTATAATAATAAAGACATTAGAAAAAACTTAAAGTCTAATAATAAGGCACTACTTACAGTGTATACCATCAATGGATTACTGTGCACTCACAAAAATGACATACAATGTATTTGTTGACATGGAGAGCACTTTAAGTATTCAAAGCAGGTGACTACAAAGCAATAATTAATTTCCACAGAATGTGAGAAAATCAAGGCTTCATATGTGAAAACAGGATTAATTAAATCAATTAATAAAATCTATCATATCAACAGGCTAAATAAGAAAAATTATATGCCCATATCGTAGATGCAGAAAACGCATTTGAAAAAAAATACAACACTCCTTCATGACAAAACTCTTAGCAAACTAGGAATGACAGGAACATCCCCAATTTGATAAAGAACATCTACAAAAAACCTACAACTAACATTATATTTAATGGAGATAAACTAGATATTTTCCTCCTAATGTCAGGAACAAGTCAAGGATATCCCCTCTCACCTCTTCTATTCAACATTCTACTTAATGCAATAAGACAAGAAACAAAAAAAAAGATATAAAGATTGGGAAGGAAATAAAGCTGTCTTTGTCCACAGAAGATATGACTGTCTATGTAGAAAATTCCACAGAATCAACAAAAATCTCCTGAACTGAAAGCAATTAAAGCAAAGTTGTAGGAAAAATGTTAATATACAAAAGGCAATGGATTTCTTATATGCCAGCGATGAACAACTGGAATTTAAAATTAAAACACAACACTTTTTACAATAACACCAAAATAAATAAATCAGTTTATTAATTAGATATGCATCTAACAAAGTATGTACAAGATCTATATAAGAAAAACTGCAAAACTTGGATTAAAAAATCAAGGAAGATCTAAATAAATGAAGACATACCCCATGTTCATGGATAGGAAGACTCAATATCATAAACATGTCAGTTCTTCCCAAAATGGTCTATAGATTCAACACAATTTTAATGAAAATCACAGAAGGTTATTTTATGAATATTGACAAACTGATTCTAAAGTTGATATAGAAATGCAAAGAGCCTGGGATAGCCATGATAATATTGAAGGAGAAGAAAAAATTCAGAGGCCCAACACTGTCTGACTCACTATATTGCTATACAGGAATACACAGTTAGACACATACACACTAAGAATTCCTATAAAGCTAAAGTGTGGTATTGACAAAAAACATTGCTGAAGTATCTGGACATTCTCAAGCAAAAATATGAATGTAGACAACAAACCGACACCTATTTAAAAAACTAACTCATAGACCTAAATGTAAACACAAACCAATTTCTGTAAATTCAAAACTGCTCCAAAAGTCTATTAATTATTTTGAAAAAGTGACTAAGATCGAAATTGAGATGTTTCAAAGGCATGCTATCTTAGTGATGAGATTTATTTCGGCTTTAATGGTGAAATTTAAAATTAAATGTCAATGATTTATTTTGAAAAAGAGGAAATCGAAATTTCCAGTTCATATAAATTAACAACTTTTCTTGTCATAAACTGCTGGAAACTAAACAAAATGTTCAAAACAACTGTTTTCAGACATTGGGCAACAGGCAGAGCAGGTCTCTGATCCCAGGGAGAAGGGGAGAAAAGGAGGTAAATGTTAAGATTACCCTGGCTCTCTGGCTAGGGGAACTTTCTAAACCACAAGGCAAGAAAAAAGGACCCAACCAGAATATGATAGGATGACTGAGTTGAGGAGATTCATCAGAGTTTGAGAAGTCTGAAGCAGCTGGAATTGCAGAGCAAAATCATGGAGACAGGAGAGTCACACAGAAAAAGAGCTCCATAAATATGCATGGGGTTCCCTTCAGTTGGTTGCTGAATTCTAAACTGTGTGTGTGGCGTAAAACTCCACAGGGCCTGACAAAGATAAACTGAATAATCCCCTCAACTCACAGAGGACGGGGAGACATTTGAGTTCACATCACTCAAAGCAGAAACTTCACTAAACTACCAGGGCATTCTCCGGAGATCCCACAGCGGTGACAATTTAGAAGTATAGCTAACTATTAATAATTTTATATTAAAGGTTACTCTAGACCTACTCTAAGTAAGATTTTTTGAAGTGTAAAAAGTCAAGCTAAATTGTAAAAAACTTAACTGACTGTTGAAATGAAGTTCCACACTCTCTTAAAGAAGGACAACAAAATGCAAGTATACAACAACTTGATATCCAAAGTATACAACATTCAATTTAAAAAGACTGGTGTTCTATACCACTGTAGGATGGCTATAGTTAATATATTATATAGTTTTAAAAAGCTAGAAGGATGCTATTGAACATTCTCAAGACAAATAAATGATAAATGTTTGAGATGATAGACATGCTAATTACAGTGATTTGATCACTATTATATATTACATGTATTCTAGATATCACTATGTACCCCCATAAATATTACAGTTATTGTCAATTGTCAATTAATAACTGTACATATCATTGTTATTAATTGTCAATTAATAACTGTACATATTATTTGTTGTGAGTAGTATTATTTCTTGTGAGTAATATTGTTTGTTTTCAATTAGTAATTGTACATATTCATGATCAATTAAAAATAAAAATTTTTAAAAACCTCAAAAAAAGACTAGATATGCAAGGAAACAGAATAATGTTCCATAGCCAGGGGGGAAATTAGGTCATTAGACCAGACCCATGAATGACAATTCAGATGAAATTAATGAAGACATTAAATAGCTATTATAAATATGTTCAAGGATTTATAGGAAAGCATTAACATAATGAGGAGATAAAAAATATATAAAAAGAACTAAGCAGAATTTGCAAAGCTAAGAAAAGCCTCAAAAATGTCACAGAATGAGATTTACAACAGATTATATACTACAGAAGAAAAGATCAGTAAACTTAAATGCACAGCAATCAGAAAGAGAGAAATAGCATAGAGAGAGAAAAGAAGGTTAAACAAAACAAACAGCGTCAGCGACGTATGGGGTAATATTAAGCATTCTAATTTTTTTTTTTTTTTGTAATTTTAGTCCCAGAAGGAAAGAGTCAGCAAAATATTTGGAGAAATACTGACAGAAATCTTTTCAAATTTGATGAGAAATATAGACCCAGAGATCCAAAACCTCAAAGAACCCTGAGCAGGAAAAACATCAAAAGACTCACAACAAAGCACATCACAATCAAATTGTTGAAATCCAGTGATGAAAAGAAAATCTTAAGGAGAGCCAAAGAAGAAAACGTACACTACATAGAAAGCAGTAAGCATAAAAATGATCATAGACTTCTCAAAGATAATGCAAGCCAAAATAGAATGGAATGGAATCCTGAATGTGCTAAAAGAAAAATAAAATTTCCAATCTAGAATTCAATACCCAGTGAAAATATCTTTCAAAAAGGAAGATTAAGACTTTTTCAGGGAAACAAAAGTTGAGATAGTGTGTCACCAACAGACAGGCATGATAAGGAACGTTAAAGGAAGTTCTTCAGGCTAGAAGAAAAGTGCTATCAGATGGAAATTCAGATCTATGCAAAGGACTTGTGATCCCTAGAAATGGTAAATATTTGGGTAAAGACTAATCTATAGTGGCATTGATTGCTGGGCATAGAGGGAAGATAGACTGCAAATGGGTGTGAGAAAACATTTGGGACAATAGATAGGTTCATTATCTTGATCGTAGTGATGGTTGCACACAGGTATATATGTCAAAACCCATAAAATTTTACACTCTCTATGCAATTTACTTTACATTAGTTATAGCATACAAAGTTGTAACAAAGTAAATATACGGAGAGACAATTTACTATGAAACATTTGACTTTGAGGAAACATGTTATCATGATCAATAGGAAAAACTCTAACCATTCCTAAAATATACCACCACAACAGTCTCATGTTGTAACAACCTGGGAATGGCCAAATAGGGGTATTTAAGCAGAACATCTGATTTCCTAGATCTGGAGAAATTATTATGTAGTGGAAATTTCTACTACATGTTGCTAAATTCAATAGTCAATTCTCCATCCTCACCATACATGAGCTCTTAGCAGAACTTGACAAGTCAATCATTCTCTTTTCCTGAAAAGGTTATCTTCACTTGACTTACTTATTTACCTTTACTTCACTGACTACTTCTCCTTAGCCTGCTTTGCTTTGGTCAATCTAGTATCTAAAGGGTGGAATGCCCTGGTTCTTGGGCCACTTCTCTTTATATAACCCCTCTTTTTGGTTGTCTCATTCAGTATTATTGCTTTAAATATTAATAAAATATTGATAATTTCCAATTTATATGTCCAGCCTGGACCTCACCAAGAGGACATATACAAAGGGATTACTTCACATCTTCATTATTCTGCTTAATAGAGATTTCAAACAGCATTCCCCTCCACAAAATAACCCCGATGTCTCTCCCCTTTCCCAAGTGCTCCACTCAATTTTCCCCATTTTAGTAAATTTCCACTCATTGTTCCAGTTGCTTACAACAAATACTTTGCTTTATCCCTTATCTGATCTGTCAGGAAATCCCATTGGCTCTACTATCAAATACATCCTGTATCTAACAACTCACCACCATTATGGAACCATCATTTGTCACTCAGATTATTACAATATCCTAACTAGCTTTCTTGTTTTTGCCAGTGTCCCCTCAATCTATCATTAATACACTGAGCATAAAAATGTACATGATTTGCCTTATATCTCTGTCCTGGTCTCCTATTCCTCCTATTCTTCCATTTCCCCAAAACTCCATTTCAGTCACATTGGCCCACTAACTGTTTTTCAGACACAGCAAAAACACCCATTTCAGGGACTTTGCCCTTTCTCCAGGTATCTGCATTTTGGGGTTGTTTTTGTGTCTATTTTGTTTGTTTTGCTTGTTTGTTTGTTTTTGCTTATCTCCTTTTATCAAATCTCAGTCAAATTTTTTCTCATGTTTCTATTTAAAACTGAAGCCAGGTAATAAAGGATTAAGATGTCCAATAGGAGGCAGGACTAGCTTGCAGCTCCCACTTGGGACAGACAGAGCAGTGTATGGAGACTCACATCATGAACTTTTGCTCCACGAACTACTATGGAAACATACCAGAAAAGCTCAAAGAATACACAGACCCTTTGAAAGAACTGGATCATGGCTGCAGGCCCCCTGAGATACTGAAAAACTGTGACTCTGCTTGCTTTCTCACCAGGGAGGCTGGTGGTATAGGGCAAGTCCTCAGCCCCAGTCATTTAGTCACTGGCTGCCTGGAAATACACTCAGCGCTGGTGGGGGAGCACAGTGGGGGTGACACTGGCCTTTAAGACTGAAGGCTGTGTAGGAGCAGGGTGAGGCCTGTTACTGCTGGCTTTCCTCCACTTTCCCGGAGACCTGTATGACTCAGCAGAGGCAGCCATATCCTCCTGGAAACATGATTCCATTGGCCTGGGAACTATACCCCCATACCCCTCAGCAGCTGCAGCAAGCCCCACCCAAGGAGAAGCTGAGCTCAGACAGGTTTATTCCTGCCCCACCTGGTGGTCTTTCTCTACCTCCCCCAACCCCTGGTTGCTGAAAACAAAAGGACATAATCTCTTGGGAGCTCTAAGGCCCTGCCCACTGCCTGTGAAACCTGAATACTCAACCAGGTAACCCTAGGGCAATTCTGCATCTTTCCTATAGTACCACAGTTGGTGCACTCTTGAAAGCACCACCTCCTTGCTGGAGGCCAACCAACAAGAAACCAGCACACTAAAGAAAAACACAACCAAGGGCCCTCACAGAGTCCACTTCACTCCCCTGCTATCCTCACCGGAGCAGGTGCTGACATCCACAAGTGAAAGACCTGAAGATGGATCACATCACAGGACTCTTTACAGACACTCCCCAATACTAACCTGAAGCCCAGTAGCTCCGTTGGGTGGCTAGACCCAAAAGAGCAAAAGCAATCACTGAAGTTTGGCTCTCAGGAAGCCCCAACCCTAGGGAAAGGGAGAGAACATCACATCAAGAGAACACCATGTAGAATGAAAGAATCAGAACAGCAGCCCTTGAACTCCAGATCTTCCCTCTGACATATACAAATACAATGACATAGTATACCCAAATGAGAAAAAAGTAGAAAAACAATTCCGGTAATATGACAAAACAAGGTTCTTTAACACCCCCAAAAGATAGCACCAACTTACCAGCAATGGATCCAAACCAAGATAAAAATCTCTAAATTGCCAGAAAAAGAATTCAGAAGGTCAGTTATTAAGCTAATTATGGAGGCACCAGAGAAAGGTAAAGTCCAACTTAAAGAAATCAGAAACATAATACAGTATATGAAAGGAAAAATATTCAGTGAAATATATAGCATAAATAAAAAATAATCACAACATCTGGAAATCAAGGGCACAGAGAAATGCAAAATGCACTGGAAAGTCTCAACAATAGAATGAAATAAGCAGAAGAAAGAACTTCAGAGCTTGAAGACAAGGCTTTCAAATTAACCCAGTCTGTCAAAGACAATGAAAAAAAAAATGAACAAAGCCGCCAAGAAGTGTGGACTATATTAACCATTTAAACCTAAGAATAGTTGGTGTTCCCAAGGAAAAAGAGAAATCTAAAAGTTTGGAAAACATATTTGAGGGAATAATCAAATAAAATTTCCCAGGCCTCGCTAGAAATCTAGACATCCAAATACAAGAAGCTCAAAGAACACCTGAAAAATTCATGGCAAACAGATCGTCACCTAGGCACATAGTCATCAGGTTATCTAAAGTTGAGACAAAGGAAAGAATCTCAAGAGCTGTGAGGCAAAAGCATCAGGTAACTTATAAAGGAAAACCTATCAGATTAACAGCAGATTTCTCAGCAGAAACCCTACAAGTTAGAAGGGATTGGGGTCCTATATTTAGCCTCCTGAAACAAGACAATTATCAGAAAGAATTTTGTATCCAGCAAAACTAAGCTTTATAAATGAAGGAAAGATGCAATCTTTTCTGACAAACAAATGCTGAGAGAATTCACCACTACCAAGCCAGCACTATAAAAACTGCTAAAAAAGAGCTCTAAATCTTGAAACAAATCCTCAAAGTACCCCAAAGTAGAATCTCTTCAAAGCATAAATCTCACAGGACCTATATAACAATAACACAATGAAAAAATAAACAAACAAACAAAAAACAAGCTATTCAAGCAACAAAGAGCACAATAAATAGAACAGTACCTTGCATCTCAATACTAACATTGAATGTAAATGGCCTAAAGGTTTCATTTAAAAGATACAGAATGGCAGAACTGATACGAATTCATCAACCAAGTTTCTGCTGTCTTCAGACTCACCTGATACATAAGGATTCATATAAACTTAAAGTACAGTGGTGGAAAAAGATATTCAATGCAAATGGACACCAAAAGAAAGCAGAAGCAGCTATTCTTATGTCAGACAAAACAAACTTTAAAGCAACAGTAGTTAAAAAAGTCAAAGGGACATTATATAATGATAAAATGACTAGTCCAACAGGAAATATCACAATCTTAAATATATATGCACCTAACACTAGAGCTCCCAAATCTATAAAACAATTACTACTAGACCAAACAAATGAGATTGACATCAACATAATAAAAGTGGGGGACTTTAATATTCCACTAGACAGGTAATCAAGATAGAAAGTCAACAAAGAAAAAATAGACTTAAACTATACCCTACAACAAGCAGATTTAACAGATACTTACAGAACATTGTACCCAACAATTACAGAATATAAATTCTGTTTATCAGCACGTGGAACATTCTCAAAAATAGACCCAATGATAGGCCATAAAACAAGTCTCCATAAATGTAAGAAAATCAAAATTATGTCAAGTACTCTCTGTGAACACAGTGAAATAAAATTAAAAATTAACTCCAAAAGGACACCTCAAAACCATGCAAACACATGGACATTAAATAACCTGCTGCTGAATGATTATTGGGTTAATAATGAAATCAAGATAGAAATTTAAAAATTCTTTGAACTAAACAATAATAGTGACAGAACCTATCAAAACCTCTGGGATATGGCAAAAGCAGTGCTAAGAGGAAAGTTCATAGCATTAAGTGCCCACATCAAAAAGTCTGAAAGAGCACAAACAGACAATCTAAGGTCACATCTCATGGAACTGGAGAAACAAGAATAATCCGTACCCAAACCCAGAAGAAGAAAACAAGTAAGGAAGATCAGAGCAGAACTAAATGAATTGGAAACAAACAAACAAAAAAAGATAAATGAAACAAAAAGCTGGTTCTTTGAAAAGATACATAAAATTGATAGACCATTAGCAAGATTAACCAAGAAAAGAAGAGAGAATATCCAAATAAGCTCAATTAGAAACAAAACAGGAAATATTACTACTGATACCACAGAAATGCAAAAGATTAATCAATGCTACTATGAACACGTTTATGCACATAAACCAGAAAACCTAGATGGGACAGATAAATTCCTGGAAAGATACGACCCTCCTAGATTAAACCAGGAAGATATAGAAACTCTGAAGAGACCAATAACAAGCCGCACAATTGAAATGATAATAAAAAAACTTGCCAACCAAAAAAGTACAGGACTAGATGGAATCACAGCTGAATTCTATCAGACATTCAAAGAAGAATTGGTACCAATCCTATTGACACTTTTCTACAGGATAAAGAAAGAGGGAATCCTCCCTAAATCAATCTATGAAGCCAGTATCACCCTAATAACAAACCAGGGAAGAACATAACAAAAAAAGAAAACTACAAACTAATATCTCTGATGAACATAGATGCAAAAATCCTTAACAAAATACTAGTTAATCAAATCCAACAGCATATCAAAAACATAATCTACAATGATCAAGTGGGCTTCATACCAGGGGTGCAAGGATCATTTAACATATGCAAGTCAATAAATATGATACACTACATAAACAGAATTAAAAACAAAAATTACATGATCATCTCAATAGATGCAGAAAAAGCATTTGACAAAATCCAGCATCGCTTTATGATTAAAACCTTTAACAAAATCAGCATAGAAGGATATACCTTAAGGTAATAAAAGCCATCTATGACAAACACACAGCCAACATTACATCAAATGGGGAAACGTTGAAAGCATTCCCCCTGAGAACTGGAACAAGACAAGGATGCCCATTTTCACCTGTTCTATTCAACATAGTACTGGGAAGTCCTAGCCAGAACAATCAGACAAGAGAGAGAAATAAAGGGCATTCAAATCCATAAAGAGGAAGTCAAACTGTTGCTGCTTGCTGATAATATGATCATATACCTAGAAAACCCTAAAGGCTTTTCCAGAAAGCTCCTACAACTGATAAATGAATTCTGCAAAGTTTCAGGACACAAAATTAATGTACACAAATTAGTAGCTGTACTGTACAACAGTGACCAAGCTGAGAATCAAATCAAGAACTCAGCCCCTTTTACAGTAGCTGCAAAAAGAAATCATAGATGACACAAACAAATGAAAACACATCCCATGCTCATGGATGGGTGAAATCAATATTGTGAAGATGACCTTACTGCCAAAAACAATCCACAGATTCACTGCAATTCTCATCAAAATACCACCATTATTTTCACAGAACTAGAAAAGACAATCCTAAAATTCACATGGAACCAAAAAGGAGCCTGCATAGCCAAAGCAAGGCTAAGCAAAAAGAACAAATCTGGAGGCATCTGATTACCTTACTTCAAACTATACTATAAGGCCATAGTCCCCAAAACAGCATGGCACTGCTATAAAAATAGGCATATAGACCAATGAAACAGAATAGAGAACACAGGAGTAAACCCAAATACTTACAGCCAACTGATATTTGAGAAAGCAAACAAGAACATAAAGTGGGGAAAGGACACACTATTCAACAAATGGTGCTGGGATAATTGGCAAGCCACATGTAGAAGAATGAAACTGGATCCTCATCTCTCACCTTACACAAAAATCAACTCAAGAAGAATCAAGGACTTAAATATAAGATCTGAAAGCATACAAATTGTAGAATATAACGTTGGAAAAACTTTTCTAGACATTGGCTTAGGCAAAGACTTCATGACCAAGAACCCAAAAGCAAAGGCAACAAAAAGAAAGAGAAATAGATGAGATTTAATTAAACTAAAAAGATCCTGCACGGCGAAGGAAATAATCTGCAGAGTTAACAGACAACCCACAGGAGAAAATCTTTAAAATCTATACGTTTGACAAAGGACTAACATCCAGAATCCACAAAGAACTCAAACAAATCAGCAAGAAAAAAACAAACAATCCCATAGAAAGTGGGCTAAGGACATGAACAGACAGTTCTCAAAAGAAGATAAACAAATGCTCAATGGGTATATGGAAAAATTCTCAACATCACTAATTAACACGGAAATTCAAATCAAAACCATGAGATATCACCTTACTCCTACTGGAATGGCCATCATAAAAATATAACAGGTGTTGACATGGATGTGGTGAAAAGGGAACACTTTTACACTGTTGGTGGGAATGTAAACTAGTACAACCACTATAGAAAACACTGTGGAGATTCATTAAAGAACAAAAAGTAGATCTATGATTTGATCCAGCCATCCAACTACTAGGTGTCTACCCAGAGGAAAATAAGTCATTATATGAAAAATGTACTTCCACATTCATGTTTATAGCAGCACAATTTACAATTGCAAAAATATGGAACCATCCCAAATGCCCATCAATCAATGAGTGGATAAAGAAAATATGGTATATATACCATGGAATGCTACTCAGCCATTAAATGGAACAAAATAATGGCATTTGCAGAAACCTGGATGGAATTGGAGACCGTTTTTCCAAGTGAAGTAACTCAGGAATGGAAAACCAAAACTATCGGGGAAACCCCACCCCCAATATTTAACGTGGGTTCTTTTTTATTTCCCTAAACATCGACTGGTCTGAGAAATAAAGGGAAAGAGTACAAGAGAGGGAAATTTCAAAGCCGGGTGTCCGAGGGAGACATCACATGTTGCAGGTTCTGTGATGCTCTCTGAGCAGTAAAACCAGCAAGTTTTTATTAGCAATTTTCAAAAGGAGAGGGAGTGTATGAACAGGGTGTGGGTCAAAGAGATCACATACTTCACAAGGTAATAAAATATCACAAAGCAAATGGAGGCAGGGCGAGATCACAGGACCACAGGATGGGGTGAAATTAAAATTGCTAATGAAGTTTTGGGCACACATTGTCATTGATAACATCTTATCAGGACACATGGTTTGAGAGCAGACAACCTGTCTGACCAAAATTTATTAGGCGGGAATTTCTTCGTCCTAATAAGCCTGGGAGCACTACAGAAAACTGGATGACCATAAAAGATGGACGCCTCCAAGGGGGCCATTCATAGACCTACCCTCAGGGTGCATTGTCTTTCTCAGGGATGTTCCTTGCTGAGAAAAAGAATTCAGGGATATTTCTCCTATTTGCTTTTGAAAGAAGAGAGATATGGCTCTGTTCCGTCTGTCTCACTGGCAGTCAGAGTTTAAAGTCTTATCTCCCTTGTTCCCTGAACATTGCTGTTATCCTATTCCTTTTTCAAGGTGCCCAGATTTCATATTGTTCAAACACATACTCTACAAACAGTTTGTGCAGTTAACGCAATCATCACAGGGTCCTGAGGTGACGTACATCCTCCTCAGCTTGTGAAGATGACAGGATTAAGAGATTAAAGTAAAGACAGGCATAGGAATCATGAGGGTATTGACTGGGGAAGTGATAAGTGCCCGTGAAATCTTGACAATTTATGTTCAGAGATTACAGTAAAGACAGGCATAAGAAATTATAAAAGTATTAATTTGGGGAACTAATAAATATCCATGAAATCTTCACAATTTATGTTCTTCTGCCGTGGCTTCAGCCAGTCCCTCCTTTCGGGGTCCCTGACTCCCCACAACACAAAACCAAACATCATATGTTCTCACTCATAAGTCAGGGCTAAGCTATGTAGACACAAAGCCATAAGAATGATACAATAGACTTATGGACTCAGGAGAAAGGCTGAAAGAGGGGTGCGGGATAGAAGACTACACATCAAATACAGTGTACACTAGTTGGGTGATGGGTGCACCAAAATCTCAGGAATCACCACACAATAACTCGCTCATGTAATCAAACACTACCTTTACCCCAAAAACCTATTGAAATAAAAAATAAATTTAAAAAAAAAAGAAAACTGGAGCCAGACCCTGATCCTTCACAATTCCGAAGAAACCCCTCCTCTACTCCCATTTTCGTTCTTTCCAAGGTGCTTGTCATCTTCTTATGTACTTTTTGATTTACTTATCTTACAATTTATCTTTCCTTTCTATAATGTAAACTCTCTTATTGCAGATTTTTTTTCTGTTGTGTTCACTGCTATATTCTTGGCATTTAAAAGTAGATCACGTTGTACATTTAATAAATAATTTTTGGCCAGGAGCAGGGGCTCACGCCTGTAATCCCAGCACTTTGGGAGGTCGAAGGGGGTGGATCACCTGAGGTCAGGAGTTCAAGACCAGCCTTGCCAACATGGTGAAACCCCGTCTCTACTAAAAATACAAAAAATTACCTGGGTGTGGTGGCAGGCACCTGTAATCCCAGCTACTTGGGAGGCTGAGACAGGAGAATCGCTTGAACCTAGAAGGCAGAGGTTGCAGTGAGCCAAGATCACGCCATTGCACTCCAGCCTGGGCAACAAGAATAAAACTTTGCCTCAAAAAATAAAATAAAATAAAATATAAATAATTTTTTCAGTGAATGCACGAATGAGTGAATTAAGCTGGCACTAATAATATAGAATGACACTGTTTTATATTCTTAACACCATAAATGTACCTATAAAGAGTTTCATCTTTTAATTCTCATACTCTTAAAAAATAATTTAAAAGAACATTATTTTTCAGGAACTAAGGACCTCACTTGTGTGATTGTTAGTTTTTAAATTATGAATAAAGATGAAGCTGAACTGCCATGTTCAACACAGGCAAGAAAGGCAGAGCTTTCTAATGGAAGCACCATGTAATAACACAATACTGTTGTTCCTTGTGTGGTTGGCTGCTGATGCTTTTTTTCCCCTTATTTTGAACCTGTTATATACAGTAAAATGTGACTCAAAGGATATTTTTTCCATGAGTATATGGCAGACATCAGTACATATACAGAAAGCAGACAGATAGATAGTAGTCAAGGGAGGTATCTCTGCTTCACAGACTTCATTTTTATACCATCAAATTATATTTCTAGACATTCTTCAATTTTATAAAATAAAAAATCTTTACAAACCAAAGCATATGTCAATATTCCACAGATTGTTTTAATGATTTACATTGTCATAACTATTAGTACATCTTCTCATGCACCCTTTGTTTTGCTTTTTTTGAAAGTCAAAGAAATGACTAATTTTGGGGGAGAGGCTGGATTCCTTTTTGACATTTAAATACAAATGTATACTTTTCTTAGTACATCTAAGAGATTTAATGATGATATTTGTATTTGTTGGGGGTATAACAGGCAAGATAAAATCAATTTTTCTCCTGTCTTTTAGGACAAACTTGGACAACACTTGTAATATAAACAGGTTGGCTTCAAAGTACTCTCTTGTTACCTAAGGGTTTCCTTGTTCAAAGAGTAAACTCTTATTTATTTGGCTTTTTAAAAAGCTAATTTCCTCCCAACTCTAATACATCTGACTTTAATTGCTGTCAATAGAGAAAAATGACGAGACAAGTCTCAATCATTTTGGGAGGTTTATTTGCCAAAGTTAAGGATGTGTGCCTGGGAGACAGGTCTATGTATTTCTCTGAAGATAATTTGAGGGCTCCAAATTTAAAAAGGAAATGAGGGGATATTGAGAAGTACACAATTTTCATGTAAGAGGGGGATAGGAAAAAATAGTCATTCATGCCTTTGTCTGGCCCAGGGAATCTGCATTTTTACATAAGATAACATAGACAAAGTAGGGGCAGGGGATACACATTTGTGTCTGGTGGGCTATCAATTTACATTGCCATGGTAAAATAGTAAAATTTTAACAGAATCGCCATGGTAAAATTTTAACAGAAACACCTTAGGGTAAGATCTTGGAGCTCACTAGGAATTTCCTTGTGGGCAAAATATTGGGGAGGCATATAGCTTTTCATCTTATAGGCATCTTATTTAGGAACCAAAAAGTGGGAGGCAGGTTTGCATGACCCAGTTCCCAGCTTAAATTTTTCCTTTGGCTTAATGAGCTTGGGGTCCCAAGATTTAATTTTCTTTCACATTGACAATATTTGTAATCAAAATGATTTATCTTAAATTAATATACCTATTCTACTTGAATACATTTAGTAGGCTATGTTTTCTTTTTTAAAAAAAAAAAATTCTGTTTTCCCTGGAACTTGATTTCTCTTTTTTTTTCCTAAGTATAAACCTGGTTATCTCTGAGGATAATTAAGAAAATTATACCTAAAAAGAGTAATGTGCAATACCTTTTACCTTCATGAATTCAATAATTTTATTAAAGCCTTCAGGCTTATTTTCTTTACATGTGTTTCTTTCAAAAAATAGTTTTTGAGCTAAAAGAGGATTATAAAAGTCATACCTCAGCAAATTTGGTAGTAGTAAAATACAATGTTATCAATTTGGTTATTAACTAGATTGCAGTGAATTAGTTTTTTGAAAGCTTACTGGTAAAGTCTACAGTAAACAAATGTTCACAGTGTTGCACTGAGCATCCAGGCAACAAAGTTTTAGCCCTCTTTTCCCACCAGGCCTGTTGTTAAAACTGGGCTTAAGACCCAATATCAGGCCTCTCAGTGCTGATTAGCTTCCCTGTGTTGGTTCCCACTTGCTTGTCCAAAAATGAGCCTCTTTCAGGTCCCTTTGTTCACTGGTTGAGATGCTGAGGTCCTGCCCAGTTTTTGCAAAGTCTCCCAGAGCCATAGCTTATTCCTATAGCCTTGCCTATCTGCTGGAGTTTTGTCACATGAGAATGAAATTCTCAAGGATAGTTACTCGGTCACTTGACTCTCGAATATTTACTGATATCAGGATTTTTATTTTTTATTTTTAAATTTTTTGGCTCAACCAATCCCACAGACTGAATTTCCAGAATTAGCTGAGAGAATATTCTACTCTTCATTTACTATGTTTAACACACCCTGCCATCCTCTTCAGAACTACCTGTGCTAACTGGGTCAGTTCTCCTAATTTTTCTCTTGCTTTAGTAAGAAGGTCTTTGGCCTCTACTTTTCTCCCTATGCTGCTAGGATATAGCATTCCAGATACTCCTGTGCAGTACAATAATTGACTAGGGTCCATTTGCAAGACTTACTGTACTCCCTAGTTCTACTCACAGACATGTCATACTTTCTTGATGCTCTTGCTGAGACAGCCAAGTGTAAAGGGGTTCCTGGAGAATTTCCATCCAGCCTGTGCACTGGGAGAACTGGGTGGAGCCCGGGGAAGCTCACACCCTTTGCACGGTGGGAGGATCCGGGCCTCTCCTGTTCTGAGGGGATTCAATCTGTGAGACGGGGGCCTGCTAATGGGACTCTCTCATTTTGCTGAATTTTTTTTCCTTTTCACCCAATAAATTCCATTTTTCCCACCTACGTGTCCGTGAGCCTAATCTTTCCTGGTTGTGTGACAAGAACCCTGTTTTAAGGCAAATGAAGGAGAAAGTCCTACCACACTGCTATGACCATTTTTCATAGATCTCTTTGCTGGCTTCTTTTTGTTTATCAAGTATGTTAGTGTTTCTCAGGATTCTGTCTTTGACCTATTTTTTTTTTTTTTCGTTCTCTGTGGTTATTGTATATAATTTGGTGATTTTAATGACACCACTGACTGCCAAATCTTCATCTTTAGCCTTGATCTCTCTCATGTTCTCCACATCTAGTTGGCTGCAGACATCTCTGCCTGGATCTTCATGCCACCAGCGCAGTTCCTTGAATTCAATACTATTTCATTTCACCTTTCTGGGCCTTCTAAATGCTGATGAATCTGCTGCAAATGCTTCCCTCCATTGTTTCAATACACAATTCAGAGGCCATCTATTTTGATAAAACATCCCTGAAGCTGATCATTACACCCTCTATGTTTGGCTAGCAAAGAATGCACATGTTGAGGATGAGTAGTTTTAAACAGTCATGGGATAGGGAAGAATTCTTGCATAACAAGTAAAAATTGAGTGTGGATGACTTTGTGGAACCATAATATATGCCAAGAAAAAGATAATTTTGCTCGTATTTTACCATTGTTTTGCTAATAATTATTAGAGCTTAGTAATAAAGTAAGTAACTAATAAGAATGTATTGAATTGAATAATAGGGAATTGAATAGGGATTGGAAACCCAACCTCATATCAATACTTTAAAATGCAGTTACCATTTTTATGCCATAACGTATTGAGTTTATAAAGATTTCTTCTACTCTTTATGGTAACTTATAAAAGTATATAAATTAGGGTTTTCCAGAGAAGCAGAATCAATAGGAGATAAATAGATAGATAGATAGATAGATAGATAGATAGATAGATAGATAGATAGATGTAGATATAGATGTAGATGTAGATGTAGACATAGATATAGATATGTAGATACATAGATATCTAAAAGGATATTTACTTTGGAAATTGGCTCACATGGTTATGGAATAAAAGAAGTCTCAAGATGCTCCATCTGCAAGCTCCTTGAGCAAGTCATTTAATATTTTTTACTTCAGCTTCTCATCTGTAAAAGTGAATGGTCTAGTATTTTAGATCACTTCTAATTCTGAAATTCTTTTACTTTAAGACTACATCAGCATGGAACCAAGGCATGAAGCTGGAGACTCAGGAAAATCATTGGTATAATTAGTCTGAGTCTGAAGTCTTGAGAACTAGGGAAGGGGTGGGGTGGCGGAGTTTGCTGGTAAAAGTTCCAGAGGCAAAAGTTTAAGAAATTAGGAGCCCTGATGTCCAAGGTCAGGAGAAGATGGATGCCCCAGCTCAAGAAGAGAGAGGGAGAGAATTAGCCTTTCCTCCACCTTTTTGTTCTATCTGGGCCCTCAATGGCTTGGATGATGCCAGCCCACACTGGTGAGAGTAATCTTCTTTACTCTGCCAGAAAGACCCTTACAGAAACACCCAGAAACATTATTTTACAGTTATCTGGGTTTCCCTTCGTCCAGTCAAGTTGACACATAAAATTAACCATCATAATATGCGTTCGTTAGAAGGAAGAACAAAAATTATTTTAAATATACATTACTAAAAAACTGCTTGTAAAATATCTATACACAAAAAGAATTTCAGGTGGCATTTTTAAAGTGTGAAGAGGTTCAATTGTATTCTTAGTAATATTTAGGGCAAAATTTGTTGTAATATTTAGCAACAAAATTTGTTTGGCCAGCTGGCCCTAATTAACCAAAATTATATTTCATATGAGGCTCTCATAGCAATGAACATTGTTTTCTCAGCTGGTTAGACACAACATATGATTCTCCTAACAGTGGAAACCTGGAATACCATAATAATCATAGCCAAAAGTAACAACTCAATGACATGATAAAAAGACATAGGTATAAATTTGATACTTTCTTTGGAAATGACAGCAACTGGTGTCATAGTATTAATCATAATGCAGTTGTTTGTGATGATCATAGTAATGTCTAAGGCCAATGAATATACATATTGGTAACAAATGTGCATAAAAGTAGCTAATAATCCTATCTGGCAACCAGGTATGGTAGAATGAGTCAGACCTGGCGATTAGGAAATCCAGAAGCCAATATAAACTTTGATTCTAAATATATGCTTGAATAAGTCATTTAAAATATATATATATATATATATATATATTTTTTTTTTTTTTTTTTGAGGCAGAGTCTCGCTCTGTCGCCCGGACTGGAGTGCAGTGGCCACATCTCAGCTCACTGCAAGCTCCGCCTCCCGGGTTTACGCCATTCTCCTGCCTCAGCCTCCCAAGTAGCTGGGACTACAGGCGCCCACCACCTCGCCCGGCTAGTTTTTGTATTTTTAGTAGAGACAGGGTTTCACCGTGTTAGCCAGGATGGTCTCGATCTCCTGACCTCGTGATCTGCCCGTCTCGGCCTCCCAAAGTGCTGGGATTACAGGCTTGAGCCACCGCGCCCGGCCATTTAATATTTTTTATCTCAGTTTCTCATCTGTAAAAGTGAATGGTCTAGTATTTTAGGTCACTTCTAATTCTGAAATTCTTTCATTTTAAGACTACATCAACATGAAACCAAAGCATGAAGCAGGAAAGCAGAAAGGCCAATTTAAGATGTTTTTATAAGTGTATCTGTCTATCTTCTCTTGCCTTTTCAACAATTTCCTGAGAGATTAGGAATGGGAAGACATCATGAGACTGAAAGGAAGAGGAAGCTCAGGGGAGGGGTTTGCAGTGCTTTGTTTTGTCTTGTTTTGTTAAGTATTTGAAGCTTCAAGGCTGAATCATTTTTGATTTGGTCCATTTTGTAGAAAGTTATCACCACCACAGTAAGAAAAAATGAGTAAGCTCCAGTCACTCTAGCAAAGGCAGATTGTTTATGTCCACGGGCCTGAGGCTATCACAGCTACCTCTCTCTAAAACCATGTGGGCTGGTCATCAAGCTACTGTCTCTCAACTCCAAATCTAGTCTTCCAGACTCTGTTTTGTGATGTTGGGGTTTGGGACTCTGAAAACTACATACTTCCTTTGCCAGTGGGTTTTCTATAAGGACCCCCTGATAAGGAGCACTAGAAAAAGAATGAAAGGGTGGCAGGGGTAAGGGGACTTCTTTTTTTTTTTTTTTTTTTTTTCCCTATTTCTCGTTCTTCCTATCAGCACGCCCTTAGTACCGCTCTTTATTTCAGCAGCAGCAGTTTGGTTCGCTTCTAGGTTCTTTCAGCAGTCTCAGAACTAGTCCCATGTTGCCACCTCCACGTTACCCCCAACAATTCTGTCCACCTCCTCCTCAAAGGTGTGAGCTCCAGTTCCTCAAAGCTGCTAGCTCTGACAGTTCCATCCATTTTCTGTGTTCCCTCAGCCCAAGAGGTGGTGCTTCCTGTGGTTTTCTTTTTTGTGTTTCTTGGTATTTCATTTTGCTCTTTTATTCCCTCAACACCTGTGAAACCACCTCCCTGTATTAAATTCCCACTCTTGAAGTACCCACTGTAGTGTCAGTTTTTAAGACTTGGCTCTTGCTGATACACCACATGTGATCTGAAAATTATCTTCACTTGTCAGTGATTTTTTCACCACAACCAGCACTTTCAATAGAGAAGGATGAATGGACATTTCTACTACCGACTCCAGAAGACTAATAAAGGGTGATGATCAGACTCCCTTTCATTAGCTCCCAAAACATTTATCAGTATTTATGTTTCCAAACTATTAACATTCATGACTAACAGATTCAAGCTTCTTCAGATTTTATCTCTCAAAACCTGCTACAGTCACCATAATTCAGTAAGGGATAAAGGAAGGACCAATTTTACTGGGAGAAAAGATCAAAACATGGAAAAGTAGACTCTTGTCTAAGGTTTCAGAGAAACTCAGCAGAAAAGTGAGAAATTTATTCAAGTATTTGGAATTCTAGATCAGACTATATCAAATTGCTTCAAAAAGTTAATTCTTAAGGAATTCTATAATAAAACTCAGGGGAGCATTTTTCAAGCTTTTCTGACAATGAGGGAACAAATTTTTAATATATTTTGATCATATAAATTGCTATGTGTATAGTACTAACATATTGTTGTTGTTGTTGTTTTTCTGAGATGGTCTCACTTTGTCCCCCAGGCTGGAGTGAAGTGCTGTGCTCTTGGGTCACTGCAGCCTCAACCTCCTGGGCTCAAGTGATCCCTCCCACTTCAGCCCCTGAAGTAGCTGGGACTATGGGCATGTGCCTCCATGCCTGGCTAATTTTTTTGTATTTTTTGTAGAGACAGGATTTCACCATGTTGTCCAGGCTGGTCTGGAACTTCCAAGCTCAAGCAACCCACCCACCTTGGCCTCCCAAAGTGCTGAGGTTACAGGCGAGAGCCACTGCGCCTGACTGGCACTGTATAGTTAACAACGCACTTTCACAAACCTATTCCCATTGACTTCATCTCATAATAACTTTGGAATGTTGACAATGTCAAGTTTTATTTGCATTTAATAGATGAGAAAACTGAGATTGCAAGAGGTTATAATTATTTGATTATAATTAAATAATTTGATTATATAAAAATTATAATGATTTACTCAACATCTAAGCAAATAACCTAATAAGTAAATATTCCAAACCTATGTAAGAAGCAGGTAGATAGCCCTATCTAACCCAAGTACAATAATCTCTCCATGATATTAAACTGCCTAGTTAATATTATGTATATTTATGCTGGTAGCATTATGTGATAACTCTTTATTCTCTTTAGAAGAATAAACAACCATTACAATTAACACATGCTGTAAGAATTCTATTCTTCATTTAATCATTTTATAATCAATAATATTTTAAGCTTACCAAAAGCAGAAGAGTATTAACTGAGTTCAAATTACCATAATGAACAATAAGAGAAAAAGTTACTCTGTTACTATAAGAAACCATTATTAAGCAAAAAAATTAAAGAAAACCAAGTCTCTCCAATTCCTTTTAGAAAATTACTTTACTTTGCCTGGACAGTGTGTTATTAGCATCTGAAAGAAAATCAGAATTGTGCTCTAAGCAGTAGATTCAAAGTTAATGTGCAAAGTATACTGCCTCTTTGTAATTCATTCAATAATACAATACTTTATTGAATAAAGACAGCCATTTAGACTTTACATATTGAGCAATTGTTCATCAGCAAAATGTCAGAATGCCAAAAAACCAAAGGAGCAAGTTACAAAGGACTTCTACTTTCTCGGATAAGACCCTAAAGCCAGACACAGTATTTCTCAGATTAATAGATATATATTAATATTAATAGCAATGGCAAAGTCATACTGTTCCCAATTCAATAGTGAAAGCTAAATCTGGAAGGCACCTCAGTTTATATTTTCAGGGGCTCAATATGAATGTTTAAGAGATGCAGCTCAAGTAGCAGCCATGATATTTTATTTTGAGCCACTGTCTATGATAAGAAACAGTAGTCCAATAAAAAAATCTTCTTATCTTTTTACTTTAAACCATGTTGATAGTTTTAAATAAATGAAAGTAATAGTCAACAACTATGGTGGCAACAGGTGCTTTCAATAGTGTGAATTACGTTGTGTATTTTATCTGCAGCACTTGATCCTGTGATACAAAGATAGTGTGGACTATGCATGAGATTCCAAGCCCTGATTGAATTCAGCACTCAAAGTGGCCCAGGGTTCTCAATTTTGAGCCTTTGCTAGTGCTTGTTCAAGCCTTTGTAACTGTATTTACTCCCACTCCTTGCCACTAGCCTGTTGTAGTATACTGGTACTTAATCCAAGATAGAAGGGTTCCCTACTGCTATAGCTTGAATGTGTCCCTCAAAGTGCATGTGTTGGAAACTTAATACCCAATGCAACAGTGTTGAGAGACATGGGACTACTAAGAGGTGATTAAGTTATGAGGGTTCTGTTCTCATGAATAGATTAATGCTATTATTGCAGGAATGAGTTAGTTATTGTGGGAGTAGGTTCCTGATAAAAGGATGAGTTCAGCCCTCTTCTCTCTTCTTTGTGCTCTCTTACCCTTCAACCTTCCATCACGGAATTATACAGTAAAAATGACCTCACCACATGTGGGACTCTTGACCTTAGAATTCCCAGCCTCCATAATTGTACGAAATAAATTTCTATTCTTTATAAGTTACATAGACTCGGGTATTCTGTTATAGCAACACAAATGGACTAAAACAGAAAATGGGTACCAGAAGTGGGGCTGCTGCTATATAAGCACTTGAAAATGTGGAAGAGACTTTAGAACTGAGAAAAGGGTAGAGGCTGGAGGAATTTGGAGAAAAAGGCTAGATAAAGCCTAGATTGCTGTGAATGGAATCTGAAGGGTAGAAGAGCTCTAGAGAGAGCCTAAATCTTCCCAGTGATTACTTAAGTGGCTGTGATCATAATGCTGGTAGAAATATGAGCAGTAAAGGCCATTCGGATGAGATCTCAGATGGAAATTAGGAACAAGGTATTGGAAACTAGGGTAAAGGATGTCTTTATTGAATAGTTGCAAAGAACTTGGCAAAATTATGTCCATGTCCTAGAACTTTGTGGAAGGCAGAAATTAAGAGTAATGAACTAGGATATCTGGCAGAAGAAGTATCTAAGAAGCAACATATTCAAGGTGCTACATAGCTTTGTAAACCAAAAATAAACTTTGAAGGCCCCCTGCAACCATCTGAATGAACTTCTTCTTTGGCCAAGACACTATAAAATTTAACCTGAAAGACTGGTTCAGGCCATGATGGGAAGTGAGGGTTGAACATGCTTTATTATATCCATCCAGCCTTAACATCAACACCAATCTTAAGTCCGATAAGAAACATTTACAGTCTTCTCTCTAAAGCCCACTACTTGGAGGCTTCATCTGCATGATAAAACTTGGTCTCCACAACCCCTTATAGAAATCCAGACATTCCTTCCTACTGATAATAACTCTTTCAACCAATTGCCAATCAGAATATGTTTAAATCTACCTATGACCTGGAAGTCCCCTGTTCAAGTTGTCCCACCTTTCAGATTGAACTAGTGTCAGTCTTACATTTATTAATTGATGTGTTATGTCTCCCTAAAATGTATAAAAAGAAGCTATACCCTGACCAGCTTGGGCATCATGAAATATGGATTGAAGGATGCCAAGTTCTGTTCTATTAATCAAGACAATGGGAGAATAATCCCAAAGGCATTTTGGATATCTTCAAGACAAGCTAGAACCTTGAAGGTAAGATTTCCAGAGAGGTGCTTGTGGGACCTCAACATTCACTGCTCTGTGTCACCTCAAGACTCTGTTCCCCACATTCTGGTACAGTGTCCCTCAGCTGTCCCAGCCAAGGCTCAAGTGTGCCCACATACTGATTGACCCACTGCTCTGGAAGGCACAAGGTGTCCATACGGTGCTAATTCTGCAAGCATAAACAATGCAAGAGCTGTCTCAGCTATTCTGTTATAGCAGCACAAAATGAACTTAAGACACCTGCCAACACTTAGGAATTTGACTGTCAGACTTCCACCTCTTCCTCCCCTGTGCATGCCTTACTGATTTTGAAAAACTCTGCTAACTGGAAAATGGTAAGCTGTTTCTCTTCTCCAAATTTTGTGAGAAGAAGATACTGCTGGAGAAATTCAGGAAATCCTCTGTAAGGTTATAACACATCTACTTAGTGTGGGCTTTGAAGATTGCCATACCTGTTATAAGTGTTAGGTTTTCACTTACAAAACCAAGACAGCAGGATGCAAGTGTGAGTGGGAACAGGTAGTGGTGTGCTGCCCTGGGTATCCTGGGGCTGGGTTAAGATAATCACACAGGACAGCCTAGAAAAACTATAGCTTACCCGTTGCTGTTTTTGTCCAGATTCTGGAATGCTGGGGGAGAAGGAGGGGTGTACAGGAAGCTTTGCTTATGTGCTGCTCAGAGAGCTCCCTTCAAATCTTGAGAGTCTTCGGACCAGAGCTCATCTGTTGGGGTACAGGGGGAGTAGTCCCTCTCTCTAAATACATTCTCCAAAAGTGGAGCCTTTTGAAAGATAACGCAATATATCAACCTAATTAAAGTTAATGAAAAAAGATGTTAGAAGGAAGTGAGGTTGAGAGGTTCACAAAGAAATTAATAAAAGTGTGGTATAATTTTTAATTTGCTTACCTCACAACAAACTATAAGACAGGCTTTGCCTAACCCTGTCCCCAGACTCCTACCCTCTGATGTTAGAGCCAGGTTGTTTTCCAGAGAATACTCAATGCTCAAAGACCTAGGTCTGAAGATAAAGCTTATGGTGCTGACAATTTTAGCACAGGTGTGTGGGTTTTGCAGAAGATGAACAGGGATGAGAAAAGGGGAACGATTTCTCAATTGCGTAAGTTGACAGCAAATCCTTCAGATAAAGGTGATCCAGCCACTACTCTGAAATGTCTGCTCACACTAGGGATGCAGGATTTGCTGCCCCAAGATTTAGCAACTGGATCTTGCTTGAATCACTGGGTTTGAGTTTTCCTCCTGAAGGTGGATTTTTACCAAGTGGGGAACTTCAAGATATATATAAACCATTAATAGTTCATTATTTCTAGCCTGGGACATCCTAGGGACCAAGAACATAGAAGTTCTGTCATAAAGTCACATCAGCTAGGCCAGGGCAGAGCAAGAGAAAGAATATGGAATGAAAGATCTTGGGACTCGGGCAGTCTATAATAACAGCAAGAGCAGTGAAAACATCTACTCTCACTCTTCCCTATCAAGTTCTTCTTCTCTTCTAGGCATGGTGCCAAGAGCTTTATGTGCATTTATTATATCACCGAATCCTCACAACCCTGAAAGAAGATTTTTTTTTTTTTTTTTTTTTTGAGATGGAGTTTCACTCTTATTGCCCAGGCTGGAGTGCAATGGCATGATCTCAGCTCACTGCAACCTCCACCTCCCAGGTTCAAGCGATTCTCCTGCCTCAGCCTCGCTAGTAGCTGGGATTATAGGCATGTGCCACCACACTGGGCTAATTTTGTATTTTTAGTAGAGACGGGGTTTCTCCATGTTGGTCAGGCTGGTCTTGAACATCCTTAGGTGATTTGTCCGCCTCAGCCTCCCAAAGTGGCTGGATTACAGCCATGAGCCACCGTGCCTGGACTGAAAGAAGAATTTTTAAATCTCCATTTCATAGATGAGGAAACAGTGGCACATACTCTTCAAAGTCATAAAAATGGAAAATTGCAGCACTGGGACTTGAACTCAATAATCCCCAGCCCATGCCTTTAGCCTGTACCTCCACTCCAGTCCTTACCATCTTCTTCAGGAGAGTGTCAATGCCAGGCAGGAAAGGAAGTGTTGATAAGAAGAAAGCCAAAGTCTTAAGTGGAGGGAACTGAAAGGGATTTTGACAGCTGAACTAGTAGCATGGTTCTAGAACCAGGCATTGAAAAAAAGAGAAAGAGAGTCAAATATAAAATGCATGAGGAAAGAAAAGTACAGTAATTTGGGAAAACTTGGTCTTGAGGAAGGAATCGGCTCTTTAAAGCAAAGCCTGGTTTGTATACCTTTTAGCTACCACACTAACATACTGTGAAGGAATATTTACAAATACTCAAAATCACTAACAGTAGTGTTGCTTCTAGAAAGATCTGAGTCAGAAAGAAGTATGTCCAAGGTCTACAAAAATGGATTTGCAGATAATTTGCAAATTACAAATACATTTAGGAGGGAAGGTCTAATTTGTTCCCATTTGTATTTTATAAATGTGCAGATTGTTAAAATATCTGTAACTGGTTTTGTTCAAGCTTTTTGACTCATACTCTTAAAGAAAAATTAAACTACACGACCTCTCTGTTTGTACTAGGCATTTTATTCTTGTCACTAATGGTAGCAACTTCCTACTTAGAGGAAATCTTTTGATTTATATATCATTACAGGGTAAAGTCACTGGCTTTTTAAAATTTACAACGTTGAAAACTTATGGAAGCCCAACCACTTTTTAACATATTATTTATTATAGTTTTTGGATTTATTTCTCCTCTTTTCTGTAACTTTGGCTTTTTAAATGAATTGTCATGTTTCTTGCTTCAATCATCCATTCACATCAACTATGTTTTGGGGGTAGATTCAGCAAGATTGCCACTACTAATCTGAAATTTTCAAACAGTAAAAAATATCTGTATCAGAAGCCATTGGTATTTCAAAATTAATTCTACCTTTTCTTCTCTGATGACCTCAGCCAGAAGCCCCGGGGCTATGCATTGTTAGGAAGAAGTTCAGAAGACAGGTAGCTACAGGTACCATGTCCACATGAGTCACTCAGCTTGGAAAGTAACATTTACTCCAGGTATTAATGGTCACAATCCACAAAAGCAAAAAATTTTTCCACTTTATCTCCCCTTAGATGTAATGTGTACAAAAATGACTGCAGAAAGTAGCCACTTTCTAATAACAGTTTCCAGAGGTCATAGAGAGATGAAATTGTCACTGTGAGGTGCATAGTGTGGAGGCAAGGCCACTCTCAAAGAGGATAATGCTATTTTCTTAGTTATTATGATGGACAAGCTACTAGCTACTCACATCCCAGTTGAAAGCTTCTCCAAAAAGAAAAAAAAAACATAAGATTTCTCTGTAACTCGGAGTAAACACAATGAAAACAATGTGACAGTGTTATCCATCCCAGAATAATACCTATCGGGAGTAACATGCTTGGACCGCAATATACTGCTACCAGTCTAATGTAAATTTTCTCTGCTACTGCAATTCTTTACAGAATTAACTGGGGTAAAATTGAAACAATGACCCATTTGTACTTCTTCTCTAGAATTTCTCACAGGAATATTAGGGGGAAAAAGTGAGTCAACAACCATGTCCACAGAGCTTTAGACCTGTTCTCTTGAATACAATTGTGTACAGAAAGCAGCCTGGTGCACCCAGCCTGAAGGTAGGATCTGGTCAATGAAATTGTGACAACAGCCCACAGTCAAAGTTTTATTTGGATCAACCTTGGGCTAACATTGTACAGCCAGTTTCATGGCACAAAAGGGCAATATGAATTATTGCAAAATTTGTTTTATAGAGACGTAAGAATGATACTTGAGTTTCCATTTGTCCTTGACACTTCCGCTGAAAGGGAAGGGGCTGAACCCAGTGACACTTATTCAGCAGGGTACAGGCTTTTCTAAACTTTCATGTGAGAAGAAGCCCTAGTGGACGATGTGGTTAAGGCAATAGTCTAGTCATTTCAGAATACAGATGTTATGCTAGGAATGAAACTTGAAAGATAAGAAGAAAGATTTCATCTGGGCCCTCAATTCCTTAAGAGAAAATCCTAGGAATAAAGAAGTAAAGGATAGGGTGTAAAGGGAGGTAGAAATCCCCAGGCCAAATTCTGTAGAAGAGTTCTTCGCTCTTTTTCACCAGCTCTTACCCCCAGTGGTATATATTACCACTCTCTTTTCTGTTCTCTAATTTAAGCCTGTTTTAAGAAAGTAGTTGGAACTCAGTCATAATCAAAAGTAATATAACAACCTAAGAGGTCTTTCTCTCTCTCATACACACATGCACTCAAATATATGGGATTTGTATAGGTAAAGCTATAAGCTGAAGCAGTAAAACTCTTATGGTAGAAGCGACAGAAATAAAACTTTTATAGTAGAATCAGGTATTGAAAAGAAATAACAGAATTATTGTGTATGTAGTGGGGAGGGCGGAGGAGAGAGAAAGAAGGCACTAAAATAACATTATATTACCCTCTATCTTTTGAAAAGTACTTGCACAAAAAACATGTTTCAGTCTCAAGTATTCTTTCTTCACTTAGCAAGCATCTGTCTCTGTGTCTGCTTTTACTCCTGACCTATAAAATTTGTGAGGACAGAGAAATGGATCTGCCATATTCCTTGTATCCTCAATGATTAGAACAATGACAATAGGACGTAGTAAAACTTTGTTGAGTGAATGAGTAAGTGGGCAAAGTACACTGTCAGTCAGAAAATTATCATCAGAAATAATAAGAAAATTATTCTCAAACTCAATAGGTATTCAGTCATCCTCTATTTTCTTTGTTTATTCATTTCCTTGGTTTTTACTATAGTGTCTCAGGATCTAGTGTCTGACCACTTACCATTATGCAAATTGGCCACAGTGGCAGGGAAAAAGGAGAAAGGCAATTGGGGAACATCCATTGCAGATCAGAGATTAGACCAAGAGCTAGGTAGATCTCATGTGTTTTATTCATAAGTGGATTATCTCTAGTCTCCCTTCATCTAGCAAAATACTACAGTGCTCATTCAACCAGCAGGAGATACGATTCTACATAAGTCCATTATACATATGTGTATATCAAAAGATCCAGAGTTTGTGCTTATTTATGCCACCATGGTGAGTTGTCTACATAAGTATATTTCTAGAAAACAAAAAAAAAACATAGCTCAACATGACATCAATTAAAACTGTCTAGAACAAAAAAATAATAATTTAAAAGCAATTAAGCAAATAATGCTCATTGACTCACATTTGAATCACTGATTTTGTCTGATTAAAACTGAATATGGCAGTAATAGCCAGGAACATGAGCCCAGTTCCTTCAGGAGTCCCAATTGTCTGGCCTCTTTATCTCAATTTCCACTTCCTCTTCTCAAAACAAGCTATCAGTAACTTTCATTTTATTCCCTATGGTTTGAAGCACTTCAAAACTGTGAGTTCTTGAAACTTGAGTGTAAAATATTGACATTCATTATAACAAAATTCATTTTATAGCCACATAAATGAGCATCCCTGACATACAATCATCTATTAGCTATTGTACTTCGTTTATATCCGAGTTTATTATCTTTTTGCTGTTCGGAAAGGATCTTTGGTATATACTCTGATGCAGACAGGCTAAGGCAGATGCAAAATGACTCTAGAGAAGAGCTTTGATGGGCATTTAGCAGTTCCCACTGTTACAGGAGGAAGTTGGGGTAGGATACTGCTTTCCTCTGTAGGAGCAATGAGCTTTTTTCTGGGATGCTCCTGGAGGAGTCTTAGCCTCTCTACAAACCACAGGCACACAGAAGAAAATACCAGACACCTGGGTTCCTGACTTAAGTAGCCGATTATACTCAAGAGATCCTTGGCTCTGTTCAGTCAAAGAAACTAAAATGGAACCAAGAAGCATCCCTCTACTCTTTCTTGTGCATGAGGGGAATGAACCTTAACTGTAGAGGGTGATGAGATACATTGCACCCAAGAATAAGTCCAGTGCCAACTGAACTGTTCAGGTAACATCATCCATATCTGTCTGCAAGGGGTGGAGGCTATGGATTTGCAGAGGTTTGGTGAATATGCAATTTTCTGCTTAAATCCACAGAATGGTTTTTTGTTCTATCTTAACTAGGTCTTATGATGGCTTAGAGAAGTCTCTGTTTTCATAGACTACAGAGCCTCTTTCCAGCCATCCTGTAGAGACTGGGGGAACGCACAGAATTGTCAGTGAGAGGAAGGCTCAGGATGTGGAAGTGACTTTATCTCAAATGTCTCAGAGATTCCTGGTGACAGTCTTAAACATGCCATGGGATACAAGCCCCAAATCATTTCAGAATAAATCTATGTAGATTACACATGACTTTAGGTGTCATGTGTTTTTTGGTTTTGGTTTTGGTTTCTGCAACAGAAAGGATCTTGCTCTGTTACCCAGGCTGGAGTGCAGTGGTGTGACCATGGCTCACTTCAGCTTCAACCTACCAGCCTCCCAAGTAGCTGAGACCACATGCATGAGCCACCATGCCTGGCTATTTTTTTTTTTTTTTTTTTTTTTTTTTTAGAGACAGGGTCTTGTTATGTTGCCCAGGCTGATTGGAAACTCCTGTGGTCAAGCAATCTTCCTACCTTGGCCTCCCCAAATCTGGGATTATTGGCATGAGCCACTGTGCCTGGCCTTGTTATTTTTTAACGAAACAGAAAATGATGGCACCATTATTGATGATGATGATGATAGCTAAATTTTGGTGTGTCTCTATAATGTATTTGGACTGTTCTATGCTCTTTATATGGATTATTTTAGTTAGTCTAGGGTGCAGTTTTTTTTAATTCTTATTATTATCCTTCCTGTTTTACAGATGAAGAAACTGAGAGAGGTTATGTGATTTGGCCAAGGTCACTCATCCAGTAAATGGGGAGCTATATTTACAACTTAGAGCTAGAAATTATCTCAGAGATCATCAAATTCAGGGCTCAGCAAACGTTTGTTTCTGTGAAGAAGCAGATCATAAATATTTCAGGCTTTGCATTACAACTTTGCTGTTGTAGTTGAAAGGAGCCATAGATGGTACATAAACAAATGAGAGCAGCTGTGTTGCCATGTTTATGAAACTGGTAGTAGTTTGGATTTGATGCATAGGCTGTAGTTTACTAACCCCTAATCTAGTCGATATCACTCATCTTATACCCGAGATAACTGAGATCCAGAAAGGTGATGGCATTTACACTGCTGTGCAGTATCAAAAACAAGAGGAAAGTCTCACAGGTCTCAGTCTTATATTCTTTTCATTAGACAAATTCAAGAGTTTCACCAGTTAATATGGTAATTAATTATAATATCCTATATTAAAACAAATGTAAAATTCACTTGAAATTATGACAGCCCCTTATAGATCTTTATACTCAATGAAAGTTGATTTTGAACTGAGACTTTTCTACTTTACCTGGTTTGTATTGACATGGTACACACAGCTCTAAGATCAGACAGAAAATTCCAAAACACATCTCATTAAGTCAAATAAAAAATTAGGGGAGTCCAACGCCCCAATTGCCACAGACAAGATGATGAAGCCAGCTGAATAATTCCACCAACACATATGCAAAAACTCAATTGTAGGGAGCAAGACACAGGCCCTCACTCAGTTTCTTCTACCTGCAGCTGCTGTCCAGACTTTTCTCTAAGGCTTCATGTAGACCTGTTAATACATTCTCTAATTAAAAACAACATATTTCCCTCCAACTATCTCTATGGCCAAAATTCATGGCCTCTGAAATTTTACTTGAAATGTAATTCAATTATTGATTGATTATTGCAGGTCCCATTCCTTTAACATTTTTCATCAAATTTGAGTGAAAATTTTATCAAGTAATAAAGCTACCAAGAAGAGGTATTGTGCAATATCAAAGAGACAACAAAAAGTTGATCTTTGGTGAAAATGCAATCTTTTAACCATAGTAGTAACTAAGAAAAACATTAATGACAAACATTTATTGTGTACTTACTCTATGCCAGGGTCTGTGCTAGGAATTTTATATTTAATTCTAAAAACCACAACTGGGGACACTGGCTCTCAGAGACGAGAAGGAACCTACCCAAATTATACACATCATGAACAGTGGACTGGAATTCCAGCAGGTGACCTGTGAGTCCAAGCAATTGATCCATCTCTGGAGCCCAAGCCCTCACTTCAGGTTGGCAGGATTTATGTACCTGGACTCCCCTTCCTAGCTGGGTGACTTTGGGCCAAATTCTCTGCTCAGTTTCCTTGTCTGTGAGACAAGCATAATTATGGTATCTTTTTTATGGTATTCATGGGTAAATTAATAGTTAATCCACACAAAGTGCTTAGCAATACACCAACTTAAAGTTTAGAGATTATGACTATCAGTATTTTTAAGTTGTTTTAAATATATAAATAAACATTCTCCCAAATGACCACACAGGGCCAAAGAGACCTGGATTTCAGTTCTGGCTTCCTAACTAACCCTCTATATCATTTCAAGTTAGACATTTACACATTTTTATCCTTAACCAGTCTTTTCTTTTGTAAAGTAGGTATTAAAATACAGAGTTCGCATGAAAATACAAACAAGGAATGCTTCAGGGTCCTCATGGCAGGGCCAGGGAGGATGCTGGGGAAATGTCATTGCCCTCCAGCCTTGCTCCAATGATTCCTTTTCCAGCTGTGAGAATCCCATAGAACCTTGAAAGTGTGGCCCCACTAGACCTCAGGACTGTCCTGGACAAAAACTGCCAAAATGAAGTCCTCATCCCTCACAGAGCCTTGAGTCTCATGGTGGGGGAGAACAATGAGGAACTATAGCAGTTACAATAAGGTAAATACACAAAGCCAGGGATACACCTCACCCAGATATTGGGTCAAGGGAATGTCTCAGAAAAATTCTGAGAATTAGTAAGAACTAGCCAGGCAAGAGACAATTTGTTAATGCTCCAAGTAGAAAGAATGACATAACAGATGCTGCGAGCACACAAAGTAGAACTTTAAAACAGGCTAATTTTCAGTGCAAGTGGAGAATCTAGTTCCAGAGAGAGAGGCCAAGAGATGAGTGTGCAGAAGTAGGGCCTTGAAAAGTACAGGCGCTGAAGAGATTGTTACTGTGGTTGAGGTGGTCTGACCATCGTCACATTGACACTTTAGAAAGATTATTCCCAGTATAGCTTCTTGGGTCATAGTCCATCCTGCAATGTTTTCTCCTCACTCTAAATAACCACAGCTCTAATCCCTTGTGTCATTCATTTAACAGGTAGTCACATAGAGTTTTATCATTTTAATTATAAATGATCTTTGTATATGCCTTGTGTTTTACTTCTTTATTCTTTTTCACAATGTTCTGTCAACAGTAAATGCTCAATAATTATTGACCAGTCCCATCACTCCCTACAGCCAGGGCTATCTCTTACAATCCTTTTCTATTCCCCCACATTGTCTGAAATAGTCACACCTAATTGAGTCATAGTTTCCATTATTTGAAAAGAAACTGGGAAAAAATGATGTTTCTCCTTGTTGTCTTCTTCACTTAAAGCTGTCCTCAATCCACACTGTTTCTGATAGTTCTAAATATATAATCTAATATGGAAACACAAGAAAACAGAAAACACAAACAGGTTGCTTACATATAAAATATCTTCACTGCCAGCTAAGATGGCTGTGTTATTCAAATATGACTTAGAACAACAATACAAATTTGGCACCTGTAAGACCTGAAAGTTAAAAAAGATAGGAAGGTGTGTCAGCAGGAAATCTGGAGGCAGGCGGGCAAGTTTCTCAACAAAAATAAAGAGGATGATGTCTCATAGTCTGCTGATGAGCTCTGTACCACACCCGTAAGGAATCAACCCGGCTCAGTGCAAAGCATGCTCCTCTGACAGCTGGATGAACAAAATGGCCAATTTCATCACCTATTAGAGAAACACTTCCCAGGAAGGTGGGTGAAAGACCGATCATTCACCAATAAAGGGGTTAATTAAAACATTCCATAGAGATGGTGACAGCAGTTGACATTTGGTTGCTTGCTTGAAACAGTATAGAAACAATGCTGAAGAAAGGAATTTCATCCTGTGTGAAAGTTGTGAATTGCCCAATTCTTGTGCCCTCATGACATTTCCTAAGGCAGTTCAATGGAGTAAACATAAAGTGATGATTTTGTAACTCAGCTCTTCAATGAGGTATAAAATTCCTATTTCCCCCAAATAGTCCTCTGACTTAATAGGTAACTTGAATTTCTCTTCAATGACTCATAACAATACTAACAGTAAGTCACTCTGAACATAAGCTGGAAAGGTAGGAGCATTAGTTCTGGAGATCTGAAAGTAAGACACACCAGGTAGAGATGAGGAGAAAATAGTCAGATAAGAAACTTATCCCAGGATTTGGTTAAGAAAGGAAGAAATTCATTAAACTGTCTCACACCAGCATCATTGTGGCTATAATAAGACAAGTATTCTTAAAGAAAAGAAGACTACAAAATATTCTACACAGATCTTTAGCAATGATTTCCTCTCTTAAATAACACATTTTTAGTAGCAATCAACAGTTGGTGAAAAGCTCAGCAACCATAAATCTAAAACTGTTATTAATAGTATATTCATCTTGAAGTGATTGCCCTTGTATGGTAACCCCTGTGAGAATGTCTGTCAGTGGATCAGCTTGCGTACCTCTGAGCCCAGAAACAACTTGTAGGGGAGGAAAAAGAACTAAGAATCTTCACGCTGGAGAGTAATCAGACTACAGGGTTCATTTTCAATAACTTAGCAAATGAGAGAGAGAGAGTGAGAGAGAGAAAGCTTTGCCTGCTGCTGGTAAGGCTGTAGTACTTGACTATTCCTTTGAGAATATTTCTTCCATCCAGGCAATGTGCCATTCAGTGGAGGTGGGGTTTAAAGGATGGTAACATAATGATAATGATACTGACAAGAATTAGTACAGTCATAGAAGTGGTCACCTACTGGTCATCTGTTATGTGCCAGACCCTTTGCTCCTTACATATGTGACCTCTAATTCTCATGAGAACCTTCACTTTAAATGACATTACCTTAATTGATAGATAGAGCCAAGAATCCATCAATTCCACTTTCTGACCTATTTATTTCTAAAAATATACTCTCTAAAAATGGCGAGGGAATTTGATAGATTTGGTAGTGACCTGAATAGATTCATGTAATATCAAGAAGACTTCAGTGACATCTTTGGGCATCCGTGAGTCTGTCTGTCCAAAGCTAGGTGGGCCTCCTATTTGCATATTAAAGGTCAACATCACAAATTGCTGCCATCCCTCATATGGCAACAAATTGGATGCCACTCTTTTTATCTACAGTTTAAGGCAGGAGCAGGGTAAGAATTTATCTGGTCCTAGTGGGGTTCTGGCTAGAATGTAAATCCTGTTCACTTCTCTTCACAGTTTTGAAGTCTGATTATTACTAAATTTCTAAATAAGCAAAACCCAACAGATACTTTCTCATTTGAAGTTGTTCTACTGTCAATTCCAGCCCCTCCTCTGCAAACCTTACATAGCTTTCAATGTCAAGCTCCCTGCAGTTTCCTCCTCTATTGACTCTGATTTTCTGTTTTCTATCTGCATTTCCATGGCACGTTATCGATATCTGTTCTGTCCAGTCCAGAGCCACCAGACACATGTGGCTATTGAACACTTGAGTTGTGGCTAGTCTGAATTGAGATGTTCTGTAACTACAAAACCTACACTGAATTTTGAAGACTTAAAATGAAAAAAAAAGTAAAATATATAATATTTTTATTTTGATTATATGTTAAATGATCCTATTTTTCTATATTTGGTTAAACCAAAATAGTTCTCAAACTAATTTTACCTTTTTCTTTTTACTATTTAAAATACGACCATTAGAAAAATTTGAAGTTCCATATGTGGCTCAGATTTCTGGCTCAAATTATATTTCTATCGAAAAACACTGGTCTGTATTCTTCCAATTCAAAGTGCGGTCCATGGCCAGCATCGTTTTACCTGAAAACTTGTTAGAAATGCAGAATCTCAGGCCCTATCCCTGACCTACAGAATCAAATCATTGCATTTTAACAAGAGTCCCTGGTGACTCATTAAAGTTTTTAAAATTTTGATATACACCATTACTTTTGACACTTTTGGCATCTGTACTTACAGATCATCTGTTTTATGTGTACATGTTACATCTCAACAGATGCACTTTGGAGTAAAGACCACAACTATATTCCTTGAATAATTCTCATAGTACCTAGCATAAAAGTAGATATCTAGAGGGAGTGGAATGAATTATTTGATAATTTAAAAATTATTCTCTATGAAGTCAGATGGTTCCATCATTTTTCTTACACCTGTTAAATTTTGGTCTATGATCCAAAATATTATACAAGATGGTGAATTAAGTCTTCAAATAAAAATAAATGGAAAATAGTATGACATAGTCATAATGTTAAGCTTATTTATGCATTTTGTAGCTCTCTACCCCTTAACTTTGGAGAACTGAAGAGATTAACTAAAATTTTGTAATGTCGCTACTGATTTCCCTATATGGGAAGAAGCCACATAAAGTTACCTTAACAAAATTATATTCATCTTCCCTTTGAGTTTCCATCTACAATTAAATCTGCTCTTTTTATCTAAAGGAAAGTCATTATAGAAATGTACATGAAAACCTGGATTAATTGTAAATAGAAATTTCACTGCTCAGGTACTTGATGTAGATATTGAGAAAATAAGTAGATAGCAATGATCTCTTTAAAAAGGATGGAAGAGGGGGAGCTAGGAATGGAGACATAGTACAGTTTTCTACAGTGTTTATATATACTATTGGGCTATACAGAGCTGTCCTAAATGCCTTGGCAATCAAATTAAATAGAAAACGTGAGTATTCTTTGAAAGGATGAAAAAACTATACATCTACAGTATCTCCAGTGAAGAGTGATGTTTAAAATGATGACCTTGAGACCTTGACCACAGTTAATTACCACGATTCTATTATGGACACTGAATTCAAGGAAAAAAGGTCACTATTGTATGGTATGCTTGAAATGATAGTGAAGACTGCCTCATTGATTGGAATATTCTTGTTCTCTGAGCATTCTATTTATTTGAAGTTTTCCATCAAAAGGTCTCCCAAGTTGGGTTTCACACCCTGCTAGAGGTTAGGTAGTTCATGATTTTATATTTAGAGTTTCCATGTTAGGCTTGTTCTGAAGTGAGCTTTTGTTGCTGACTTCAAATGTAGTTTTAGTGTGGAGTTATTGTTATTCAATCTCAGGACAACTAAAATTTTGATTATCCTGTAATACGTCACCATAACTCCTATATTAGTTATTGGAGTTTTCATGTGATGTCAGGATAATGTAATGAAGACACACAGGATTGTTTGTTTCATGGAGATTAAAATACTTCCAAAATTCTTTACAACTTCACAATTCCCACTGGAAACATGAGGGCAAATGCTATAATATTTCATGCTTAGCTTACAAAAGGAATCTTTTTCTGGGGTTCATAAAGGCAAAGACATTCCCCTGTAAATATAAAGCTTCCTCAATTCCCTTGCCAATGCAAGAAAGAGAAAATGAGAAAATGTGTAATTCTTTTTATGGGGTCTCATATTTTTTTGTGGGCTACTGTCATCACAGTATTTCACTATAAACATTTCCAAATTGATACAAGTCCTCTCAACTCTTTGATATCAAGAATACCGTGTATTCCTGTATGTATTTATACCTGATAGAGAAAGATGAGCAAAAAAAGATATATACATTTATCTAGCAAATAGCTAAAAGACCAAGAACCTCATTTTAAACTACTCAACTGTAGGCTAATTACAACTGTAAAAGTACCCTGAAACAGGAGGATGTGCAGACCACAACCAGCAGGTCCTATTTTAGATGAGTAAGTGCAGGATGTTAGAGGTGTTATCTGCCACAAAGCTCACAAAAATGAGCAGAATGCAAAATTGCCAGTGCTATCCGGTATCCAAAGGCAATTTTCACATTATAATTCACCACAATTTTATTTTCACACTCCTTACTTAGGACTTCCCAACAAAATTAAGAATGAAAATAGGAAGAAAGAGGTGGGAGAAAATTATCACGGTGTTGAATTAGCAAACTGGAGTTAGGCATATTCCAATGAGAGGAAAGATGAAAGACTGGCATGTTCACACTGAGGTAGGATGAGAGAAATCATGCACAGAGCAATCAGAAGCCTGGACCACAGGGAATGGGAAAAGGTAGGAGAGTAGTATGGCTTATTCTAGTATGGTTCTTTTCTCAAAGTTCTTGGCGCACTGGAGCCAACAATTCAGGGCAAGTTTTGCAGTTTGTAAATACCAATTGCAATTTTAGTAGTAAAAGAGGCAGGCAAAGAATTGTAGGCCAATATTATCCATTTAAATGTTGACTGTAATTCTGGTCTTTGGTAATTATTGCTTTTTTAAAAATCTAGTTTGTTTTTAGCAGGACTGTGCATAATTTATTGCCCATGGCATATCAATTGGAAGAAAGCTAAAATTTTAAATACTGGCTAGCAAAGTGAAAGTCATTTAATGTCATAAAGGAAATTAACAAAAATAAACAAATACCCACAATTTACAAGGCTAGTCTTTCCATTTTCTTTGTATGTTTGTAAACTATTTTCAACAGCTCGGGAAGTTTCTAGGTTTACAAGATTGTTACTCTTTCACAATTTCTATTCTGGCCTTGGTAAAATAAGTAATCTACAAGCCTTAGTTTTCTAGCCTACCAACTCCTCCCAAATATACAAGTCTATAAAGTCACAGCCCAGTATGCAGATTGCTTTTACTGCTTTTGATCTATTGAAGCCAATTAAGTAGTTAAAGATCATTTGCACAGTCAAAATCTTAGCTAAATAAACAGCATTTCCATGGCCCATTTCAGCCAGAATGTGAAAGAAGAAAATGTCCCAAGGATAAATATTCTTTTGCATCTCGTATTATGGATACAAACAAAATAGCAGATGAACTATCCAATGTTTTGGATGATAGCCTCATAAATGTCTAGATTATACTGGCCTTTTCACTTGGGTACTATAAGGAAGGGCACTAGGAAGACCAATTAGTAATCAGAACTTGTTCTCTGATCATTCTCTTCATGTTCTTGCTCTAACTAGAATCTGGCTCTTCCCTGGGGGACATTGCTTCCCCCGTGGGCCTCTCAAATAGTCCCAGTGTTATTTTCCCACAACTCTTGTTCTACTGGGTCAATGCAAGGGTAAATCATCCCCGTGCTTTTTTTTTTTTTTTTTTTTTTTTTTTTTTTTTTTTTTTTTTCCTGCTTTCAGATCATTCTTCTTCTCTCTTCTGGAAAGAAAAAAATTTCAGCTCTTAATCTTAGCAAACTGTCTCATCCTACTCATCATTATTGCTGTCATCTAATGACCTCCCCTTCAGCCCCACAACTGCATCATTTCTCCTCAATTCTAAGCAGTTTTAGTGTCTGGCTCACACTCACTCACCCCAGTACTTATTCTGCCTTTCTTTTCGGTGATTATGTAAATGACCTCTCTAATAACTGGATCTTTCAGAGCTTTGGACTTCTGTCTTCCATTGATCTCATCCTTCTTATACTCCTCCCTAACTCTCTCTATGGTCACTCCTAAGACCCTATCATCACCAGTAATAAAATATCTCTGTAATTACAGTTTTATGGTCCACACTCTTCTGACCATATCCAGTCTCTCTAGTTCATTCCTTTAGATCCCAACCCCAAAATTATCTCTTATTATGATGATCTGACAGCTTTCAATTACTATCACCTCTAATGGCATCACTTTGCTTCTTATTCACCTCAAATTTCCTGGTCCTTTGTAAATCCCCTAGACTACTCTCCTTCTCATTTGCTTTGCTGTATTCCCCTAACAAAACCACAATCCTAGTTAAAGTCAACTCTCTCTCTATTCCACTTCTGTACTGATGCAGTTGAATGTAGCTGGAACAAAATCCACAACCACTGTGATGAATCTCACCAATGGTTCATTAAATCCAAGTGGATCCTTAACTTAATGCTGCCAGGAAATCATAATATATATTTTACCTTATATTATATATTATGCTATGTATCATATCACATCATTATTATAAATTTACACATCCCAATTGTATCATATATTCCTAGTTTATTTATTCATCCACTCCTTAAGATGACTGCTTCACACTTCCTTTTTTTTTATGGAAACCCAAGTGTGATGGTTAATATTAGGTGTGAACTTTACTGAATTAAAGATTGCAAAGTGTTGTTCCTGGGTGTGTCTGTGAGAGTATTGCAAAAAAAAAGATTAATACTTGAGTCAGCAGACTGGGAGAGGCAGACCCACCCTCAATTTGGGTGGACACCATCTAATCAGCTGTCAGCATGGCTAGGATAAAAATAAGCAGAGGAACATGGAAGGATTAGACTGGCTAAGTTTTCTGGACTGCATCTTTCTCCCATGCTGGATGCTTCCTGCCCTTGAACATCAGACTCCAAACTCTTCAGTTTTTGGACTCTGGGACTTACACCAGCGATTTGCAGGGGCTCTTGGGCCTTTGGCCACAGACTGAAGAATGCACTCTTGGCTTCCCTACTTTTGAGTTTTTGGGACTCAGACTGGCTTCCCAGCTCCTCAGCTTGCAGACAGTCTATCGTGGGATTTCACTTTCTCATTGTATGAGTCAATTATCCTAATAAACTCCCCCTTCATATATTTGTCTACCCTATTAGTTCTGTCCCTTTAGAGAACCCTGACTAATTCACCCAGTGTCTCCTCCACTATCTTTATTCTCAACTGAAGACTCTTGTCTCTTACTTCACTAAAAAATTAAAGCAATCATAAGAGAAGTTCAGGAAATTCCCATTATTTGTTTCTACCGACCAGAATTTGCCTTCCCACTTAGATGAACATCTATGCCCCTGACTGAAGCTAACACTTTCACTCATATATGAGATTCCATCCATTCTCACCTAGTCAAAGACAATGCTGTAGGAATCCTCCCCATGATCTTCTATATTATCCTATTTCTTCCACTACTCATGTCCCATTTTCTCTCCCATCTTAAAAATAAGCAAACTGACATATATTACTTTACTCCTGTCATTAACTACTGCTCTGCAAACAAAATTAATTTGCAAAACTGTAAATACTTGTCTCTAAATTTTCTTTCTCCATTCTTTTTTAAAGTCACTCCAATCACCCACCACTCCACCAAACATGCTTTTATAATTGTCACCAATGACATCTACATTCTTACATCACGTGGTTAATTCTGGTCCACATTTATTGGCCCTATTAAGCAACATTTAAAAGAGATGATCACTCTTTCCACAACACATTTCTCTTCACCTGACTTCAAAGGAAATCAAAGTCTCCTTGGTTTTCCTCCTACTCCACTAGTCACTGCTTTTCAGACTCCTATGCATTTCCTTTACTTCTTCTTGACCTCTCAATGTTGGACTGCCACAGGGAGAAATCCCTGGACTTCTATTCTTTTTGCATATTTAAAAATACAGTGATTTAATTCAGTGTCCCAGTTTTAAGTGACATTAATTTGCCATCAAGTTTCAAAAGTATGTCTACAGCCCAGACATCTCTCCCCTCTGTTTCCAGACTGGTGTAAGTATCTACTTGACTTGGATGTTACTAATTTCTCAGATTCAGTACATTGAAAACTGAGCTCTGATCTTCCTCCACATGAACACTCCCTCCAACCCACCCCAAACTGCGCAATCGCAGCTTTTCATACTGTAGTTGATGGCAACTCCATCTTTCTAACCTCTCAGCCCACAAACTTTGAAGTCACTCTTGATTCTGCTTTTTCCCTCATACTCAATGTCTAGAAATGCTTTGGATCTTCCCTGAATATAACCACTCCTCTTCACCTTCACTTCTTTCACCCTAGTATGCATCACCATCATCTCTTACCTAGATTACCACAATACTCTCTTAACAAGTTTTCCTTTAAAAAGCCACAATATCAGCCGTGCGCGGTGGCTCACGCCTGTAATTCCAGCACTTTGGGTGGCCGAGGCGGGTGGATCATGGGGTCAGTAGATCGTCACCATCCTGGCTAACATGGTGAAACCCCATCTCTACTAAAAATACAAAATATTAGCCGGGCGAGGTGGCGGGTGACTGTGGTCCCAGCTACTCTGGAGGCTGAGGCAGGAGAATGGCCTGAACCCGGGAGGCGGAGCTTGCAGTGAGCGGAGTTGTGCGCCACTGTACTCCAGCCTGGGCGACAGAGTGAGACTCCGTCAAAAAAAAAAAAAAAAAAAAAAAAAAGCCATAATATCAATTGATTAGAGATCCACTGACTAGGGTTTCAGAGATACTGAACTGTAAACATGGAATCTCTAGGCCCCACCCCAACCATATACCTTGCCCTATAAATCTCTTCCATTTGGCTGTTCCCGAGTTGTAACCTTTGTAATAATATTGAAATGATAAGTATAGTACTTTCCTGAGTTTTGTGAGTCATTCTAGTGAATTATCAAACCTAAGAGGGGATAGTGGGAACCCCTAAATTTGTAGTAAACTGAGAAAAGTTTCAGGTGCCTTGAGGATACCTGGGAAAGTTGACATCTCAAGTCGGGGAAGTCTTCTGTTACTGAATCCCTCAACCGGTGCTATCTGTTCTAACCCTAGGTTATTAGTGTCAGAATTAAATAAAATTGTGGGACATGCAAGTAGTGTCAGAGAATTCATATGGGAAAATGACCGAGGTAGATTTAGTTCTCTAACTTTTTATGATCACCTAACTTAGAATTAGAAAATAACCTGGAAATAGTAATAAAATCATTGAAACAAAGAGGGAACAAAACTCAATATAGAAAAGTACAAACAAAAAGAATTATCAAAATATAGAAAAATAATAATCACAAACTGGACCAGAACAAATATCACTTATTAACTAAGTCAAAAAGGATAAATTTTCTTATCACATTTCCAGTGAGAAAGAACTGAAAGTTGAAACCAGAATGTCACCGCAAACCTGTTTCATTTAGTTGTATAATTTATGCCTAATTTAACTTGACAGCAAAAAAAATGGCATGAAGTTCTGATTTGAGAATATGAGTTTTGTTGTTCTCAACATTATTTTGTAATTTTCATAAAGCCCTGAATTCAAAAATTTCTTCACATATGGTGGGTAGCAGACAGAATTGAATAAAAGAATAAGTGGCTATTGCAGAAGTAAATGTGTGATCCCTGAACCAATGAAAGAGAGAATGTACATGACTGTATATTTAGAAAACCCCATTGTCTCAGCCCAAAATCTCCTTAAGCTGATAAGCAACTTCAGCAAAGTCTCAGGATACAAAATTAATGTGCAAAAATCACAAGCATTCTTATACACCAGTAACAGACAAGCAGAGAGCCAAATCAGGAATGAACTTCCATTCACAATTGCTTCAAAGAGAATAAAATACCTAGGAATCCAGCTTACAAGGGATGTAAAGGACCTCTTCAAGGAGAACTACAAACCACTGCTCAGTGAAATAAAAGAGGACACAAACAAATGGAAGAACATACCATGCTCATGGATAGGAAGAATCAATATCGTGAAAATGGCCATACTGCCCAAGGTTATTTATAGATTCAATGCCATCCCCATCAAGCTACCAATGAGTTTCTTCACAGAATTGGAAAAAACTGCTTTGAAGTTCATACGGAACCAAAAAAGAGCCCGCATTGCCAAGACAATCCTAAGTCAAAAGAACAAAGCTGGAGGTATCACGCTACCTGACTTCAAACTATACTACAAGGCTACAGTAACCAAAACAGCATGGTACTGGTACCAAAACAGAGATATAGACCAATGGAACAGAACAGAGCCCTCAGAAATAATACCACACATCTACAGCCATCTGATCTTTGACAAACCTGAGAGAAACAAGAAATGGGGAAAGGATTCCCTATTTAATAAATGGTGCTGGGAAAATTGGCTAGCCATAAGTAGAAAGCTGAAACTGGATCCTTTCCTTACTCCTTATATGAAAATTAATTCAAGATGGATTAGAGACTTAAATGTTAGACCTAATACCATAAAAACCCTAGAAGAAAACCTAGGTAGTACCATTCAGGACATAGTCATGGGCAAGGACTTCATGTCTAAAACACCAAAAGCAACGGCAACAAAAGCCAAAATTGACAAATGGGATCTAATTAAACTAAAGAGCTTCTGCACAGCAAAAGAAACTACCATCAGAGTGAACAGGCAACCTATAGAATAGGAGAAAATTTTTGCAATCTACTCATCTGACAAAGGGCTAATATCCAGAATCTACAAAGAACTCAAACAAATTTACAAGAAAAAAACAAACAAACCCATCAAAAAGTGGGCAAAGGATATGAACAGATATTTCTCAAAAGAAGACATACATATAGCCAACAGACACATGAAAAAATGCTCATCATCACTGGCCATCAGAGAAATGCAAATCAAAACCACAATGAGATACCATCTCACACCAGTTAGAATGGCAATCATTCAAAAGTCAGGAAACAACAGGTGTTGGAGAGGATGTGGAGAAATAGGAACACTTTTACACTGTTGGTGGGATTGTAAACTAGTTCAACCATTATGGAAAACAGTATGGCAATTCCTCAAGGATCTAGAACTAGATGTACCATATGACCCAGCCATCCCACTACTGGGTATATACCCAAAGGATTATAAATCATGCTGCTATAAAGACACATGCACACATATGTTTATTATGGCACTATTCACAATAGCAAAGACTTGGAATCAACCCAAATGTCCATCTGTGACAGACTGGATTAAGAAAATGTGGCACATATACACCATGGAATAGTATGCAGCCATAAAAAAGGATGAGTTTGCGTCCTTTGTAGGGACATGGATGCAGCTGGAAACCATCATTCTTAGCAAACTATCACAAGAACAGAAAACCAAACACCGCATGTTCTCACTCATAGGTGGGAACTGAACAATGAGATCCCTTGGACTGGGATGGGGAACATCACACATCGGGGCCTATCATGGGGAGGGGGGAGGGGGGAGGGATTGCATTGGGAGTTATATCTGATATAAATGACGAATTGATGGGTGCTGACGAGTTGATGGGTGCAGCACACCAACATGGCACAAGTATACATATGTAACAAACCTGCACGTTATGCACATGTACCCTATAACTTAAAGTATAATAAAAAAAAAGAAAGAAAGAATATAAGGTAAAAAAAAAAAAAAAAAAAGAAAAGAAAGAAAAAGAAAAGAAAGAGAGAATGTGAAGGAAGTCATGGCCAATAGTGCCTAAACGTTGGAGAGACCAAAAAAAAAAAAAAAAAAAAAGACAGCCGCTTAATTATTACAATAGCATTTTCAGGAGGCATCAGTTCACCTTTTTATCAATTCATTTCTTCAAATGATCTAGACATTAACACAATATCTCAAAAGCTGTGGGCTCAGTGCAGAGTGTGGGAAACCAATCATGCCCAACATACCCTTCAGTGGCTCTGCAAACTACTAATATTTAGACTTGGAACAGGTTTCCAGGTGTCCCCCACTGGAAGCCCCTATACTCTTCTGAAGAGATCACAAGGTCATTATCCAACAAAGAAAACACAGATTGAACATGAAGAAATTCTAATTAAATAAAAATATTGAATAGCCTAGAGTTCAGGAGATCTGAAATTCAGTCAGTCAGACGTACTAACGTTTAATGTAGTGTCTAGTTTCAGATTCAGGTTTCCCAGAATGGGGAAAACTGCTGAGGCTAAAGTCATCAAGTGGTTCCCAGGTGAGGGGACAAAAGAACAGAAGCGACCCATGTAGCATAACTGTCTCATGACAAAACTGATACCTTGACCTTCCTAGTTGGATTCTATAACCTCAAGTCCACTAGATTAGAAAACAAGTTAATAATTCTGGGGCTCAACTCTGCTATTCTGTGTCACTTTGAACAAGATATTTGACCTTTCTGCTGCACATTTTGTCTCCTCTATAAAATGATAATAAGATTTTGCCACCTACCTCTCACCAATTTTGTTATTGCTGATATATATATATATTTTTGCATTTCCACAATGTGCTGGTGTGGATAATACTGCTCTGCAGAGTTTAAGTTTATAGGTAAGCTAATTTGCACAGGACAAATAACATCATTTTTTTTATAACTATTCATATCTACAGAGTTCATATTCCTCGCCCCATCTCCTACCAACTCAGTCCTGGGTACAACAGCATATAAATACTATGTGCACATACAGAGTGGTTGCTAATAATTAGTTATACACTGCATTTTGTTTTTATTTAAGTTCTTCTTGAAATAGACATTTCTCAAAAGAAGATGCACAAATGGCCAACTGATATATGAAAAAATGCTCATCATTGCTAAGCATCAGAGTAATGCAAATTAAAACTACTTACTATAGAGAAAACATATGTCTAAAAAGTTATTTCAAGATAAACCTATTTCCCTCATGTGATATGTATTTGTGTTCTTAACTTAGTCTGCCAGGGCTATCATAATAAAACACTATAGACTGGTGGCTTACACAAAAGAAATGTTTTTTTTTTTTTTACACTTCTGGACGATGGAACTCCAAGATCAAGGTTCTGGTCAATTCTGTTTCTGGTGAGGGTGCTCTTCCTAGCTTGCATAGTGCCACCTTCTTACTACATTCTCACATAGACTTTCTTCAGTGAATGCACACACACACACACAAACATACACACACACACACACAAACATACACACACACATGGAGAGAATGAACTTTCCACTGTGTATTTCAGGGCCTATTTTTATTTTTACAAGGGCACTTATCTTATTGGATCAGGGCACCATCCTTATGACCTCATTTAATCTTAATTAACAACCTGAAGGATCTGTAGACTGAAAAATATAAAACACTGATCAAACAAAGAGTAGAACACATAGTTAAATGTAAAAGTATTTTGTGTTCATTGATTTGAAGAATTAATAGTTTTTTAAATGTTTGTACTAAACAAAGTGATCTACAGATTCAATGAAATTCTTATCAAAATTCCAATGGCATTTTTACATAGGTAGAAAAAAAATCCTAAAATTTGTATAGACCCACAAAAGATTCTGAACAACCAAAGCAATCTTGATTTTTTTAAAAAAGAGCAAAACTGGAAGCATTATACTACCTGACATGAAAAATATACTGCAAAGCCATAGTAAATAAAATAGCATGGTATACAGAAAAACAGATATATTGACCAACAGAATAGAGAGCCCAGAAATAAATCTATACATTTACAGTCAATTGATTTTCAACAAAGGTGCCAAGAACACACAATGGGGAAAGGACAGACTCTCCAATAAACTTTCTTGGGAAAACAGGAGATTCCCTGGCGAAGAATAAAATTTGACCTTTTTCTCATACCATATGCAAAAATTAACTTTAAAAAAGTGAATTAAATATGTAAATATAAGACCTAAAACTGTAAAACTTATTAGGAGAAAACATAGGAGAAATACTCCAAAACATTGTTCTGGGCAAAGATTTTTTTAAATATGACCTCAAAAGCACAGTCAACAAATGTAAAAAATAAACATATGGAATTGCATCAAACTAAAAGGCTTCTGCACAGCAAAAAGAAAAAAAAAAGAAAAAAACTATTAGAATGAAGAGACAATCCATGTATTGGAAGAAAATATTTGCAAACCATATATCTGATAAGGGGTTAATATCCAAAATATTTAAGAGACTCAAACAACTCAATAACAAATAAAACAAAGAATCCAAAGAAATAATGGTTAGAGAACCTGAATAGATATTTGTCAAAAGAAGACATACAAATGGTCAACGGATATACAAAAAAGTGCTCATCATTGCTAAGCATCAGAGTAATGTATATTATAACCACAATGAGATATTACATCACATGTATTAGAATGACTACTATCCAAAAGATGAAAGATAAGTATTAGCAAGGGTATGAAGAAAAGGAAACAACTGTTGTGCGTTGTTCATGGGAATGTAAATTAGTACAAGCATCAAGGAAAACAATGCAGAAGTTCCTCAGATAACTAAAAATAGAATTGACATATGATCCAGCAATCTTACTTCTGGGTATTATATACAAAATAATTGAAATCAGTATGCAGAAAAGATATCTGCACTCTCATGTTCATTCACAATAGCCAAGATATGGATACTGTATTCCAGTCTATGTCTCTTTCCAAATCTATTAATGTTTTCTTCATACATTTAGGTGCTTCAATACTGGCTGAAAATTTATTCACAATTGTTATATCCTCTTGATGAATTGAGCCCTTTGTCATGATATCATGACCTTCTTTGTCTTACAGTTTTTGATTTAAAGTCAATTTTGTCTGATATACTTAGTACTCTCCTCTCTTTTGGTTTCCATTTGTGTGGATTATCCATTTATATCTCTTTACTTTCCATGTATATATATTCTTAAAGGTGAAATGAGTCTCTTGTAGACAGCATACAGTTGAGTCTTCCTTTCTTAATTCCTTTAGCCACTCTAACGCTTTTGATTTGAGAATTTAATCCATTTACAATCAAATAAATTATTAATAGCTTAGGACTTACTACTGCCATTTTGTGAGTTATTTTCTGATTTTCTGTTTATTTTTATTTTTTGTAGCTCCTTTATTCCTTTCTTCCTCTCTTATGTCTTCCTTTGTGATAGGTGATTTATAAAGTGTTATTCTCTAGTTATTACTGTTTGTCTTTTGTGTATCCACTATAGACTTTTGCTTTGAGGTTTGCATAAGGCTTACATAAAATATACACACTATTATTATCTGACAAAAACTTAACTTTAAGCAAGTAAAAAACAACGTTTTTACTCCACATCTACTCTTGCATTCTCTTTTCAATGTCACAATTGGCATCTTTTTATAGTGTGTATCCATTAACAAATTAATATAGGTGTTATTGTTTTTAATAGTTTTGTTATTTAACCTTTGTGCAGAAAATATAAGTAATCTATAGACTACCTCTACAGTATTAGATTATGCTGAATTTGACTGTGTACTTACTTTTATCAATGAGTTTTATAGGCTATGTACTTGCTTTTACCAATAAGTTTTATACTTTCATGTTTTTGTGCTACTAATTAGCAATTTTTCTTTCAGCTTGAAGAACTACTTTTAGCATTTTTTGTAAGACAAATTTGACTGTGATAAACTCCTTCAGCTTTTGTTTGTCTGGAAAACTTTTTATCACTTCTTCATTTCTGAAAGACAGTTTTGCTAGATATATTATTCTTGCTTGGCAGTATTTTCTCTTCACTACTTTGAATATATCATCCCACTCTCTCTTTGCCTATAAGGTTTGTACTGAGAAGACCACTGCTAGCCTTATTGGAACTCCCTTATATGTGATATACTTCTTTTCTCTTACTATTAGTTTGATGCAAAAGTAATCGTGGGTTTTGCCATTACTGTCAAACCTGTACTTGGCACCGACCTATACTTTCAGGATTATTGCTTTGTTTTTTTTATTTTTGACAATTTGATTATAGCATATCTTTGTGTAGTCTCATTTGGATTGAATCCAATTGGAGACCTTAGAACTTCCTCTACCTGGATATTTATATTATTCCCCAGATTTGAAAATTTTTCTGCTAGTTTTTCTTTAAATAAGTCTTCCAGTTTTTTATCTTTATCTTCTTTTTCTTGTATACCTATAATTAAAATATTTGCTCTCTTGATGCTGTCTCGTATGTCCTGAAAGCTCTCTTTATTCTTTGTCTTTCCTCCACTGACTGTGGACTTTCAAACAACCTGTCTTCAAGTTTACAGATTTTTTTCTGTTTGATCAATTCTGTTGACATTCTATTGTATTTTTAATTTCATTCATTGTATTTTTCTGCTCTAGAATTTCTGTTCAATTTTTTATGACTTCTACGTTAAATTTCTAATTTTAGATGTTTATTGATTACCTGATTTTGCCAAATTGCTCCTCTGCATTTTCTGGAAGTTAACTGAGCTTCCTTAAGACAATTAGTTTAAATATTTTTTGTCAGGCAATTCACAAATCTCCATTTCTTTAGGATCTGTTACTGGTGCTTTATATTGTTCCTTTGTTGGTATCATGTTTTCCTGACTGTTCTTGATCCTTGTAACCAGATGTTAGTGTTTGCACATTTAAAGAAGTGGGGACCTATTCAAGTCTTCGTAGACTGGCTTTGTTTGTTTTACTGGTAAAGTCCTTTACCAGTAAGCCTGTCTAAAAACTCTAGGCAGTTTGACTGATGTAATCTATAGGCAGGCTTGCTGCTGGAGTCCTTGAGTAGGCTGACTTGGTGTCTGGGTGAGCAGGTAGGTAGCCCTGGCACCTAGGTTTGCAGTATTGAACCTGGAGCCTTGATCCACTCAGATGGACCTACTGATTGGGTCCACAGAGGTGGGTCTAGAGCCTGGGTTTATAAGAGTAGAGGCCAGGTGCAGTGGCAGAAGCCTGTAATTGTAACACTTTGGGAGGCAGAGGAAGGCAAATCATTTGAGGCCAGGAGTTCGAGACCAGCCTAGCCAACATGGTGAAACCCCATTTTTACTGAAAATTCAAAAATTAGCTGGGTGTGGTGGCATGTGCCTGTAATTCCAGCTACCTGGGTGGCTAAGAATCCCTTGAACCCAGAAGGCGGAGGCTTCAGTGAGCTGAGATCATGCCATTGCACTCTAGCCTATGCCACAGAGTAAGGCTCTGTCTAAAAAAAAAAAAAAAGTGGGCCTGGAGACAGTATTTGTGGAGCCATTGTGAAGCCTGAGTCTATAAGAGCTGATCTAGCACTGGGATGGACCTGGCACCTGGGTCCACTGGGTGGGCCTGGGGCCTCTGTCCATAAAGGCTAGCCTAACACTGGGATCTACTGAGTTGGTCCTGGATCCTGGGACCACTGAATCCTGGGGCCACTGGGACTATCCTGGAGCCTAGGGCAGGCATGAAGCTTGCATACAGAATAAGCTGGTCTAGTGCCTTGGATCACAGTTGCTGTCCTGGCCTGGTGACTGGAGCAATAGGAACTAGACTCTGGGTCTGCAGGGACTAGCATGAAGTCTGGATATGTGGGAGCTGGCCTAGAGCTTTAGGGGTGGTCCTGGGGCCTAGGTCTATGGGGGCTAGCCCAGTGATGGGGTCTACTGGGAAGGCATGGACTCTGGGTTTGCTGGAGCAGGCCTGGACTCTAGGTTTGCTGGAGGATGGGGCTGTGGGGGCTGATCTGGAGGGCAGAGTGGCAGGAATAGCTTGGCACTGAGAAGTTCTGGATCTTGTTCATGTGTGCTGACCTGGTGACTGAAGCCAGGGTTGCTAACCTGGCACTGGGGGAGTCCTGAAGCCTGAGACTAAGTGGGCCCACCTGACTCTGGGCTAGTCTAAGACCTAAACCAGATCTGGAGCCTGGGCCACAGGGCTTGCTCATGACTAGGGCTGCAGGGGTTGGCCTGGTGCTGGCATGGGTCCAGAGCCTAAGCCAGGCCTACTGACTAAATACATGGGATTGACCTGGCATTAGGGCCTGTCTGGAGCCTAGGATCTCTGGAATCAGCCTAAAATGCTGCAGCAGAAAGTCTGCCAAGCAGGCCTAGAGTTTAGGGCTGTAAGATCTAACCCAGTGCTGGGGTAGGCCTGGAGGGTCAGTCTGTAGGTACTGGCCTAGAGTCTGGTGAGAAGGTCTGCCCAGTGCTGAGTTTTACTGGCAAGGGTCCAGTGTTGTAGTCTAAGGTAATGTTCAGCACTCCTGTTTTTTGTCCTTCCCCTAAGCAGAGTGTATCTCTACGCTGTTCTGCCTGGGGTTGAGGTAAAGATGACACACGTAATGTAAAACTATCTTCTCTACCCTTTTCAATGCATCTGTTTTTATCTCTGTGCTGTAGCCAGGTGCTATAATTTGTCACTTGGTTTTTTTAGTTATTGTGAAGATATTTTTATACATGAATGGTTATTCAAATTAATGTTTCTACAGGAGAGGAGCTCCAGAAAGTCCTGTTTTGCCATCTTGCTGATGTCAAAACTCTCTAGAGAAGCAGACTCTTACCTTAAAATTAGATTTGAAAAAAACTGTGTTCTAAATACTTGTGTCCACCCCTACTCCTAAATTCGTATATTAAAAACCTAACCCGAATGCAATAGTATTAAGAGGTGAGTTATTTAGGGAAGTGATTAAGTCATAAGGTCAGGTGTCCCTATGAATGTGCTTACTGTGCCTATAAAAGATGCCCCAGGGAGCTTGTTCATTCCTTTTGCCAGGTGAGGATGTAGCAAGAAGTTGACATCTATGCAGCAGAAAGGGAACCCTTACCATACACCAAATCTGCTGCTGCCTTAATCTTGGACTGCCCAGCCTCCAGAACTGTGAGAAATAAAGTTCTGTTGTTTAAGCCACCCAGTCTATGATACTTTGTTATAGTAGCCTGAATAGACTAAGACAACAAGGAAGCACGATACATTAAACAGATAAAAATGGGGTGTTTGTCTTTGAAGTGAGGGTGAGAAAACCTTCACTCTAGTCTAGAATTTCAACTCTATAATATCTCATCAAAGAGAGCCAAGAGAGGTCTATCAGAGCTCCTTATGGAAAATAGAACAAAATATCTGTAATTATAACCCAAATTGTCACACCTCAACCAAGCATCCCATCCCTTTTCAGCTTCTTCTAGGAAAATACTTAAGTTTAAGTAAGAGTAAGCTCTAACTCAGTGTTTTTATATACATATATACACACACACACACATATACATATATATATATATATGATTCTCTCAAATATTTTGCTATTTCCTGCCAGTAAATGATATACCTCAGATCTCTTTTATCCTTGAAGTTATATCCAATGTCTTATTTCTGAAATACTGGAGTATGACATTTATGATAAACAATGGACATCGGCCCGGTCATATATTAACACAGAATTATAGAATCATACAAGGGGATAGAATCTTGGAGACTACCTAGTTAACTCTACTCATTTTACAGATGAAACTGAGGCCAAGAGAATCTCTCAACCATTAAGTGTCAAAAAGACATAGAGAATTCACATCTCTGCATCCCTAGACCAACCATCTCTTCTGTAAGGTGTGTGCTCTCTCAAAATTCATTTCTTGTAACCCCCCGATTTGAACACAGGGACTTATATTTGGAAAATTTTGTGAGTTAAATTTTACTGGAGGGCCAGACCCTCAGAAAATTCAAAGTAAACCTGAGATGCTCATGCAGTGATTTTCATTAAACATCTGACATTTATCTTATAGAGGTGAGTTTATCTTACCAGAATTCTTCATTGCAGTCATGGGAAAATAGCAGCACTTACCATGTGAAGGTAAATATTATGGCAAGATAAATATTAACTTTTGAAAAAAAACCACTCTAGCTGGTTAAAAATCACAAATGGCATCAGTTGTTTAAGGTTTACGCTTTTATACAGTCTCTGTGGACAATAGAGTTTCTTGAACTAAATCTGTTTTTCTCAGAGATTTAATACTAGGGTAAAGGTATCTGGTATTCTACTCAAAACAAAAAAATTTCTTAGTTGCAACGACAGTGTGCAGCACAGAAGGAATTCATCTAGGGATATTTGCCCTCTCTCTACACAGCTACACTTCTTCTCTCACTAGGCTCATCCCTTCTGTGTTTACAAGTATTGAATCTGAGATACAAAGAAATCCCTCCTGACTTAATCCCTGGCTCAGCAGTGTTTAAGACAGCCAGAGATTTTCAGAGTTTAAGTTAGAAGATGACTCGACAATGCCTATAAGTCACCTATATGCTGTTTTCTCCTCCTTGTACCTAGTGGGGAACAGTCATATGAGAATGAATAATTAATTTGCCCCTCCTCTCTCAACAGGCCCTGAAGAAAAAAAATGTAGAGAGGTCATATTATACTTTATGCATTAGTTAGAATAGTCAGTTAACTAGTTGGAGAATGCTTTGTAAGCCATTACCTCACATAATAAAAGCTGTTCCATCTTGCTTTTCTCCCGAAAGAGTTGCCTGTTCTGTCTTTATCATTTCTTTAAAGGGTTCATAGAATACCTTAAAAGATAGATAAAGAATCATCATTCAAATGCTTATGTTAAGCTCCTAGAACACAGGGATACTCCAATGATAAACATTTCCTGGATGATTGCTGCTTTCTTTCCCTATATGTAGAGAAGGCCTACCACAAGAGGAAAGGATCATGGAAATTGGAAGACACAGATGTCAGCAACATGAATATGCAGAAATTGGCTTACAAGGCAGTAAAGGATTTCTAGATAAATAGAATGTTTTTGAAAACGTGTGTGTGTGTGTGTGTGTGTGTGTGTGTATGTGTGTGTGTGTGTTCATCTGGACCTACTGGGGAGCAGCTGGTTTATGGAAAACAATTGCAATGAAACTGAGAAAACTAGGTAACTTGTAATCCCCTGATATCTCTGAGTGCTCACTGGAAAGTGAAAAAAAAATTATTAGCCAAGGGAAAAAATACTGTATTTTGCATAAAATACAAGTCATGTTGTTAAATGAATAAAAAAAAGTTTATCTAAATAATTTACACAGTTTTAGGTCTACAAAGGCCCATCGGAGGCAATTCACCTACTCTGGTGGTGATCTCACAGATAAAAATATTTTGGGATGTTCTTTCTCAGAACTGCACCTGGAGATGAGGACTCAGTCTTTTTACTATGCAAAAGATTACATTCTTCCTTTGATGGTAGGTTTTATTGTTTAGGAATGAATAGTCATTTGGCAGTCAATTCTTAATAACCAGATAATTAATAGAAGAGGATAATAGTGTTATTGGCAAACAATGGTAAGTGACTATTAATTAATGAGTTGATAATTTAAACAATAATGAAATATTTTTTTAAAAATTGCACCCTGGCACAAAAGGCAATTCAAATAAAGAAGTTTCCTGAAAAGTCTGGGCAATGGCAGAATGGCTGGAATTGGTACACAGCTCCCCAAAGACCTCCCAAAGAGACTATTTTTAAAAGGCAATACTTCGTTGTAGGAAAAGTGCTGCCTGTTTAAAAGATAAAAGGCCCATAGCTTTATAGTTTTACCTTATGCAAGTTGAATAAATATAGACTAAAGCAATGACAATTTCACAAACTCTTGAAAGAGATCTATTCATAGAAAGACCTTGTGGCAATCATGTAAAACCTTTTGTTTATGTAGAATATTGCAAAGAAATCCAGCTACATAGAAGAAATGCAAAAAGAAGTAAAGTGCTCAACCCGGAGGCCAGGCTGCTGGAAAATGAGAACAATATGAGACATGAGTCTCCTGAGATTAGTGAGTCCAGGAGGGTTCACTTTTGTTACAAATTACAAATCGGGTCTGCTGTAAGGTAGTTTCAGGTTTGGAATTTAGGGTTCCCCAAGGGTTCTATTTCAAAGAACGAACCATCTATGATGACGAATGTTTGAAGGTAATACATCAAATCATACCTTTATGTGCATGGCTGGGTTTTAAATCACTCCTCCTTGAAGAGAAAAATAAAATGACAAATTTTAATTCAAATGCCACAGGAAATGTTTAAATAGTAATACTAATAAAATAAAAATAAAGCAGGCACAGAAAAGGAGGAGAGAAATATACACTTACATTCTAGTTCAGAGGGCGTCTAAGAAATACAGGATACCTTTGTGTACAAAGAATTCTGTTCAGAAAAGAGACTTTTGTCAAGTTTAGGATTGTGAACATGTTCAAAATTTTAACTTTGATGTTGAATCTTTTGTTCCATTGATACAACAAACCCTTGACTTTTGTGGAAGTAGTTCAAATGTAAAGCTAAAGTGACAAAAGATTATCCAGGCATCAATTGCTCTTAGCAATAAAATGGTGATGCTAACTATAGCTTGATTGGGTGAACACTAACTTGGCACATTCAAGCTGAAGGGAGCAGGACCCATGCTTGTCAGCCAGGAGAATATCAATTATGTAGAGTCTAACCCAGAACATTTACAAAGGAACTTTTAAAACACACCTGAGTTTTCCCATTTAATTCAGTGGGTCAACACATCTGAATGATTTTATAAACCCTCAACTTTATTGATTTCCAACTTTTTTATTAGATAGTTACACAGCTCTATTTGTTCTTTGGCTATCAAAGTCATATACTAGAGCTTATTGGTCTTTCTGCTAAAATAATACTGGTTAGTCGCATTTGTTTGAAATATTCTAGGCAGTATTGGCTAGGGGAAAACAATATGACAAAAGAGGCTATGCTTTTTTTAAAAAAATCATCTCTTCTCCCAAAGAAATCTGACTTCTCTTCTGAAATCTTCCCAGTAGGAACCATAGAAAAATGACAGGGAGCTGCTGGTTGGTTTTTCTGGCTGCTAAAACATATGTTGTTATGTCATGTCCTAAACAGAAAACTGAAGCATCCCTTTCAAATTCTCAGCACCACTGACACTTCCAACAAGTGCTCTCGTATTGGTTTTGGTCTTATCTGTTCCTAACAGACAGCCTCATGCCTTGGAAATTTGACCTGAAATAAAAATTCAGCCCCAAGTATCTGCTGTCAATTGTGCAGAAAATAGGAGATGACAGCAAAGTCACTTCTGCATGCTGAATTAGATCTTTTTCCAACAACTTCTAATGTCATTATTAGCACTCAAATACCCTGTGTCAAAATGTGTCTGTGTAGGGAGATGGACCGGGCAACATCAAGTTTCCCTCTTAGTCAATTTGACAAGCTGTTTTTAATACACAATTCTGCATAGGGAATTATTTAGGAAAGGTACCTAACCTGTCACAGAGATCTGGAGATAAAGACATTCAAAATGGACACATATAGTCAATAGGGAGCAGCTTATACAATTCAGTTGCAATTAGCTACTTCCAAATTTGGGCAAGGCAATTGTAAATGTGGTCTTATGGAATCTACAGGCCAAATAAGTAAACTCAACTTCGAAATTCTCTGAATTTCAATGGCTCACAAATACTCGTGAGAGTCTTTCATGATGGTTCTATCAAACGTGAAGTTTCCATGCCCCTTGTGAATCTGTTCCATGTGTACAGAATTATGCTGTAGTAATGAGACTAATTTTATAATGAATCAGTATCCTTCGTTTGTTATAGACATACTACATATGCTGTAATGGGTGAATTAACTTTGAGTTTGCACAAAGTTTCCATACCCTGTCCCATTCCATACCAAAAAGCCACTTGAAAAATGTTGATAAACTGGCAGCTTATGTAACTACATTGTTTTCATATAAGGCGACAAAGATGTGTTCTCATGACTACAGAAAGGAAATCTAGGATAAATTGAGGGAAACATCAAGTCAGCTGAATCAGACACAATGTAAAATATTCTCTTATTTTCTGAGAGTCTTAGAAAGATGAAATATTTTTTCTCAAGAGGGAATATCCAATTGTTTGGGATGCTCAAGAGTGAATCCAACATCAACAATAGTTATATTAATTGAATTCAAATGGCCCTTCCTCAGAACCCGGAGATCTATTATTTAATGATTCTTTGACTTAAAATGAACTAAGGCTATTTCTATTCAAGCAGAAGACATGTGCCATTCCCAAAATCCCAAAGAAAACATTCTGAAACTTTAGCTAGTAGCCAACTACCACATATACTATTTAGTTCTGACCCAAACTACACAGAAATTTTGAGAGCTATCAGCAGCATCCTTAATCTCTCTCCCTTTCTGGCTACCCTTTACCATAGTACTCTACCTATGGATTAACACACACACACACACACACACACACACACACACACACACACAGACTTTTCAGTAGGAATTCTCAGTCCTAAAAGATTTTAGCCAATGGAATAATGCACTAGCGCCCCACGGAGCATGAGATTGTCAAAACGACCCTCATGATTAAATCCTTGCCCAGGCATATGTTGAGAGAGGCAGGAGATGAGAGTTAAGTCAAAATCATCATGTAATTTCAATTGCCATTGGTCTTGTTATCTAGGTAATGTTCTGGTGAACACATTTGTGAAAGGAATCTCCTACAGCTTCTCCTGGGGGCAAACAGGACATCTTTGACAGAAGCTGCCTATCAAATTGGCATGGGAATAAAAAAAAAAAACCATTTATTGAATATTTACTATGTGCTGGGTATATTTACATGTTGTCCTTCATTCCAATCTCACAATATCCTGTAAGTCAGGTATACCCATCCGCATTACTACAGATCAAGCAAAGTATAAATTCCTGAAACTCTCTGCCCAGTGAGAAAGAACAATGTTCTTCTGTTTGCCCAGGATGCTTTCCTCCCATCTTCTCCATCCACCGCCCTCCAAACAGAAGTGTTCCAGATCTCCTGCTTTCTCTTATCACAAGGAAGAGGAGTGGTTCTGGGTTGCTTCAACATAAGGCAGAAAGCAAATGTGGTTTCTACCTGTAGATATGGTGAGTGGAGTTAGAAAATAAAGGCCAGAAAGGTTACTACAAGGAAAAGCTGAGGTTGACCCAGGGAACAGTGGTTCCCAAATGGTGCCTGAAAAGGAGAGTCTAAACACTGAGAGCTGAAAGAGAAGAAAGTAGGCATGGGCACAAGAGCAAAGCTTTGTAGTCAGAATGATCTAAATGAGAATGATGGCAGCCAGATTTTGGAAATGAGCCCACTACATACGATTCCCAGAGCAGGGCTGCAGTCCTAGTTCTCATTGCTTGTTTTTACTCTGAACAGATGAAAGTGTGACAAAGATTCCTCACTGATCTTTCAATAACCATTTTTTTTCTCCAAATATTCCCAAAGTCCTCCCTAGTTAATTAATCGCCATATCCTTGGTGTTGTAGCAAGCCCTGATAACTGTCTTCATCAACACTGACCTCACCACATTGTCAGTGCACATCTGCATCTAAATTCACAGCTCTGGTTTGTATAAACCATGTCTTAAGCCACCTCATTCATACCCCAGAAGATTGTATGCCAAACACTCAACGAATAGTTGTTAAATTAAGGGATGTATGAACGAATGGGCTTTTGAGTTACTCTGACATAAGTGCAGTATGTCTGAATGCTTTGCTATAATGTACTATACTTCAATTATTAGATGCATATTTATGTCAGACATCTTAATATTTTTGAAATTAGAATGTTTTTAACAAAGTGATACATGCACTTTAAAATATTGAGTCTCCCCCTTCCCCCCACCCCGCCACAAACACACAAACTGCTGCTTAAACAATGGTATGCCTTTTATTTCTTATCCAGGGAATAGCATATTTTTATGATGAGAAGAGATTCTTAGAAAAACAACACCTCATTCCAAAGAACTATCTTTTGTAATGGTGGAGCTTTCGGGCCTTGTAACAGTTGGGAGGTCATGCCCTGGACTCTTCCAAATCCCACTGCCCTCACCACCTGCTGAAATACAGCAGAGCCACACTCCAGGGAAGTTAAAGGAGAAGTTGCTTTCACACTCTAACCCTCAAGCATGTTCCAGGGAGTATCTTCGCATGTGCATCTTGTGAACAAGAAGCAAGAACAATACAAAGCTGTCTGAGCATAGACCCTTAGACCACTGGTTCAAGGTCAATAGCACAAACACTAAACAGAAAACACGCAGATGCCACTTCTAAATTCCCAGTCTTTTATCTGTGCTACTTTCAAGATAATAACACTTTCTTTCCTGTACAATTTGTTAACGTGCCCATCCCTCTTTCCAAGCTGTTTTTCTTAAGGGCTGGGACCATGCCTAATTCATTTTTGTAGGATAGCAGGTAGTAGTAGAATTCTTACTACAAATGAAAATACTGTGCTTACTTTGCATATTTTATTTCAATTAATTTAATAAATCTTTACACTTCACACTTATTATTAGCCCCAATTTTTTTTTTCTTTTTTTTTTTTTGAGATGGAATTTTACTCTTGTTGCCCAGGCTGGAGAGCAATGGCGCCATCTCGGTTCACCACAACCTCTGCCTCTTGGGTTCAAGGGATTCTCCTGTGTCAGTCTCCTGAGTAGCTGGGATTACAGGCAGGAGCCACGGCGCCTGGCTCATTTTGTATTTTTCGTAGAGACAGGGTTTCTTCATGTCGGTCAGGCTAGTCTTGAACTCCCGACCTCAAGTGATTCGCCCTCCTCAGCCTCTCAAAGTGCTAGGATTACAGGCGTAAGACACCACACCCGGCCTATTATCCCCATTTTATAGATGAAGAAATAACTCTAGGATGGTTTTGCATCTTGCCCAAGTTGCAAAGCTAGTTAAGTGGTGGATTAGAGACACAAACTGGGGTTTTATTGAGTCAATGGTTTTACTTTATTGTAAGAAGTTTAAGCCAAGTTTATGCTGACTTTTACACTACACCTCAAACATTTACATTTCTCTGCCTTGAAATATGAGGTGCTGCTGCTACTACATTTTGTAAGCATCTTTCAATAAAGTTAATATAAGACAAGCATTAGGCAAAAACATTACATCAAGTAAGACAGTATGTGGTATTATGATATAAAATGAAATTTCAAACCTTGAGTGTTTTTATATATTCTAGGAACCCATTTTAGAGAAAAGAGAGCTCTTAAAGAGCAATGAGACCAATTCTTCTCTTTTTCACATGGTCCTGGTCGAAGAGCTAGTTAGTGGAAGAGGCAACCAAGCACTATGTCATATCCTTAACTTCTTAACAGAGAGAAAACTTGGTTTGCATTCTGGCATCTTGTTGCTTTGTTTTCATAAGGAGGTTTCTGTGTGAAAGTACCTTTTGGTTTAATGCAAAAATATCTCCACACTCTGATTTTGTCATGCGTTGCTGAAAATAAATAGTGGTTACAAATGACTACTTATTCATCACAAAGTATTAGTGGTTGTAAGTCATTTAGAAAGTGTAAAATGCAATTAAAATATGAACTAGTACAATAAAGTCCATCTTTCACAGTTTTATGAGTGCTAGAAGGAAATGCAGAAAATAATGAGAAAGTTTAAATTGGAAGAAAATGATAAATTACTTTGGAAAATACTTGTCACAGTTTATACTAACAACAATAATGATAAAGCATGCTAGGAGCACACCAAATACCCTGCTATCCTAGGAGCTTGGCCCTCCATGCTTTAACCTGGTTACTAGGGAGGATTCAAAGATTTTCTATCCCCTAAACGCAAAGAACACTCTGCCTTCATCCTCCATCAGCATTATCCCATCTTACATCCTTTTGGGTTTTAGCTCTTCAATTTCAAAGTACAGGCAGGGAGCCACCTCACCCTCTCCACAAAAGCATGAGCCCATCTCCTGGCTCTGAAATCCAGTGCCTTCCTCAGTGGATCCTCTCTTGACCTTTGTAGGTGTGTTTTCCAAAGCACTTTGTTTCTTTCTTGAACTCTATTGTTCCAGCTTTTGTTCTGGCTGTTTTCTCTACCTGACATACCTTTTCATGTAATGTTTACCTTCAATAGTTAGCTATATTTAATGCTCACTTAAAATCCTATCTTGTCCATTAAGTCATTCATGCTTTCTTCAGCTAAAATTAACTTCTCACTCTACAATACCCTCTCATCACCTTTGTACTTCCATTAGAGCTCAATTACATCAGATCTTATATTATTAGAAGCATTTTTGTCTGTAACTCTCTTTTCAATAATGCCAGCAGATAATTCTTCCTTTTTGCTTTGATTCCTCTCACAGTGCCTAGAGGAATGTGTCTGCATGTGTGTGTGTGTGTTTTCAATAGGTGCTCTTTATATATTTGTTTCATTGAACAAAAGAATCTTTGTGAAATGTTACATTCAAAGCAAACAAAAAAGGCTTTTTGAACTCTTAGATTGTTTGAGTTCCACCTCTTGACTCTACCCTTTTGAGCAGACCTCAGCCCAGAAGGATCTCTAAATTTATTATTATTTATAATAAGATCTCACCTATTCAGATGGTCTACAATAGGAAATGAATATGCTATTTTTTAAGTGTCTCATTCCCATATGTATATATTGAGAATAAGAAGTGACTGTCCCAGCAAATCTCCACTTATTATAATGATACTGCACCTTCTGGAAACTATTTGCTTCTTCCATGCTCAGAAAAGGTGCATTTGATGTTTGGACCATGATACTATGAAGACATGACTGAATTCTTTTATCCAACAAATATTTCTCAAGTGTCAATGAGTTTTAGGTACTTAGGGGAATACAGAGAGAGAGTATGATCCCTGACTATGTTAAAGAGGAGATTGGACTTTAGAGTCAGATTGACACAGTTCATATCTTCACTCTGCTGCCAACGGTGTATCCATGGGCAGTGCCAAAATACAAACCATGTAGAGAGGGTACATGGTGCACAGGCACTGAGGTGGCAGGTACTTAATATCCACTGAGTTATACAGCCACCACTTGTTACTATTGTCAGTTATGTGAATATGTAAGTGGTTCAAAGTAATAAATTATGTATTTTACAAGGTTATATTCATCAAAGAAAATAGCAGTCTCTGGCATGTAGTGAGAGTACTTTATACAAAGTCTGTTGACTGAATGAACCAAATGTCAAAATATGAAATAAGAACAGTAAATGCTGAGGAAATTTGGAGGAAGGTTGTCCGCTGTGATTAGGGAAGCAAAGGAAGTGAAGACCTCATGAAGGTAAATAGACCTAATCCTCTGAATAAGATTGAAACTAGCAAGGGAAGGGAATGGATCAAGTTCTTGGGAGCAGATACTGTGTCTGTCTGGTTCACTGTATGTTTCTAGCTTCTAGCACACTGCTTAAACACAGTAGGCATTCAATAAATATTGATTATATGAATGCATGGCTTCTATGTGTAAGGAATTTTGCTAGTAAAAACAAATTGGAATTGACCATGGTATCTGTTATGAGAAAGTGAGATAAGGAGGCAATCAGGTGACAGGATGGACAGGCAGGAGGGAGATGTGGTCAGCAAGGGAAAAGTAAAGCAGATTTGGGAAGCTTTGAATGTCAAGCTGAGAAGGAGGAAGAGAAGCCATCTCAGATTTGTTTGCAGGGATCTTGAATGCAGAACTGGAAGAGAGTCTGGGAACTAAGACTTTAGGTGGCATGAGATGATCAGAAATAGACTGAATGGTGGCAGAGAGAAAAGAAAGGATAAATAGACTTAATGGCTAATCAGAGAGTATGAGGGGGAAAGTCAAGCAAGACTTTGATGTTTTAATCCTTTGACACTGAGAGAATGTGGGTGCCCTGGAAATAAGTAATGTGGGAGGTTGTGATGACTTTCTAGGAGGCTGGTTGTGTTTATTTGTGGGTGTTACATCCAAGCCGATGGAGGAGTATCTAGGGCATCTGCTGTCTTATTCAACAAATATTTTTCAAGGGTCAATATGTTTGGGTCACTCACTCATGGGAATACAGGGAGATGATACAGTTCCTTGCTGGCCCTAAATGTGCTAAAGAGGAGGACGGACTTCAGATTCTGGAAGATACAGCTCAAAACTGATGACATGCCTTAGACCTGAAACCTGAAGTTCAGAATTCAGATTTCAGATGAGGTCTCATAGTTGGAGCCTCACCATTAATTAGATCCAGTTCTTCAAGAAAGTCAATAGAGAAAAGTAGCAGAGAACAGTGATCAGAAAAAAGGGCATGGTTTTTCATAACCGTGGCCTGGTGGAATCACACCCTTTGCATAGCCAGCTCCTTCTTTTTCATTTCTTACCTTAAATATTGCCTAAGAAAGGTTTTCCCGTCTAACACATTATTCTCTTTCTCCAGCATTTATCTGTTTCCTTCTTATTACAGGAGAAAGCACAGTATTCATCCCTTGTCTTTGAAAAAAAAAAAAAGGGCTCCGTCTATCACTATAATTTAGGGTAAGGGCCAGGTTTTCTTATTCACCATTAAATTTTTAGAATTCTATGGCCCAATAGAACTTTCTGCAATAGGAACAGAAAACCAAATACTGCATGTTCTCATTTTAGTGGGAACTAAACACATGGACGTAAGGAAGGGAACAATAGACACCCGGGCTTATTTGAGGGTGGAGCATGACAGAAGGGTGAGGACCTAAAAACTACCTCTCAGGTATTATGCTTATTATCTGGTCAATGAAATCATCTGTACACCAAACCCTTGCAACACACAATCTACCCATGTAACAAACTTGCATGTGTACCCCCCAACCCTGAACCCAAAACAAAAGTTGGAAAGAAAAATAAATAAATAAATAAATAAATAAATAATAAATAAATGTACTTGGACTTCTGTAGATACCTGCTAACTGTTAACTGAAATGATCTATGGGTAGTAGAATTAGAGGTGATTAGTATTTTCTCCTTTTGTAAATCTACATTGTTCTGATTTCTTGGTAATGAATGGGTATCCGTTGGGTAATAATAAAATAATTAGTTCCTACCTCCCAGGGCTTCAGTATATGTTAACTAAGATTCACTTATTTGATAAATATTTATTAAACACCTAAAAAAAAGAACTTTCTGCCATGCTGGAAATACTCTATATCCGTGCTGTTATAGTAGCCACTAGTCTCAGTGGCTAATGCTTAAAAGCAACTGGTGTGATTGAATGCCTAAATTGTGTATTTTAGTTATATTTAATTATTTTACATTTAAATAGCCACATATGTCTAGTGGCTATCATATTGTTCATCACAATTTTAAAGTGTACCTTAGGACAAGGCACATAGTAAACATCAACAAATGGAGTTTGAATAAATGAATGAATAAAATGCAGAGTAATATGGCCATTGTAACTCTGGATTTTTTTAAATATCTTGTCTACTATAGCATCAGAGCCAGAGCTCGGACATCACTTACTTATCCAAAAGTATATAATGGCAAAATTTCATAATAACATCTTAGCCCTTATAAACATAGATCTATAAAGGGTAGAGTCCAAAAAGGGCACTAATATGAAAGGGAAGGGGAGGGAAAAGGAAAGGAATACAAGAGAAGGCCTTCAATTTGCTTTCACCATGAAAAACATAGTCCTGGATGGTTCCCTCTTATTTTCATGTGTTTCTTCTTGCATCTGGATTGATATCTGTATATCTCAATTCTTGGGTCCTTTCTTTCACCTCTAGTATAAACAGTTGAGTACTCAGAATGACCTAGTTGATACGTAGGAAAATCAATGTCTAAGAAAAGGGGAGTCTGCCTTATGTTCAGATGACACTGTTTTATCAGTAGTTATAGAAATGCAGAAAGCTCCCCTTGACCACACACCAATATTCAGATACACACACACACACACACACACTTTATGCAATGTTTCCTTATGGGAAACCTATAGTAAGTTGTAAAGAGTAAAATTCTCTACTCATTGTGTCAGTATCAATTATTGTTTTAACTGTGATAATACAGTATACAGATTGTTTCTAAAATAATAAAAGAATCTCTAGAATATTGGACATCTTCCAGATGCATTTTCTTAGTTCTTCTCTTGCTCTCTTGCTTCTCTTTGCTGACTTCTATTATTCTGGTATTTTATATCTTGATGTTTGTTAAGTTTATTTCAAACAGAAAAAATAATGTCTTTGAAATGTACCCGTATCCATCAATTACCTCTGAAGCTCTTAAACATCAAGACCTTCCTTGGACATCTTTAAATAAATTAACTGGTCCCTAGCCTAATAGCAGCAGTGTTTCAGGGCCCACTGGAAAGGCTGAGCCTTTTCTCTCAGTGAAAAAATGGTGATTGAAGAACTTTTCAGACAGAAAAGACCAGGAAGGGAATCTGACTCAGATATGAAATGCAGTTTAGTTAACATTTCCCTTATCCACATATGTGTATTTAAGAAAGCCTCTTTAATCTCATATAAATGATCTTTTAAGATTTAATTTCCTTTTTCTTGTTTAAATATGTATCAAACTCTACAATAGGCTTACCATACAAATAAATCAAGCTATGTAATGTCAGAAAATAACACTTCATGCATAAGAATTTCTAGTGCCCTGGAAATAGTAATATAAACCCTTAGTGTAATGCCTATTTTATCAGCCCAGAGAGATTTTAAATCATGACCTTCTTTGACTTGAAACATTCAGAACTCTTCTGAACAAATATTGAACCAATGGGTAGGCATTATAATCTGTTCTAACAAAGGGTGACTCATTAAAATTCTCTGAACCTTGGTTACATCTGTGAAATGGGGAAAATATGTATCTGGCTGGCCTGTTGAGAGGGTGAAATGCAGCAATGTTAATAAATTTTCTAGCACGAGAGCTGCCAGCATGTAGGAAGTACTTGCTCAAAAATAGAAGCATTAAAAAAATTGAAAAAAAACCTTGATTTATCAAAACTGTTGTTATACTTGAATAATTTGGGAAGAGTTGTGATTTGAAAATCTCTCACATTTTAAAATTTAACAAGACATAACATGTGAAAATTTAAATTTTTTTAGTTCAATACATGGAATAAGAATTTGTCACCATGAAGTCGTTTATGAAACTAACTTTTGGTGATTACTCAAGCACCCATACACGTCAGAATAAAACATATTTCCAGAGTAAAATAAACTACCATCAAAGATACCTGAACTTCAGCATCCACTGGCACTGGCTTTTTTGTTCTGTTTTGTTTGGATTTGTATAGAGTTCTATCTACAATAGCAGATGTGTGTTTGCTGCAAAAGAAGTCAAAATAAACCATTACAAAGAACGTTAATGGGAGGCGTAAGTGTTGGCAACACTGTGTGATCTATACCTCAATAAACAAATTAACAGCACACACTTTCAGGACATATAGACAGAGATCAATGAAAAGATGTTCTTGCAAATGGAATATTGAAAGGCAAGCAATTGTACACTTCTGCCTTCAGCATCTTTCCAATGAAAAGCAAGTTTCAAAATAGCAGAAGAGTGCTGCTTTCTTTTTTTTTTTTTTTCTTTTTTTCTCTTTTTTTTTTTTGCCCCTAATACAGAGTGAGTTCAACTTTCAGGTATCACATGGACCTCTCTTGAAATACTAGTCATTAGGAATTATACCTATGAATACAGTGATAAAAATGGGATTTGTCTATAGCTAGTCCATTCCAAAAATGGAAGGAAACTCTCTTTATCTGAAACACCCACTTCCACGTCTCTGTGTGTGTGTGTATGTGTGTGTGTGTGTGTGTGTGTGTGTGGTGTGTACATGTGCACTGGAACCTAAAGCTCTCTGAAGGAGAAAACTGAACGCCAGGGTTACACACACACACACACACACACACACACACACACACACACACACACGGTCTCTGGGTGGTGGCTGCCGTTGCATCTGCAGACAAATCAGATATGCCAGGGTGGATTGGTAGGGGGTAAGGAAGGTGAGAGAAGGATGGAGGCTCATGTTTCAGGCACTCTTTTTTCCTTTAAATCCCCATCATGCCACGAAGGGGACTAATTTATGCCTCAAATTAGTTCATTATCTGTATTTGTATCCTTTACCTGTCATTGAAGAAACATTATGCTGTTTAGAAAATTCATAGGGATTTTATTTTATCAGAATGCAGTGCTGCACCCTATACCTTCTTTGTTGTCAAAAAAGGGTCTCCTCACAGTAGTTTCTGGATATGCTGCAGGTGCAGTGACTAAATATAAGAAAATCTGGATACCAAGGAAAGTCTTAGGAAATAAGTAGTGACAGGTGTCGTGACAGGGACAATTTTTACAACAGTGAAAGAAACGTCCCTGGTCTGGCTTATTGGTCCATTTTATTAGTAAAACCTATTTCTGTGGAATAATTTTTTTTCAAAAATCACCATCCAATTAGTTAAAAAAAGAAGAAAAATTCTATTGGATATATTGATAAGTCAGACTTTTCTAAAAATCAAAATTGCCTTTTGATTGGTTTTCTGGTAATTGTTATTGGGTAATCAGAAGCTTTCAGCACATCTTTTCTCTTGTCAAGTACAAAACAAAACTGCAGAATAAAAGCAACCATTAAAAGCAGTTTCACACTTTTCTAAAGCCACTTATAATTAAAGGGTTTGTAGCTGTTGGTATCTTATTTGGGTTAATACCAACATGATCAATTCTGTGGGTCCCTCTTATAGCTCTTCCTGCCAATCATCAGAATAAATGTTCATCTGTGATGCATATAAGTGATATGTCTTCAGGAAAGAAAAGTTTATGAATCACGTGAAACTGAATTTTTGTTATATTCAGCATGAAAACTGTCCATTTTCTGAACAATTTTTTCTTTATACACACCTGTCCTTGGGGCATTGTCCGATTTCTTCCCTCTCTATAATCAGCCAACATCAAAAGTATCTTTAATTACATAAGGTAATTACAAAAACCATTTTTTTGGTTCTAGACATTCTAATTTTCTAACTTACGAGTCCTCTTATTTGAAAGTCTCTCTGATGACACTGTGTTCTTTGAATCTAGAGATGATGCCTTTGACATAGTCTCTAACCAGGGAAAGGTGATTGATTCGTTTTTCCATTTTACTCAGGTATGCACTTTTGACTTTATTGATGTCAACCTAAATGAGATCATTAAATGTTTAGTGTTTTGTTTTTCAAAAAAATAATAATCATGAGCAGAGAACAGAGAAATTAGTTAATTGCTGAAATCCCTCAGCAGGATGTCAGATGTGAAGCAATGGTGTTCCCAACTTCTGAGTTAAGTTCTGCACTTTACAATGATGAGATTGAAGTGATAATGGAAGATGAAAAAAGGATTTGTGATTACTGGGATAAAGTGCTAATCTGTACCACAGAACCTGCTGCATATATCCCTAACATTTACTCTAAAACGCTCTCAGCTTTTAAATCCACCCTCCAAAATTAGTAGGGGGTTAAAGTAGAACCCATTGGGAGGTTACATTTATTTAATATTCAGTCCTTTCTTGGATGAAATATTGCAGTCTATCCTCATAGGTATTTGTCAAACCATTAGAGTAATGGTTTATGGCTATTAAATGAAATTGCAGTTCTGTTTGTAAGTTCCATTTACACAGGATAAGCAAAGTGCCTTCATTTAGATTTAAAATACCTGGAATCTTAGCAGCAGCACATGAAGATTATGTAGACTGTTAACTAATTCATAACCATAGTGTGAACACATCACAGACCAACCTGCTCTTGTTGCCTGTGACACACAAATCCCCACTGGGTACCCAGAATTATTCTGCCACACTCTGAGCTATTCATTTCATGAGGGTTGGGCAACCTGGCACTAGTCATTTTTTTGTTAACAGCTTACACTTTTTGGTTTTTTTAGAATCAAATGAAAAGGTGCTTTTAATCATTGTTTCCAGCACAGGAATATTTGATATAATTCCCTCTGATAATAAATGGAGAATTATGCCTAGATTTAAAACAAAGCTTTCCTTGGAAACCTTGTCTGTGCCTCTTCCCCCATGCATTTCACTTTATAGGCAATTTGTACAGACACTGCTGAGTACAAAGGAACTGAGATAAATGAAGTCTTTAGAACTTCACCTTTCTCACTAGGAGATGAGTTTGACTGCTTTCAATAGAAAAGATACTCTTATATTCAAATGATTAATTACCAAAACTCACATTTTTGGTCATAAGGGATTCTCCAGATCCTGCCTCTTCCTCCAGAGTGAGTTAACACTATGTTAATGGTCCTCCTAGTTTACAGTGTCAGTTCCCGGTGGATTCTTACTGGAGTGCCCCCTCTGACTCACTATTCAAGGCTCATGTACGCCCGCGCACATATTTATACTATTTTCCTTAAAGGCTCTGTGTTTTAATGTAGCATAAGGTGCCTTGGTTAGGGAACCCTGCTCAGTTGCACCTTTGCATCAGTCAGACAAATGTGTCTCCTCCAAGGGTACCTGCTTCATAGATGCACAGCTTAGCAACTGGAGCAGCAGTTGGATTTCAGGACTCTTTCTCTCCTTGACCACTACTCTTGTGCAGTGCTCAGTCTGCACAATTATTTGAGGTAACTCTACGTTATTCTACAAAACAATGAAAACAAGTCTGATGGCCATTCATGTAAACTGCTCAGCTCTTATCCTGTGGGAAGCAGAGTTGACCTGCAGCCCCAGGTGCCACCCTTTTGGATCTTCCAGCACATTTGTGTCAAGTCCATCCTTCTCCTGGCTGCTCCTGGCAATTACTAAAAACTGCAGAGTATAAGCCCTGGCCCATTCCTGTGGAATGAAGCACCTCTCTAAAGGACAGCTTTGGCTTGAAGACTGTCCATTAGCCTAGCCAAAACTTTCTTAGAACTATGCTGCAGTCTGAAAGTTTCCCTGCCCAATCCTTCATCCCCTACTCCTTTCTCAGGGTTCAGATCAACATTGAGGTCTCCCCTTAGTCCGTCACAGACATATCCCTCAACTACTTTTTGTATATCTGATTTTGTCTTGGTGTCTGCTTCTTAAAAGATGCAATACAACAACTACAATTCTGGAGTGTTTCCATGTACCAAACACCAAGCTAAATGCTTTACCCCGATTTCTCCTATGACCTTCACAACAACCCTATGAAGGGAATGCCCTTTGCACGCTCTTCATTTTGTAGCTAATGCAAGGGAGGTTCAGAGGGTCACTAGCATTCACACCATCACACAAGTTGCAAGAAGCAGAGCTTGGATTTGATCACAGGTCTTTTCAAGCCATTGTTCTGAATTACTCTGCTATACTAGCATGCTATATTTTGTCCTTGATGGGACTGAGAGAAATACTCATTTCAAAGATGGACATTTTTTTCTCACAAAATGTGACAAAACTGAATACTCCCTTTGCCTTGAGAAAATCACCTAAATAGTCCATTTACTAACCCAAATATAATGTAATAGGTACTTGTAATTCTAGAAGAAAACCCCATAACAACTCGAATTCACATGCCTTAAGACTGAGAAACTAAGAGGTTTGTGTATTCATAATTATTGTTGGAGAAGTTGTTGATCTGGAGCAGAAAACTCTAAATCTTTAGAGATGGTCTATCTCCAGAATCTACCAGGGGACACTGCTATTCTAACACTCACAGCTGCTGGGAAGGGCAAGAAGGTTGCCCAATTCCCATGCTTCAGACATCTCACTGAGTCTGGTTTCTACCCAATCACAAAATAATGAAAAATTACAGAGAAAACACTGGATCAACATCTGAATGAAGATTCTCACGAGTTCTAGAAAAGTCTAGGATAGTCATCGCCTTGGAGAGAAATAAACTACTAGATTTCAGGACTTCTTCGATTATGGCAGAACTGTGGCAAATTTTTCTTTTTTCTGGAAGTAGACCAAGACACGTGAGATCCAGCCCAAGCTGTGTGGTAAATATCCCTGTTACAATAATAGGAATCAGCATGTATTAAAAGCTTTCTTACACACCAAACACTGAATTAAGTGTTTTGCTTATATTACACATGGAGTATAGTATTTAATCCTTTCAAGAATCCTATAAGCTTAGCACTTTTCTTATTATCCCAGTGTCAAAATTTATGAAACTGAGGCTTAGAAATTTGAAACAATTTACTGAAGATCATACAACCAGGAGGGGTTAAAAACAGGATTCAAAACCAAACTTTTCTGATGTCAGGGTTCCAGCTTATTCAGTAGAAAATACCTCAGCTGGAATTCAGATGGACAGAGGTTAACCTCTGCTTCAGCACTATGTTTCCGAAATTGTATACTCGACACTATTCACAATAGCAAAGTCATGAAATCAGTCTAAGTGCCCATAAACAGTGGATTGGATAAAGAAAATGTGTTACATCTACGCCATGGAATGCTATGAAGCCAGGAAAACCATGAAATCATGTCCTTTGCAGCAACGTGGATGCAACTGGAGGCCATTATCCTAAGTGAATTAATGCAGAGACAGAAAATCAAATACCACGTTCTCACTTGTAAGTAGGAGCTAAAACAATGGGTACACGTGGACATAAAGATGGAAATAATAGACCCTGGGGACTCCAAAAGGGGAGAGGGAAGAAGGGGTGTAAGGATTAAAAAACTACCTATTGGGTACTAGGTTCACGATTTTGGTGATGGGTTCAATAGCAAGCCCAAATCCCAGCATTATGCAATATATTCATGTAACAAATCTGTACGTGGACCCCCTGACTGTAAAATAATAAAGATTTTTTTTTCTTTCTCAAGGAAGCCAAGTGGGTGTTTTAATAACATCACCCAAAATGAGAAAGGAATCCTATGGAACAGAGCTGTGTACTGTGCTGAGCAATACTCCCCAGTATTAAAAAGTGCAAAAAACATTTAAAAATATTGACATTGTAATGTAGCATCACAAAATGAGGTTCTGCTGATCTTCCACAGTCCTCAAACTTTAGCATGTATCGGAATCAACTAGTGGGCCTATTGAAGCGCAGGATGGTGGCTCTCAGCCCCAGGTTTTCTTATGCAATCAATCTGAGAATTTGCATTTATAATAAGTACCCAGGTCACACAGATGCTGATGGCCCAGAGACTCATTTAAAAACTAGAGATGTAAATAGAGATCTTCACGCCTAAGTTTTAATGTTAGAAAAATGACAAATAGCTCAACTCTTTGAACTAATGAGAATGATAAAGCACAAACTTCAGAGCTGTGACAATGGGACATGGCAGGACTGATATTCTCAGTCCCTAGTTTATCATGCCCTGGACTCTAAGAACACTCCCTCTGACCAGAAAGAAATCTGGACTAGTCCCCAGCAAAGTAGCAAACCAGCCCCAAGGAAGGGTAGGTGGGATTTGTCTCTGTAATAAAGTTTCTTTGAACAAGTGTAACATTGAGATAATCAGAAAGGTGTTCTTGTGAGGAACTGGTACTTTTTTTCTTTTCCTTGAGGAAATTCCAGCCAGATCCCATGGATTTTCTGGACACTCTTTAAGAGTGTTTATTAAGACTCTCCTGGACATTTTAATCACTAGCAGGTCTTGTTTCAATAGAGGGCTGATCAGGTAACATACTAATTTCAGGCTTGGTACTGCATTTAGACTTCAAACATCTCCTCACGTCCCCAGCTCAGGTTGGCTTCGGGTTGGAAGCATACAGTGGAAGAAGAGGAAGCAGGTGAGTGCTCCATTTCCCTGCCTAGAAATTCCATTTCTCTAACTCTACTTGGTGAATAGCCAGTGGTACACCCAGTGTTGGGAGAGATGTGGAGCAGGAAATCTTGTGGACACCAGTGTCATCTGGTGTTGTTTTCCTCGGGCCCTGGCAGATGTCGGAACCTCCCTCTCCTGCACGTGCCCGTGAAATGTGTAGTACCGGCAGCGTCTCTCCTCGGGCTTGCTGCTCATGGGTTTCTGGCAGCTGCTGCATCGGAAGAGAACACTGCAGCCTGTGTTGGCTGAGGTCCCTTCAGTCTTTGCAGGAAACCCTCTTGGTCAGGGGTCTATTTTTCAATAGCCCTACACAGACATTTCTACTACAGGTACCTTATCTGGTCACTGGGAAACAAGAACCACTGACCTGTTGTCAGGGGAAAGTGGTCTCCTCTCAAACCCTCCTTTGCTGCCACAGGCCATTTTTAACTCTGCTCTGCTGAAATTTCTTTTTCTCAGGTTTGAATCAGATTGACGAGGTTCCCAGATTCCAGGAACCATTTATATGGCTCTCTAGGTAGCGTCTTTGAATCTTTTCTATTTTTTTTGTTCTGGGCTTTGAAAACGGAGTATCTAAACGTCATGTTACACAGCCACAAAAATCGAAGCTAGCTCATAAGCTATCACAAATGCCCTGCCTTTGCTAAACTGATCATGACTTGTAAGTCATGGTTAATAATGCCATTCTAAAGTACCTCACTAAGATGACAGGCATGGAAGTGGTGACATCGACATTGCAGCAGACAGAACCTTCAAGACAACGGGACAAAATGGCATTCGAGAGTTTACCCCAGAAGGACTGGTGCCATTCTAAAATACCAAATAAGTGTAGAAAATACCCTTCCAGTTATTAAAACAATTTTATTTTTTGTCAGTGGCAAAGGAATGACCTTTATAATAATACAGCTTCCATAGGTTTTAAAGGGATCAGAGATATGAAGTAGAGAATAGATAACATAGCTTGTCATTGACTAAATACACATGTTTACCCGTCTCCCCTTGCAAAATTCCAATAAAGTCACAGAATAAACATGAAAATAAATTCAAAACAGCAATAGAAAGCTAAGGAAGATGGGAGTAGAGGGAGGGAAAGTGCCAGAAAAACAGAATAGTGAGGAATTTGTCAAAGACATAAGAAATAAAGTGAGTGAGAACAAACTAACAACAAAAGCCACACAGACAAGAGAGAGGGTGACAGAGAGTCTGCAAGCAAACTGTGTGGACATTCCAAAAAGTGAATGTAGAAGAAGGATAATTGTATCCTGTGAATGCAATGAAAGGATGGAACTGTCCTGACCACACCCCACCCGCTCTCAGAGGGCAGGTCTCATTCAGTTTTCTAAAGCAAGACTTCTGACACCAAAGACTGTCAAAGAAGGTTCTGTGGCTGGAAACCAGTGTCCCAGTTATGGCAGCCATGACGAAGGAAGAGGATCCCTGCACCCAGAAGAAAAATTCTCATTATACCCCACAGGAAATCTCGCCCAACCACATATCAGCTCTCTTTCTAAACAAATGGTGGATTAAAGAGGAAATAAAAACTAAAAACAGTCAATTTAGAAAGCACCAACTATACCACCACATAGCACCATCTATGAAATACATACATGTTTCACCTTACAATTGACAAATGGAATTTCTCCCGAGTTTATACTGGAGCCCATTTTATGTTTCCTTGGCATACAAATGACTTAGGTCCCAATTTCAACCCTTAAGATCAGATACCTCCATACATTATGGAGCTTCAAGTCCCACTCACCACTGTGGGGGTGGGGGGGTCCCATTTTATCCCTAACACTACAGATTTCATTTATTCTTATTGAGCTCAGAAAGATGGTTTTTTTCTTAATGCTCTATTTATTTGGCTTGAATTGGGAACTTTCTTTATAGATCAGCTCATTCTACCCTCTTGTAGAGAATCTCTGAATTTATTTCTATTAAAAAATGTGCCTAAATGTGTTTTGCTTATTCTCTTCCCCATGCTTCATTTCTCACTGCAGTCTCTAACTATACTGTTATTTGCCATTTCCCAAATCATGCTTTCATGCTTTTTTTGTTGTTTCTTCCATTCTTTTCATACGAAAAACATATGTTCATCTTTTGCAATACTGTTCAAGCATCACCTTTCCTGCAACACCTTCTGGAGATCCCTCATCTGCCCTTGTTCAGCACACCTGCATGATAGCACTCCTTTTTCTGTATTGTACTTACACCTATGTGCCTGTGTCCTCTTGATGCTACGAACTCCTTTTGGGGACTGATGGAATCAAAATCATTTTTGTCGAAACAACAGCACCCAGCATGGTGCAGAAGTTGGGAGCCATGAACCTGTGTGGAATGGATGAATGACTTCCCAGGTAGAGGGGTAAGTAGCTATGCAGAGGAAAGGCATTGCCCTGTCCACTTGACAGGAGTAGAAATTACGAGCAAGTAATGAAAATTTGTTGGAAAAGAAAGATGCCTAGGGTCAAATCTGCAGTGTATTGAGAAGTCACTTCAATATTTTAGTCAAAGTAGAAGCTTGGTAATATGATTTCTTGTAGAAACATTTAAAAATTAATTGGAAGGAAGAAAAGGCTGAAGTTTAAAGGGGTCAGTGAGGAGTAAATGGCAAAATTCAGAGTTCCTGAGAAAGGTGTGTAGGAAATTCCTTCGGATGGTTAATAAACTCTAATAATCCTCCCAACCTCCTCCCACAAGCTCCACGGGATACAATTACCCTTCTGCCAGTTCTACCTGGAACCTTTGAAATATCCACACAGTTTGCCCAGGAGCTGTCAGGTTTTGAAGTGTAGCAATGGCTTATGAAAGAGTCCGAGAACAGATACCAAGTGTGAACCTCCTCCTCATTTTCAAGGCATGCCTGCCTTCCCCATGATTTGTCCCAGGCTGCTCTTGACTCATCATCTTGAATGACATTTATTGGGAACTCCCAATAAATAGAGGTGTTTCCCTCCATCAATATAAAAATATTGCATTACTTTTCTAGAAAGATAATTACCTACCTGCTTCTCAAAATGTAGCAATTAGCTCATTGTTCTCTACCAATTTCTAGATGTTGACATTTGAAAAACACCTCTGGCTAACATGGTTATTAAAAAACTTCTAGGTGTCAATAATGTCTGTTGAATAAATGATTCGTTAATATATTTTAATGGTGTTAGATTATCTCAAATTCTATTTTAAACTATTCTGAATTACACACCCTTTAAATCCCTTGAAATAATTTATACATAATAAATATCCAACAGCTAAGAAATAGTTGCTTTCTGCTATAAACAACCAGTTCAATCAATGATTATGAAATCTACTTTTTTATACTCAAAAATTGTTTATCTTCATATTCATGTGAATTAGCAAGATCTGAAGTATCATATATACAGTCTCTGAATGACTAAAAATAGATTATAAAAGCATACATATTAAATGATTCCATGAGCAAAATTATTCAACCATTTTTATCACCACTCTAAGTTGTAAATAATGTGCATTAACCTATAAAATTCTCCTGCATTAAAACCTTGCATTTTCAGACTCTGAGAAACAGAATTTCTGGTTCATTGACTATTCTGATTAATAGAAAATAACCACACTCACATTATAACCAGATCACCAATTATCAAAGAAAGAGGATAAAGTACACTTATGCTCAGCTTAAAATAAGTTTATCTGTAAATTCAGATGTTACGCTAGGATGTTGTGGCACCTCAAGTTCATCAATATGAAGTTCAGTAATCAAAGGACTATGTTAAAGAAAAACATTATTGTCTTAGTATATCACAGTGAAAGATATTTTATTAAATAAATATTCGTCACTCTAAGTAAGACATTTCCCCAAATTTAATCTGTCCAACAACCTAAACTTTGGAAAACAGAAACATGCATATTTGAGAACTTAAAAGAAAACTAATTCGATTTAAAGGTTGAGTATTTTTTTAAAACACATAAAAGTTTAAAATGGTGTTGCGTGTTCAGCAGACACAAAGCAGTTTCAGAAGATGTAACATGTCTTTAATAACCTACACAACAAAGTGATTTAACATGTGCACTCAGCAGGCTTCCCAGGGTCACCATATCACTAAAGTCAGCTTTACTTGGGCCTAGTGTTTCTAATCTTATTTTCTTGGTATTTTCTGCATGGTGCTGTCTTTCTACTTCCCTGATTGGCTTTTATCTTCTTGACTCTTCTCCTAGTAGGTAGTAAACAAATCCCCACTGAGTGGTAAACAAACCTGGAGGCAAGGCGGGACCTCTGGGAGCTGCAGCTGACACAGTTATAAAAAGAAGTCTAAACTCTTAAAGAGATGAGGAACCTTTAAAGGAAGTAGAGAGCAAAGCATTGAAGTTTTTCTTCAGTTTCACCATTTGTACTAAAGATGGCTGAAAAGAAGTCAGTAAGAGAGAAAGATAGCTACCGGCAATGGAACATGGAGAAGAACTATTCAAAGCAATGATCTTCAGAATTGTTTTTCTTTGAAAGAAATAACAAAGCCCTAAGTCAAATATTATTTCACTGGCAACCACCACAGTTTCTGGAATTGTAAAAAGTTTCTCATATTTCTAGCATGTTTTGAAGTTTACAAGGCTACTTTGCATATATTATCTTATTTGATGCCTACAACCTGCCCCAAAATGCTTTTGCCGGCCTCTCCCTGACTCTCCCCATAGCCAGCCCAGGGTTCTCTAACCAGGCCCTGCGCACCCTGCATACTACCATCATCAGGTATTCACTGTGCTCCTTTTGTTTATGCAATTCAAATTTCCTCCCCAGTTGACCCATCTCAATCTTATTTGGCATTTACGATCAAGCTCAAAATACTACTTTCTCTGAAAAGCCCTTCCTGTTGATCCAGCTTGAAGAATTTTGCCTTCCTTTGTACACTATGACAATCAATGTCCATGACATCACATTAAAAAATTATGTTCTATGTCTCATAAGATCTGCTCTATGATTGTAGTATTAAAACCTCCTATTATTTCAATTTTCCCTACCAGGTCTTGCCTTCTTAACTGAACTATAAATCTCATGGAATTGGGTATGAGAACATGAGCAATTCATTTTGAAAAAACTGGGCCTGATGGATTATGATTGGCCAACTGTGGTTAGGTCCTGGGACCCATAAAGAAGCAGCCAAGAGGTCTCCTCACAATAGAAGCCCCAACACCAGAGGAGCAGGAAATGGAGCTGACTCATGGACAATTGATGTCTATGGGGAGCAGGAATCAAAATTAAGGTTTTGTGTGTTCCTCTGTCACACTTATTCTACTTAGTTATACGCCTGCTAAATGTAGATACCCTGTCTTATTAATTGAATTTTCTTCAATGAATTAAACCGGAAATAGAAAGCTAAGGAGGAGGAAGGTTAACCAATAATGAAAGAATCAGAGGAGATAGTAGATCATGCCAACAGTGAATGCTAGGAAGACAAGACCAAGTGAACAAGAGAGAAATACTCAAAATTCTGTGGCAGGACTGCTAATATATTCTTAGACCTAGTCTCCAAACAGATGGCTTCAGATCTAAGTGGGAAGAACTCAGGGATCTACTAGTACTTTAAATGACAAAGGTTTAGGGTAGGCAGGGATTTTAAGGCTTCAGTCTCCAGGATTGCTAGTCAGAGTCTTAAAGGTCATGGAACAGTATATGCCAAGAAGCAGAATTTGTGTCATCTATTAACTGAAAGTCACAGCAGAGTGGACTCCATACAGCAAGGGCTCCACAAATATGCATTCAGTTGCGCTATTGTGACACATACATAATTTGTGTGTCTGTATGTGTGTGTGTATGTGTGTTTGTGTATGTTACCTCTTGTAGGTTTTTCTATTTATTCTAAGGTTCAGAGGCAGGAAAAGCTTTTGTCAGTGTGGGGAGAGTCCAATCTGGGAAATAGATACTATTCACCATATTCAGCCTTCCCTATATAACAAGTCCTGGAAAAGTCTACCACTTTTGGTTCCATTTTCTCTAACTCACATGTCAGGATTCGAACATTCGGTTCAATACACAGTTGTCTCTAATGAATGTGGAGTCAGGATCAAACTCTGACGGTTGTTAAAATATTGAAGCAAATATACTTGTATAAACTAATATGCAGGTTTATGTCAGCAGACCCATGGAGGAGTTGGCCTTAGCAACATTTGTTGGTAACAAAAAAATTTAATTGCAGAAACTGATTTTTTAAAAGTTATTATACTACAATGTCCAACCCCCAAAGTTACTCTCATCTTCAGCATCATTTAATAAAATTCTGTTCAAGTGAGACTTTAGACTTTGGACTTTTGACGTTCTTTCCAGTATTGTCTTATTTAATATTGCCTGCAAATCATTCCAACACTTAGCAGCCTAAAAAAGCTGTATAGATTTACTATATTTTAAAGTTTCTGTTGGTCAAGAATCAGATCATGGCTTAGCTCAATAGTCCATTTCAGGGTCTTTCATGAGGTTACAGTCATAATGTTAGCCAGGCCTGCAGATATTAGAAGGTTTAACCCAGCTGAAGAATCTGCTTTTAAAATGTTTTACTCTAATGGCCGGTGCCGGTTGTTGTCAAGAGGCCTCACTCAGTTAGTTCATTACCACATGGAACTTTCCATAGGAATGAGTATCTTCACGACATGGTAAGTGATCCAAGAGATCAAAGCAGAAGTGGCAATGTCTTACAGAATTGAACCTCACTGCTGTCACATATTATCTATCACAAAGACCAACTCCAATACATTATGGACAAGGACTACATAAGGGCATCAACATCAGAAGGTGAAGATCACCAGGGCCCACCTTAGAGTCTGGCCACCACAAGTGTGCTATTAACTGATAACCCAAATAACATCACATTTTGGCATGTTATAATTTTCAAAAACATTGAATAAAAAACAGTACCAGATACATCCATAAATAATCACTACAGTACTAGTATTCTCAAAGATTCAGGAGTAAAGCATTTGAAACAAGTAACTTTCAAGTAATATAATTCCTTTTAAAATTATTTGGGGAGGTGGAGGCTGGAGCAAGACGGCCGAATAGGAACAGCTCCAGTCTCCAGCTCCCAGTGCGAGCAACACAGAAGATGGGTGATTTCTGCATTTTCAACTGAGGTACCAGGTTTATCTCACTAGGGAGTGCCGAACAGTCGGTGCTGGTCAGCTGCTGCAGCCCGACCAGCAAGAGCTGAAGCAGGGCGAGGCATCACCTCACCTGGGAAGTGCAAGGGGGAAGGGAATCCCTTTTCCTAGCCAGGGGAACTGAGACACACAACACCTGGAAAATCGGGTAACTCCCACACCAATACTGCACTTTACCAAGGGTCTTAGCAAACAGCACACTAGGAGATTATATCACACACCTGGCCGGGAGGGTCCCACACCCATGGAGCCTCCCTCATTGCTAGCACAGCAATCTGCAGTCTAACTGTAAGGCAGCAGTGAGGCTGGGGGAGGGGGGACCCGCCATTGCTGAGGCTTAAGTAGGTAAACAAAGCCCCTGGGAAGCTCGAACTGGGTGGAGCCCACAGCAGCTCAAGAAGGCTTGCCTGTCTCTGCAGACTCCACCTCTAGGGATAGGGCACAGCTAAACAAAAAGCAGCAGAAACCTCTGCAGATGCAAACGACCCTGTCTGACAGCTTTGAAGAGAGCAGTGGATCTCCCAACATGGAGGTTGAGATCTGAGAACAGACAGACTGCCTGCTCAAGTGGGTCCCTGACCCCTGAGTAGCCTAACTGGGAGACATCCCCCACTAGGTGCAGACCGACACCCCACACCTCACATGGCAGGGTACACCCCTGAGATGAAGCTTCCAAAGCAAGACTCAGACAGGTACACTCGCTGTTCAGCAATATTCTATCTTCTGCAGCCTCTGCTGCTGATACCCAGGCAAACAGGGTCTGGAGTAGACCTCAAGCAATCTCCAACAGACCTATAGCTGAGGGTCCTGACTGTTAGAAGGAAAACTAACAAACAGGAAGGACACTCACACCAAAACCCACCAGTACGTCACCATCATCAAAGACCAAAGGCAGATAAAACCACAAAGATGGGGAAAAAACAAGGCAGAAAAGCTGGAAATTCAAAAAATAAGAGCACATATCTCCCTCCAAAGGAACGCAGCTCATCACCAGCAATGGATCAAACTTGGACGGAGAATGAATTTGATGAGTTGAGAGAAGAAGGCTTCAGTCCATCAAACTTCTCAGAGCTAAAGGAGGAATTACATACCCAGCACAAAGAAACTAAAAATCTTGAAAAAAGAATGAAAGAATTGATAACTAGAATAATCAATGCAGAGAAGGCCATAAACGAACTGACAGAGATAAAAATGATGACACGAGAAATACATGACAAATGCACAAGCTTCAGTAACCGACTCGATCAACTGGAAGAAAGAGTATCAGCAATTGAGGATCAAATGAATGAAATGAACCAAGAAGAGAAGTCTAAAGAAAAAAGAGGAAAAAGAAGTGAACAAAGCCTTCAAGAAGTATGGGATTATGTGAAAAGACCAAATCTACATCTGATTGGGGTGCCTGAAAGTGAGGGGGAAAATGGAACCAAGTTGGAAAACACAACAGGATATCATCCAGGAGAACTTCCCCAATCTAGTAAGGCAGGCCAACATTCAAATTCAGGAAATACAGAGAATGCCACAAAGATACTCCTCAAGAAGAGCAACTCCAAGACACATAATTGTCAGATTCACCAAAGTTGAAATGAAGGAAAAACTGTTAAGGGCAGCCAGAGAGAAAGGTGAGGTTACCCACAAAGGGAAGCTCATCAGACTAACAGCAGATCTCTCAGTAGAAACTCTACAAGCCAGAAAAGAGTGAGGGCCAATATTCAACATTCTTAAAGAAAAGAATTTTCAACCCAGAATTTCATATCCAGCCAAACTAAGTTTCATAAGTGAAAGAGAAATAAAATCCTTTACAGACAAGCAAATGCTTAGAGATTTTGTCACCACCAGGCCTGCCCTACAAGAGGTCCTGAAGGAAGTACTAAACATGGAAAGGAACAACCGGTACCAGCCATTGCAAAAACATGCCAAAATGTAAAGACCATCGATGCTAGGAAGAAACTGCATCAACTAACGCACAAAATAACCAGCTAATATCATAATGACAGGATCAAGTTCATACATAATAATATTAACCTTAAATGTAAATGGACTAAATGGTCCAATTAAAAGACACAGATTGGCAAATTGGATAAAGAGTCAAGACTCATCAGTTTGCTGTATTCAGGAGACCCATTTCACATGCAGAGACACACATAGGCTCAAAATAAAGGGATGGAGGAAGATCTACCAAGAAAACGGAGAATAAAAAAAAGCAGGGGTTGCAATCCTAGTCTCTGATAAAACAGACTTTAAACCATCAAAGATCAAAAGAGACAAAGAAGGCCATTACGTAATGGTAAAGGGATCAATTCCACAGGAAGAGCTAACTATCCTAAATATATATGCACCAATACAGGAGCACCCAGATTCATAAAGCAAGTCCTTAGAGACTTACAAAGAGACTGAGACTCCCATACAATAATAATAAGAGACTTCAACACCCCACTGTCAACATTAGATAGATCAATGAGACAGAAACTTAACAAGGATATCCAGGAATTGAACTCATCTCTGCACCAAGTGGACCTAATAGACATCTACAGAACTCTCCACCCTAAATCAACAGAACATATATTCATCTCATCCCCACATCACACTTATTCCAAAATGGACCACATAATTGGAAGTAAAGCACTCCTCAGCAAATATATAAGAACAGAAATTATAACAAACTCTCTCTCAGACCACAGTGCAATCAAACTAGAACTCAGGACTAAGAAACTCAATTAAAACTGCTCAACTACATGGAAACTGAACAATCTGCTCCTGAATGACTACTGGGTACATAATGAAATGAAGGTAGAAATAAAGATGTTCTTTGAAACCAATGAGAACAAAGATACAACATACCAGAATCTCTGGGACACATTTAAAGCAGTGTGTGGAGGGGAATTTATAGCACTAAATGCCCACAAGAGAAAGCAGGAAAGATCTAAAATTGACACACTAACATCACAATTAAAAGAACTAGAGAAGCAAGAGCAAACACATTCAAAAGCTAGCAGAAGGCAAGAAATAACTAAGATCAGAGCAGAACTGAAGGAGATACAGACACAAAAAACCTTTCAAAAAATCAATGAATCCAGGAGTTGGTTTTTTGAAAAGATCAACCAAACTGATAGATCGCTAGCAAGACTAATAAAGAAGAAAAGAGAGAAGAATCAAATAGATGCAATAAAAAATGATAGAGGGGATATCACCACCGACCCCACAGAAATACAAACTACCATCAGAGAATACTATAAACACCTCTATGCAAATAAACTAGAAAATCTAGAAGAAATGGATAATTTCTTGGACACTTACACTCTCCCAAGACTAAACCAGGAAGAAGTTGAATCCCTGAATAGACCAATAGCAGGCTCTGAAATTGAGGCAATAATTAATAGCCTACCAACCAAAAAAAGTCCAGGACCAGACGGATTCACAGTGATTCCTCAAGGATCTAGAACTAGATGTACCATATGACCCAGCCATCCCACTACTGGATATATACCCAAAGGATTATCAATCATGCTGCTATAAAGACACATGCGCACATATGTTCATTGTGGCACTATTCACAATAGCAAAGACTTGGAATCAACCCAAATGTCCATCGGTGACAGACTGGATTAAGAAAATGTGGCACATATACACCATGGAATACTATGCAGCCATAAAAAAGGATGAGTTTGTGTCCTTTGTAGGGACATGGATGCAGCTGGAAACCATCATTCTCAGCAAACTATTGCAGGAACAGAAAACCAAACACTGCATGTTCTCACTCATAGATGGGAACTGAACAATGAGATCACTTGGACTCGGGAAGGGGAACATCACATACTGGGGCCTATTATGGGGAAGGGGTGGGGGGAGGGATTGCATTGGGAGTCATACCTGATGTAAATGATGAGTTGATGGGGGCTGACGAGATGATGGGTGCAGCACACCAACATGGCACAAGTATACATATGTAACAAACCTGCACGTTGTGCACATGTACCCTAGAACTTAAAGTATAATAATGAAATAAATAAATAAATAAATAAAACCAAAAAAATTATTTGGGGAGAACAAATGGAGCCAGGCCAAGAGATTTTCACCATGAAATGTAATGGGAAAATGCCAGCCTCTTTTACTTTACCATGGAAGCACCAAGAATTTGAGAGACCATTATGAATAATGGTTAAAACCAACACCAGTCCATCACAAAGTGACCTTTGTCAGAGCAAAACAGTATCCCATGCTTCATGAGTCTTCACTTGGTAGAAACAGAAATCTTCCTTCTTTTCCTCCCTTTTAAAAATGGAAATTTGAGATACTATAACATCAAATCCATACCCAGTAATAATAAAAGGTAATCACTTTAAATTGACTAAATTTTTAACAAAATACTCCTCTGTTATATGAAACACAATAAGCTGAGATGGACTGAAAATATATAATCTTTAGTGGACTCAAAGCAAACCAGATTCCCAAGGGTTAAAAATATTTAGCATTAAATTGCTAGTTCACTTCTTGCCCTCTGATAACCAGGAACAAAATTGCTTTTCTGTTGCATAAAGTATCTTTCAAATTCAATTGCTTATCTCCTCATTCATTCAAGAAAGAGAGACCTCAGAGTTACAGGAACCAGAGCCCATAATACAAATATAGTATATTAAACATACAGCAGACATCTTCTGAAAAATAACCAAAACACAGTCTATTGACTTTAACCTTCTATATCAAGGTATTCTTCAGTGGTCTCAACTGGATGCTGGCTATGAGAAATTCCAATTATTTGAATTTCTATATATAGGATAAGCATTTAGTTATCAACACGCACCATAAAACATATTTTCATCTGTTATTAAAGCACTATTACTATGTGGAATTGAATGTATTTCTACTGTGAACTCAACTGCCAGTGAAGCGGGCAAGGCGGCATTTTTTGTAGAAGATTCCCTTTGCAGACCTGTTTTCTGTGCACTGTCCTGTAGCAACCTTTGGATTTGCTTTTGGGTAAATAAAATAATACCCTGTGGAAATATTTTTGATATTCCTTCCTCTTTCCTCACTCTCTTTCACCTCCTCTTGTATGCAGTTACTCTTTGGCTTGGTTTTCACAAACTAATTTGATGTTAAAAACTGTTTTTCTACAGTAATCACTGTGCCAATACCTTACAGGCTTAGAGAAACCCTTCTTGTGAAAGGAGATCTCTTACAGGGTACTGAGCTCACTTAATTTTAGCAAAATACCAAACAGTGGGACTGAGATGTACCTGACATCTTATCACACTGATTCCAATTTTGATTAAAACAAGTTTGCAGACTAGGAAATGGAGCCAAATTAAATGTATTTCTAGAATGGCATGGATGTTAGTGATATCAGTGTTTGCTAGGATCTCCTAAAAAGCATCACTGCTCTTCATGGTTCACAGACTAGCAGAATTGGAGCAGGATGGAGAGAAGAGAGGGGGGAAAAGCCAGAGGGAGAAAAGAGAAAGTTTCATCGTGAAGGAAAAAGAAATCTAATTCAGTATCCTCTTTCTGCAACAACGAAGCAGTTGATCTCTGAGAAAGCTTAGTGGGTTTCCCACATGCTTCTATAGATAATTTGTCCAAAGTTGAGTGGCTATAGAAGAGCAAAGAGAAAAACTCAGGGCTTTTTATTAGGTTTACCTTTGTTTTAGTGTAAAACTTTATAACTCTTATGGTTTATTTCAGATTATAAAAGAAGTAAAAAGACATATGTAAAATTAAAAAGAATAAGATAATCCCAGAAACTATTGTTCTTAATAATCTGATGCATATTTGCCTAGAGTTTCTCATTCACATATTGTTTGCATCTATAAAATATTGCTATCTGTACAAGTCTATATTCAGTATTACATAATATTTTAAATTTATTTATTAGTATTTCTTCATTAAACAAGTCTTAAGATTTTTAGTTGTGAAATAGTTCTTTATATAAATGTGCCATTATTTTTGACCATTTTTTGTTTCATTTAAGGCAAACATAGCTTACAACACTTTAATAAATGACTTTGCATATACATATTGGTATGTACTTTAAATTGTTTTCTCAGAATGGATTTCTAGATTAGAAATTTTTAACAGCAATTCGCTCATTTAAAAGCACTCTCCAATATAATCATTCCCTAAACAAATAATTAAAAGAAAGAGAATGTGAAAGTTAATCAAGTTCAAGAAACTCTGTATTCAAATTTTTAATAAAGGTCCTTGGTATATTTACAGTTTTTAACTCTTTTATTGAAGTGTTATTTATATATATTGACATGCTCTGGTTTTAAGTGTTATAGTTTGATGAACTGAAAAGTGAATACATCCATATAATCATACCCATATCAATATGTGAAATATTTCCTTCACTCTTGGGAGTCCCCACGTGCTCTTTCTCAGGTAACCTCTAACTCCAGAAGAAACTACTATTGAGGTCTTTTTCACTACACAGTAAATTTGTTTTGCCTCTTCCAGATCTTTATACACAATGTGGTTTGACATGTCTTGCTTCTTTCCCTCAGCATAATGATTTTGAGATTCATCCATGTTACTGCATATATAGGTATTTAATTCTTCTTTATGGTTGAATAGTATTGTATACTGAAATTGGTCTAGCCACTTTTCTGTTGATGGATATTTGAGTTGTTTCTAGCTTTTGGCTATTGTGAATGAAACTGCTATGAAATTTCAATCAAGTCTTTCTAGACATATTCTTTCATTTTTCTTGGGTGAATATCCAGCAGTATAATTTCTGAGTCATAGAGGTTATGTTTAACTTTATAAGAAACTGCCAGATTATATTCTAGGTGCTTGTACCATTTTACCCCACCCCCACCCCCGAGCAATGCATATGGATTTCAGTTGCTCTAGATCTACCAAGATTTATTGTTGATTGTCTTTGTAATTTTAGTCATTCTAATGGGTATGGAGTGGTATCTAATTGTGATTTATAGTTTTATTTCCCTGATGACTAATGATGTCAATGAGTTTTATATGTGTTTATTAACCATGTTTCTTTGTGCAGTGTCTAAACTATTCAAATCTTTTCCCAAATTTTTTATTACTAAGTGGAAGAATTTTCTATATGTTCTGAATTTAAGACTTTTATTTAATATAACTGTATGACATTTTATCACAGCCTGTAGCTTGCCTAATTATTTTCTTACTGTTGTGTTTTAATAAGCAAAAGGTTTTTTTTAATTTTGAGAAAGTATAATTTCTCTTTCTTAAAAATTATTACTGATGTTTATCCTATTTAAGAAATCTTTACTTATTGTTATGGTTTAAATGTTTTCAGTCTCTGCCAAAATTCATAATAAAATTCAGTCCCCAATACAACAGTATTGGGTGGTGAGGCCTTTGGGAGGTGAGTAAATCATGTGAGGGCTTCACTGTCATGAATGGGATTAGGCACCTTCCTACAAAGGGCTTGATGGAGAGAATTTGTACCTTTTCTTGGCCTTCTACCTTCTGCCATGTGAGGATGCACCAAAAAGGCAGCAGATGTCAATGCCTTCATCTGGGACTTCCCAGCCTCCAAAACTGTGAGAAGTAAAATTCTATTCTTTATAAGTTACTCAGTCTCAGGTATTCCGTTATAGCAGTACAAAATAGACTAAGATGCCTGCCCTAAGTTACTGTCCTATATTGTCTTCTAAAAGCTTAACGGTTTTAGATTTTATATTAAAGTCTAAGGTTCATATTGAATTAATTTTTGTGTATGGCAGGAGACAGGGTCTAGGTACATGGTTTTACACCTGAATTTCCAGTTGTTTGAGAGCCACTTGTTTTAAGGATATTTTCCCACTGAAATACTTTGGCACCTCTGTTTAAAAACAACCAACTATAACTCATTTCTGAAATCCCCATTTTTTTCCATTGACTAAATCAGGAAAAATTTAAAGCAACAGCTGCCTGATTCCATGGTCTACAAGGACTATTTTACCGCTATCTTTTGAATCACTGAAATGCTGCACCAGCCTTCCACAGGTATCCCATCACTGTTCACCACCAATTCTACTAACAACACCATAACAAGCCAGGAAGCAATCAGCACTCCACTTAATACTTATAATGGAGTCCTTGTTGCCAACTGGACAGTGCATGATCCAGCTACAAAATCCCATTTTAGAGTCCACTTCCTAAGACCATTCCTAGTAACACCTGGACACAAAAAGTGAGGCAGAGATTTACACACAGGGCATCTATTGGGAAATGCTTTTGGGGAGATGGCTGTAAGGGAGTAAGAGAAGCAGAAATGGACATAAGAAGTTGAACTGTGATCCAGTTGTAACAGAACCCTCATGTGATTCCAACCTTATGAGGGGTCTGAAGCTGGAAATCCCCTTCAGACTTATACCAGATTGAGACAAATGGGGTAAAGCTTTAAATCTCTACATCAACCAGCCATTTGTTGTGGACTGTCCTTGGGGAGGATGCATAACCTTAGGTAAAAGAGCTCCCTTCTGCTAAGGCAATAACCCTGTCCAAATAAGAACACTGGCTTCCATTACATACAAAATTAGGGAAAATGTACTTAAAACTTATTACCAGATTTTCAATATATGTGTTGATGTCTGCCATGGTGCCCCTGTCAGACTAGCAGGCAAGGTGGACAAAAGGGGGAAAGATGAGTTAAGTCACTTTTCTGAGATTGGTACTCCCCAAAACAAGTCCTGAGAAAGGGACTTGAAGCTTATTTGGGATGTCATTCAAGAAAGTATAAGCGAGGGAGTGGGTAAAGTAAGACAAAAAAAGGGATAAAAACCAGTAAAGGGTATTATGAAATAATAAGAAATATACAAAGTGGCCTCTGCCCCAGGTCCTGACATACAGCTTCCAAAACCCTTGTAAATAGGGGTGTGAGAAATATTTTTTTTTTTTTTTTTTTTTTGCAATGTTTGGTCTTTGACTCTGGTTTCCGATACAGAGCTTCTAAGACCACTGAAATTTCCTGAGTGATAGGAGCATCTGATACAGAGCTCCTAAATCCCTTGGAATTTCCTGGATGATAGGAGCATCTTTTGCTCTAATGAGGTGGCTCTTGGTGGATTACTGGATGGGGGCTGGTCACCAGAATGACGAAGCCATGACTAGAAGCTTGCAACTTTCAGCCCCACTCCCTATTCTCCAGAAAATGGGAAAAGGACTGGAAATGGAAGTAATGATCAGACACTTGTATGTGGTGAAGCTTTCACAAAAATCCCTGAACTTTAAGGTTCAGGAAACTTCCAGGTTGGTGAACAAGCGCCTATCTATGTGTCGGGAGGGTGGTGCAGCCCAACTCCATGGAGACAGAAGCTCCTATGTGCAGGACACTTCTGAACCTCACCCTCTAGGCCTCTTCCTCTGACTGTTCATTTGTATCCTTTAAAACATCCTTTATAACAAATCAACCATACTAGGTAAACTGAGTTCCTGGATTTTGTTAGCCGCTCAAACAAATTCTCAAACCCAAAGAGAGTGTTGTGGAAACCTCCAATTTAAGCTAAGTCAGAAGAAGTTGTCAGTAACCTGGGGACCTGCTACTTGCAACTGGCATCTGTAATTAAGGGCAGTCTTGTGGAACTGAGTCTCTAACCTGTGAAATTTGATGCTATCTCCAGGTAGAGAGTATCACAATTTTGTTAAATTTTAGGACAGCAAAATGGTGTCGGATAATTTCTTGGTGTGGGAAAAACCCACCCATCTGATGTCAGAAGGGAAATATTGGGAATGGTGTGAAACAGTTTGCTTTTTTCCGTATACAGGTATGATGTCCATGAACAGGTTACCATTGTAGGAAATTGAGGTTCAAGCCTGATGGGATCTAATAGAATATTCCTCAACTCATAGAGGGACAGGAAAGCTAAAGTACTAATTCACCAAATCCCATCTCTTAAGGCTTGAGGACTGTCCCAGAGGCTTTTCCTCACTCTGAAAAAGCTGCCCTGGTACCCGAGAAAGCCCTCAGGCTGAGAAGCAGAGATATCCAAGTGTCAGAGGGACAAAGTTTTAATGCATATGAAACTCAGAGGGGAGCCTAGGAGGTACTGGCTGGGCATTGAGGGTGTCTGCTCTAGTCACTGACACCACATTCTTTTTTAAAAGAACTAAATTGTATTGTTTATATTTGAGATTTACAACATGATGCAGGATACATAGTAATAGTAAAATGATTACAACAGTGAAACAGATTAACCTATCATCTCACATAGTTACTTTGTGTGTGTGACAAGAGCAGCTAAAATGAACTTATTTAACAAAAATCCCAAATATGGTGCAATTTTATTAACTTTACTCCTCATATTGTACATTAAATATCTAGACTTGTTCTCCTTACATGTCTGATCCTACATCTCCCTATTTTCTCTCTTCCATCCTTACCCACGTTAACCATGGTTTCATTCTCTATACCTGTGTGTTTGAGCTCTGTTTTTTAATATTCCACATACTAAATTCCACATAAGTGAAATCACACAATATTTTTCTTTCTGTGGCTGGCTTATTTCACTTAGCGTAATGTACTCCCAGTTCATCCATTCACGACAAATGGCAGGATCTCCTTTTTTAAGGTCAAAAAGTATTCCATTGTGTGTGTGTGGGTGTGTGTGTGTGGGGGGGGGGTGTGTGTGTGTGTGTGACATTTTATTTTATTCATTCATCCACCAATGAGCATTTAGGTTGTTTCTGTATCCTGGCTGTTGTGAATAATGCTGTAATGAAAATGGGAGTGCAGATGTCTTTTTCTTTTTCTTTTTGACGGTGTCTCACTCTGTCGCCAGACTGAAGTGCAGAGGCACAATCTCCACTCACTGCAATCTCCGCCTCCCAGGTTCAAGCAATTCTCCTGCCTCAGCCTCCGGAGTAGCTGGGACTACAGGTGCGTGCCACCATGCTCAGCTACTTTTTTGTATTTTTAGTGGAGATGGAGTTTCACCATGTTGGCCAGGATGGTCTCAATCTCCTCACCTCGTGATCTGCCCACCTCAGCCTCCCAAAGTGCTGGGATTTCAGGCTTGAATCCCCGTGCCCGGCAGATGTCTTTACAAGGTAGTGACTTCATCTCGTTGGGTATAGACCCAGAAGAGGGATTCCTGGGTCATATTGAGAGGTGAAGCTGGCTGGCCTTCTGGGTCTGGTGAGGACTTGGAGAACTTTTCTGTCTAGCTAAAGGATTGTAAATGCACCAATCAGCGCTCTGTGTCTAGCTAAAGGTTTGTAAACACACCAATCAGCACTCTGTAAAATGGACCAATCAGCACTCTGTAAAATGGACCAATCAGTGCTCTGTAAAATAGACAAATCAGCAGGATGTGGGCGGGGCCAAACAAGGGAATAAAAGCTGATCACCCTAGTCAACAGCAGCAACCCTCTCATGTCCCCTTTCATGCTGTGGAAGCCTTATTATTTTGCTCTTCACAATAAATCTTGCTGCTGCTTACTCTTCGGGTCCACACTACCTTTATGAGACGTAACACTCCCAACGAAGATCTGCAGCTTCCCATTCCTGAAGCCAGTGAGACCACGAACCCACCAGGAGGAAAGAACAACTCCAGACGCACCACCTTTAAGAGTTGTAACACTCACCGCGAAGGTCCGCAGCTTCACTCCTGAAGTCAGCGATACCACAAACCCACCAGAAGAAAGAAACTCCGGACACATCTGAATGTCTGAAGGAACAAACTCCAGACACACCATCTTTATGAATGAAGGATCCACAGCTTCATTCTTGAAGTCAGCAAGACCAAGAACCCACCAGAAGGAACAAATTCCGGACACAATATGGTAGTTCGATTTATAATTTCTTTTGGAACTTTAATACTGTTTTTCAGAATGGCTCTACCAATCTACATTCCCACCAACAGTGTACTAGGTTCTCTTTTTTCCATACCATCACCAACATTTGTTATTGCTTGTTGTTTTTATAATAGCCATCCTTAGAGGTGTGTGGTGATATCTCATAGTGGTTCTAATTTGTATATCCTTTGTGATTAGTGATGTTGAATTATATTATAAAACTATAGTAATCAAAACAGTATGGTATTGGCATAAAAACAGTAACATAAACCAATGGAATAGAATAGAGAGCCCAGAAATAAATCCAGACATATATGGTGAACTAATTTTAGACAGGAGCACCAAAAGGACACCATGGGAAAAGAGTAGTTGCTTCAATAAATGGTGCTGTGGAAACTATATTTCTACACGTGAATGAATGAAATTGGACCTTTACACCATACACAAAAAGCAGCTCAAAATGAAGGGAAGAAAAGCCAAAGCCAAACCAAATGTAAGACTTCAAACCATAAACCTCCTAGAAGAGAACATAGGTGGAAAGGTCCTCAGTAGTAGCCTTGGCAATGATTTTTGGATATAACATCAAAAGTTCAAGCTACCAAAACACAAATAAGTAAATGAGTCTACATCACACTTAAAAGCTTCTTTACAGTAAAGGAAACAATCAACAAAATGAAAAGACAACTTATGGACTGGGAAAAAATAATTACAAACCACAAATGTTATAATGTGTTGATATCTAAAATTTATAAAGAACTCTGTATTTGTCCATTTTCACACTGCTGATTAAGACATACCCAAGACTGGGAAGAAAAAGAGGTTTAATTGGACTTACAGTTCCACATGGCTGGGGAAGCCTCAGAATCATGGTAGGAGGTGAAAGACACTTCTTTTTTCTTTCTTTTTGAGATGGAGTCTTGCTCTGTTACCCAGGCTGAAGTGCAGTGGCACGATCGGCTCACTGAAACCTCAGCCTCCCAGGTCCAAGCAATTCTCCTGACTCAGCCTCCTAAGCAACTGGGATTACAGGTGCCAGCCACCACACCCAGCTAATTTTTTGTATTTTTAGTAGAGACGGGGTTTCGCCATGTTTCACAGGCTGGTTTTGAACTCCCGAGCTCAATCTGCCCGCCTTGGCATCCAAAAGTGCTGGAATTACAAGTGTGAGCCACCATGCCTGGCTGAAAGGTACTACTTATATGGTGGCAGCAAGAGAAAAATGAGGAAGAAGCATAAATGGAAACCCCTGATAAACCCATCACATCTGGTGAGACTTTTTCACTGCCACGAGAATAGCAGACCAGCCCCCATGATTCAATTACCTCCCCCTGGGTCCCTCCCACAACGTGTGGGAATTCTGGGAGATACAATTCAAGTTGAGATTTGGATGGGGACACAGCCAAAACCTCTTACAACTCAATAGTGGAAACCAAATAATACAATTTAAAAATAGGCAAAGAGTCGGGTGGGGTGGCTCACACCTATAATCCAAGCACTGTGGGAGGCCAAGGTAGGTGTAGCGCTTGAGGCCAGGAATTCGAGACCAGCCTGGCCAACATGGTGAAATCCCATCTTACTAAAATTACGAAAATTAGCCAGGCGTGGTGGTGCATGCCTGTAGTCCCAGCTACTTGGGAGGACTGAGGCACGAGAATGGCTTGAACCCAGGAGGCGGAGGTTGCAGTGAGCCAATATTGTGCCACTGTACTCCAGCCTGGGTGACAGAGGGAGACTGTGTCTCAAAAAAAATTAATAGTAAATAAATCAAGCAAAGAACTTAGACATTTCTGACATTTCTCCAAAAATTACATAAAAATTGCTAACATATATATGAAAATAAGCTCAATACTACTTTCTTAATCTGCTCTGGACGTAGCAGGCCTAGGTAAAAGAGCTAAGGTATTTTGTGGAATGAAGAGACTACTAACCACCAAGGGCTCATGTCATCCATTAACCCAGCAAGGATTTGGGGAGTTGCGACAGATGTAACCAATGGTGATGAGTTCAGCTTTATCATAATATTGCATGTGCTCCTCCTTCTTTGGAAGGTTTTGCTCTATTATACGCAGGTGATATAAGTATACTAACATGTTTTAATGACGTGTTTACTATTGGGAAGGCCATGGTTTACTAAACAGTCATAAATAATAATGAATAATAGTGTTTTCTACAAAATGATAGGTAATGTCCTAAACATGCTATACATATCATCTCTATGAATCTTCACAACATTATGGAAATAAGTATAATACAATTTTTCTCACTCATAAGTTTGTGGGTTGGCTTGGGTGATTTGTGAGTCTGTGAGCTGAGGTGGGATCAGCTGACTAGGCTCCAGGCTGCAAATTGGCTCGAGTCTGCTTAAGCTGTGTTTCATTCCAGGACCAGCAGCTCTCCAGAGCTTACTTTTCTCACAGCTGATGGCAAAAGAACATGAGGCCAAATCAAACTAGGCAAGCGCATTTAACATTGGAACTCTGTATTGGTAACATTCTGGTTAAAGCCTCCCCTTGATAACCTATCACAGACAAAGTAAATTACATGGCCAAACCTAGTATCACTGGGGTGGAAAAATACAGCCCCCATGGAGAAGTGGAAGAGACTGAAACTTTGCAGGACACGAATGCAGCCTACTATCACTATTAAGTACCTTTCTGTAGTCATTAACAAATGGTTGAACTGAGACCAAAGCCCAGTTCTCTTTTTACCCCTGCTCTGAATCCTCACAACATTCTGGCTCTTCAGGAGGAGCTAAAAGGAGTTGGTGGAAAGTTGGGGAAATTTAAAGACTAACCTTTTAGAAACATATATCTGAAATTAATCTATGTATTATGGTGACCTGTGGGCAAGTAGGAGAGTGGGAAAAATAGGATTCTATTGGTTGTATTGGAGAGGGCATGGTTCAACCAATCAACTGTGAATTGCTAGGAAGTTAAAACAAGTGATCCAAGAATGTCAAATAAAAGAGACCTGGTTTCATGTCTGAATACTGCCACGGATAAACTGATGGTCTCAATCTGGTTTCTAGACTTTTCCAAGTTTCAGCTTCCTCTAGTGAAAAACAAGGGACAACACTTAGTGTACCTGAACATTATGCTTTTAATAAACCCTTCAGGCTGATCTGAGAGAACTTATAAAAGAGGCCCTCTCCTACTGTGTCTCCATGGTATGCGGGTAGCTGGAAGCGCAAACTGGGAATAAACACCAACTCCTCCTACTTGGTAATAATTTTTAAAAATCAATTTGGGGGATATATGTCACAAAATAAAGCTCTCAAAAACTTGTTGACTATAATAAATTTTCTTTAATTAATTCTTCTTTAATTTACAAATATTTGTATGAATTTTCTACAAATGCTCAAATTCCTTCCTAATCTTTAATGTTTAACTTGACGAAAGTTAGCTGAGTCAAAAATTTCAAACACACCCTTTCGGAAAGTCTGTAGTTTACACAAAGTATTATTTGGCTTCGTGAGCTATTCCACCAAAGGGCAATGAAATACCATTCCAAGAATATCTCAAATATCAAAGAAGGGAAAGGAAGGTCTAGTTGACTTTTTTCCTCTCTCTAGCTGATTAAGGAAAGAACTGTTTAGATTGTTCCACATATACTGCAGATCCCAGCTGGAGAGAGAAACATTTGCCCAGTCGCCATACGAGGCCTGATATCCCCCAGGCAGTGTATTAGATGTAAGTTCCTTGAGACTTGGAACATGTGTATTTCTTTTCTTTTTTTTTTTTTTTTTTTTTGAGATGGAGTCTCGCTCTGTCGCCCAGGCTGGAGTGCAGTGGCCGGATCTCAGCTCACTGCAAGCTCTGCCTCCCGGGTTTACGCCATTCTCCCGCCTCAGCCTCCGGAGTAGCTGGGACTACAGGCGCCCGCCGCCTCACCCGGCTATTTTTTTTGTATGTTTTTTAGTAGAGACGGGGTTTCACCATGTTAGCCAGGATGGTCTCTATCTCCTCACCTTGTGATCCGCCCGTCTCAGCCTCCCAAAGTGCTGGGATTACAGACTTGAGCCACCGCGCCCGGCCGGAACATGTCTATTTCTTACTGCACTTGGTTATGCTTTGATATAAAAAGTTTTGAATAAAGTTTTGTTGAAAGAAGGAGTGAACAATTAACAAATGAATTTCAATGATAATTGTTCTTTGTATTCACATGAGGCATATTGTGCAAACATAGACTGCATGTAATGCAGCCAACAGATTTTGAAAAGATATTGCTCATGCTTCTTAAGCATAGTGATCAGATATTCACAAGGTTGAGGAGAATGAAAGGATTGGATACCTGTGGTGCACAATCAGGTTGGATACTTGTGAAACACAATTAGTATATAAAAGAGTAATTGTTCCTATAAGCATACAAGCATATCCAAGTTGAACTCAAACATGGGGAAAGGCAATGCGAGATAATCCAAGATAAACTATTGGATAGATACTCCCAATACCAGTACATCTAATTTAGGGTCCCACAACGTAAAGGGAACTTGGATGATTTTTATTACGTTAAAAATATGTTAGATAAAACTTAGGTTATTTGAAGAAAGTGACCAAATAACTTGGGGTAATCTGGTTTGGAAAAAAAAAATTTTTTTTTTTTTGACTTCTTAGGCCAAATTAGAATTCAGGATTTTGTTCTTTATCTACTTAAGAGTAAATTTTACTTAAGAGTAAATTTTAGGCCGGGCGCGGTGGCTCAAGCCTGTAACCCCAGCACTTTGGGAGGCCGAGACGGGCGGATCACGAGGTCAGGAGATCGAGACCATCCTGGCTAACACGGTGAAACCCCGTCTCTACTAAAAAATACAAAAAACTAGCTGGCGAGGTGGCGGGTGCCTGTAGTCCCAGCTACTCGGGAGGCTGAGGCAGGAGAATGGCGTAAACCCGGGAGGCGGAGCTTGCACTGAGCTGAGATCTGGCCACTGCACTCCAGTCCGGGCGACAGAGCGAGACTCCGCCTCAAAAAAAAAAAAAAAAAAAAAAAGTAAATTTTAAAGTTTTTCAAGGGAAAAGTTTACCAAAATTTGCTATTATTATTGCAAGCTACCATTTATTATCTTTATATGCTAAGTGCTTTCTTTCTATAGATGTATGAGTGTGCGTGTTAGTGTATACATATGTATATGCTATATATAAACATATATATTTCCAGAATGTAATAGTTCCATAATTATGCTTATCTCCATTTTCTAGATGAGTTGACTCACACTGACATTGATATTTTGCCTAAGGTTGTGCCGATAGCTAGTGGCAGAGCATGGTTCAGCCCTAGGATTGGCTATCTCCAAAGTCTTTGTTCTTTGTAGTACTCTACATTGTCAAGGGATCAGAACTACCTGTTATCTATCAAAAGTTTCCCTACACCTTTACCTGGAAAAAGACCTGGCCTGGTTCAGATTATCTCACATCTCTTAGTGTGTTTTACCCTGACCCACTCAATTAGACAAGTCTAAGTAGTCTTTCACATTGTTTCAATTTCATGACTTCCTCTCTCCTTCCTCAGCAGCTCTTCCAAACTCTAATCCCTTGTTCACAAGATTAACACCCCCGTTGAGCATTCAAGCTTCCTTACATTAGTGCCCACATCCTGTTCAGCTATTTCATTTCTACCCTCTCCACCCACTAACTGAGGCCAGCCATACAAACATGCATCTGCACTTTCCACAACGTTGATGGGATTGTGCCTGTCATTTCACCCTCTAGGTGTAGAGGCTGATACAGAGTCAAGCCCATGGTGTTTTCCTGGTGATGATGGCTGATGGGGCTACTTAAAATGTCCACTGTCTCTACCTCTGTGTTGTCGCCAGGCAACAGAAGGCTTTCTGAAAAGACCTTACAACTCGAATACTGGCTTACTATAAGATTTGGTTCTCTAAGTACAATTTGGTTTTTCCCCTGCTTGGCAAGTCCACGGTTACCTCTCATTGAAATATATCCTGGCTCGTAACCTGAATTGAGTATTCCAGGCCTTCTCCTCAGTACTAAACTACCAATTCCCTCTCCCCATCCTTCACAGTTTCCCACCTTACTTCTGGCCAGCTGCTGCCTTCTGACTCAAGTTGATGTACCTGTATTTAATATCCCAGAAGTGATTTCCTCATGTTCTTCCCTTTTTATTTCAGCATATAACTGTTCTACATCAATTATTTCCTTCAAAACCACTAGGCTTTGGAACCTGAATTCAAACCTCATGGACCTGAATTCAAACCTCCACTTTATTATTTCATGTGTGGCCATACACCCTTGGTCAAATCTCTTAACTTTTCCAGGGTTTGGTTTCTTTATCTCTAGAATGTAAACAATACAGCCTATTATTAAGAGTTTATAAGCTTTCAACACTACATCTTGTAGTGAGCAAGTTTTAGGAATTTGTTTGATTTTTTCACCATGTTCTAGTTATGAAACTCTACTTTCCTTTGCATTGAACAAGGCCGATTGTCCCCATGGAATAGGACACAAGGTTGTAGCCAGCAAATACGAGAACCAATGTCCTTGACCACAGGGTTAGTTCATGGATATGACACAGTGGAGTCTCACCGTTCATCTCGTAACTCGTCTTTCTCATTAATTTAGTGGGAGAGAAATTCTGCAATTTCTAAGATTTCTTACAATAAGGAACAACTAAATCTGAAGTTGTCGTGGTAATTTTTGCCTCAGAGAAAGGATAGTCGGCCTAAGAATAGCATTAACATAGAGGAGAGTAGAGATGACAGATTTAAGCACCCAATTCCTGGACTCTCTAATACTGTGTAACAACATATTCCATTTTTTCTTAAATTAATTTGAGATGGGTTTCTGTCACATGCAACTAAAACCTCTGCCTAGTAAACCTCTGCAATATCCAGCATGGCACCCATCGCATAGGTTGTAATGTGTGTGTGATGTGTGGCATCAACTTCTCTGCAGTCCCAGAAGAGACCAGCTGCCTTCTTATAAGAATACCTCACTCTCTACCCATAAGCCAATCCCATAATCCCCTGAAGGATATTTTCCCCACACCTATCCCTTTCCTCTACAACATCTTAAGTTTCTCCACTTATTTGATTACCAATTTCGGTATGCTCAATGGTAAAAATTCATCATTTCCATTTCTTTAACAAACTTGTCAGTTTTCAAAACACTTTCATATCTAATTAATCCTGAGGGATCAGTCAACATGACGTGACTCTTCTTCCTTCAAAATGTCCCTCCCACTTTTCTCTTCTATAACTCTAACCAAGACCCACCTCACCTACATGACTGCACTCATTCATCCATCATGGCTTCTAAAAAGTATTCCACCTGTGATTCCTGCTACTAAATTAAGCTTTCTAAAATGCTGCTTTCAGCATGCTTATTTTCTATAGAGTCAAAAATATTTCGGGTAGCTTTTCAGATAAAATTCATCCTCTTCTCCTCACTAACCCAACATTCTCCTCCAACTGGCACCATTTCACTTATCCAATATTATCTTGGGTGCAAGTTATCTTTTTTTAAAATCTAAGTTTTACTTCTTGCCTGCTGTGTGACTTTGGTCAATTTATTTCTCTGCTCTGAGACTTTGGCCCCACAGCTGCAACCATATCAATTTCCTTACCAGTCTTTATTCACAGGAGAAACATTTAGTTTTGTTGTTATTTTTTAACATAATTAAAGTATAACTTAAATATCACAAAATTCACCTACTTGGAGTTTATAGTTTACTGATTTTTAATAAGTTTACCAAGTTGTGCAAGCATCACCAAAATCCAGTTTTAGAATATTTTCATCACCTCAAGAAGATTTCTCATGCCCATTTGCAGTTAATCCACATTCCCACCTGCAGCCCCACTCTCTGTCCCCATAGCTTTGCCTTATCTGGTCATTTTATATAAGTGTAATCATACAATATGTGGTCTTTTATGTCTGGCTCCTTTCATTTAGCATAATGTGCCGAGCTCGTTTCTGCTTTCATCCTTTGTACATGTATGTTCTTTCTCTATCTTCTCCCTTTCTTTCCACCTACCCAAATTTCTCATTGTTGTTTTCATGCTGCTGTTTTGAGGTACAATTTAAGATATAGCACTTTTATAACGTTATCTTAGACTTCTTTACAGTCCACCATTTTTATCTTTATTACTCTAAATCTCCACTGGGACTTCTAGGCTTGAGTTCTTCCTTAGCTGCTCCATGCAGGTATCATATTTCCTTACCAAGAAAAATGAAAGTTCTTTATGTAAAGCAATAGACACATTTGGAAACAAAATACATGTTTCTTGAAAAAAATGATGAATTGAGTATGTCTACTTATACTTGACACTTTTCTTTACTGAGAACAGTGACAAAGAAGATCCATAGGTAGGTAGGAGGGGAAGATCCAGATGTCTGATGCTGATTTCTACAGATCTTATGCCAGAATAGCTGCCGATTGGACACAGCCCCCTGATTTTACACACCCCATTTCCCTCCTGTCATCAGTTCCCTCACAGATCCCAAAATTTCAGTAACTGTCCATTCTTTGAGGATAGGATTAATATCCATTGATTGATCTTTGTTTCCACCTTAATGCATAGCTACTAACTTGCAGAATAAATGGGTGCAGAATAAATATGTGTCAAATGAATGACTTAATGAATGAGTATATGAGTGAATACATGATGAGACCTTCAAGCAGGACCTGGCCACAGCAATCTCAGGAGACTTCAAGAGTCATGAGTCAGCATTAGCTTTAATTAGAAATTTCAGTTTTGATATTAGAAAAGCCAAGTAAATATCTACAACTATTGTACATCGAGTTATCAGAAACACAAAATTCTACGAATTTACCCATGGAGACATCGATGAAAAATTATAGACCCCAGATCAAAACCAAGTGAAAAGTGGATCACTCATATCCACAAAACTAAATTCCTCTACTTTTCCAGGCTAGCTCACTCGTGTTTGGGGGGCTGTTGGATGTCATTCCACATTTCAGTGGATCTTATGGCGTTATGTTTTCCTGAATCAGGGTCTGCATGCTAAATGCCTGAAAGCCAAAAATCAATCCTGTTATATCCACACAATTAAGACAATTCCTGAAACCTAGTGTAAAATTAATGCACAGTGGTTGAATAAATAAGCTACCATTTATTGAGCATATCAATATCCCACTTAATCCTCACAGTTACTCTAACAGAAACAATCATACCTACCATTGTATCAAGACCATTTTGCTGCTCTGGTTCAGAGAGATCAGTTAACTTGGCCAAAGCCATAAAGCTAATAAATGAGAGATCCAGAAGTCAAATGAATTTATTTAGCCACAAATCTATTTTTTTTTTTAGTCGTTTTTGTGTTGCTATCACAGAATATCACAGATTGGGTAATTTATATTAAAAAGCAATTTATTTCTCATAGTTTTGGAGGTTGGGAATTCTAACATCAAGGTGCCAGCACCTTCCTAGGGCCTTCTTGCTGTGTCATCCCATGGCATTACATACGAAGACAAAAGAGGATGAGAGGGAGCAAAAGAGAAGTGGGCCAAACTTATCCTTTTATCAGGAACCCATTCACGTAATAACTAACCCACTACTAAGATCAAGCCTTTAGTTCTAATCACCTCTTAAAGATCCTGCCTCTCCACTGTTGCACTGGGGATTAAGTTTCCAACACACAAACTTAACCATAGCAGCCATGTTCTCTGCTACACTGCCTTGCTTCATCGAAGAAAAAAGGCAATATAGGAATAGTCATTCAGATGATGATCTAGTCTAACTCAATTTGCTCAGACCAAATGAAAACCGGACATTTTATTTAAAGCACTAGAAAGTTAGCCTGAGAAGGGACCACCTATGCTTAAAAAGGATAAGATACCAATTATGAAATCAGTAATAAAAGACCAATATGATGGCTATTTATTCTTGAAAATTAAGTAGATAGTACCTCAAAAAGTTCTTCACCATTGCATCTTCCTAAACTGGTACATCTTCCTGAAATATTTTGGTTTTTGCTAGTCCTAAGGATAAAAGTGATAGAGGAAGAAAACAGCAACATTGTTTGCCCCCAAGCCTAAAAACGTTGGAGTGATCCTATGGGAACAAGATATTTTTATTATTTACAGCCTTATATTATTTTCTAATTATTGCATATGTCTAAATCTTATTCTCCCAAGTCTCCAAACAAAAGCAAAGTCCCCATGGGCATAAATTTCTTTTATGCTTCACAGCATCTAACATGATGTTGAGCTGTAGACTTAGCTCAAAGTTGAAGGAAAGGAAATAAATTTAGAAAATCTGGTCCAGAGATGGCTGTTTTCCCTGTCAAATTTTGTCTCCAAGATTTTATCCCATTAATCCATGTCAATGAGGACAGCACCGGCTTTTGTGACATTTCCAGGTCACTCTAAAAGGCCACATCAGTGGCTATTTGTCTTATCACATAATAGTGAGAAAAGCAAATTTTATTTTTAAATTAGCTTTGTTCCATTTGGTGAATTTCTGTGAGAAAATGTGCCTGTCTTCACATAAACGGTGGGCTGAATCTGTGCCTGAGAGAGAGAGGGCAAGTGTGCTCACACTTGTGGGTGGGTGAGCATCTTCAGAAAGCCCCTCAGCTGCTCTGGAGGAGCTTGCAGTGTGTGCCATGGAAACGCCAGTTGCCATGGAAAGAGAGCGCTATTGTGACGAGCTGAAGAAACGCCTATGTAAAATCAGCTTACCATGTAACCTTACACTTTCCAGCATTTTAAAAAATATGATAGGATTAGAGCACAGTCCTCTGGGGAGTCTCGGCCCTCTCAATGATCTTCCAAAACAATCTAGAAATTGAGATGATAAACTGCAGGGCAGTGTGTACCTTGCTAAGGGGCTTGACAAGCAGTTAGGTGGAGAAATTGCCAACATCGTTTATCTATGGACTACACAGCACACTATTAAATATTTTCTGTTAAAACCCACAAAGTATTACAAATGAAGAGAAAACATGGATAAAATTAACTTAAAGCGAACGGTTCCTGACTTACTGAAATCAGAATTGATGTGTTTCATCTAACTTATCTGTTAATAGGCTTTCTTGATGCCCTCGTGTTACCATAATCTCCAAAGCACTGGACAAACCAGTACATTTGTTTATCTTTATCACTCTTTGCTTACTAAAGAACTTGCTTTTATTAAAGAGATCAATCACCTGCACACAGTTTAATAGCCTGTGTGGTGCATACAAGGTAAAAAAAAAAAAAAAAGTGAAAAAAGGGTAAAGGGTGAGAGTCCTATTTTAACAAAGCCCCCAAAGCATTGAAGAGGCAATAAAATAAGCTTTCAATAATATATATGTTACATACATATACATACACATGCACACACACACATATATCTTCAAGATAGACAACTTAATATCAAAATTAGCAACCTAAAACATTTTAAAATGGGAAAATGGAGGCTTAAAAGCAATCAATGCGTCAACTGTACACTCAGTTTTGTCTTGTTACTTTAATAAACAAAACAACTAAATGCAGTTAAGTGGAGAGACAGGGAGTGCATTACACATCTTATACGCGGCTTCTCTCACATGCTTGCGTGGGAAAGCCAGATATTTATGTCTCACAGCCGAGCCATGAAACCAGGAATCCACCCTGGCTTAATAAGGATGTGGCAGCTGAGGGCCACTGTTTTAAGTCTCAGATATGAAGCATTGTTGAAATGTTGGATTATAGCCTACTGTCCGCATTGTAGTGTGGGAGGGATACCGAGGCTGCTTTGCTCCTGAAAACAGCTCTCCTACCTACGCTAAAAAACAACCCTATCCACAGTCTCTCAGTGCAAGGAACATAATATCATATTTTATCTCCTCTTCTGGGATTAAAAATATTGATTGAAATTTTCATTGGAAGCTTTTCTTAAAAGACACTTTCTTCCAAACCTCTTCTTTCTACTCCATTGCAAGTCAGCTATTTTTCTTGCCAAAATGCAGGAAAGCAATTAGGCTCAAGGGTATTATAAGCTGCACCAGTTCAGGGCAAATCTATTGAACTTTGCTGAGAAATTCTTGTTCATTCACTGTGAAAATTTTGATGGTTTTATCCTTTTTCTTGATAACCACTTAGTTTTAGAAACCTGGGTTACGTGTGTACTGCAGGATTTCAAGAGAGACCGTCTTAATTAAAGTGTTGTGATGTTAAACGGGAGGGTACTAAACATATTCCTTTAATAACTGCCATTTCAAGCTCAAATGTATGTTGGAAAGAACTGAAGCTAAAATACAAAGGAAATTTAGTAGAAACAGTGATGGCGAAGAGAAAATATTCAGCCAATCTGCAAAGTGCCTCACAGGTTTTGCAAATAACGCAGGCAGACAACAAGAGCCGATCCTTCATCTTCTATCAGCTGTTCCTGTTGCTGGCGATTATAGCCATATTTCACAGAGAACATATGGCTGTGTTTATAGCCATCAGGCAGCATTTCACAGAGCTACGACACCATGTGTCCACCAACTAGCCTTACTGATTGCAGTTAATTAGAGAGGAGGTGGGAGGCGTTTTAAGATAATTTTAAGGCATAAAGATGCCCAAAGTTCCCAGGCCTATTTGCAAGACTAGGTGACAAGACAGCCTGATATTAAAATTATAAGAAGCTAAGAGAAGTGGAAATTTTGCACAAGTCTTTCCCTAAGAAATGAGGCCAATATAACAACAACAAAACAAAGAAAAAGCATATGAACACTAAGAAAGAAGATCAGCACAATAAATCATGCAAGATGTTACTTGGGAAACTTGCACAAGTGAGAAATCATTTGAACATTCCTAAAGGACCTTTTCGGGAGATAGGTTCTGAGTCAAAACTACCAAAACAACATTTCTAGGAGTCACTTTATACTAAGCGAATCCAAGATGTACTACATTCAATGTAAAATTACATAGGGTTCTGTTATACACCATCAAATATGTGCTGTAGCCCAATTTGTAGTCTGACAATGTAGTTCTTTCTTCTTTTTAATCCCAAAGTAAAATACCAGGAAACATATGTCACCAGATATATGATTTAAGGGCTTCAGCTTTTCAACATTCCCACTTCTGAATTTGCAAAATTTCTTCCATAAGCCCCTGGAAGAGACTTGACTATAGAGAGTTCCAGAGAGAATGAACTGAGCTCACATCCAAACAGAAACCTTAATTGAGTAATTCCTTTCCTCCTACAATTTACAAACTTCCCCCCAAGAAAACATGGCTCTGTGTGTCTGTGTGTGTGTGTGTGTGTGTGTGTGTGTGTGTGTGTGTGTGTGCATGTGCGAGAGTGTGTGTGTGTGTGTGAGTGTGTGCGTCTACCGTTCCATCTATTACAGACACTTCTTCCTTCAGGCTCTTTTGAAGGTCTGAGAACACATACATTGGTAATTGTGTCATTTTTTTCTCTATGGCTCTGCTTTGCTGAAGCTGGACTATAATGACATTAGATAGGTCGCATGATGGCAATTTAATGGCCTGAACTCAATCCACAGGTACATCGTTGCAGTCGCCTTGGGATCTGTTCTCATTGCTCTGACATGACAGAAAATACCAGCAGAGTTGGAATGGATGGCCACCTGCAGCAATGGAGGCAGTGCATATGTGAGGATAGAAGATACTGGCTCTGAAACCCAAAGGGTAGCCCAGTAGCTGGGAAGTCACCCTCAGTGCCCCCCGTGGCTCCCCGCCCCCGCTATTAACACAGAGCATTTCACTCAGCAACATTCATATACTATGTTCTCTCTTTGGCACTGAGGACAGAGAAAAACAGAACACACACAGGTCTGGCCCTAATGTGGTTTATTGTTTCTTAGGGAAGACACATAAACAATTAAATAAACATATGAGCCAAAATACCATAGATGTTATGATAGACCCGTGTCCACAGTATAATAGTGGTACTTACTAGCAGTGAAGTTGAGCTGCCTTTAACAGTCCAATCTGCCTTTAATAGTCCAGTATACTCGAAAAGAGAGGTGTTGGGGTTGTGATGGGGGATGACTTAAGGTCTACAAATTGCAGAGTACAATAATAAATCCAAAGTATATGAAATACTTTCAAAGGCTCATGTGCACAATTGGGTGGGTGCTGGATTCTCTCAAAGGACAATTATGAAGATCAAATTAAGAAATTCTCTGAGCACCCAGGGAAGAAAAAGTATAAATTCAAAGCATTATACTGTTACTACAATTAGCTAAGTATAATACCCAGAGCCCTAGTGAATATTTCTATTACTTAGGGAAGTTTACAGCGTGACACTGTATTTTCCAGAAACCATAAAATAGTGATGATCTTTCTCATATGTTTGTTAGAATCAGAAGAGATTGCGTGTATATGTCTATATCTACATATATTTTATACTACATATAGGTATGTTTTATGTTAAGTATATAATATAGATATATAGTTATATTTAAAATGTTTGTAGAATCTAGGGTGTCATATTAACAGATGTTGTTGTGGTTGTATTACTGCTGACCATATTTTTGTTGTGGCTAACTATAAAACAGAAGTCACTAAATTATGGCCCATGGGCAAAATCTGGGCCACACAGGGCCAAATTCATTACCTATAGCCCATGGCTTTTGTACTCTAACAACAGGGTTGAATAATTGGACAGAGACAATATTATGAATCTATTTTTTTTCTTTTTTTGTCATTTTATTTTTTAGCAGAAAACATTTTCCTGAAAAACGGGGGTTCTGTGATCAGGTAAGTGGAAACACTACGTACTATATTTCTCTCTGGGATATTTATAATGAAGCTTGGTGTATTAAAAACTTTGAGTAGCCCTATATAAAATAAATCTATTTAAATACATTTTCCACATTTATTTGGCCATTTTTCTCTCTATCTAAATGTACTAACAAATATGGCAGAGACCGTGGATTGGCCACTCAAGAGCAACTTACCTCTCCTGTGTCATCTATTGTATAGAGAACATTAAATACTTTATACTCCAGCTTCCCTGGTGTCTAACCTTAGCCGCGCACCACAGTTATAGGCACTAAGAGATGGCACTTCATGAGGCAGGTGCCCTTCCAGAATAGAAAAGAATGGCCTCCCAAGAGAAAGTCCCTTTTATCTTTTCCTAGTTGCCTTTCCTCTTGACCAGAAGTCAGTGGTCCAATACCCACCTTGTGGTCCTAAGGACAATGAATAAAGGCAAAGCTCTACATGCTTAGGATGGTGAAGCAGAAAGATGGTGAAATCCTGCGTCTCTGATGGAATCATTGAGACACGATACTAACTCGGAACTGCCTACTCTGGGATGTCTCATTGCATTAAATAAGTAAATACCTTCAGTGTGTGAGTGTGGAAAGTAGGAAAGAGCTTCTCAGACTTAAATAGGTGTGAATCACCTGGGGATGTGTTAAAATGCAAATTCTGATTCAGTAGATCTGGGCTGGGACCCTAGTCAGCTCCCAAGAGATGCCAGTGCTGGTCGATGAATCACACAGTGAGTAGCAAGGTAATTGAGTTTTCTGTTAGAGTCAACCCACCATGGATCAAAAATATTCAGGAAAGAAAACAATAAAAATAACAACATAACAATAAAACATGTATTACAAATACATTAAAACAACTACTTACATGGCATTTACATCATATTAGGTAACACAGGTAATCTAGAGATGATTTAAAGTGTATGAGAGAATGTGCGTAATTTATGCGCAAATACTATGCCTTTTTGTCTGAGGTACTTGAGCAATCACAAATTTTGGTATCCACAAGGTCATGGGAAACATCCCCCTCAGATAAATAGGGATAAGTATATTTGCAGGAAAACACCATCATAACTGATACAACCTCTATGATTCATCTTGTAGAGAACACACTTTGAGAAATTCTGAGGATTTTCTGTGTCATGCATCCCATTACAACAAAACATTTAGAAAGTGGACTCCACCCGGGCTACCATTCAGAAGATCTACACTTTCTTTCCACATTATTTCTTGTACCATATATTCCTTATTATGTCCCATGAAGCAGTGTCAAAGCTGCGGTGAACCACTGTGCACAAAGAAGTGATATTTTCTACAGATGTCAGTGGTCCAGTATAGCAACAAATGGTAATGAAGAGATAATTCCTGTAGCCTCCAAGAAAGTTAGATTCCTTAAAGACTTACCCAATCCTTCATGTATAGGTCAGTAATGTTTGATAAAGAGAAGCCAACTTATCCCCTAAGTACCGCAGGGGATGGAAAAAGGGGGAGAACAGAGCTTGGCAAGATTACGCTCATGTGTTAGGGTCCCGGCGCATGAATCTGTGTGATGGATCCCCCTTTGCACAGAAAAACCTTTCAAAAGAAAGTAAGGGCTCATTGACAGTGTGCACATTACATCACATATGCAGGACGGAGCAACAACAACAAAAAAATCCAAATTTACATTTTCAGACTTTTCCTACTGCCATATTTTAAGTGACCACAATGTCAGTCATTCCTTTATCTTTATGATTAACCCAGAGCATTAGCAAATACCCAATCTATTTAGAGACGCAGATCTCTGAAGGTTTTGTGATTCCTTCTCTAAAATATAATACCACTTGACCTAACGGGTTTTGGGAGATTCCATATCTTATTTTTTTTCATCTTTCCATGATAACTGTGAGTTTAACAATAGGATGTGCGAAGTTGCTGAAGTATTTCATACATTCTTTACTAATTAAAGAAAAAATCTCATCTTAGAGTATTGGAAGTTTAAAGAGCAAATGAAAAGTAGAGAAAATGCAAGAAGGGCTAAAATAGCTGAAATGTACTACTTTTTCTTTTGAATAATTGGTACTAAAGAAGAAATATAGGCTTTAGATTTTAAATTCTATCATCGAAGAAAAGAAGCTAACTTTTAAGTACTCTATCATGCTGAGGAAGAGATCAAGGGCCAGTAGGCAATAACATTGTCTCACTCCTATGTTTGCACACCCAGGCTGTGGTCCACCAGGCGGCTTTTAACGCGATTATAGCTTCTGCCTTCTGTGGCTCTCAGTGCTCATATGGTTCATTAGGATTTCTTTTTTCTTTTTTTTTTTTTTCCATTTGAAATGGAGTCTCACTCTGTCACCCAGGCTGGAGTGCAGTGGTGCGATCTCAGCTCACTGCAACCTCCGCCTCTGGGTTCAAGCTATTCTCTGCCTCAGCCTCCCAAGTAGCTGGGATTACAGGCACCCGACACCACACCTGGCTAATTTCTGTATTTTTAGTAGAGACAGGGTTTCACCATCTTGGCCAGGCTGGTCTTGAACTGGTTCATTAGGATTCTTCATCAGTCACTGGCCAACTTCATTTTGGATTTGTCTAATAGTCCTGATTCAAAGATCATATAACTAAGGTCAAATCTGAAAAGTGATTTACCTAAGACCATAGAGCCAGGCCATGGTGTTCTCAAAAAATCTAGTGATTGAAATGTCTAAATCTTTGTTATTGTCAATGATTCTAACACAATTTCTGCAAATTTCCATCCAAGGACTCTGGAATGTGACATTAGGTAGGGCAAGTACTTACCTACACAGATGATACAGCTTGGCTCTGTGTTCCCACCCAAATCTTAACTTGAATCATAGTTCCCACAATCCCACATGGGAGGGACCTGGTGGGAAGTAATTTAATCATGGGAGTGGTTACCCTCATGCTGTTCTCATGATCATGAGTGAGTTTCCATGATACCTGATGGTTCTATAAGGGGCTGTTCCCCTTTTGCTCAGCACTTCTCATTCCTGCTGCCATGTGAGGAAGGACATATTTGCTTCCCTTTCCACCATGATTGTAAGTTTCCTGAGGCCTCCTTAGCCCTGCAGAACTGTGAGTCAATTAAACGTCTTTCCTAGAAGTTTCTCTACCTAGAAAAATAGTAAATCAAAAACAATATCACATCTCTGGAGGAATTGCAGAGATAAGTGCCACCATCAAGGACTTGAAAGACACAGGGGTGGTGATTTCCATCACATGTCCCTTCAACTCTCCCATTTGGCCTGTGTGGAAGGCAGATGGATCTTGGTGAATGACTGTGGGTAATCATAAAATTAACCAAGTGGTGACTCCAAATGCAGCTGCTATACTAGATGTGGTTTCATTGCTTGAGCAAATTAACACATCTCCTGGTACCTGGTATGCAGCCACTGACTTGGCAAATGTCCTTTTCTCCATTCCTGTCCATAAGGCCTACCAGAAGCAGTTTGCCTTCAACTGACAAGGCCAGCAACATACCTTTGCTGTCCTACCTCAGGGCTATATCAACTCTCCAGCTTTCTGTCATAATCTTGTTCAAAGAGCTCTTGATCGCTTTTCACTTCCATAAGGTATTACACTGATCCATTACATTGAAAACATTATGCTGATGTTGGACTTGTTGGTGAGATATTTGCATCCCAGAGGATGGGAAATAAAACTGACCAAAATTCAGGAAACTTCTACCTGAGTAAAATTCCTAGGGCTCCCATGGTGTGGGACCTGTCAATATACCCCTTCTAAGGTGAAGGATAAGTTGCTGAATTTGGCCCCTGCTATGACCAAGAAAGAGGCACAATGCCTAGTGGGCCTATTGGGATTTTAGAGACAACACATTCCTCAATGTGGTGTGTTATTCCAGCCCATTTATTGAGTGACCCGAAAGGCTGCCAGATTTGAGTGGGGTCCAGAACAGGAGAAGGCTTTCCAACAAATCCAGGCTGCTGTGTAAGCTGCTCTGCCACTTGTGCCATATGACCCATCAGATCCAATGGTGCTTGAGGTGTCAGTGGCAGATAGGGATGCTGTTTGGAGCCTTTGGCAGGTCACCATAGGTGAATCACAGCAGAGCCCTCTAGGAGTTTGGAGCAAGGCCCTGCTATCTTCTGCAGATAACTACTCTCCTTTTGAGAGATTGCTCTTGGCCTGTTACTGGGCTTTGGTGGAAACTGAACATTTGACTATGGGTTATCAAGTCACCATGTGGCCTGAACTGCCTATCATGAACTGGGGGCTTTCTGACCCATCTAGCCATAAAGTGGGTCGTGCGCAGCAGCATTCCATCATCTAATGGAAGCGGTATATCCGTGATCAGGCTCGAGCAGGTCCTGAAGGCACAAGTAAGTTACATGAGGAAGTAGCTCAAATGTCCATGGTGTCCATTCCTGCCACCCTGACTTCTCTTCCCCAGTCTGCACCAATAGCCTCATGGGAACTTCCCTATGATCAGTTGACAGAGGAAGAGAAGACTAGGGCCTGGTTCACAGATGGTTCTGCACGATATGCGGACACCACCCAAAATTGGACAGCTGCAGCACTACAGTCCCTTTCTAAGACATCCCTGAAGGACAGCAGTGAAGGAAAATCTTCTCAGTGAGCAGAACTTCAAGCAATGTACCTGGTTGTACACTTAGCATGGAAGGAGATATGGCCAGATCTGTGATTATATACTGATTCATGGGCTGTAACCAATGGTTTAGCTGGGTGGTCAGGGACTTGGAAGAAGCACGATTGGAAAATTGATGACAAAGAAATTTGGGGAAGAGGTATGTGGATGGACCTCTCTGAATGGTCAAAAGCTGTGAAGACACTTGTATCCCATGCGAGTGCTCACCAACAGGTGACCTCAGCAGAGGAGAATTTTAGTAATCAAGTGGATAGGATGACCTGTTCTATGGACACCACTGTCTCTTTCACCAGACACCTTTGTTGTCACCCAATGGGCCCATGAACAAAGTGGCCATGGTGGCAGGGATGGATGTTAGGCATGAGCTCAGCAACATGGACTTCTACTCACCAAGGCTGACCTGGCTACGGTCACTGCTGAGTGCCCAAATTGCCAGCAACAGAGACCAACATTGAGCCCTCAATATGGCACCATCCCTTGGGGTGATCAGCCAGCTACCTGGTGGCAGGTTGATTATATTGGACCTCTTCCATCATGGGAAGGGAAGAGGTTTGTCCTCACTTGAATAGACATCTACTCCAGATATGGATTTGTCTATCCTGTACGCAATGCTTCTTCCAAGACTACCATCCATGGACTCATGGAATGCCTTTTCCACCATCATGGTATTCCATACAGCATTGCCATTGACCAAATCACTCACTTTGCAGCTAAAGAAGTGTGGAAGTGGGCTCATGCTCATGGAATTCACTGGTCTTACTATGTTCTCCATCACCCTGAAGCAGCTGGATTGTTAGAACGGTGGAATGGCCTTTTGAAGTCACGATTACAATGCCAACTAGGTGACAACACTTTGCAGAGCTGGGGCAAAATTCTCCAGAAGGCCGTATATGCTCTGAATCAGCATCCAATATATGGTACTCTTTCTTCCATAGCCAGGATTCACGGGTCCAGGAATCAAGAAGTGGAAGTGGCACCACTCACAATCACCTCTAGTGGCCCACTAGGAAAATTTTTGCTCCCTTTTCTTGAGACATTACGTTCTGCTGGCCTAGGGGTCTTAGTTCCAGAGGGAAGAATGCTGCCACCAGGAGACACAACAATGATTCCATCAAACTGAAAGTTAAGATTTCCACTTGGACACTTTGGGCTCCTCCTACCTGTAAGTTAACAGGCTAAGAAGGTAATTACAGTGTTGGCTGGGGTGATTGACCTGGACTATCAAGATGAAATCAGTCTACTACTCCACAATGGAAGTAAGGAAGAGTACACATGGAATACAGGAGATCTATTTGGGTGTCTCTTAGTATTACCATGCCCTGTGATTAAAGTCAATGGGAAACTACAACAGCCCAATCCAGGAAGGACTACAAATGACCCAGACCCTTCAGGAATGAAGGTTTGAGTCACTACACCAGGAAAAAACCACGACCTGCTGAGGTGCTTACTGAAGGCAAAGGGAATACAGAATGGGTAGTAGAAGAAGATAGTCATGAATACTAGCTACAACCACGTGACCAACTGCAGCTACAAGGACTGTAATTGTCATGAGTTTCCTCCTTCTTTTGTTAAAAACATGTTTGTGCATGTATACACTTGTATTAAGAAAATATCTTCATTTTATTTCCTTTCTCCTTATCATGTGACATAAGATTTATTGACTTCACATCAGCATTTAAGTATTGTTAACTTTATGTAGTAGTATTTGGGTTGGGGATTGGTTGTACGAAGGATAGTTGTACTATGTTAGGCATAATTATGACCTTATTATTGTCTCTATTTGGAGATTATATATGATCTCAAGAGATGTGTATGGGTTTAAGTTGACAAGGGGTGGATTTGTGATGGTTAATACTGAGTGTCAACTTGATTAGATTGAAGGATACAAAGTATTGATCCTGGGTGCGTCTGTGAGGGTGTTGCCAAAGGAGATTAACGTTTGAGTCAGTGGGACTGGGAAAGGCAAACCCACCCTTAATCTGGGTGGGCACAATTTAATCAGCTGCCAGTGTGAATATAAGCAAGCAGAAAAATGTGAAAAGGTGAGACTGGCTTAGCCTCTCAACCTACATCTTTCTCCCATGCTGGATGCTTCCTGCCCTTGAATATTGGACTCCAAGTTGCTCACTTTTGAAACTCGGACTGGCTCTCCTTGCTCCTCAGCCTACAGACAGCCTATTGTGGGACCTTGTAACCATATGAGTTAATACTTAATAATCTCTCCTTTACAGATATATATTTATATTCCATTAGTTCTGTATCTCTAGAGAACCTTGACTAATACACAGATGTAATCAAACTAAGATGAGGTCATTAGGGTGAGCACTAATCCAATATAACTTGTGCCTTCATAAGAAGAGGAAGAGGCCATGTGAAAACAAACACAGGAAGGCTATGTGAAAAGAAACCATGTGACAGCAAGAGGCAGAGATAGGAGTGATACAGCTGCAAGCCAAGGAATGCCAAGGGTTGCCACCACTGTCAGAAACAAGGAAGACATAAGGAAGGACTCTAGCGAGAGTCTTAGAGGGAACATGGCAGTCCTAGGAAACTAATATTCATGGTAAAAGGTACTTTGCAGATGTAATTAAATTAAGGATCTTGAGGTAGGAGGGTTATCCTGGATTATGTGGATATTCCCAATGTAATGACAAGGGTCCCAAGAGTTTTTATGAGACAGGAAAGTCAGAGTCACAGAAGGCAGAAGCTATGATGATGGAGGCAGAGGGCCAGAGTCAAAGAGGTATTTGTTAGAGATCTGAAGACAGAGGAAGAGGCCATGAGCCAAGGAATGCACTAGGTTCCTAAAAGGTGAAAAAGACAAGAGGTTGTATGGCCTGGCTGATAGATAGACTTGGGCCCAGCAATACCCACTTTGGATCTTCGACCTCCAGAACTATGAGATAATAAATTTGTGCTGTTTTACACCATTAGGCTTGTGATAATTTGTTACAGCAGAAATAGGAAACTAGTACAAGATAATGTTTTCCCTGGTTAGCCCCTACAGTTGATGTACTGAAGAAAAAACCTGTAAAGAATATGTATTTTAGTGTTATCATGATTCTAGTTATCTTGAAGATATACTAGGCATGCAATTCCAAAATTTTTAATGAATAGATAAATTAATGAATCAAAGTAATTTCAACTATACAAAGACATGTAAACCAAATTGTGTCTAATAGTATCTCCCTAAGGGAAAGATCCTACAATAAAAGTCTCTACAGTATGCAGCACAGCTACCTTCACATAACAAGCCTTTTCTAAATATCCTTTATTTGATTAATCAGAAAATGAAAAAGGTCCTAGGAAAACCCCAGTAGCCACTAGGATTGAAAAAAAGACAAGAAAAGCCATCAGATAAGTTCTTCCTTAGAGTATGCACCTCTCCTCCCATCTTCACCCATTGAAAATACTATTGAGTTACAGAATATGGCCACTTTCCTTTGGGTTAATTTTTTTTTTTTTTTTTTAATCACTCCTAGTGACTAATTAGCAGCCTGGATGCTTCCTTATAAAAAGCCATGTTTTCTGCACATTAGGGCATTTCCCCTTTCAGGACTGGAGACAGATGTTTAAAGGATGATCCTATCTAACAAAGTAACATCTGGCACTTACTGTCTTGCTGTGACTAATTGTCTGATATATCACCCCAAAGTGAGGTGCAGCAGAGCCCTAGAACGCAAAATGGTTCCTATAGCATCAACACTCCCAGTGAGATGAGAAACACTGAATGAGGAGACTGTGTTGGGACAGAGAGGCCAAAGAAAAAATGGAAGTAATAATACATGATCCATTTCATGATTATGTTTTACTGTAATATTTCAGAAATTAAACCTAAATAAGTATCAAAAAGACTACATGGGAGCTTTTGAGAAAAATGGAAAAAGTAATAGGCTTGCATAAAAACATGCCACTACCTGAGATTGTTATTTGTAAAAACAGCATTCATAGTCTGGCAGACCGGTCAAAGCCACAGGTTTTGGGGTACAAAGAGGCAAAGGGTCTGTGCCCAATATACTTGCCCACTTGGAATGTGATGTTGGGCAAGAGATATAACCTTGGACAAAGTATAAAGTTGGTGCAAAAGTGATTACAGTTTTTGCCATTACTTTTAATGAATGAATTTAGTAACAACATCTGTCATTGCTTTTAATAGCAAAAATTGCAATGGCTTTTGCACCAACCTAACATTTAACCTGTAGCTTGATATCCAAATATGCAAAATTGGGTTCATGATATCTTATTAGGTAGTCCTGAGAATTTTATAAACAATGTATGTTAAATGCCTAGCATAATGTCTGATACAGACTTACAGTCTTAAGTGGTTAACATTTATTGATTGGTTACCATGAGACAAGGCACTGTGCTAAGTGCTTTGGTTATGTTACTGAAAGCAATGGAGTAAAGGTGGTTCCACGCACCAAATCACCAAATGCTTGAGTTCATAGCCCAGCTTCATTTACTCTCTACATAACCTTGGCAAAGTTACTTAACTTCTGTGAACTTCAGCTTCCTTGTCTCTAGAAGGAGACAGACAGTATTATCTGCCTCACAGGCTTGTGGTCAGAATTAAATAAGCAGATATGTTCAATGAACTTAGACACAGAGATTGGCACACGATAAGCATTCATAAGTGTCACTGTTATTAGTATCCCTTCAGTCTTTACAACCCGTTGCTACAGATGCTGTTACTAAATTCATCTTATCAACAAAGAGGCAGAATTAAAAAAAAAAAAACTCTAAGTGAGCTATAGATCCAGGATTCAAGTAAAGGTGGTCCTGTACTTGGTCCAAGATTAATTACGTTAGATGATGCTGAACGCCAGAGCCCACCAAATCTATTTTCACCTTTCACCAACACGTTCCACAATGAACTGGCTTTATTACTTTGAGAAATTCTTTAACCACTCAGTTTTGCATTTGTATAATGGGGAAACGAATATTAACACCTCATCAGAAGGAGAAGATTTAAGGAGATGGTGTAGTAAATCCCATATTGCAAAGCCTGGCACATAGAAAGCCCTCAAAACATTTCAGCTACCGTAATAAATATTATTAGCAGAAGCCCTGAAGACCAGTAGTCATTTAGTGCTCCACCTCCTTTAAAAAATGGAGACCAAATTCAATTCTCAGTACTTACCCAGGACATTGCTTCATACCATGACATTGTCCTAGGATCTTTCTGAAGTAGCAGACTGCTTTGACTCCGGAAAAACCTTTGGCCATGGGAAACAATCACTGTATCTTGCCAATAAAGGACAATGTCCTGGCTTTTTCTGCAGTTTACTTTGGGCTGAATTTGATGATAAACAAAAAGCTGGCTGGTCAAGGTAGAGATAACTAGTGCTGAGAGTCTACCGGCAAACAAATGACTATGACTTTATGGCCCTGAAGTATTCAGCTAGTATAGACCTGGTGTACAGAAACAAAGGTACTGAGTGGCACCATGGCACTGGGATACTGGCTGGGAAAGGAAAATCTTTCAAGGTTAAGCACAGGGTGAGAGCTATCAGTGATAAAGCAGCATTACTTCCATGGGGGCAAACTGTATTCTCTGAATCATTAGCGTAACCCTTGTACTTTCCCCTCGGTGTTTAAAACGATGGTGAGATCATTGATTTCGCATTAGCGATTTCAAGTATAGTATGTAAGAAATATTACAAGCCTACTTCTTAGTTGCTTGCCAAAGCAACCTTAAGAAAGTGATAAGAAAACATATTGTTTACTTAAGCACAGTGATAGTCCTTTATATCCCAGATGCTGAGGAACAGCACCAAGCCCTCCTCACATGTTGGCAGTGCTCTATCAAGGATTCATGAGATTCATCAGGTTTTGATGGGAACTGAAGTTGATAGGGGTAGAGTGGGTGGTGAACTAGGTAAATACTAGCCTGGCTAAAATAGAGTTTCATTGTTCCGGCTTGACAAGCAGTTGCCTGTGGCAAGCAGCCAGAGAAAACTTGGCTAATTGTCAGAAATGGACATCCACAGAGCTACTGCTCAGGGTGAAGTGAGCTGATGCAGGTCTCATAAATGACTAGTGGGTTAAAATACAGGGGAAAGGAGAAAGACCTCTTTGGTTATTCAAAAATCATAAAAATGGCATCGAGCTATAAAAATAAAGCAGACAGTTGGCCTTAGAATAAAATTTCTTTTCTTTCTCCTTTTCTTTTTGTGAGTATTCCAACAATATTTTCACAGGCTTTCGCATGAGTGAGAGAATCCTGTTTCTGACTCGAAGTTACATTTATTCTCTTTATCTATTGAAAGGAGAAGCAGTGGTGAGGAATGTGGCTAGGAACATGCTACAGATTAATTAAAATGCTGTGAATAGAGAAGGCCTAATGCAAATGGAATTTTCAACACAGAAAACGTAATTAAACATGAGTGAAGAAAAAGAGAGCTGCTGTTCTTGGTTCATCCCAAGCTGAATATGTCAGCAAAAGCCATAAAATGTGGCCTTTCTTTATGAAGGCATATTTCTCATAAAACAACAGCGATAACCATGGTAGTTTTAATAATGGTAATGTGCTTTAAGTTATTCATGCTTTAAAGACACAAGAGAATCCAGGTTTGCGGACATAGAGCTTATCCAATTTGGGTTCCTGTCTTTGAGAAGAAAAATAAAAAATTACTAATGTACTATTGCTGGGGTTGCCAGATAAAATATAGGACTCCTAGTTAAATTAGAATTTCATATAAAAAGTGAATAATTTTTAACTATAATATTGTCTCATGCAAAATTTGGGACATACTTACACTATGTGTGTGTGTATATATATGTATTCATTTATTATATATTTGAATATGATATTCAAATATAACTGGGTGTCACATATCTTTTTATTTGCTAAATCTAGCAACCCTGCTCCTAAGGTCTTGGAAGAGTCCCAGAAAATGTGAGAGGAGCCCTGAATTGAAGCTTCACTAATTTCACAGTGAGCCTGTCCTTGAACCAGTGCTGCTAATTTCTGCATTTCAGAGATGCAGAATTTGGGGCCATGCTTAGCCAATAGTATCAGATTTGGGGAATCATATATTCAAAAGAATTTGGAATTATTGTTAAAGCTTACAAGCCATGTGCAAAAGGTGAATGAAGATATCTTGCACATCATATGGGGTAGAATAGAAGGAATTAGAGTTGTTCTGCTTAAATAAGAGTAAAGAAAATGATTGATGACCAATTTCATGAATCAAAAAATATAACATCTCAGAATTGAGAGAGACTTGACAATTTAACTAGTCCATGCTGGTTTCAATATTTGAATCTCCTTGATGACTTCCTCAGCAAGGATTTTTTTTTCTTTTTTTCTTTTTTTTTTAGACTGAGTCTTGCTCTGTCACACAGGCTGGTGGCATGATATTGGCTCACTGCAACCTCTGCCTCCCGGGTCAATCCTCATGCTTCAGCCTCCCAAGCAGCTGGGATTACAGGCACGCACCATGCCTGGCTAATTTTTTGTACTTTTAGTAGGGACAGGGTTTCACCATGTTGGCCAGGCTGGTCTTGAACTCCTGACCTCAGGTGATCCGCCTGCCTCAGCCTCCCGAAGTGCTGGGATTACAGGCATGAGCTACTGCACCCAGCCCCTGGCCAATGATTATTGGTCATATTGTAGCAGGTGCAAACCCTAGTTACTAAACACAAGTACATGTAGAAGAAATCTTTTTTCCTTTTTTCATCTAAGTAAAATAAAATCTGACTCTGAGCCTCATGCCTGTTGGGCTGGCAAGAAATTCTGTCACCATTACTGAAGGCGCTTTCTTCTCTCAGGGTCACTTTAGAGTTCAGGAGGTTAAAGGGGTAAAAGCCATGACTCTCCAGCCTGTCACACTTGCCTCTAACATCCCAATTTTTTAAGCCACTAGTGGTCCCTTAAAAAGTGGTGGTCTTTCCACATGCCCCACAGTAAACACCATGGCAAGACTGAAAACCCTTTGCCTGGAGTTCAGCCTTTCTGGGTGCTTCTTCCACTTTGGAGCTCAACCAGAGTGCTGCCATTGTGACCCAAAGAAGACCTCAGTCATCCCTAGACCTGGGGCACCTCTGACCTCACTGCTTCTCAGAGACAGTTACTTTCTGGCCCTTTTCACCAAAAGGCGAGGGTTGGGAGAGTGAGACATCACAAAAATTTATATGATACATTTTTTCCAATATATGTATCTGAAAGCCTTTCATATTAGGAAACTCACTAAGCCTAGGAGTGACCTAGTCCATCATTGATCAACTCTGACAGCTTTTAAAGTTGAATCCCTATATCTTTTACCCATTGGTATCAGTTGAACCCTGAGGAACACATAGTTCCTGTCCAACGTAAGAATGGTGAAAAACTTTAATCCAAGTTACTGTACAGAATTTACTGCTGAAAGCACCTTGCTGAGGGGGATTGTGAGGCTGTACCTGGTGTTTGAAGGGAACAAAGGCTTCGTTTAATTATTGCTGGGAAACATGGTGGCATTATGGGGAATTGTCAGACCTGGACTAGTCCATCTGCTGAACAATAATCCTTCAAAGGTTTGAAGCCCCTTGAGTTGTCATTTCTTCAGACCAAACACCACCACCTCCTTCAGGCATCTGCTTTATGACTCAATTTTAACTCGTCTCACAAATTGTTTTCTTTCTTCTGAGCAAAAGTCACTACTCCCATCTCCCTCTTAAAGTGTAGAGACCAGAAGTGATCATAAACATATGAAGATGTCTATGTGGGAAATACTGGCTAATTAGGCCTCATCTCCAGAGATTATCCAACAAAAGGAGATGGGCTGTAGAAAAACAGCAGATAACTAATCTGGATACAATGTTGATCTTGTTCATTTACTTTCAATTCTTCAATCTTCAAGTCTCCATGCCTTCAAAATGCCAATCTCTCCTTCCTACTACTCCCTTCTTTACATTCTTCACTGCTAATGCCAATTAATTTTTCAAATTAAAGTGGCATCTCTTCTAACCCTGTTAGTCAGGACCAGGTGCTCTTTCTGTATTCCCACCAGCCCCTGTGATGTCTCTAGCAAAGCACTTTCCACCTGCTGTTAGGATTGTCTGCTAGGTTCACCATCTCTCCGTGTTGATTTCTGATGCCTGAGACACTGACTTACTGGCCTGGAGGTTGACATTTTAACAAAATGCCTGGCACCTAGGAGGGGTGCAAATATATGTACTAATGGAAATGGATAATTTGTGTGATAAAACACTGGAGTGAACACCAAAGGAACAATCTGGGAAAGTCTCCTGGTGCTCATCAAAGACTTGAAAGTGGACAGAGGTATTGTTCATTGGGATTCTCCTTTCACTTATTCACTCATCACTCATTACATACAAGAAGAGCTCTGCCCAAAGCATCCCATCCCAAAAAAATGGACATGCATGTCTGCTCATAGAGTAATGAGACCTATTAGGAGAAATGCATAAAATTTCCATGGTGATCTCCAGTTATCTGATAGAAGCCTTCACTTGTTTAAGTCCCATTAGACTAGTATTATTGTGGTGGCCCAGGGATTCACAACAGTAAGACTGTAATAGAAACTAAAAAGGCAGGGTGGTGCCCAAGATGGCCAAATAGGAACAGCTCCAGCCTCCAGCATGAGCGACACAGAAGTTGGGTGATTTCTGCACTTTCAACTGAGGTGCAGACTGACACATCACAACTCATACGGTTGGGTACACCCTGAGACGAAGCTTCCAGAACAAGAATCAGACAGCAACACTTGTTGTTCAGCAATATTCTATCCTCTGTAGCCTCCACTGCTGATACCCAGGCAAACAGAGTCTGGAGTGGACCTCAAGCAAACTCCAAAGGACCTGCAGCTGAGGATCCTGCCTGTTGGAAGGAAAACTAACAAACAGAAAGGACACCCACACCAAAACCCCGTCAGTACGTCACCATCATCAAAGACCAAAGGCAGATAAAACCACAAAGATGGGGATAAAGCAGTGCAGAAAAGCTGGAAATTCAAAAAATCAGAATGCATCTCCCCCTGCGAAGGAATGCAGCTCATCACCAGCAATGGAACAAAGCTGAATGGAGGATGACTTTGATGAGCTGAGAGAAGAAGGCTTCAGTCGATCAAACTTCTCAGAGCTAAAGGAGGAATTATGTACCCAGCATAAAGAAACTAAAAACCTTGAAAAAAGAATGAATGAATGGATAACTAGAATAATCAATGCAGAGAAGACCTTAAAATAACTGATAGAGATGAAAACCATGACACGAGAACTATGTGAAAAATGCACAAGCTTCAGTAACTGACTCCATCAACTGGAAGAAAGATTATCAGTGATTGAAGACCAAATGAATGAAATGAAGTGAGAAGAGAAATATAGAGAAAAAAGAATAAAAAGAAATGAACAAAGCCTACAAGAAATATGGGATTATGTGAAAAGACCAAATCTACGTCTGATTGGTGTGCCTGAAAGTGACGGGGAAAATGGAACCAAGTTGGAAAACACTCTGCAGGATATCATCCAGGAGAACTTCCCCAACCTAGCAAGGCAGGCCAACATTCGAATTCAGGAAATACAGAGAACGCCGCAAAGATACTCCTCGAGAAGAGCAACTCCAAGACACATAATTGTCAGATTCACCAAAGTTGAAATGCAGGAAAAAATGTTAAGGGCAGCCAGAGAGAAAGGCCGAGTTACCCGCAAAGGGAAGCCCATCAGACTAACAGCAGATCTCTTGGCAGCAGCTCTCCAAGCCAGAAGAGAGTGGGGGCCAATATTCAACATTCTTAAAGAAAAGAATTTTCAACCTAGAATTTCATATCCAGCCAAACTAAGTTTCATAAGTGAAGGAGAAATAAAATCCTTTACAGACAAGCAAATGCTTAGAGATTTTGTCACCACCAAGCCTGCTCTACAAGAGATCCTGAAGGAAACACTAAACATGGAAAGGGACAACTGGCACCAGCCATTGCAAAAACATGCCAAAATGTAAAGTCCATCAATGCAAGGAAGAAACTGCATCAACTAATGAGAAAAATAACCAGTTAATACCATAATGACAGGATCAAGTTCACACATAATAATATTAACCTTAAATGTAAATGGACTAAATGGTCCAATTAAAAGACACAGATTGGCAAATTGGATAAAGAGTCAAGACTCATCAGTTTGCTGTATTCAGGAGGCCCATCTCACATGCAGAGACACACATAGGCTCAAAATAAAGGGATGGAAGAAGATCTACCAAGAAAATGGAAAACAAAAAAAGCAGGGGTTGCAATCCTAGTCTCTGATAAAACAGACTTTATACCATCAAAGATCAAAAGAGACAAAGAAGGCCATTACATAATGGTAAAGGGATCAATTCAACAGGAAGAGCTAACTATCCTAAATATATATGTACCCAATACAGGAGCACCCAGATTCACAAAGCAAGTCCTTAGAGACTTACAAAGAGACTTAGACTCCCATACAATAATAATGGGATACTTTAACACCCCACTGTCAACATTAGACAGATCAACGAGACAGAAACTTAACAAGGATATCCAGGAATTGAACTCAAATCTGCACCAAGTGGTACTAAAAGACATCTACGGAACTCTCCACCCCAAATCAACAGAATAAACATTCTTCTCAGCACCACATCGCACTTATTCCAAAATTGACCACATAGTTGGAAGTAAAGCACTCCTCAGCAAATGTAAAAGAACAGAAATTATAACAAACTCTCTCTCAGACCACAGTGCAATCAAACTAGAACTCAGGACTAAGAAACTCGATCAAAACCGCTCAACTACATGAAAACTGAACAACCTGCTCCTGAATGACTACTGGGTACATAACAAAATGAAGGCAGAAATAAAGATGTTCTTTGAAACCAATGAGAACAAAGATACAACATACCAGAATCTCTGGAACACATTTAAAGCAGTGTGTAGAGGGAAATTTATAGCACTAAATGCCCACAAGAGAAAGCAGACAAGATCTAAAATTGACACCCTAACATCACAATTGAAAGAACTAGAGAAGCAAGAGCAAACACATTCAAAAGCTAGCAGAAGGCAAGAAATAACTAAGATCAGAGCAGAACTGAAGGAGATACAGACACAAAAAACCCTCCGAAAACTCAATGAATCCAGGAGTTGGTTTTTTGAAAAGATCAACAAAATTGATAGACTGCTAGCAAGACTAATAAAGAAGAAAAGAGAGAAGAATCAAATAGATGCAATAAAAAATGATAAAGGGGATATCACCACCGACCCCACAGAAATACAAACTACCATCAGAGAATACTATAAACACCTTTACACAAATAAACTAGAAAACCTAGAAGAAATGGATGATTTCCTGAACACTTACACTCTCCCAAACCTAAACCAGGAAGAAGTTGAATCCCTGAATAGACCAATAGCAGGCTCTGAAATTGAGGCAATAATTAATAGTCTACCAACCAAAAAAAGTCCAGGACCAGACGGATGCACAGCCGAATTCTACCGGAGGTACAAGGAGGAGCTGGTACCATTCTTTCTGAAACTATTCCAATCAATAGAAAAAGAGGGAATCCTCTCTAACTCATTTTAGGAGGCCAACATCATCCTGATACCAAAGCCTGGCAGAGACACAACAAAAAAAGAGAACTTTAGACCAATATCCCTAATGAACATCGGTGCAAAAATCATCAATAAAATACTGGCAAACCGAATCCAGGAGCACATCAAAAAGCTTATCCACCATGATCAAGTGGGCTTCATCCCTGGGATGCAAGGCTGGTTCAACATACACAAATCAAAAAACGTAATCCAGCATACAAACAGAACCAAAGACAAAAACCACATGATTATCTCAATAGATGCATTTGCCTTTGACAAAATGCAACAGCCCTTCATGCTAAAGAAACTCTCAATAAATTCAGTATTGATGGAATGTATCTGAAAATAATAAGAGCAATTTATGACAAACTCACAGCCAATATCATACTGAATGGGCATAAGCTGGAACCATTCTCTTTGAAAACTGGCACAAGACAGGGATGCCCTCTCTCACCACTTCTATTGAACATAGTGTTGGAAGTTCTGGCTAGGGCAATCAGGCAAGAGAAAGAAATAAAGGGTAATCAGTTAGGAAAAGAAGAAGTCAAATTGTCCCTGTTTGCAGATGATATGATTGTATATTTAGAAAACCCCATCATCTCAGCCCAAAATCTCCTTAAGATGATAAGCAACTTCAGCAAAGTCTCAGGATACAAAATCAATGTGCAAAAATCACAAGCATTCTTATACACCAGTAACAGACAAACAGAGAGACAAATCATGAATGAACTCCCATTCACAATTGCTTCAAAGAGAATAAAATCCAACTTACAAGGGATGTAAAGGACCTCTTCAAGGAGAACTACAAACCACTGCTCAGTGAAATCAAAGAGGACACAAACAAATGGAAAAACATACCATGCTCATGGATAGGAAGAATCAATATCGTGAAAATGGCCATACTGCCCAAGGTAATTTATAGATTTAATGCCATCCCCATTAAGCTACCAATGAGTTTCTTCACAGAATTGGAAAAAACTGCTTTAAAGTTCATACGGAACTAAAAAAGAGCCCGCATTGCCAAGACAATCCTAAGTCAAAAGAACAAAGCTGGAGGTATCACACTACCTGACTTCAAACTATACTACAAGGCTACAGTAACCAAAACAGCATGGTACTGGTACCAAAACAGAGATATAGACCAATGGAACAGAACAGAGCCCTCAGAAATAATATCACACATCTACAGCCATCTGATCTTTGACAAACCTGAGAAAAACAAGAAATGGGGAAAGGATTCCCTATATAATAAATGGTGCTGGGAAAATTGGCTAGCCATAAATAGAAAGCTGAAACTGGATCCTTTCCTTACTCCTTATATGAAAATTAATTCAAGATGGATTAGAGACTTAAATGTTAGACCCAATACCATAAAAAACCCTAGAAGAAAACCTAGGTAATACCACTCAGGACATAGGCATGGGCAAGGACTTCATGTCTAAAACACCAAAAGCAACGGCAACAAAAGCCAAAATTGACAAATGGGTTCTAATTAAACTAAAGAGCTTCTGCACAGCAAAAGAAACTACCATCAGAGTGAACAGGCAACCTACAGAATGGGAGAAAATTTTTGCAATCTACTCATCTGACAAAGGGCTAATATCCAGAACCTACAAAGAACTCAAACAAATTTACAAGAAAAAAACAACCCCATCAAAAAGTGGGCAAAGGATATGAACAGACTTTTCTCAAAAGAAGACATTCATACAGCCAACAGACACATGAGAAAATGCTCATCATCACTGGCCATCAGAGAAATGCAAATCAAAACCACAATGAGATACCATCTCACACCAGTTAGAATGGCAATCATTAAAAAGTCAGGAAACAACAGGTGCTGGAGAGGATGTGGAGAAATAGGAACACTTTTACACTGTTGGTGGGACTATAAACTAGTTCAACCATTGTGGAAAACAGTGTGGCGATTCCTCAAGGATCTAGAATTAGAAAAACCATTTGACCCAGCCATCCCATCACTGGGTATATACCCAAAGGATTATAAATCATGCTGCTGTAAAGACACATGCACACGTATGTTTATTGTGGCACTATTCACAATAGCAAAGACTTGGAATCAACCCAAATGTCCATCAGTGAGAGACTGGATTAAGAAAATGTGGCACATATACACCATGGAATACTATGCAGCCATAAAAAAGGATGAATTTGTGTCCTTTGTAGGGACATTGATGCACCTGGAAACCATCATTCTCAGCAAACTATAGCAACAACAGAAAACCAAACACTGCATGTTCTCACTCATAGGTGGGAACTGAACAATAAGATCACTTGGACACAGGAAGGGGAGCATCACACACTGGAGGCCTATTGTCGGGAGTGGACAGGGGGGAGGGATAGCATTAGGAGATATACCTAATGTAAATGACGAGTTAATGGGTACAGCACACCAACATGGCACATATATACATATGTAACAAACCTGCATGTGGTGCACATGTACCCTAGAACTTAAAGTATAATAATAAAATAAATAAATAAATAAAGGAGTGAGCCACCACACCTAGTCAAGAATGTTGCTTTTTAAATGGATAAAATAAAATATGTTGAATTACCAAAAAAAAAAGAAAGAAAGAAAGAAAGTAAAAGAAACTAAAAAAGGCAGGGGAAGGGGTAGTTTTCAAAGCATGGCTTTCAGACAATAGGAACACAGGCAAAGATGGGAACATGGGAAATGTGGCAGGGCTTGCTGCGGAGTCTCCCTGGCTCCCTTTCTGCGCTGACTGCACAAGATAGGGCAGATACCACTCTGATAAGAGTCACACGGCATGAGCAAAATCCCAGGAGCACTTTGAAAGATGCAGGGACAGGAGGAGCATGGTGATAAAGAAACCACTATTCTACAGACAAAGATAAATTAATAACCCACACTGAAGGAACTGTTTCAACTCATCTGCCACTAGGCTTTCTTTTCAGATGTGACACCACTGACAATGCTTACAAGGTAGAATGAGATCAGATTTGCCAAAGGGGCGTGTGTGGGCTCCAAGCCACTGTAATCCTTCCCCAGCCGCACCCAAAAGATAAACTTTAGGTGACAAATTTTACTTGGTACAATTGAATATTTTTGTCTTGCTTTCCTAAAGAAGCTACCATCAGAAGTGGCTATGTTAAAATCACATAAAATGGGTATTGTTTTAAGAAAAAAAAACTGTGTTTTAGAATTCCAACTAGGCAAATTTTTTAATTTCCCGAGACCTTTTCTATAAAAAGCAAATTAAATCTATTTGAGGTAGGCCCTGAATGACTGTGATTCGATTCTGTTGGGGGCGTTTACTCTTGGCTGTGCCTAGAAAAGAAGATTCACAGTAAATGGCCTATGAGGGTGACTGCCATTTTCCGCCATGTTTTCATAAATGGAAGCAGCCAGGCAAAGAGCACAGCTGTCACATTTCCTAAACACGCTTCGAGGGTGGGAGCTACTTGAGCAACAGCCAATGTGACAGGCAGGTTGCCTCACACAGCAGATCTAAAATGTTATTAGCAACAATTTGAACTGTTCAGGCAGGTTAAATGCCTTGTGTTTATGTATAAAGATACATCAGTTCACTCATCTTGCATTTTCCTTGGCTGTTGATCAGTTCTAAAAACGAATCTGCAATGTGTCCGGTGTTCTCTAATATTGGAAATGGTCAGTGATCAAAGGAAGAGTAAAGCACACCAGATAAATGAAAGATTCACCTGGACCAGAAATCTGAAAAGGTTTGTTTAATCCTCTTCCCCTGTGCATCTTCCTGTTGCAGATTCCAATTGGAGTGGAAATGCCAGGTTGCTCAGAGAGACGGTTGTCCTTGTAATGTGTCTTGGCCAATTGGAAACTGGCAGCATTCCGGCTCTCTTGAGAACTTCCTCTTGCCAAGTTCCTAAGACATTTCCCAAGATTTAGTGGATTGGCCAATTGTACAACATTTCACTAAGCACACAAACTTTTCATAGCACATTCCAGACTTTTCAGAACACTGAGTTGTTAGTGAAATGGGGGAAAAAAAAACGGCGTTTTATTCTTGTCTCCTGAGATGCTTTCAAATGTCATCATCATGGTCTCCCTAAAAGAGTGAAACATAATGCAAATTCCCTTTAAGGTAAGACTAATTAAGGGACACTTAAGTTTAGAGGAAAAACAAAAGCATAGATGAAACCACTTTAACAAATTAACCAAAAATTCAATTCTGGTCCTTATAAGAACTTAACCTTTTGTTCAGGATCAGTTATAACAACATTAACTTCATTCAAAAAAATATATTTATCCTGGGAACAGAATAGAAAAGGTCAAGAACTAGATTCCAAAACTTTAAAAGAGAAAGATAGATCTCTAAATTAATAGATGAATTCAACCTTTTGGAAAAACATTTTGTATTTATTAATAAGATTTTTACTGTAGCAGGGGGAAATTACTAAATCGTTAGCTGAGAACCAATGGTGGAAATTACGTGAACGCCTACTTCACTTGAACCCTTCTAAAATTATGGTGTTGATTCACGTATAATTAAAAGCCCTCAGAAAATATCCTACAGCCTGTGATGGGGGTCATTAAATAAATTAGACTAATTCCGATTTTACAAATGCAATTGTAAATTAAATAAAGTATCAAAAACAAATTCAATCACAGCTGTTTGGAAGAGTTTGTCGCTTAAAAACTTCACTTATCACCAAATAATATAATTAGGCAATTACCAAGTGACAACTGAGTGATGATTATAGCAGTCAAAGCAAAAGGGCAGAAGTCTTAAACTCCCAGAAAAGTCACTCACAGACAGATCACAATCAACCAAAGAGGGTATCTATTGACTAATTTTGCCTGACTTTCAGGTCAGCAACAGCTTTTTGCCAATTGGTAACTAGACGCACCACCAGTGAATCCTTTAGGCACCATGGATGCAGCACCTAGGGCCTGCAATACTTTTAGGGGTCCATGAAAATGTTTTAATTTGTTTTAAAAACAGAAGGAAAACAAAACCTTTTAGGTTAAAGAAAATGGTTTAGCATGTAATGTTAATAGAGTCATCTTATCAACTCAGTCATGAAACATAATTTTTACTTTCAGGTTTATGGAAGAGGGGCCTGTGAAGACAGAAGCACCCAGGACCCATGAACTCATTAGGGGGCCCTGTCTAGACCCTCCCAAGGGACCCCAGGTGAGTCAGCTGCCTTGGTGAGGGGCAGGGACCAGTCGGATGTAGGAGGGAAGGTGGAAAGAAGGCAGGCTGAATGAAGTACAGAATGTAATCAAGAACTTTATGGCATAAGACTAAGGGTGTAGGTCACACGTAGGCAAGAGCTCGGTTTTACCAAAATGGTGGCAGGCCTGAGGTTCTAGACTACATAAAAACAAAAGCTTTGTTTTCTTCACCACTGTATCTCCGTATCAGGTGTGGTGCCTGACGCATAATAATCCAGGGTGTGTTACGGAAACTACCAAACAGAAATAAGAAAGGAATGTGTCCCGTCATGCAATTATTTACCCCACTTCTATAACTACTAGCACCAGCTCTACTGATTCCTCAACAATATGCGTCTTTTACATCCACCTAGATCAACTGTCTGCCACTGGGAGTAAATTCACACTGAGGCAAGTTCGGTGGTGGCTAGACCATGGATCTCAGTTAAGTCTGACTCCTTCACATACCAGGACTGGAACTTTAAGAAAGTTCTTTACCCTTTCTAAAGCTCAGTTGCCTCATATATGACATGAAGATATTTGTTCCCACCCTAAGTGTCATGAGGACAAAAAGAGACCATGTGTGTCCTCTGCTAAGCCCAATGACTGCAACACTTATGTTCCTTTTGTGTCAATTCTGTATTACCTGGCATATAACAACGTTTCATAATATTTCTTTACTAGTGCCCCTAAAATTTACCTCTAAATATTTTCAGTTGGCTCATTTTCCACGCAACTGTTAACTAAAGATATTCCTAGATCAAAAAGTGAAGATGAACAGAAGCCAACCAGCTGCTTGGTGACCCAACTGATTATTAACTTACACCATCACAAGGTCCCACAAAAGGCTTCTGCAAGCTTGAAGAGCAAGGAGAGCCAGTCCGGGTCTCAAAACTGAAGAACTTGGAGTCAGTGTTTGAGGGCAGGAAGCATCCAGCATGAAAGAAAAATGTAGGCTGGAGGGTTAGGTCAGTCTCGCCTTTCCACGTTTTTCTACCTGCTTTATATTCATTGGCAGCTGAGATTTTGCCCACAAGATTAAGGGTGGGTCTGTCTTCCTCAGCCCACTGACTCAAATGTTAATCTCCTTTAGCAACACCCTCACAGACACTCCCAGGACCAATATTTTGCAGCCTTCAATGCAATCAAGTTGACACTCACTATTAACCATCATAACCTAAAAATTCATAATGTTAAAAATTTTCAAATGTTTTCTAGCAGTATAGTCACTAAACTTTCCTGTTGTATTCTGAAGTATTGGGAGTGTTTTCCCTCCCATCTCTCAATATCTCAATGTGAGTAGCATCCACTTATTAAATATTCATCAGCTTATGTATAAAGCTTTCCCTTAAAATTTTTAGTATTAAATTCTATCTTTTTAATCTGAAACTTTATTAGAAACATTCTTAAAAAAGGAAAAACACCATCCAATGCCAATGAGGTTGCAAATATAACATCAAGTTGTTTCAACACATTGCAAACACAAATGGTCTAATATATTTAAATGGACATCATGCAATTAAAAGGATACCTATTGGCTCCATAGGCTATGTCGTCTAGCCCCGCCATCTATTTAGACAAGGATATTTCTACCCATTATAATAAGCAAATTGAATAATGTGATTTTCAGGCCTTGTAAGGTCACATTTCAGTTAATTTTAAATTCTTCTGGTTAATGTATGAAATTATGGTAAATTTCTTTATTTTAGAAAGTGTTCTGCAGTTATTCTGCATCCATTTGAACCCTTTGAATTAAGCCAATTAAATCCCTGTTTGCATTATTATTTCTGCTATAGGTAGGTGATTGAATTTTATCAATTTCTCCCCTAATAGCCAAATCATACATCTACTTACACTTAAAATCATGCCTTTCTCCTACGTTGTTCTACCTTTGGCTTCTTCCTAGTTTTTCTCAGGAACTAGTAACAATCACTCTTCGAAATATAGATGGGAAAATCTTCATCACTATTCCAAAAATATTTTTACTTTGGTGAGTTCATAAGCGATCTTTTTCTCACTAGTGTATATTTTAGATATTTAACTCATAAGTAAATTGGGCTTATTCTAGTCATTTCCACAAGGATTCTACTATTGGTCTTCATAATACAGAGTTTGTACCTTGGATGGCAATCCTAATGCTCTCCTGACCAGTTACTTTATTTGCAGATAGGAACTTCTGAGTTCTTATTTTGCTTAATATTTAACCGAGAACATGCCTGTTAACCTAATTTATATTATCCCTGCTCTGCTTAACATAAAATTCTAGAAAATAGACATCACTCATCAAGTAGTTCAATCAGGATATGCCATTTATGTTCCCAAGTCATTTGATTCTGTTGGGCTTTCTCTTGCAGCTGACAGTCCCTTTAAATCCTTCCTCACTTTCACCCTTGTCCTTTTACTTTTTTTTTCTTTTTATTTTTTTAATCTTTAAATTTTTTTTTTATTATTTTACTTTAAGTTTTGGGATACATGTGCAGAATGTGCAGGTTTGTTACACAAGTGTGCATGTGTCATGGTGGTTTGCTGCAGCTATCAACACGTCATCTAGGTTTCAAGCCTCTCATGCAGTAGGTATTTGTACCTTCTTTTCTTTCATATGTAGTCACACCTGACCTTCTTCTCAGTCTTTTTTATTTCCCCAGAGCAACTTCCATTAGGTTCCCCAGCTCTCTATGCCTTATTTTCAGCTGCCTTCTTAATTTTTGAATAATCTCCTACCCTGAGGCCCTTCTAGCTTCATCTTCAACTAGCTTCTGAAAGCCCCCTTCTGCTGGGAGCTTCATTATGCTGATTTGCCTGCCAGTTACACTCTCCAGGCCTCATTCGCATGAATACTGTCCTGGACAAATCAAAGTGCCGGCACGCTGTCTGTTTCCATCTCTTGTAAAGCACCATGTCTGGCTCTAAAAATAACATCTCCCATCAAAATAATATTCCTTAACTCAGTGTCAGAGCCTATCACCCAAGCCATGGCCACATCTGCCAAGTCAGCTTCCATTCTTCCTTCAGATTCTTTTTTTTTTTCTTTCTTTCAAGTTTTCTAGAAGTTCTAGGGCCAAAAGTCCCCCAGAAGGTGAAAAGGAAGGAGATATATTTTTTATAATAAAAGGATAGGAAAAGCCATTGTGAACATTGTAGGGTCATTTTGTGCTAGCAGCAAAAGGGCTGACTATTCATATGATATAGAAATGAAAAGATGGGTGATTTAATAAAAAGTTCTGAGGCTTCCCTGGTCTTATCTCCCATCTCTTTCATTTTCAGAAGTATTTTGAAGGGAGTTTACGCAATAGTAATGATCTGTCACTAGTTTGGTTCCCTAAAAATCTCAAGTTATCCAAAAGGATTTTTGTTGTTGTCGGCTTTTTGTCTTTAAAAAGAGTAATTACTCAAATATTTTTTAAATTTCTGATCATTGTATAGTACGTGAGCAGTGAAATGTGTGGGGTTTTTTTGTTGTTTTTTTTTTTTTTTTTGAGACGGAGTCTTGCTCTGTCACCCAGGCTGGAGTGCAGTGGCGCGATCTCGGCTCACTTAAAGCTCCGCCTCCGGGGTTCACGCCATTCTCCTGCCTCAGCCTCCTGAGTAGCTGGGACTACAGGCGCCCACCACCACGCCCGGCTAATTTTTTTGTAGTTTTAGTAGAGACGGAATTTCACCGTGTTAGCCAGGATGGTCTTGATCTCCTGACCTCGTGATCCCCCCGCCTCGGCCTCCCAAAGTTCTGGGATTACAGGCATGAGCCACCACGCCTGGCCTGATATGTGGTATTTTTTATGTTTTTATATATATACACACACACACACATACACATACATACACACACACACATAGGGAGATTGTTCAAGCTAATTTTCATTCCATTTACATTCAGAAAGAAAAAGGTCTCTATATTTCAGGGGGTGTCTATAATATTTTGTTTTTATGGAAACATTAGGAAGAGGAAGCAAATTATGCAGGACTCTGTTTAGTTCTGATTGCCTCAAAATACAAACTGCTGAGGTTTTATAGGCTTGCACTAAGGAAAGAAAAATACTTACCACCTAATTCCAGATATGTTGTGACTTATGAACCACTAGGCATAAAATCATTGAGTCTCCAAGGCAAGAAAGAACCTAAAGTAGAAACCAGGCAATCAAGCCAGTCAATAATGAAGATCAAAAGTAAAACTTTCATTCCTGAAGAAGCCTTTTTGGAAGTTTTACAATATTTGCCTTTTTAAAATTTATTTGTTTTGGGCCTGCATACATCTGGTCAGAATCTTCCTATTCCTCATTTCTAGTGGTTTTCCTAACTCAATTAACATTTAAGGTACATTATTTACAAGGTAATGGTAGGACTTGATTTTTTTAAAAGTTAAAATAATTATGTGTTATTTATTTACTTAAACAAAGGTCACACATTCATTCAAGACATTCAAATGTCTTCAGGAGCTAAACAGATGGCCTATTGCATTGCACAGCTCCAAGGTACTATTAATTTCTGCCGTATTCCACAGAAATGGCAGAATGCTGATAATACATAAATGGAGCTGGGAAACCCAGTGGACTGCCTACAGTAGGTAAAGTGAATGTGTAAAATGGCCCTGGATCAAGGAAGCAGAGGGGACTGTTGCCAAAGGAGGGTGCAGGACCCTGCAAACAAAGCAAATACATGTCTGCAAACTGAATTTTGGACAGTAGGTCAAATGTTTATGATTTCATTCTATAAATAGATTAGGGAAGTATTTGTCTATAGATAATTACACTGTATCTCCTATATTATTAAAATTATTCTACTGCCATGTCTGATTTTCGGTTTTTGTAAATTCTCTTTCAATTACCAGATTTTAAGGAGAATTTAAAAATCAAAAGGCAGTACAGCAGTGGGGTCTATGCTATTCCACAAGCAGATCGATCACTACTTATATTATCTGTTAGTACAGAAATGTAATGACAAATCTGTTTCCACAGCAACACATGATTGTTAGACTCAAATGAGGTTATTATTTAGACATTCATTTATTTATTTGTTTTGGGTCTGCAGACATCCTGCTTCTTCGCATCTTCCTCCTGTCCACATCTGTCCAAGGATTGTTCAACAAATTTACTTTTTCTCAATAAGTAGGCAAGGTACTCTGCAAGGTGGCACATTCGTTACCTACAAAAAGCTTACTGTTTACAGAAGTAACGAATAGGTACACAAAGGTATGTGGAATTGCTATATATCCGTTGTTTTTAAAATGCAGTAGTTGGTACAAAAAAGGGAAAAATTGGGAAATATAAGAAAGGCAGTGAATGCATCAAAGAGATATCTGCCCTTCCATGTTTATCCCAGCGCTATTCATAATAGCTGAAATATAGAATCAACCTAAGTGCCCATCAATAGATGAATAGAGAAAATGCGGTACGTATACAATGAATTGGTCCATTCTCATGCTGCTACGAAGAAATACTGGAGACTGGGTGATTTATAAAGAGGTTTAGCTAACTTGCAATTCCGCTTGGCTGGGGAGGCCTCAGGAAACTTACAATCATGTCAGAGAGGGAAGCAAACACATCCTCCTTCACATGGCAGCAGGAAGGAGAAGTGCTGAACAAAGTGGGGAAAATCCCCTTATAAAACCATTAGATCTCATGAGAACTCACTCACTATCATGAAAAAAGCACCCTCACAATTCAGTTACCTCCTGCTGGGTCCCCCCCATGACACGTGGTGATTATGGGAACTACTATTCAAGATGAGGTTTGGGTGGGGACACAGCCAAACCATATCATACAAAATGAAATTATTCCATAAAAAAGAATGAAATCCTGTCATCTGTGGCAAAATGGATGGAACTGGAGGCCATTACGTTCAGTGAAATAAGCCAAGCACAGAAAGACAAGTATCACATGTTCTCACTCACATGCAGAAGCTTAAAAAGTGGATCTCATGGAGCTAGAGAGTAGAGTGGTGATTACTAAAGGCTGGAAAGTGGGAGGATTGAAGGGGAAAAATAATATGAAGGTATTTATTAACACTAAACAGTACACCTAAAAATAATAAAGATGGTGAATTATATATGTATTTTTAACCTCAAATTTTTTAAAAAATGTAAAAAGAAAGGCATTGAAAATGGTCCTTGGCCGGGCGCGGTGGCTCAAGCCTGTAATCCCAGCACTTTGGGAGGCCGAGACGGGCGGATCACGAGGTCAGGAGATCGAGACCATCCTGGCTAATACGGTGAAACCCTGTCTCTACTTAAAAATACAAAAAACTAGCCGGGCGACGAGGCGGGCGTCTGTAGTCCCAGCTACTCGGGAGGCTGAGGCAGGAGAATGGCGTAAACCCGGGAGGCGGAGCTTGCAGTGAGCTGAGATCCGGCCACTGCACTCCAGCCTGGGTGGCAGAGCAAGACTCCGTCTCAAAAAAAAAAAAAAAAAAAAAAAAAGAAAATGGTCCTTGAAGATGGACCAGTTCAAAGTCATGTTAGAAAAAAGTAGTTGGCATCATGCCACACATAAAGCATTACATTAGAGAGGATATAAAGGCAAGAAAAGCTGTGACCAATTTGAACCATGTGGGTGGATCCCATGGAACCTGTGGCGGAGTAGATGAAATAACAAAATTATGAGAAAGATAAGTTGAAGTGTTACCTTGCTGGCTGCTCCTTTTTAGACTAATTTTCCTTCTCCAGGTCATTCACTCTTCTCCCCTTTAAATAATACAGTTCAGGCCTTGGACAGCTTCCATTTTCTATTCACAATCACATCCTTTATGATCTCATCTACTCCTGTGGATTTAAATGCCATCTTTACTCAGATGACTCTGAAATTTGTGTCTCCACTGCCTACCCTGAACTCAAGATTTATACATCCAATTGCCACCTATACGTAGAAGCCTAATGGGCATCACAAAATTAAAAGTATTATCTTGGTCTATTAGGGATAACATAAACAGAAATTGACTTCTCACAGTTCTGGAGGCTGAGAAGTCCAAGATCAAGGCACATGCAGTGTCTGGTGAGGGCCCACTTTCTCTTGGACAGTGCCTTCTCACTGTGTCCTCACATAGTGAAAGGGACAAGGAGTCTCTCTGGGGCCTCTTTTATAAGGTCATCGATCTTATTCATGAGGGCTCTGGCCTTTTGACCTAATTACCTCCCAAAGGCCCTACCATCACATTGAAAGTTAGGATTTCAACACAGTAATTTGGGGAAGACACAAACATTCGGTCTACAGCAAGTACTAAAGCTGAGTTCCTGGTACTCTCCATCAAGCCTAATTCTCCTCCACCCTTCCCCATACAAGTTGATTTTCTTCCAGATGCTCAAAAATCTTTTTTTTTTTTTTTTTTTTTTTTTTTTTGAGACGGAGTCTTGCTCTGTGCCCCAGGCTGGAGTGCAGTGGCACGATCTCGGCTCACTGCAAGCTCTGCCCCCCCGGGTTCACGCCATTCTCCTGCCTCAGCCTCCCGAGTAGCTGGGACTACAGGCGCCCACCACCACGCCCGGCTAATTTTCTTGTATTTTTAGTAGAGACGGGGTTTCACCGTGTTAGCCAGGATGGTCTCGATCTCCTGACCTCGTGATCCGCCTGCCTTGGCCTCCCAAAGTGCTGGGATTACAGGCTTGAGCCACCACGCCCAGCCTCAAAAATCTTAAGGTTACTCTTGACTCCTCTTTTTCTCTGATGTCAACAAACAATTATTTTAAAACCCAAAATTTGACCATTTCTCATCATTACCTTTGCTGCCATCACTCTGGACTGAGGCACATCGTCTCTCACCTGGATTTCTGCAATATCTTCCTACCATGTCTCTTTGCTTCTTCCCTCGCCCTCTGCACACAGAATTCCCAACAAAGGAGCCAGATAGTTCTGTTAAAATACCAGGCAGATCATGTCTTTCCTCAGCACAAAATACTAAACCAGCATCTTGCTCATAGGAAAGCCCAAATCCTTCCAAGGACCATACAAGCTTTCCTTCAGTCAGCTTCAACCAAGGGTGGCCTCTGTTTTCCCTGCAGCTTCCACCTTGATGCCTTCGTGCCTAGCATTCGCTCTTCTTGGAAGCTTTCCCTGTGGATATCCATGCAGCTCCCTCACTTTCTTACACCCTTTTTGACATGCTGCCTTCCCATCTGGCCCCCGAGTCTAGAACGGCATCCTTCCCTGACTCCCACACATCCCCTTCTCTGACTCATTGTTCTCCTTAGCCCTTATCACTGTCTGACACATGCATTCTGTATATTTATCTTGTTTATTCTCAGCTCCCTCTCTGATGTAAGTTCCAAGAGAGCAGAGATGTTTGAAGATTTCATTTACTTTTGTATCTCTCCCTCTCTGATGTAAGTTCCAGGAGAGCAGAGATGTTTGAAGATTTCATTTACTTTTGTATCTCCAGCATCTAGAACAGTATCTCCTAGGTAGTAAGAACATAATAAATACTTGATGACTGACTTAATAAAGAAGAGCCTTGAATGGTTGCAGGCAATTAAAAAACACTGAATATGTTTGAATGGAATCTGGAGAAAGAGTAATGAGCAACACATCCCTGCCCAAACCTTGAACTAAGGAATATGGAGGCAGAAATGGCATTTTGGGGAAATTGTTGAAAAGCAAAATGTCAGAAAAATTCCGATGCTCATGTTCCTTCATGATACTTCAATCTCTGTTTATTTCTGACTTGATTTTATCAGGTCAGCTTGGCATTATGGAAGAAGTAAAGGTATTGAAGCAAAAAAAATAACCTGTTTAAATTCTAATTTTTAAAAATTTTTAAATTTTTAATTAAAAAATTCTGATTCTGATTGTGAATGTCAGTTTCATCCATAAAATGGAGGTTGTCATTAAAATTCATTTTTATAGGTTATAAGGATGAATAATTATTAGTAATGTTCATAAAATATACAGCAGGAAACAGGTATTCATAAAATCTTAATCCATTTGCTTTAACAATTAGGAAAAACAGAGCATAGCTAGTCTTCTAAACTTATATGCCATTGGATAGTTTATTCACTAAAATTCTTGCTAATGTTATGGGTAGAAATTATCAACTGACATTTGACTAATATGCTCAGTAATAAAATGTGCCTGCTATACAATTTCTCCTTCTGTGTATCATTAGTTTTTCTATGATCCAGGCTTTCAAATTCCACACCTATCTTCTAACTATTCCATCAACGCTCAATGTCTTTCAGTATGCCCCACCAAAATAACTTTATTGAATTCAAAATGCGTTAATTTTTTATTCTGTACTTCTCTCATAAAAAAGCTTTGAAAATTAATTTTAAAATTAATTTAAACCAAAAGAGGTTAGGATCACTATATCCCACTCCAAATTGCCCATATAATTTCTGTATTAGGCAAAGTAGTACTAACTGATCTAGTGGTTCTCAAATATTTTGGTCTCAAGATCCCATTAGGTTTTTTAAAAAGTTATTGAGGACCCTCAAAGAACTTTTGTTTATATATGTTCTACCTATTAACATTTATCACTTTAGAAATTAAACAGAAAAAAATTTTAACACAAGAATATACAAGGATACAGGTCATTAACTATAAGAGCAATGACATTATCACACATCTTAAATCATCTGGAAAAACTCAGCTATATAATCATGATGGAATGAGAGTGGCAAAGGTAAACATCATGGCATTATTATGAAAATAGTTTTCACTTAGCAAACCCCACACAAGTGTCTTAGGAACGAACACCTAGGGGTTCCTGGACCACACATTGAGAACCGCTTGTCGAATCTTTGCTTAGTAACAAGTTAACTCCAGGCCAGACAGTGTGGCTCACACCTGTAATCCAAGCACTTTGAGACACCAAGGTAGGAGGATCACTTGAAGCCAGGAGTTCAAGACCAGCCTGGGAAACATAGCAAGACCTTGTCTTTAAAAAACAAACAACAACAACAAATAACCCCCAAATTCTCAGTGTCAGATAGGCATTGTCTATCTTATAGCCAGACCATCTGGAATATGTGGCTTTACCTCAACAAGAAAAGAGACAGAAAGGAGAAGCACCTAACTGGCTGTTAACTGCTCAGACTCAGAAGTATACATGTCACTTCCACTCACAGTTCATTTGCCAGAAGGTGTCACTTGGTCCCAACCCACTGCAAAGGAGGCTGGCAGACTGGAAATCCACTATACTGACCTGCTTTAAAACTTATGACTAACCAGCCTTCTCCAAGTACAGCATAGAGAATCATCAAAGTTGCGTTCCCTTCAGTCTGCTGAGCAGAATCCGGAGTCATGGTGTTTAGACAGGCAGTGACCAGCAGAGAAGTGGCAAGCAGATTCAGGATAAAGTTCACTAAGGGAGTAAGTAAATGATTGGATCCAGTTACAACATCCTTGCAATCTAAGACTTATCTGATGTATATACCATAGTTTCTTTATCCACTTGTTGATTGTTGGGCATTTGGGTTGGTTCCACAGTTTTGCAATTGTGAATTGTGCTGCTATGAACATAAGTGAGCAAATATTTTTTCACATAATGACTTATTTTCCTTTGGGTAGATACCCAGTAATATCTTGGATCTACTGAGTAGTTGGATCCCAGTAGATTGTTGGATCAAATAGTAGTTCTACTTTTAGTTCTTTAAGGAATCTCCACACTGTTTTCCATAGTGGTTGTGCTAGTTTACATTCCCACCAGCAGTGTAGAAGTGTTCCTTCTCAGCACGTCCACGGCAACATCTATTATTTTTTTATTATGGCCATTCTAGCAGGAGTAAGGTGGTATCGCATTGTGGTTTTGATTTGCATTTCCCTTATCATTAGTGATGTTAAGCATGTTTTCATATGTGTGTTGGCCATTTGTGTATCTTCTTTTGAGAACCATCTACTCATGTAAGACTTGTCTGATTTAATGAACACTTACTACCTGTGAGCCAGAGGCTGCATTTTTGGTTTCATTTAATCTTCCTGAAAACCTCATGTGTTACACACCATTCTTATACCAATTTCTAAGCTGGGAAATTGAGACACAGAAGAGTTTAAATAACTTGTCCAGGGTCTTATGGTTAGCACAGAGTGGGCTGGGATTTGAGTCCAGATCTTTTAAACTTGAGACTGTATTTTAATGGCTTGGCCTCACAGTACTGCTTGCCTGAGGCATTCTTTCCTTGAGGAAATCCTTCATTATCATAAAGGTCTTTTTGGAGTTTCTCAAACTCCAAATTGGAGTTGACTTTATCCCCCAAACTGGGTGAGGAACATGTGACCCAACTGTCACAATCCAACACCATTAGTGTCACTTGGTGAATCAAAATATCTATAAAGGTTGTCTTTGCTAAATTTCATTCACTGTGTCTTAACTATCTCCTTGAGAGTTCCAGTGTAATGTAAAGGACATGAGGTACTGGGTTCTAGACCCATCTCTGCATGGGATGAATCATATCACTTTCCCCATTTTTATAGATGAGGAGGCATAGATGGTGCAGAGATGTGGGAATCAGACAGACCGACTGATGCTAGGATCCCTGAAATGCCATGAACTGTTGCTGCAACCTTGGGCAAGGCATTTAACTTGGCCATGCTTCAGTTTCTTTATCTGTAAAATGGAAATAGTGATGTGATAATTTAAATATTACAGTGAAATGAGAAGTATATGGAAAGCACCCTTGAAGGTCCATGCACCAGATACATGTCATCCAACACTTCCATTCAATCCTTCTACCCTGTACCAGCAGAGTGTACCTAAAAGAGCCCCAAGTTCTGTCCCAAGAGAAAAACTGTGATTCTGTTTAAGTCTTTTAATCAAATTAATGCATCTGCAATCCCTCACCAGAGCATTCACCTTTGTAAATATAACAAAAACCCATTTGTATACAACTGTTTTATAATATTAATGCCTCATTTTATATAAGGTTTTATTCTTTCATACTTTTCAAACACATTGAAACACATATCAAGGTAGTTTTTTTCTTAGATGAAATGCATAAAATTTAGTCTGGCAGAGTTTCATTTAGATTTGCTCAGGGTTGTCTGCTTCCTTCATTTACAAAGCAGGTATGGGGTCTACGCACTACAGTACAGTGTTTCAAAAGACAGAATGCCAAGAATTGGTGAAAACATTTTGTGAAGCTTTTCAACAATATGTATCAAAAGCCTTAAATTACTGCAGAAAGTTAATCCTGAGTAAAAAAAATGTGAAATTATAGATATGAAAAAGGCTTTATATACAAAGATGTCCAACATGGGATTATTTAAATTAGTTAAAACATTGGCATAATCTAAATTATCCAAAATTGGAAATTAAATATGTAAATTAGGATAAATTCCAATTATGTTATTTTATGATATATATGAAAACTTTTAATGATATGGTATATAATTTAGGAACACACTCTGCTGAAAATAAAAGAAAAATCTGATTCATAGTGGATTGAACAAGGAAAGGTTTATTCTTCTTGCCTAACAAGAGGCCAGGGGATGGGTGTTGCTGTTTTTTTGTGCAGCTGCTCTGTGATAACGTCAGAATGTGGGCTCTTTCATATGGTTCATGCTGTCACTGACAACTCTGTGCTTTTTGTCTGTATGCTCATTGCCTCATAGCAGCAAGATGACTGCAGTGACTCCAGGTATTACATCTGTTCTCAGGACAGGGCGAAAGGGAAATGGCATTATCAGAGATGTCTCCTTTCCCACCTATCTGTTTCATTAGGAAGTGAAATATCTTTCCCAGGCATCCCCCAGCGGATTTCCCTTTGTGTCCCATGGTCCAGAGCTGCTTTCGTGGACACCACTAGCTTTCACAGAGATTGAGCAGTGAATTCAGCTTTCTGATTCTATAGCGGAGGCAGTAAAGGCAGAAAGCAGTAGCCAAGCAGTGGTATGCAAGGGAGAGACTGAAGTCAGGTTGGAAGAGAGGAAGCAGAATGTGAAAGAGCACAAAGCAGCTATCCTGAAATGTGGCAGTGTGCTGGGGAGGATGATTTCACAGTCCTGTCCCAGCAGCACGGTCAGTGTTCACTTCCTCCCAGGGTTGGGTGCAGGAGGTCAGGCTGCCTAGGGGAATGCAGACTGAGCACTGAAGCTGATGGAAGGCTGCTTTTGGTGCCAACAAAGCTCTTAATTTTTACAGCACTTTCAGTTTTGTATTTCACTGTGTCGAAGCTCTCCAATTTGTCATGTATCCTGGAAGTGGGATATGGTATAACATGGTGGTAGGACTAGGATTGGAGTCTGACATAGTTGGGATTAAATCCTATCTTAGCCACTTACCTGCAGTATGACCTTGGGCTAGGTGTGTGACTTCCCTCACCTTTGATTTCCTAATGTCTGAAATGGAAAGGCATCAGTGACAACAACAATAATTTTTATTATTGTATTAGCAGTAGGAGCGGGATGTTAAAAATTGCCTTACTCTTTTGTTCCCAGAATAAATATAGTCAAGAATGCAAAGCATATGCATAGCTACATATTACAAGTCAGCTGATATTATTTGAAATGGATATCAATGTATCAGATGTCAGAGAAAAGTAAAACAGCAGTCTAGGAAGAAAAATAATATTGGCAAATCATACAAATATTAGGAAATAATGAACTCTATTGAGACTATATTGTGTATCAGGAAGTGCTTTATTTGGGTTACTTTACTGAATTCCCACAGTTGATATGGTGCGACATTAGTGAGGATCAGTTAGGTTATGCTTTGATAACAAAAAACTCCAGTGGCTTACAAATTTCTCACTCATGCAAAGTCACTCTCTAGGTCTGAGCCTTTTACAGCACTGCAAGTTGCTTTGATCCGCTAGCATCCCCTTATCAGCACATGCAACCATAACCACTGAAGCAGAGGGTATTACCCATGTTTCTAGCTCTGAAAACTTACTGTTTTCACAATGCCCTACATGCATATGCTAGAGATGCCTTGCCCTAAACAACCCAACAATATGCCTCAGTCACCTTCCCTAGGCCTCCTGCTTCCCTTATCACCCTGTCCCCAGTCTTAGTCCATTAGAGCTGCTATAACAAAATACCACAAATGGGGTGGCTTATAGACATTAGGTCTCACTGTTCTGGAGGCTGAAAATGCAAGATTAGGGTGCCAGCATAATCAGGTTCCGGTCAGAGTTTGCTTTCTTGTTTACAGATGGCTGTCTTCTGGCTGTGACCTCACATGGCAGAAGGAGCTGAAGGGTCTCTCTAGGGCTTTTTTTAAAAGGACACTAATCCATTCATGAGGACTCGACCTTCATGACTGAATCACCTCCCCAAAGCCTCACCTCCTAATACCATCCCTCTAGGGATTAGGATATCAACATAGTAATTTGAGGGGGCCACAAACATTCAGACCATTGCACCCTCCCGCCACTCTCCTCTGGAGTTCTCCTCCCTGGGGGGCACGGTTTCAAATACAAACCCACCAATCCAGAGTCCACACCCCAAAGCACTTCCTTTATCAGGCTTACACTCTGGGCCACTGTAGACTTGTCCTTATTACCCAGGGCCAGATACCAGACAACTATGGACAGCTGCTGTGCCCCAGAGCCTGCCCAAATCATTCAGAGTAGCCAAGCCTAACCCTGCCTGCCCTGCCACCTTTCCTTCCCACCCAGTTCTTCCCCTTCCTGTGCCTCAAGACCTACCCCAGTGCTTCCCATATGCCCCCCTGTGGCATGGGGTCCCCTTCTCAGGACCTGGGAGTAATAAACTATCTCTTCTATGGCAATTGTTTCCTGACCCGTTGGCCTTAATACACCTGAAATGATCTACTTATACACTGTATTTTCAAAACACAAAGGAAGAGAGAAAAAACCGTGGAGAATCAGTTTTTGTATGCTTCCACCTAGACACACAAGCACCCGCTCATCTGCATTTTGAAGGGAAAGTTCAGTCTTCCCCGTGTGTATGCAGAAAGAAAGATAAGCAGAAATATAGGTTCTCTACCACTGGTGGAGTCCTAAGAAGTGAAGTGGTACACGATGGGAGGGGGAGGTGGCAGTGGGTGGACATCTGACCCTGGGCGCCTAGAAGCTCATATTTGATCCAGCTGGCCCTGCACTGGTCACTTAGCCTATTTTATCAGCTTCACCAAAGTTTACCTGGGTCCCAAGAAAGCCCACCAAATCCATGTATTCTCTGTGACCTACTTTAACACTTTTCATCAAACTTTTAAAAATAAAAATTTTGAGCTCCCTTTCCCTTTTCAAATTCCTAGGAATCTAATAGTCTTCCATGAGGTTTAAAAAATAATTGCCAGGTGGCCTGCACTACCTCTATTCTCTCCTTTTGTGTTCTGCAGTGATTTCCTACCCTAGATATTCTGAAACGCGCTGCTTCTCCGCGCCGCCTTTCCTCATTGACTATTATTACCTTAAGTATTCTTTTTGCTATTACCCTTTGTCACCAAGCCTGGCTCATAAGACAGGCCAAGCCTTCCTTCTTTTTCTGTAATTTCATATTTGCTCTTTTCCTCTATTAAGAAGCCAGTCCACCTTTTCCCTTTGTCATCATTTTTTTTTCTTTCTGACATGCTTCCAAAATGTTATTTTTCTCTCCTGTGACTTTTTCCCTTTTACTAATAGTATCTCTCTTATGGACTCGTCTTTACACCAAGTTTATCCTTACCTGTCTTGCTTCCTTCTCTGCCACAGTAATTTCTCATGAACATCTTTTCTATGATCCACTTTTCATTTTTATATCTTTTAAAACATGACTCCTGTCTCCACTTATGTTTCTATTAGAAATTATGATAGCATTAAGTCATTAAAATCTGTATCACTTAGCTGTGTCATTTACTGCCACCCTGCCAGAGACCTTCCAAAATAACAATATAGCAGAAAATTACTCTCATGCATACAGTGAAAAAGGAAGGAGGAAAGTGACAGGAAGAGAAAATGGAGACTGACCATAAAAGTCAATTCCAAAGGGCCTGCACAAAGCAAACAGAAGAATGGAACTGTCAGTCAGTGTATTTCTTTAACCAATGTAGATGGTCGATCCAAATTATTCTGTAGGAAAAAATGGAAGGTAAAAAGAGAGGAAAAGGAAGGGAGAGCAGAAACTTTTGCACTTTCCACTCCTTTTCCCTTCTGACATTCTTTTCTTTTGAGATTACTTTCCTGACGATATCCCCAGAATTATTTCTGTATTTCAGGAGTATTTACTGTGCATTTACTGTGTGCTGAGCATAAATGAGACATAACATCCATTTGTGTGGACCCTAGAGACCCCAGCTGAGGTCTTGGCTCCAGCTCCTAGAGGTTATGTGTGCAGTGAGGTTCAGAATTATATTCAACTGAAATTTCCAGAAATGATTTTTCACTGGGAAAGCTGTCAGATACTGATAGGAGAACTGCGTTTCTCAGCAGCCTCCAGGTGCTTCCCTTTGAGTAGGATGGGTAATACGGCTTCCTGGTCCATTGGGCTCCTCCCACAGCCTGGCCAGGCCAACAACTGGGCAAAATCTCACAGTGTTCCTTCAACAGGGGAAGGAGGATTGTTTAACTCAGGTTTGCAGGGTTTCTGGAGCAATTTTTGAGAAAGTGATGGGAGGAAAATAGACAGGCTTGCTGAGTAGCAGCTGCAGTCTATGTAAAACACGCTAAGAAAGAAAGTAGTGGAGGAAGATGACTTTAGCCATGCATTAAGAATGTACTCTTCTCTTTGTCATTTCCTTGAAAAAACAAAACTGGATTCAAAATATGCATAATTACTTCTGGTTTCTAGATTGTGTTTCCTGGGACAAAATATACAAAGATTTGATCACATGGGGCTCCAGAATTTATCTGGGTTTAAATTCTGGGTGACTTTAAGCAAGTCATTCATCTCTCTTAGAAATGGTTTCCTCATCTGGAGAAATAGATAGTGGGATGACACATGAGGACTCTTGAAAAGTAATTATTTAATTCATAGATGGTGAAGGGGAGCTAGTGACTGATAGCAACACCCACACATCTCTTTGGGCAAGGCTGATGTATTCAACTCACTGGCCTGCCCTCCATTGAGATTGTCTGGTGTTCACAGTATACAGGGTGTTAAATATTTTTAATCCCTGCCTTTGATGATTATTACATATAGTTCCCTGAGCATGGTGAACTGTCCAGATAACTATAGAGCTAACTGTGTCTAACCTTAGAGACAAGGATTATGGCAGGCAAAACTGTTTCAATAGAACCTTTTACATAATTGTCATAGTAAGGCTGATTTCTGGCTGGAAGTTCTACATATAACCCAAAGAATTATTTATGAGTGTGTATCATCTCTGCAAGTCACTTGGATTTCAGAATCAGAGTAAGGCAGCCAACAGAAAAGGAATTTGTTTGGAATAATTAGATGGAGTTCACTCCAGAACTAGGGACATGCTGTCCAGGGGATGAAGTCTTGAACCCTCTACCCTGACATCTTGGTGGTGGAAGAATTGAATTATGTACTAAATTAAAAAACCCTTGCATGACTCGTGGAATATGATGATAGGTTTATAGGTAGAGCTCACATGAAAGTTACCATGTGCCCTTAGCAACCAAAACGTCCTGAGTAAAAGTCAACAACCAGCTAAACAACACTGTGAATTTTAGCCTTTCTCACAAGAGAGCAGATATGATTTTTTATCGCTCCCCTGAGGCCACCCAGAGCAGAATATTTACCTGCCAGGGCCCTTCCCTGACCTGGCCTTTAACTCTAGTGCTATCAAGGTTTGCTTTGTGAAGAAATTGCTTAGAAGGTTCATGAGCCATGCTACTCAGGCTGAATAGCCACTATAGAGAAAAGAGGTAGGTTTTGCCCTAAACTGAGGAAAACATTTTGCTTTCAAGTTGACATCAAACTGCAAATTGTCCTGAGAAGCTTGAAGGCAAGTGCTTCTAGATACCCACTGGCATGCTAAGTGGGCAGCGGAGAACTCCTCTAAGACACAGTTAACTCTTCCAAGCCCAGAAAGATCTTGATCTTGGCTGGATGAAGGAGAGTTTTGCAGCCCTGACGGTAGAACTGTGCTTTCCACACATCCCTCTATTCTCATTTCCAACCAAGTGAAGGGATTTAAGGAACCAAGAAACAAACCTCCCTTAAAATGTCTAACTCAGATTGAGGTTACTGTTTTCTGCCTACAGGAGCATAAAAAGCTACAGGTACAAAAATCCCTGTGGAATGGTATTTTAGAAATAGAGATTTGAGCACTATATTCAATTGTCAAAAATCAGATCAATCAAATTGCTTTAGCAAATGGCCATGAAGTACCTGATCAAATTCAACTATTTATTTATACAATCCATTCATTTGTTAGACAAGTACTTATTGAGCACCTACTATATCCCAGATACTCACTAAGTGCTTGGGATATGTCAATGAATATAACAAACAACAGATATAACAATAAACACAGCAAACATTAAATTTTGTAGTATAGTAAAAACTGTTAAGGGCTGTGGAAGATAAGATAATGAGATTGGGAGGGCAAGCTGTAATATTAAATAGTGTTAAATTGAGAAGGTTAAATTGTGAATAGGAAAGTAGATGAGATTGAAATCTAGCTAACATCTCTCTCGAGACCTGAGATTTGATTTGGAATCCCAAAGAGGTTCACTTATAAATGACATTTTTAATAAAGGGCAGTTAACTTTATTTAGGGTGGGATTGCTGGAATAAGACATTTCACATGAACAAGGAGTCCCAAGGTGGGTCTCTTGTCCACAGCCTCCTTTTGTTTGCTTTATTAGCAAAGATGTGTTGAGTTGCAAGTAACTGGAAACTTTCTGTGGTCTACATAAGAAGATGGATTCATTGGTTTACATCACCAAGAGTCCAGAGCAGAGGAATGGTTTGATCTGGACTCTGGGTCTGTTACTCTGGAATTTTCTAAACTCTGACAGATAGTTGTATGTGTATCACAAGTGCCTTATTATTCTGAAACCTCATTTTATGTGTGTGTATATATATATTCATTGGAAAACAACAGAGATATGTATATGCTGGGCACTATGAAAAACTGGCTTGAGACTCATGGTTCTAGCATGAGACAGCCCTATGAAGTGGACAATGTCTGTTTTCCCAGTATCTATCTATCTATCTATTCTTCTCTTGGTAATATCTCCAAATTTTACACTGATGTCCATCTTTCTGCCACACAGTCTATATGCTTTGGAGGAGACTAACTTCACCTGGCCCAGAAGTTGAACCTATGACTCAGGCCCAAAGCCAATCCATTTTACCCCATGTCCTGCTCAGTTATGCACTCATGGTGTGCCCTTGGCATAATCAGAACAATGGGGCTGAAGATGCTATTTGGTAGGAATTTCTTGAATAGATCATCCTCATATTTTTCGCTTTTGTATGGCAGGCTGATATAATCCGGGTAATTGCTTCAGGCATTTTGCTACAGTTCAGAAGCCGGCCTGAAGACTATGTCAGCTCTAAGAGGCCAAAATTTAGAAAATTCTAGGGAAACAGACCCAGATCCCAGATCAAAGTATGCCTCCGCTCTGGAACCTTGGTTGCAAAAGCCTATGAATCCACCTTCTTATATAGACCACAAGATTTCTGTTACTTGCAACCCAAAGCATCTTTGCTAATTTAACAAATAAAAGGGGGCTATGGACAAGAGACCCACTTTGTTACTCCTTGTGAAACATCTTATTCCAGCAATCCCACCCTAAAGTTAACCTCCCTTTATTAAAGATGCAGTGTATAAACTGGATCAACATTTTTTGTGAGTCACGAAGAAGCAAGTTCTTAAATCAGTAAAAGAGATACTTCCAGAAAACTAAAAATAGTAGAACATATTGAATTAGAAATGAAAGGTGAAGATGTTAAGGCAGGCTCAGGAGGATCAATTCTAAGGTAATTTAGGGGAAGGAAATGACAGACTCTCTCAACCTCCAGCATAGTAATTGTTTCTTGATTCTATCTTAATGAAAATATTGTGCATTCTCTCTTCTCTCCTGCAATATCGTCAATGGATACTTTGTTCTCTTTTTCTGCTTTTACTTTTTGCATAGATTTGGTATTTTTGTTTTTAATAAAAGTGGAGGTGCTTCTGAGAATTTCTATTGCAACAGCAGGGCTTGAACTTCAGGTCAGCTGAAAGGAAGAGTGTGTGCTGTTTCCATGGAAACCATACCAGTATAATGTCAGGTACTAAGAGACATCAAGAATGAAGGGATAAAATCCGTGCATCATTTTAATAAACACATCCTACTTACTGTTATTTAACCACAGTCTGTGTACAAATGCTCTACCCCTTAATAGCCACTCTTCATAAATTTATTTTGACCACATCTAACCTTTCTAAGTTGGTCCTGATTATGCTGCTGAGTAAATAAAGATGAAAAGAATGTCCTTCATTAAAGTATTACAAATGCCTTATTATTCTGGACACTCATTAGACATATATATGTTTTAATTAGAAAGCAATATGATGGGGACTCACTAACAAGGGTTAACTTAAGCCCACAGAGACAGACAGATAAATTAAGAATCAGGGCTTACCTTTTGTCCTTAGTTCCTCATCTTATATGACAGGCCTCATTCTGGGTTATTTGTGGTAGAAAAAAATAAATAAGTAGTTTTTTCATTAACCCCCTCCTCTACTGATGCCTCTCCCCCAAAGTGTATTGCAGAAGTGTCATATCTGTGGGAGCAAGAAAACTACCTTCAGACCTCCATCTCCCAGGTAGCAAGGGGATGTAGTCAAGTGCTTTTCAACTCCATCTGAGGGAATTCAGTGAGAAGGTCTCACCGAGGCAACTTGGGAAGTAAATGTCTGTCAACACTTCTCTGTACCATCCTTATGTTCACTGTCCCCACTTCCCCATAAGCCAGGGATCCTTTGTCAACTGTTCCCGCCTGATCTTTCCTCCATATATCAGTAATCGAGAGGGAAGGATGAGAGAAGGGAGGAAGGAAGGGAAAATAGAAAGAGTAGGAGAAAGAAAGGAAGAAAAGAAAGGAGAGAGGAAGGAAGTCCTGATAGCACCATGAATCATCTTGGTGGAAGAAAAATTTTCTGTTCAATCAAAGACCCTAAAAGGAATGATGGTTGGGAAGAATGATTTGTGTACAGTTCCTAAATTTGGTTTAAGGGAAATTGTGCCGAATTCCAAATAATTTAAAATAATACTCTCCTAGGGCCAGTGAGTAGAACTCAGAGAGCAAAGCCTCTCTGTGCTGTAGCCTAAGAAATTATAAACACTAAAGGCAAAGGAAGACTTTTCTCCCTTCAGCAACCCATAATTGGAATAGAAAATGGTAGAGCTTCCTAATGTCAACGAAGTCACAGAGCCGCCCAGAACTAGCTGCCATGGCCAGATGGCCAGTGGCCTTGTGAGCCACAGGATAAGGAGGCTGGTGTGCCAGAAAGGAGCAGAGAGGAGAGGAAGCTTCACGGTAGCAATTAGGACAGTCACAGGCACTCAGTTCTCCTGGGAACTCCCAGGGTTACCTGGACCAGAAAAACAGTGCATGGAGCTGAGGGCCGGCAAGTCCGTGATTGAGCAACATGAGCCAGAGCCTTAGACTTGGATTTCCCTTTCTGAGGCATTTCCCTCCTGAGGTAACCCAGCAAAAACAGCAGGCCCAACACTAAATCATCACTAAATCAAGGAAACCTAGACTAAGAAGCACAATCCCACCCTCAGGAGGTAACAGTCAAGATGCTAACAGGAGAATTCCTTGCCTGATCAGTCAGCACACACACACACACACACACACACACACACACACACACACACACACACACAGAGCATTCATTTAAACTTACTTGCCTCAGATTTTAAATTTATATTTGACATAAAAATACCAACACAGCAATGGTCTACCTATAGCAGAATCCCTAAAGATGACCCAGAATAGTCATCTTCATCATAGTCATAAACATCACAGTCAATCTTGTGAAATAGTCTCATTACTCTTAAAAGAAACAACGAGCTTACATTTTGTGTAATCATTGGATTCTGGGTACAATTTTGATATGCAGATGCTAAATATTCCTTTGAGTTTATGATGCTCTTACATCTTGAGCTTATGCTCTTTCATCTTGACACCATTTACTGCCAATCGATTCAGACATCAATAATCTAGTCCTTTCATTTTCAATAGTGGCTAATAGTTTGGAATATGCAAATGACCTTCAGATGGGCTTCCCTTTCTACCCCACAGGGAGATTCCTTCTAGAAAGTCAAAAATCTGACTACAGCAGACTGTAGTCACCAGTACTGGAGAAAGAGAAAAGATGGTATTCCAGGAGGGATGGAGCGAGCTAGTTAATTATAATAGCACATTTTTAAATGCCAAGACTTCATTAGAGTTTAATATTTGAGTGAGTACTTTGGTTTATCATATTCCCCAATCTGATCTGCCTCAGACAAAAGAGTATGGATTCCAATACAGACTTTACTAGCTCAAGGAGGGTTCTGTGGGAGAAAAGGATTCAATCACATTGACTACAGATCCAGAAAAATCTTAAATAAATATTTTACATGAAGCCAGTTGGGACAGATCTCCTGGTCCCCATTGAGTCTCAGAGAATGACATGAGTAGGAGAAAATACAATCTGTATGATAGCTTACAGATAATTCATGGAATTTTGTCTTGAAGATAATTTAGAGAGTATCTAGTCCAAGTGTGGCCTAATCTTGCCTAGGGACATGTTAAGATTTGGCATCTAAAATTTAAAATGAATAAATGAAGTCACTTGAATAAGCTCTCTGGGACGCACACTATAAGGTTTGCTACAGGACTTTAAAGTCTAGTTCTCCCCATATCATTCATTTATATTATTACCTGCCCAGACTTTGAAATTATTCACTGAGCTCCTGAGAAAACCAGAAAATTGAGACCCACATCTGTTAAGTAACTTGCTCAAGATCACAGAGTGATAGAATTAATGAAGACATGTTTGTGGGAATAAGTATGGAGATGGATGAAAACAGGACCCTATTCAAATTCTCTTAGTCCATGAGCCAGATAGATTTGAGGATGGGAGGTCACAGACTAAGGGAAGAAGCCTTTCTCTCTCTCTCCTCTTTTCTACCATTCCCCCTCAAGCTTCCACAAGCCGATTTACACCAAAGTCCTAAAGTTAATGCAAGACCAAACCAGTCCGTCGCACCCAGAGTTTAGTAGAAATTCTGTTTGTGATGTGAGAGTCCCCTTTTATTTCATTTTTCTAAAGCAGTATTTTTCCATTGCAAAGATGTTTCTTCACCACTGGACTCCTCTTTCATGTTGAGGTCAATGAAGGCATAACATAATAAAACCTTCTTTATAGCCATGGTCATTATATTAGTTTTTACAACTCAGCTTTTGCCCCAATATAGGAAATATTCTGAATCATAGATTATATTGTAGATTTCCAAACTAAAGATGAAAAACAGATTTAAAAGAAATTTTATTGTAAGTACAACCTTAATGGAATTTGCACTCTGACCTCTAAAATATAAATCCAAAATTTGGCCTATCGGACTATGCTATTCTTCCTTATTCTTCATAGACTTGTCTACAAACTGAAATCAGCTCTCCAATTGCTCTTTCAGGAGGTTCTCCAGGGTCAACAAAACCTGAGATTACAAATAAAAAATTAATTTAAGAAATCAAATAACAAGTATTGCTGGGGTCAGGACAGAGTCTTCCTTTGACAGTCAGGTCTATATGCAGGGCAAATGCCATGCAAAGCAGCCTCTCTGTACTATTAATCTAGAGTGTGCTGTGCTATGCTGTGCCGTGCTCTGTGTGTGTGTGAGAGAGAGAGAGAGATGTGGTGTGAGAGAAAGGGAAGCAAGAGGGAACTCGGATTTAAAAAGAGGGAAATTTCAATTTACTTGAAAATTGTATTATCAGTAAGGCACTTTTTAAAATATGATGACATTTGCAAGTTTGGAAGAGTAGAAAGAATGGACATGCGGTACTGGAGAATGGAAAACCAGGAGGCTTCAGATTTATTTCCAGTTTAACAATATAAATGCTGTACTGTTTGGGGCAGTGACTGGGTTCTCTCACCTCAGTAATCAGCTATCTTTCAAAAGAAACCATTTTTTATTTATACTGCTTTACAAGATGTTTCTAAAGAAAAAAAATTACAAAATTAACACTTAAACAAAGACTGAATCAAGCATGAAAGAAATATTTAAGGACAAGAAAAAAGAGTCATTGCTAATGGCAAGTCAGCCACTCCCCATGGCGGCTCCCACCATGGAAGGTTTGCTAAAGCTTTCCACTTCTAAATTATAGCCCACATTACCAGCACTTATTTTTAAGAAAGGGTATGTCTTTATTCTCATTATAAATCAGTATTAATAAAAAGTAAAATAACAAGTGAATCTTACACTTCTTGAATTCGCTTGGGGCTTCCTTTATGAGCATGTTTTTTAATATGTAAAGTGACCCATAAAGGCCAAGATTTCATTTTCTTAAATGAACGCATTGTTTAAAGAACCTCACGTTGGTACCTAATTTAAACCCAAATGTAAAATTGTTCTAATAAAGGTTTTTCATAGCAACGAATCACAAAAAAAAAAAAAAAAAAAAAAAAAAAGCCTACCAAAGGGAAGTGGGTGAAGGGTGGGTAGAAACAACTAACAGTCTCCTTGGGCCTTCCCCACATGTAGGACCGCTGTAGAAACAAGCCAGTCGCTAGGGTTCCTCTGGATCTCCATCTGACCCCACTCCTTGACTTCAATGGCAGCCCACATTGTGGCAAACATCAGAGAGAAACCAGCACAAGTTTGGTATTAGGATTTGACCCAGGAGACTTACAGTCTCTTGAATCACATGCCAATTTTATTTGCAGTACTTGGAGTGAGCATCAGATTCTTATCAATCCTGTCTATGAAATGTTCAACATATTATTTATTCTTATATCACTCTGGGTTATTTATTCACGTTCTCCTTACAATTCAAAGTTTATGATCTTTTTTAAAGATATAGGGAATAGTTAGCATAGTGGTTTTGATATCAGGCACAGCAGGCTTCAGATCCCAATTCTGCCACACACTAGCTATGTGACCTTGGGAGACTAATTTCCTCTCTAAGCTTCAGCTGACTTATCTGAAAAGATAGGTGGTGATAAAAACTATTGTTATGAGATTTAAATCTGTGGAGATTTAACAAAGTGGAGAATGCTATTTCCCAGTATTTTTTCCTTTAAAGATGCCTCTTCTGCTGCTGCTGGCTCTTTAAACACTGGTGTTACCCAAGCTTCAGTCTGAGACCTTCTCTTTTCCCCCTATGTAGACTCTGGACTCAAAGATGGTAATTACAATGCAGCTTTACTTTGGTCACCCACTGTCTTGCCAAATTTCCTCTGTGGCACTAGTTCTTCTCCTCTCACTGGAAGACTATTCCAACTACAGATGCTCCTTGACTTACAATGGGGTTACATTCTGATAAACCCATCATAAGTTGAGGATATTATAATTTGAAAATGCATTTAGATGCCAGACTGCCAGACATCATAGCTTAGCTTAGTTTAAACATGCCCAAGTCATTTACATTAGCCTACAGTCAGGCATAATCATTTAACACAAAGCCTATTTTATCATAAAGTGTTGACTATCTCATGTCATTTATTGAATACTGAATGTGAAAAACAGAATGGTTGTATGGGCACTCAAAGTACAGCTTTTACTGAATTTTTACACCATTGTAAAGTCAAAATATCATTAAGTTGAACCAATGAGAGGGATTGTCCATATTCTCTTGTTTCTCTCAGATAACAAAAAGTCACAAAGTCACTTACATAGAAAAACTCAGTCATATCTATAATTAAAATATCCCCTATCATCTAGTATTCAATGTTCCAAACTCAATGTAGAGTTGCAGTTTCTCTCCTCTCTTGACTGAGACTTGCAGCAATTTAAAAGCAAAAGGAGGCCATGGTCAACTTTCTTTCTTTCCTCACCTGACACTTTTCCTCCTCATCCCCTTCTTACTGACCAGGATATCTGAGGAAACAGAGAAACATGAAGAAAGCAAAGGAGCTGTCAACTGCCTGGCTTGCTATGCTGGGATCTAGTGGCAGGATTCTGTGGACCTGGAAGCTGTTGACTACCCACAGACACCTAAGACTTAGCATGCCCTAAACCAAACGAATGACCTGGTCCTAAGAATAGGACCTAAGTCCTATTTTTATGACTTAGCATGTCCTAAACCAAACGAATGACCCAGCACATGCTCTTCTTAGCAGTTTTTTCTGCTTTGTGCTACCATTTGCCAAGTGAGCAATCTGATCAATCTAAAGTCATTCTTGTCTCCTTTCTCCCCCACCATGATATTCTATCTCATGGGTTACCAAATACTATTTAATACAATGGGAACCTCCATCTTCTCCAGTCTCACAGTGACTGCCCTGTCCAGGTTATTCTTATCTCTTCTGTAGATTCCCTTCATGGAATCAGAGCTGGTTGTCCACTACTTCCTATATAATTTCAAAGCAATCTCTTTTTTTTTCCTTTTGTTTTATTGTTTTGCTTTTTATAACGTGATCCTTCCTACTGTTGCAGCGAATAACTCCATGCTCAAAAACAATCCATTACTCCTTCTGCCAAAGGAATCATTTTATTTATTTACTTGGCTTATAAAACTCTTCACTTTCCATTCCCTGCCTACCTCCCAACCTTGTTTCTCTCATTGTAGCTGTCTCTCAAGAAACCTCCAAATAACCACATTTCCTCCACCTTCCAGGATTGTTCAAGCCTCTGTGTCTTTGCACATACTGTTCCTTCTGTTTAGCATGCTCTTCCCTTGCATCTTTACTTTAAAAACTCATTATCTCCAAAACAAACTTTCTCACTTCCTGACCAGCTGTGTTCGTTTTTGTTCTTCTTTGTGCCTAAAACCCTTTCTTCAAGTACCTCTCTGACACAAACTAGTGAAATGTTAAAATTTGCTGTTTATACTTTCTCCTCCACTGGACAATGAGGTTCTTGATTTGGGTAATAAAAATTCAAGAAAATTTAATGAACAAATGGATGTATCAATGAACTGAACAGTTGCATATGAAGAAAGTAGAAAGAATAAACAAGGTTAAAAGGTAGAATATTCTCTAAATATGACTTTTTGCCTAATACAAACAGGATAAGACTTTATTTAATTATGAGCTATTTTTTTTTTTTTTTTTTTTTACAGAAAGAACATTCTGTTCTCAGTTCCTAAGCAAAATTTTATTTTTTAAAACTTCTATTTATGTTCCTTGGGTTGGAGGATGGAGTGTTCTACATGGTTTTTCTGGCAATTTGGGGTAAGGGAAAGGAGGAATTATACAAACTGCTTTGCAAACAAATGAGCTAACCATAACCCCACAGTATAAGACCCTGGAGGACAGAGACTGTATTTTGTTAACTCTGTACTCCAAGCAAAGCTCCTGATTCCTTGAAGATGCCCCAATTAAAAAAAAAAAAAATACAAGCAAATCATATATCTCTAAGAATAAGCTCATAAATACTACATTTATTATAAAACTTAGAGCTCCAGGACACATACAGCACAAAATCTAATTTTTTAACATGTTTCTGAAAGGAGTGGGTCTTAAGATTAAAGAAAAAATAAAATTACTTATTAGAGGCATAGATCAAAATAGAATAGCTGTGAACAAGCAGATCTTTTCTATTTTTCTATCTTCCAAAGGTTTCTTCTAATAGTGAATGTAGAGAAGGATGAGAGGAGTGGGCATGGTAGGGAGGGTGTGCAGTCTCTGGAGTATTCATATTCACATTGGAAAAGGGTGGCCCTCTAAATACCAGAACTGTTGGGAAACAAAGGCTGTACCTAGACATTATGGTACAGTATTCTTGTCCTTTGGGTTTGCCCATCACGCTTTGTGCAATAGTATTTCCACTAAATGGCTTCCTATAACTCCTCCCCATATCCCTCCATACACATTAAACCCTCCAGCAATGTGGCACTCAAGAGGTTAACATCGTGGGCAAAGTAGCCTTGGTTCCTCCCTTGTGGGTATCCCGGCGTTGCTAAGCTAATGTTCTACACTCTGCTAATGTGAATGACAATGGCGGAATTTCCCAGTGCCCAGGAAGGAAAAGAATATCATCAAACATTCCAACATCTCCCAATTCTCTTTCCCACTCAGTGTCTCTATTGCTGTATAAATGGCCTCATTTTTAACAGAAGTATGACAAACACAACAATAGCATCATTTTACAGAAGCACTAAAACACATTTTTAAAATGCATTTCATTTCAAAGTCACTCTAATTTAAGCCTTTTGGAGTCTTTATTCTTCTTCTCTCCAGAAGCAGCCTCTGTCCCTGAATGCCACCAGGAGAGCTGAGGAATGTGGATAGCATCTGCCAGGGACAAGATGCGGCCTCCCAAGTCTTTAGCAATTCACAGGTTGTAAATGTACTTTGATTGTGCAACTGTGCTTTTACACCAGAAATTTGTAAATGGGCATTTGCAACTTTCAAATGGTTAGCATTTAATATCACTCCATTTATAATACAACCACAAATGCCAACATCACATTTTTTTTACCATACCACTGTTGATAGGCACAATTCAGAATTTTTTCTTAGTGCTTCCTTTTGTCTAAATATAATACAATATAACACAGTTTTGCTTACTTATACCTTGCCTAAAATCAATTTTCAATAAATCCTTCAGTTACAAATGAGTGTTTTCAGACTGTTTCAAATTACCCTGAAACACTTCCCACATAATGGACATATTTACTTTACAGAACATGCAGTTTTAAATCGATTTTGCATGTGATTTGGTCAAGCTGACAGCTCTGAGCAAAATGCTACACAGGAGTTGCTTGTGGCTATTCTTATGACCAAATATCTACTACATACAGCCTAGGGTATCGTAAGGATTATAGCTCTGCCAGTTTCAGTTTTTTAAATATCTCAGGGCAGAAGGACAGGCTGACCTAACGAGAAGGTCATTTGAATAGATTTTTTTAGTGCAAGGCACCACTCATGCCTGGTTGACATTCCAACCCAGAGAAATTTTTTTCATCTGCGATTAATGGACCTGACATCCATTTTTCCACTGCTTTTGAAAACATGTATTTCAGGATTTATTGTTAAATACCACTGAGATCATAGGATACTAAACTCTTAGGACTGCGAAAATACTGTGCCAGAGGCCATAGTTTCTACAAAGAGTTCTGGATCATACTAGGAAATATAAAGGTTCATGGTCTTTGTTCACTGAATATCACAGTTTCTCCAATATGAGAAACTTTTGTTAATGGAAAATAATTGCGTGAGTGAGTAATATGGTAAAACTATAATTAGGTGATGAATTTAAAATAAAATTTTAAAAGAGGAGCAGAACAAGGAGAGAATGAGATGGAGGAAGCGGTAGCCTCTTCCTCCAGTTTCATGAATGATTGACTCTCCACTTGCTCTGCTTCTACATAACATGCCAGTAGTCAGAAACTATAAGGATAGAACAGGAGTGTAAAACCCAAAGTTTTGCCGGGCGCGGTGGCTCACGCCTGTAATCCCAGCAGTTTGGGAGGGCGAGGCAGGCCCATCACGAGGTCAGGAGATTGAGACCATCCTGACTAACACGGTGAAACCCCGTCTATACTAAAAATACAAAAAATTAGCCGGGCATGGTGCCGGGCGCCTGTAGTCCCAGCTACTCAGGAAGCTGAGGCAGGAGAATGGCGTGAACCTGGGAGGCAGAGCTTGCAGTGAGCCCAGACCACGCCACTGCACTCCAGCCTGGGTGACAGAGCGAGACTCCATCTTAAAAAACAAACAAACAAAAAACCAAACTGCCCTTCTCTCATTTCACTGACTTAAGTGATGTAGAATTTTGCTAGTGTAGACAAGAGACGTCCCCCTAGTTAGTCTGCCACTACCAGAACATAGTGTTAGTTCCTGATGTAGAGCTCTGTGTGGACTTAGGCAAGTTATTTAACCAAATCACAGATTCCTCATGTATAAAACTGAGATAATTACATTTAATAATATATTCTTAATTGGGTTGTTGAAACAATTAAAAAAAAAACTCAAAAGAGCTTAGTACCTAAAAAAATAAACTCTCAACAAATATTAGCTATTATGTTTATCAGGAAGTTGAAATCATTAATTGCTTTTAGAAAGTGAATAAAAACTTACCTGTTCACAAGTCACATTGGACCTAAATATGATTTACAAATCTGTCCCTTAATATAAGCAACAAGTAACTGTGGGTTGGGTATATAAAAACAAATTCATTATGAATTGAGAAAAATTACAGCCCTCACATCGTAGTAAAAGGAAAGTGACCATGTCAACCTTTTTGTTCATTTGCTATCCTTTTTACGTGAAGTAGATGTTCTGGATGAAGCCTAAATACTGGTTAATAGTGACAGCGAGGAAGAACAATGAACCGATACATGAAACTGAGTTCAGGCAATTGTTTTATTGTAAAGGGAAATCAACTGTTACTAAACTAAACCACCACGTGTGAGTTACAGGTGTCACTGCATGAATGTGTTGACTGAGTCTCTGCTAAGAAATGAAAGGTAAAATTTAAACATAATTTTGGAGCAATGCATATATTTTTGTTTACGTGCACATTTTTATGCTTCCGTGAAAGCGTAACATCTTACTTAGAACATATAAATGATTAGTATCAAAATTAGACATGTAAACACAATGTGGGTTCATTAATTGTTCATTATTCCTGCCTGTTGCTGAATTAGCCTGTGACCAGGTTCCGGCTGCAGCATATATCACATGCACATTACATTAATCCTTCCCTCCACTCCTGTCCTGGGACAAGGGAGTCCAGGATGGGCGCCCTGAGCAATTCCTAATGGAGGCTCTAATTCCTACTTACAAGCAAACAGTAAGAAATTAAATCAATTCAATCTAAAAACATACAGTAGCAATGCCATTTCACAAGGGATGCTGTTTAAACAGTTAACTCGGAGTGAACTCTTCCTGTTCTTTGATTGGGAAGCGTTTCAGACCTTAATTACTGTGTTCTGTGAGTCTGTGACAGATCGTCCCTTTTTTACAGGCTTCTTGCCAGGATAAAGCTGGCTTTTTTTTCTTCTTCTTCTTTTAAGAAGACTACATTTAATTAGTGCTAGCGTAATTAACTCTTTGTGAGTTTGGTCTCATTTCACCATTAAATTTTGATTCTAGCTGGAATTAGCTGCTTCCATTGTCTTTGTAGTCATTCTTAAAATAAAAACAATTTGAAACATAAATTTATTATCTGTGTCAGAGGCAAAACTTCAAGGGTTTTTTGTTCAGTACAATAAACATAGTTATAAATTTAACCAAAAACATATAAAAGCTTATATAGGAATTGGTAGGAATATATAGGAACTTATAGGAATTTGTCCATAGCAGTGATAGAAGCAGAGAGAAGGGCCCAGGGGAACTCAGGCTTCATTATCAGTGTTCCCAGTTAGCCACACAAACACAGACAACTCATCTCACCTCTCTCAAATTTTTCTTTCCTCATGTGCACAATGGGATTAGTAATAGCTAACTCAGGGTTGCTGTAACCATGCCTGGAATACATTAGGTGCTCAATAATTGTGAGCCGATTTTTCCTGTCCTCCCCATCTTCCATCATAAAATAAGATACTGTGCATTTTAATTCTTTGACTCTATTGTAGTACATGGCAGAACGGCTGTCAATCTGACACACTTTCAAACCAGTAGCACCCCACCGCCATCCTGCTCCTCAGAGAGTGTCCTTTTGGGTGACACTGTCTGTTCCTAGATCTAAGAAGAAGAGATGACAGACCTGACTTAAAACAGGGAAGGCTGGGATATGAAAGGTTATACTGAATGATACTGAATGCTAGGAGTTGCAGAGCAAAAGGATTCACTCTTCATTAGTGAACCCCAAATAAAAATTGATCACATTAGGCTCACCATGACAAAGAATAATTCAATCAGTAGCTTCTTTTAAGATAAAATATAAAGTTTCTTTCTAAAAGTAAATTTAGAAAAAGTTGAGAAAAATTTTGCTAGCTAAAGATGGCTCTATCACTGTCTCTCTAACATTTTTAGAAAAATTACTGCATAGATTATGTAAAAACGATACACGCTCATTATAAGAAAAGCAAAAGTAACACAATAAGGAAAATAACAATGAAAAGTAAGAAAGAATTCACTAAAAACCTACCATCCCCAAATAGCTGTCGTTAACAAATAGAAAGCACTGTTTCAGACATCTCTTTCCTGGCATACATAGTAGTAATTTTGCTTGTACTTGAATTAACTGAATGAGAAGTAAAGAATGAAATAAACAAAATTGTTGAATTTCAGATGTTTCTTCAGCACAAGCAACATTAATTTTTAAAATATCTCTGAAGTTAATTAAAAGCATTATGAAAAATATTGAAAGATTGGAATTATTGTGCATTTTAAACCAAATATTTTAATTTTAGATGGATTCTATTGACTCCTGCTATAATAGCATAAAATCTGTACACTTAAACATAGTCCCACTTCTGATAACTTTGTTATTATATTTGTGTATTGTTAAGGTTTATAATATTTGCATTTCATTAAGACATATTTCAAATTTTAGTCACATCTAAATGGATTAAATGTTCATCAGTTAAGTGCTCATATAGTATTTTTATTATATTTTCTTCATTTCAAAAGTTTTTATTTTAATTTATCTCTTGCTCAACTGGCTTATTTCATCTAATCAAAACTGGCTTATTTGTTTATAAGTACTGTACTCCTAAAGTTCTTGTGCATATTTTTGTTCGTTATGCTTCAAGGATAACCTGTTTATGTGAAAATCATTGAGGCACACATTTTCCCAGAATGTCACACATACTGTTTTCTAGTATTGAGTGTTTAGGGAAAAATCTAATACAGATGTAAAGTAAAGAAAATGTGAGACAATGCACAGGGGTATTCATTATACCATGCAAACACTAACCAAAGAAAGCTAACATCGTGGGACTAATATCAGACAAAGCAGATCTTAAAGAAGCATTATTAAAAATAAAGAGGGATACTTTGTCATGTTCAAAAGTTCAATACCCAAGAAAGATAAAATAATTGCATAACTGTATATGCTTAATAAAATATTCTCAAAATCTAAAAAAATCTATAGGAGAGAACTAGATAAATCCATGATCATAGTAGATTTTGACATATCTCTTTTAATATCTGAAAGAACAAGTAGATACTAAAATATCATAGAGACATAGAAGATTTGAACATTATTAATAAACTAGACCTATGTGACATATGTAGAATGCTGCTTATAATAACTATAGAATGCACATCATTTTAAGGCAAACTGAACACTTACCAAAATTGACAATATGCTTGGCTATAAAACATACATAAACACACTTAAAGAGATAGAAATAAAGGGAAAATATGCTCTGACTACAGTAGAATTAATATTGAAATCAATGACAAAAAATAACTAGAAAATTCTCAAATATTTGGAATTTATGCAATGTACTTCTAAATGGCACATGGGTAAAAGAAAGGAAGTCACAAAGGGAATTAGAAAATGTGTTTAAGTAAAACAAAAACATCAAAACTTGCGATTTGTAGCAAAAGCAATATTTAGAGTGATATATTTAGCCTTAAAGTATATGTGTATTACAGAAATAAGGCAAAAAGTACTAAATGATTAAGTTCCACTTTCAAAAAAACAGCAAGTTAAATGCAAAGAAAGGAAATAATAAAGGTAGGAGCATAAATTAATGAAACAGAAAATTCACACATAATAGAGAAAATCCACCAATCCAAAAACGTATCCTCTTAAAAACAAGTTAAAATTGATAAACTCCTAGCAAGACTTATCAAAGTTAAAAATCAAATGAGGGAAGAAGGTAAGTACTACCAAATCTAAGAATGTAAAAAAGGCATTTCTATAGCCCCTACAAGCATTTTAAAATGAAGATATTATGAACAAACTTATGTAAATAAATTTTGGAATCTAAAAGAGATTTTTCTTTAAAAATATAGCTTATCAAAGCTGACATAAGAAAAAATGAAAAAAGAGAAAAATCCTCTCTATAAAATAAGTTGAGTCCTTTAAAAAATTTTATCACAGAGAAAATTCCATATGGCTTTATTGATAAACTCCACCAGCATTTAAGAAACACAGAATAGTAATCTTACATCTAATCTAAGAGACAATAAAAAAAGAGGCACCACAACCCAAAGTGATTTCTAATTTGGTCAGCAAAACCTTGTTACCAAAGCTTCACAAGGACATTGCATGAAAGAAAAACTGTATGAATCTCTCTTAAGAACATAGATGCATGAGACCACAAACACCACAACTAGCCAAAGCAACCCTGAGAAAGAAGGACAAAGCTGGAGGCATCACACTTGCTGATTTCAAATTATATCACAAGCTTTCTAAACAAAACAGTGTGGTACAGGCATAAAAACAGACACATAGATGGATGGAACAGAAGCAAGACCCCAGAAATAAATCCACACATATATAGTCATCTAATTTTTGACAAGGGCACCAAGAAAACACCATGGGGAAAGTATAGTCTTTTCAATAAATGGTGTTGGAAAAACTGAACATTCACATACAAAGAGTGAAATTGGCCCCCTATTTCATACTACTCACAAAAATTAACTCAAAATGGGTGAAAGACTTAAATGCAAGATTGAAACTCCTGGAAGAAAACATAGGGAAAAGTTCTTTGACATAGGCAGTGACTTTTTTTTTTTAATTTGCTACCAAAAGCACTAGTAACAAAAACAAAAATAAATACATGGGCCTACATCAAACTAAAAAAAATTTGCACAGGAAACAATCAACAAAATGAAAAAGTAACCTACAGAATGGTAAAAAATATTTATATTTATAAACCATATATCTGATAAGGAGTTAATGGCCAAAATATGTCAGGAACTCATGCAACTCAATGGCAGAAATAAAAAATAAAAAATAACTGATTTAAAAATGGGCAAAGTACTTGAACAGACATTTTTCCAAAGAAAACACACAAATGGTCAACAGGCACATGAAAAGATGCTCAATAGCACTAATTATCAGAGGGATGCAAATCAAAACCACAGTGAGATATACCTCATAACTGTTCGAATGACTATTATCAAAAAGACAAGAGACAGCAAGTGATGGTGAGGATGTAGGGAAAAGAGAATCCTGGGGCATTGTTGGCAGGAATGTAAATTGGTACAGCTATTATGGAAAACAGTATAGAGATTCATCAAAAATTTTAAAATAGAACTACCATATGACCCAGCAATCCCATTTCTGGGTATATATCTAAAGGCCATGAAATCAATATGTCAAAGAGATATCTGCAGTCTCATGTACTTTGCAGCATTATCACAATAACCAAGATGTGGAAACAACCTAAATGTCCATTAATAGATGAATGGATAAAGAAAATGGGATACATGCACACACACGTGTGCACACACATACACACACACTGAGACACACAGAGAAATAATATTCGCTATAAAAAAGAAAGAAATTCTGCCATTTGAAACAACATAGGAAAACTTTGAAGGCATTATGCTAAGTGAAATAAGTCAAAGAGAGAAAACAAACATCTGATTTCACTTATACATGGAATCTTAAGAAATCTCATAGAAATAGATAGTAGGATGGTGGTTGCAGGGGCTGATGGATGAGAGAAAAGGGAAAATGCTATACATTTTCAGTTAAAAGATTGACAAGTCCTAGGGATAGGGATCTGATGTACAGCATAGTGACTATAGTTAATAATACTGTATTATATACTTAAAATTTGCTAAGAGAGTAGATTTTAAATGTTCTTGCCACACCAAAGAAAAACTGGTGATGGATGTGTTGACTAACTGGACTGCACTGATGATTTCACAATATATACATATATAACATCATGTATAACTTGAATATATATAATTTTATCCATCAATGATGCCTCAAGTTAGAAAAAAGAACATATTGAGCAAACCCAACAAAGTACTTATATCTATAATAAATCCAAAAACTCTATAAATCAAAAAGCAGACCCAATAAGAGTATGGACAAAAGACTTGAAGATGTTTCAATTTCTTATTGCTGCTGTAATTGCTGCACACCTAGTGGATGAAAGCAACACAAATGTATTATCTTACAGTGCTATAGTTTAGAAGTAGGAATGAGTTTCACCCTGCTAAAATCAAGGTGTAAGCATTCCTGCATTCCTTCTGGAGGCTTTAGGGGAGAATCCGTTTCCTTGCCTTTTCTGGCTTCTAGAGGCTACCTGCATTTCTTGGCTCACAGCCCTCTTCTGTGACCTTCACAGCCAGAAATATTGGACTGCATGCTTCTCACACTGCCATCTCTGTTTCTCTCTTCCAACACCCTTCTCCACTTTTAAAGACCCTTGTGGTTACTCTAGACTCACCTAGATAATCCAGGATAATCTCTCTGTTTTACAGTCAGTTGATTAGCAACCTTATTTGATTAGCAACCTTCATTCTATCCGCAACCTTAATTCCCCTTTGCCATGTAACTGGACATATTCACAGGTTCCAGGAATTAGGAAATAGACATCTCTGGGAAGACATTTTTCAAATGACTGCAAAACACATTACAAAAGAAGACATACAAACAGCCAGTAAAAATATTAGAAAGTGTTCAACCTCATTCGTCATTAGGGAAATACAAATTAAAATCAAAATGACATATCACTATACTTCACCAGAATGGTTAATATTTTAAAACGTGGAGAGGATATAGAACAACAGAAGTTCACAAATATTGCTGATGGGATTTTAAAATTGGTGCAACCACTTTGAAAAACTAACAGTATCTACTAAAGCATAAAATATACTCTCCTACCAGGCAGTTTCACCCCCAGATATACACCCGCCAAGAATGTATACATATGTGTACCAAATGACATTTATGCAGATATTCAAAGCAGCCACAAAGAAGAAACAACCCAAATGCTTATATAAAATAGAATGAATAAGAAATAGATGGGATATTATATAGAAATAAAGATAAACTTCTGCTATGCAGTAACAACATGGGTGAATCTCATAAACATAATGTTGAGTGAATAAAATCAGACACAAAAAGAGATCTATTACAGAATTCTGTCTCTCTATATATATAATCCAAAAGCAGGCAAGACTAATCTATTTTAATAGAAATCAGAAGAGCTGTTAGCTTTGCAGATGTTATACTTGAAAGAGGGCATGAATGAAGCTTTGGGGTATTGGTGATGTTCTAGTAAAAATATACTGATTTTTACAATACTTTATGTATGTTACATTTCAAGAAAATGTTCAATAAATCTATATTGTCTAGAATTGTATATACTCTGTGTCAAAAACTTGGCAATGTCGTTAGCTTTCAAGGATATAATGAAAACAGATTCCGGATTAAGCAGGCCCTAGCACTAAGACAGATCTCACAGTGGACAGACACTTCCCTGTCAGAAGAGCAAAATACCAAAAGGCAAGAGGTTAAACTGAATTAAAGTTTATCTATTCTTGAATCAAATGAAAATGTTACAGACCCCAGAGATTATTCTTATATTTGGACATTTTCAGTGACCTAAAAGTAGCCATTTGAAATTAGTTAAATAACATTATTTTCAACCTTTTAAAATGAGGGTTTTTGCCTTTTTATGAGAAATTGGCATTTTCATCATTGAGGAGGTACACAACCTCCTTGACACAATGATTCATTGGAATGAAACCATTTCCATTTTTAAAAAATTATGTGCTTACCAAAAGCCCAGCCATGATCTGCAGACAGAAAAAGAACAGCAAAAATGTGTGCCCACAGGGGAAAAAAAGAAAGGAAATTTCAAAACTGAAAAACCAGAAATCAAAAGCATTATAATGAGAATTTCCACAGTAACATGACTAAGCCCCTAATTCCTATCTTGGTTTTGGCTTTAATATTTTTATATCATCATATATAGGTGTGGAGAACAATAATAATAAATACTATTTTATTTTTATATGGCACATTTTATGTTTGTAAAGAACTTGTATATTGGCATGTTTTCTTGAAAATCAGTGTCTTTTGAATCAGATCCACCTTGGTTCAAATCCCAGTCATGCCCTTGTAAGTTATTTAACTTTGACAAGTTTTTAAATTGTACTTCAATTACTTTATGTGCACATTGGCAATAACTACCCAAAACAGATTTATGAGAAGACTGACTGAGGTAATATACGTAAGTCCATGGCATATGTATAATGGAAAAATAATGTAAAGTTCACGGCACATAGTAGGCACTTAATAAATGATAACACTTGGTATGATCGCCTCATTTGACTTCTACAACAACCTATGAGGGCAGGGACTGTGTTGGTTACCTACCAAAATGCCTACCGCATATTAGGCATTCAGTAAATTTTTTTTTAACTTTTATTTCAGGTTTCAGGGGAATGTGTGCAGGTTTCCTATATAGGTAAATTACATGTCATGGGGCTTGGTGCACGGATTATTTTGTCACCCCAGCAATAAGCATAGTACCGGTACTGTAGGTAGTTCTTTAAGCCTCTCCCTCCTAGGCCCCGGTGTCTGTCATTCCCTCCTTTGTGTTCATGTGTACTCAATGTTTAGCTCCCATTTATAACTGAGAAAATGTGGCTTTTGGTTTTCTGTTCCTGCATTAGTTAGCTCAGGATTATGGCCCCAGCTCCATCCATGTTGCTGCAAAGGACATGATCTCCTTCTTTTGTATGGCTGTGTCCTGTTCCAGGGTGTATATTTACCAGATTTCTTTATCCAGTCTACCATTGGGTGGGCATTTAGATTGATTCTATGACTTTGCTATTGTGAATAGTGCTGTGATGAACATACGTGTGCATGCATCTTTATATAACCAATAACATCATTACTGGGACAAAATGGTACTTCTGCCTTAAGTTCTTTGAGAAATCACCACACTGCTTTCCGCAATGGCTGAACTAATTTACATTCCTACCAGCAGTGTATAAGTGCTCCCTTTTCTCTGCAATCTTGACAGTATCTGCTATTTTTTGACATTTTAGTAATGGCCATTCTGACTAGTATGAGATGCTATCTCATTGTGGTTTTCATTTGCATTTCTCTAATGATTAGTGATGTTAAGTATTTTCTTCATATGCTGTTGGCAATGTGTATGTCTTCTTTTGAAAAATGTCTGCTCATGTCCTTTGCCCATGTTTTAATGGGGTTGTTTTTTGCTTGTTAATTTGTTTAAGTTCCTTATAGATTCCAGATGTTAGACTTTTGTCAGATGCATAGTTTGAAAATATTTTCTCCTATTTGTTAAGTTGTCTGTTTATTAATAGTTTCTTTTGCTGTGCAGAAGTTCTTTAATTTAATTAGGTCCCATCTATCCATTTTTGTTTTTGTTGCAGTTGCTTTTGGCATCTTCCTTATGAAATATTTGCCAGATCCTATGTCCAGAATAGTATTTCCTAGGTCATCTTCCAGGCTTTTTATAGTTTTAGGTTATACATTTAGGTACTTAATCCATCTTGAGTTGATTTTTGTATATGGTGTAAGGAAGGGGTCCAGCTTCAATCTTCTGCATGTGATCTAACCAGTTATCCCAGTGTCATTTATTGAATAGAGAGTCCTTTCCTCCTAGCTTGTTTTTGTTGAGTTTGTCCAAGGTCTGTTGGTTGTAGGTGTGCAGCTTTATTTCTGGTCTCTCTATTCTGTTCCATTGGTTTATGTGTCTGTTTTTGTACCAGTACCAAGCTGTTTTGGTTACTGTAGCCTTGCAGTATAGTTTGAAGTGAAGTAACATGATGTCTCTAGCTTTGTTCTTTTTCTTAGGATTGCCTTGGCTATTCAAGCTATTTTTTGGTACCTTATGAATTTTAATATATTTTTTTCTAATTCTGTGAAGAATGTCATTGGTAATTTGATAGGAATAGTATTGAATCTGTAAATTGCTTTGGGCAGTATGGCCATTTTAATGATATTGATTCTTCCTATCCATGACCATGGAATGTTTTTCAATTTGTTTGTGTTATCTCTGATTTCTTTGAGCAGTGTTTTGTAATTCTGGTTGTAGAGATCTTTCACCTTCACAGTTAACTGTATTCCAGGGTATTCTATTATTTTCATGGCTTTTGTGAATGGTGTTGCATTGTTAATTTAGCTCTCAGTTTGGATGTTGTTGGTGTATAGAAATGCTACTGATTCTTGTACATTAATTTTGTATCCCTGAAACATTGCTGAAGTTGTTTATTTCATGTAGGAGCTTTTGAGCAGATGCTATGGGGTTTTCCAGGTATAAAATCATATCATCTGTGAAGAGAGATAGTTTGACTTCCTCTCTTCCTATTTGGATGCTTTTTATTTCTTCCTCTTGTCTGATTGCTCTGGTTAGGACTTCCAGTACTGTGTTTAATAAGAATGGTGTGAGTGGACATCCTCAGTCTTGTTTCAGTTCTCAAGGGGAATGCTTCCAACTTTTGCTCATTCAGTATGATATCGGCTGTGGGTTTGTCATGAATGGCTTTTACTATTTTGAGGTATGTTGCTTCAATGCTTAGTTTTTTGAAGGTTGATAACATGAAGTAATGTTTAATTTTACCAAAAATATTTTCTGCTTCTATTGAGATGATCATATGGTTTTTGTTTTAGTTCTGTTTATGTGATTAATCACATTTGTTGATTTACATATGTTGAACCAATATTGCAGCCCAGGGATAAAGCCTACTTGATCATCGTGGATAGCTTTTAGGTGTGCTGCTGGATTCAGTTTGCTAGTATTTTGTTGAAGACTTTTGCATTCACACTTATCAAGGATATTGGCCTGAAGTTTCCTTTTTTTATTGTGTCTCTGCCAGGTTTTGGTATTCGGGTGATGCTGGCCTCACTAAGAAAATTGCTTAAAATCATACAATTACATGGAAATTAAACAACCTTCTTCTGAGTGAGTTTTGGGGAAACAATGTAATTAAGACCAAAATCAAGAAATTCTTTGAAACAAATGATAATAAATACACAACACATCCAAGGCTCTGAGATACAGCTAACGTAGTGTTAAGAGGGAAGTTTATAGCATTAAACACACACATCAAAAAGTTAGAAAGATCTCAAATTAACAACCTAACATCACACCTAAAGGAACTAGAGAAACAAGAGCAAACCAACCCCAACACTAGCAGAAGACAAGAAATAACCAAAATCAGAAGGAAATTGGGACATGAAAAACCATACAAAAGATCAACTAATCCGGAGGTTTTTTTTTTTTTTTTTTTTTTGAAAGAATTAACAAGATTGGTAGACCATCAGCTGGACTAATAAGAAAAAATCCAAGTAAACACAATCAGAAATGACAAAGGGGAATTACCACCAACCCCATAGAAATAAAAAGAAACCCTCAAAGATGACTATAAACACTGCTATGCATCCAAACTAGAAAACCTAGAAGAAATAGAAAAATTCCTGGAAACATACAACCTCCCAAGACTGATCCAGGAAGAAATTGAATTCCTGAAAAGACCAATAATGAGTTCTGAAATTGAATCAGTAATAAAAAGCTTACCAACCAGAAAAAAAAAAAAAACCCAGGACCAGATGGATTCACAGCTGAATTCTATCAAATGTATGAAGAAGAGTTGGTACCATCCCTGCTGAAAGTATTCCCAAAAAAATTGAGGAGGAGGGTGTCCTCTCTATCTCAGTCTGTGAGGTCAGCAAATTTTTTTGGTAAGTGAATGGAACCATAAATGAATGAATACAAGAAAGTGAGGCATGAATCCATCGTGCCAATTTTGTATGAGAAAAGTAAGGTTCAAGTTTATCCAAGGTCCCACTGCTACTAAATAGAAACGTTGAGTGGCAGACCCACTTTTTCCCACTCCAAGCCCAATGCTCCTTCCTCTATTTCAGCAGTGCTCATAACCATATTTACTTGCCTTGCTCTGAATGTTGGCATTTTATCTTCATTTTGCATGTGCAATTTGTTCTAAGTTAAAGAGTGTCTGGACTCAGCTCAGGAAGAAATTCGGTAAACAAGTTTCACACTTACATTGATAGCATGTGATATTTTAAATATACCTAAACTATGATGAACTGAGGAAGCACTGAATTTATGTAGTAGGTATATTTAATACAAAATAAAATATCACCACAGAAAGTATTGAGCAAATAAATCCTCCTTCAGTATTTTTTCTTGAAGCTATTGCCGTAGAAAATTAAACATAGCCAGATAAATGTCTTTCCCAAAGGCATTATGGTAATTCCAAAGTAGCATGCTAGGTCATTTAACTAAGGTTTAGAGAGTTTCTTCAACTAGCTAACATCTGGGCTGTCCATGCACCGTGCCTTTACTGATGGAAATGTGTTCACTGTGGTCAGCATGCTGAGAAACTTATGTGCACGACCATAAAATCACAAAATTGCATTGCAAAATATCAATATGTTATCTAATACAGTATGTGCAGAATGGAATGATCCAGAAGCATTTGGAAGAAAATAATCCTTTGAATAGGAAGAATTTTAAAAGGCAAGAATACAGAAAGTACAAGAATATACTGGAAATAAAGCCAGCAAGATTTAGAACAAGGATGTCAGGAAAAAAGAACCCAGACTCGGGCAGCCACTGCTCTTCCCCGGAAATTGTGGTAGGAAGACCCTAGCCCTAGGTACGCATTCAGAGATTCTGCTGCTGAACTGCACATCATCAGGCTGTCTACTGGCTGGAGCTAAGCTAAACGCTTGTCTCCCTTTTATAAGTGCAGGAAAGATGGCTTGGGAAACCCAAAGCGAGAGAAAAGTTTTTCAACGGAGTTATGATCACACAGTGAATGAAGTTTCTAGAAATAGTATAATGCAGTGAAAAGAGCACAGAACTGTGAGAGTTAGGTTTTGCAGGGTGACTCAGAATAGAGGCTTTGGTACCAGTCATAATGCTTCATATGTGTTCACTGCTACCATCATTATTAATATTTTTGTTGGCTATTTTTCTCAATTACGTTTAAATAATCATTGCTAATATATAGGAAATCTGTTTAAAAACTCTTATATTTCTTCACATACATGCCCAGTAGTCTTTCTCAATGCTCTAAATGTTTCTTCTCACTACCCTTAGGATATATACACTCCTTTAGCCACAGAGAAATTCTTTTATGTCATCAGATGAGGCATGTGCTTTCTTGCTTCCAGCTTTTTGCACATGCTCATGCCTATGTTTAGAGAACCACTACCTCAATCTTTCTAACTACTAACTCCTAATAATTCTTTAGGTCTTAGGTTAAATGTCATTTCTGGATCATTGTCCTTACCTCTCCCCACCACCATCATCCTCCCTGCTGACAAAATCAGATTAAGTGCCTCTACTGCTTGTTTGCATAGCAACCACCTTTCAGCATAGCTGTCCTATCATAGAGCTTTTTATGCTTTACTGAAAATGTTTTCTAAATTATCTCCCTGCATAGACTACTGGGTTCTATGAGAGAAGAGGTTCTGTCTTCACCATTTTATGCCCAGCACCTAGCATATAGACCTGAAAACTATTTGTTGAAATGGATAGGTGAATGGATAAATGAATGAATGGGTTAAATCTAAATTCCTCAATATACTTTATGAAGACCTAAAGCCTGTTTACCTAACTGGTTTCTTATCTTGCTACTTAGCATATAACAATCTGTCTACCAGCCATTTTGAATTAATTTCATATCCTCAAAAACACCATGCCCTCCTTGCTGGCAACGATTTATTTATCGTATGCTATTATTTTGCCTGGATTATTCTTCCTGATTACCCTTTTCCTGAACAATTCTTACTCATCCTGCAAGACTTAATATTGTGGACTGTTTTTTTCCCCTAATCTTTCACCTCCTTTTTCTCACTCCACCTGGATTAGGTACTCCTTCAAGATAAGACCCTAGAAGTCCTCACTTCACCCATGCTAACAACTGTTAGACTTTTCTGAAGTTTCTGGTCATTAGTTAGCATCTTCCTCTAGACTATAAGCTCTCACAGGGCAGGAGCCACTGATACGCAGTTTATCATTTTGTCTGGGCACAGAGCAAAAATGTAATAAATATTTGTTGAATGCATGAATGAATTAGTTAAACTCTCTTTAAAAATAGAAACAATAAAATGGGAAGCATCGTTCAGGCACTGCCTTTTTCTCTTTTCCCACTTTTTCCCAGGGAACCAATGAAACTTTAAGAAAAATATTCATGTCCTGATTCTGTCTGGGTCCTCTTTTTCTTCTGTCAGCAATTGTTGAATGTTTACACTGTAAGTTTCAAGTCTTCAGTAACTGTATCTCTATAGCTCCAGCTCATCCTCTTCCTACCAGCTATTGTTTAGACCTGCAAAAGTGCTGAAGCAGGAGATTTCTTCTCCTGTCTATCTTTGGAATGCCTGCTGCCTTTCTGCCTGCAAATAGTTTGTCCATTTACATTGCGTCTTACCTCTGTGTTGAGTGAATCTGGTCTGTGTCTTTGAGGAATGAATATGTTTGCTAGTCAGCGGACTCTTCAGTTCCCATATTACTGAGATAAAGAGAGCATTATCTAACTTAAGCATAATGCTTGGTGTCTCGCATTTTTGAGCATCACAACATAACCACAGACACTTGGGATTGAACTGTTTATTTCATGCCCATTAAAAATGGATTACATTATACCTTTATAAAACAAGGTCTAAGGAAGGAGAAATCAGTGCAAACTACCATTTTGAAGATGTTGTCCAAGATGCATACTGAAAATAAGCTGTCTCATCTCTGATACCAAAAGGTCCTATATCTTTATGCATCGAACAACATCTATGCTGGTTCCCATTGTTCCAATCATTTGCCTGTATGTTCTCTGACAAATTTACTACCTTTTTCCTGCTCTTCTTGAAATCACAGCAAACAACATTTCTAAGATTCCTTTTGATAGAATCGCTAATGGGGACTAAGTCTTCTCTGTGACTCCGGAGAAGCTAGATACTACTAGATAGTCCCTCGTTGCTATGGTTTCATCTCCCACTGGATAGTCCAGCTTCTAGATCCTGGCAACACCAATTGCTCCTGTTGTCCCAGGCCTAGGGACAGTAGTAGCTTCTTGTTCTTATTACTACTTGGGATGCCACACCATCTCTTGTGTGACGTTTGACCCCTTCTATAATCTGAGAAAGCAGTTTTTAATGTTAAATTCTTTCTGTTGAAACACCTAGAGCAGTTTCTATTTTTTTCCCCTGACTGATACCTAAGTGATAAACTCAGAAAAAAAAAAAAATTCAACCAATAAATCTTCTGTAGTATACAATAGTTTTAATCCAAAATCCTTGCTACAAAGAACTGTAAATCAGTGATAATTACATTTCTTTTCCTCTTCTAACTCCCAGTATCCATTTGGAATCCCATCTCTGTGCATGTTTTTAGTTAAAATTATGAAATGAAAGTAGTTCTAGTTTATATTTTAATAAAAATCCCACTGAAATTCCATTAAAACGGAAGTCACCAGATTAATCAGGAGAATTTGAGGGTAGACAGGAAAACTCGGACTGAAAACTCCATTACAACTCGTATCAGAGAAACTAAGATATTATTTTAAGTAGAAAGTGATTATATCTTGACAAAGTGCTTCTGAGCAACTTTCAAATACCTTAGACACAGTCAAATAGCAAAAAATGTTTTTTCCCCAACAAGCATGTTGGGAAATTCAAGAATTCAAGTATGTTTTAAATAAAAATGCTTTTATACTTCAAAATTCATTATATTTAAATTTTTTTATTTTACTTTAAGTTCTGGGATACATGTGCTGAACATGCAGGTTTATTACTTAGGTATACATGTGCCATGGTGGTTTGCTGCACCCATCAAGCTGTCATCTACATTAGGTATTTCTCCTAATGCTATCCCTCCCCTTACTCCCTGCCCCCGACAGGCCCCAGTGTGTGATGTTCCTCTATCATTGGTTGGCATTTGGGTTGGTTCCAAGTCTTTGCTGTTGTAAATAGTGCTGCAATAAACATACATATGCATATGTCTTTATAGTAGAATGATTTATATTCCTTTGGGTATATACCCAGTAATGGGATTGCTGGGTCAAATGGTATTTCTGGTTCTAGATCCTTGAGGAATTGCCACACTGCCTTCCACAATGGTTGAACTAATTTACACTCCCACCAACAGTGTAAGAGCGTTCTTATTTCTCCACATCCTCTCCAGCATCTGTTGTTTCCTGACTTTTTAATGATTGCCATTCTAACTGGTGTGAGATGGTATCTCATTGTGGTTTTGATTCGCATTTCTGTAATGACAGGTGATGATGAGCTTTTTTTCATATGTTTGTTGGACACATAAATGTCTTCTTTTGAGAAGCATCTGTTCATATCCTTTGCCCACTTTTTGATGGGCTTGTTTGTCTTTTTCTTGTAAATTTGTTTAAGTTCCTTGTAGATTCTGGATATTAGACTTTTGTCAGATGGATAGATTGCAAAAATTTTCTCCCATTCTGTAGGTTGCCTGTTCACTCTGATGATAATTTATTTTGCTGTACAGAAGCTCTTTAGTTTAATGAGATCCCATTTGTCAATTTTGGCTTTTGTTGCCATTGCTTTTGGTGTTTTAGTCATGAAGTCTTTGCCCATGCCTATGTCTTGAATAGTATTGCCTAGGTTTTCTTTTAGGGTTTTTATGGTTTCAGGTTTTATGTTTAAGTCTTTAATCCATCTTGAGTTAATTTTTGTATAAGGTGTAAGGAAGGGGTCCAATTTCTGTTTTCTGCATATGCCTAGCCAGTTTTCTCAGCACCATTTATTAAATAGTAAATCCTTTCCCCATTGCTTGTTTTTGTCAGGTTTGTCAAAGATCAGATGATTGTAGATGTGGGGTGTTATTTCTGAGGCCTCTGTTCTGTTCCATTGCTCTATATATCTGTTTTGGTACCAGTACCATGCTGCTTTGGTTACTGTAGCCTTGTAGTATAGTTTGAAGTCAGGTAGCATGATGCCTCCAGCTTTGTTCTTTTTGCTTAGAATTCTCTTGGCTGTATGGGCTTTTTTTTGGTTCCATATTAAGTTTAAGGTAGTTTTTTCTAATTATGCGAAGAAAATCAGTGGTAGCTTAATAGGAATAGCATTAAATCTACAAATTACTTTGGGCAGTATGGCCATTTTCACAGGCACACACAAAAAAATTATATTCCATATAGATTAATATTTAAATAAATGTTGAAGAAATTTAAGTAAATAAATAAAAAGTGGACAACCATGCCTGTTACTTCTCTGTGAGGAAGTACATTTGGTATTTCACCATTAAGAATAATATAAGCACTAGAATTTTTGTAAGTGCCTTTTGTTAGACTGAAAATTTGTCCTTCTTTTTATTTTGTGGAATTCTTATCATTAATTGAAGTTGAATTTTGATCAACACTTTTTCTGCACCTGTTGAACTGTCATATATTTTTCTCTTTAAATTAACCTGTAAATTACATTGTTTGACTTTAATGTTCAACCAAAAATGTATTATTCTTTTTCTATATTGCAGTATATAATATGCCTATGCTTTGTTGAGAATTATTGTGTATACATTTATAAGAAATATTAATTTGTAATTTTTAAAAAAAATTTTACTTGCTATTGAGATGGACATAATTAATGCATCATGTTAATTGTGAGCTCCATTTCTGTGTGCATAGAAACCATATCAAACAACATCAGTAGAAATGTGTTTTTAATCAGACAGCTTTTGAGGTACTTCTACCTTATGAATAAAGGCTTAATTTATTTTAAAAAAGGAGTTTGCAGCAAAATTAATAATCATAATAAGCTTTTCTTTAGATAACTTGAGGTCTTAACTTCATTGATGATCTTTAAAGCATCATCTTTTAAAAGGAAGTTATATTTTCTAGTATTACAACCACAAGAAAAAAGTGCTGCTAGCAGTAAGCCAACAGCCCTGTAGGTTATAGTGCAGGGCAGGGGTGTCCCATCTTTTGGCTCCCCTGAGCCACACCAGAAGAAGAATTGTCTTGGGCCATAAGTAAAATACACTAACGATAGCTGATAAGCTGAAAACAATTTGCAAAAAAAAATCTCATAATGTTTTAAGAAAGTTTATAGGTTTACGCTGAGCCGCATTCAAAGGCTTCCTGAGCCACATGAAGCTCGCAGGCCATGGATTAACAAGCTTGGTCTAGGGAATGTACAGTACTAAAATTAGGTAAACTGTGTTCCTTAAACTAACTTTAATGAAGGGGCCACTTGTTTACTTACCATATACAAACACCCAAAAGTCATCAAAACTGGATTTCTCTTGAGCCCTGTGTAAGGGGAAAACTATTGGAAGTCCCATCAATTACCGTCATAATAATGCTAAGGCAACAAACACACAGATTGCATTGAAGACAATTTTTACCCACTCTCCCAGCCTTTCCCGAATAACCACTCCCTTCAAAAAGTGCTTCCTACGATGTTAGCTAAATGACGAGGCACTGTGAACGTCCTTCCCTGTTCCTCTGAAAGCAGAAGAAATCCTAGGGCTAGAACAGAAGAAGTAAGGGGGCCATGACAAAGTGGAAGAAAGACACCCAGGTTCCTTATTCTCTTTTCACCAATTCCTTCCAACAATGCCTGGACAGGGCGAATACTAAGTATCATTCTAAAAGGAGAATCACAGCTAGTCTCCCCACTCTGGGAACGAGATTCTTCTTTGAGTCCCACCAATTTCATATATCTACCATAAAAACTGTCAAAAAAGTGTTTAATTTCAGTATTTTCATGGAGAAGTTTAGGCGAGAATTTCTCAATCCCTCGTATGATCTATTAAATAATGGAAATCTCTACATTGCATAGAATTTCCCTCTACTGCATCCCAGAGAGATAATGATTTGGCCTTGTTTTCAACGCCTTCAATGATGTGAAGCCCATTTCATTGCTAGGCAGTACTAATACTTGAAAGCACTTTCTTAAGCTAAACTAAGTTCTGACTCTACCATTTCTAGAGTCATCATGATGTACCAGAAACTGTTACTTGAAACAATACTTCTACCCAGACCTCACAAAAACCCTAGAAGGTAGACATTGTGCCACTTCCTAGTTGAAGAATATAAAGCTCAAGAAGCTTAATTTTTCTGGCTAAGATCACAGAATACTAGAATTTACACCATTCTGGTTTTTCCTGATATGCCATATTGCTTTCTACTTTGAAAGAAATTAAATTCTTATAAATCTAAACATTTACAATTAAATAAAGTGTCATCCTTTGAAGTGTCATACCTTTGGGATATTTGCATATGGCCTCTCTTCACACATCTGGAACAGCTGCTTTTAGGCAACAGGGCAATAAATTTTTTGTCCTCCCAGTAAATATGGGTGGTTTGGAAGAAATAGACAAGTTCCTGAGTATTAAAAATCTGTCTACATAAAAGGATACATAAATCTGAATAAGGCTTTATGTCTCCCTCGTCTTTTCTATATACAAAAGTGTGCACACACACCTAGACACCCACACAGCAAGAATTAGGAAGACCTGATTTTTTATCCCCATGTAAATAATAAGGTTTCCTCCACCCACTTTCCATGGGAGACAGACAGAGTAAACTCCAATGGGGGTGATAGGAAAATGAAGACGGAGATGAGGCGGAAGTGAGGAGGAAGGCGTTGCAACTTTGAGGCTCTTATATACCAACACCCACTGCCAGGAGGCTAGGCAACCCCCCAAGAAGCCAAAAGACTGCCCTACACCACAAAAGCCACTAGGTCCCAGGGAGAATGCAAGGTTGAATAAGGCCAGATTCTTGCCTCTAAGGGAGCTATGATTGACTGGGAAAACACGAATAAACAACTCCAATAAAAGTGAGCACACTTTAATCACCACCATCACTGTTAACTGCAGAATACCCCTTAGCAGAGTGGTTAGAAGCAAGGCAAGGACATTGGATTTGAAACCTGGCTTTACCACTAAGATGTCTTGTCCTCTGACAAAAGAGAACTGCCAGCCCCACTCTGCCAGTCCAGCTGTGGTTCCTAAGCCAGATCCTTCTTGTACATGGACTCTAAATGTGGTTTGTGAATCTGAATGGAGCTTGCAAAGACAACCAGGTGGGAGATCTCTAAACTATAGAACTGTCATTTTACACATTATTCTTAGAAAAATCAGAAACATATCAGTCCTTCTCAATCTTCAAACCCATGTAACTTCCAGGAGTTCAGCTTTTACCTGAAACCCAGAACAACATAAAAGTCCAAGACCTGAAATATCAAGTGCCAACTTGATATTTCTGCTTAGAACTCAGGGATCTCCAAGGACATGGAAACTTCACTACCAAAATTAGTACAGTTCCTGGGCAAAACAGAACAGTTGGTCAACCTATCAAGACCCCCTCTTGATTTAACAACAGACTCAGGCCCTTTCCACATATACTGATCCACACCTCCCACTCAATAGGTTTATGAAAGAAGACCAGAGAACTCACTCAGATACATTCAGAAATAAAGCAGCTTACCAGATAAAGGAAAATGGAAGAGGAGAGTGCTATCGGTGCCAGGGGACACTTTAAAGAAACATTTGTTCCTGGTGCCCTCCCACACACAGAAAAGAGAGCCCTGCCATGAGGCCTGATTGATGCAGCGACATCCCCTTAGCTTCAATAAGCAGCAGCAATACGTTTCTACGAAGTTGCAAACTTCTCTTCTAAAATGAAAATACAACAATAAATTTCTGAGAAGTTAAGCATATATATCATTCTAGGGCACGATTTTGAAATACACCTACTTTGTGTGCAGAGAACACTGCAAAGGCAAATTAAGTAACTGCCAAAAATGAATATATAAATATTCATCCCTTGAGCAAAATGTATGTTGAAGGCCTACTAAATGCAAGACTCTATGCAGGGCTCTGGGGACCCACAGAGATGTAAAGGGCTCAAGTCTTGTCTGTTAGGCATCTTATTTAAATTCCCTACTGTGTTTATAACATTCGCTTCCTAGTTTGGGGCTATTCTAACCTGTGTAGACTTGTTCTCCAGGGCTTGGGCTATGCACAGAAAACATTCAGTCATTCAATTGCTTCATTTACCATCACTCCCTGAAGAAGAAACCATAGCCAATGAATTTTTAATGCGTTCAAGCTTCCATTTTCTTCTTTGGGAGCTTATTTCTGTCTACCAATATAGCTTAGGCATCAGGTAGCACAGACATATTAAAGACAAATGAAGGTAGAAACCCCAACAGGAGGAAAATTATTGTTTTAGCCACTACCTAGCACTTCTTGTATTGAATCAGTACTGACACCATTTTTCGCCTCCTAATTCATTATCATTACCTTAGCTCTAAAGTCTTTATGGCTTTATTCTGCACCTGGAGTAGGAAACACCCTCTCAGAATTCAGGCAGAGAACTGCAAGTGGACCAAACCCCACGGATCAGAATAACACACTCCTATCTGTTATCTGACATCTCCTTCTTTTCAGCTAAACTCAGACGCCACTCTATTGTTTTAGCTGATGCTGCCTGACAGGGAAGATGACTGATTCAAGTGACAGAAGGGGTTTCAATAGAGAGAGAAGCCTGTTTAAGCTCTGGCCTGTCTGCTCCAGTAAATCTCTGGTTTTATCAGCTAGGTGCAACTGGCTCATTTCAGCTAGATCGGTGGCAGTCCATCTCCTTAGAGCCCCTTGTCAGGGAAGGCTTCAGGTGCCACAGTGTGCCAGGGTTGATATGAGTCAAACCTGTTGTGAACAAGGATTAACCTCTAAGACTGCATGAGACTCCCTTTCGGTCTATTCCAGGCAGGGACATGAGAAACTATAAACTCGATTAAACAAGGTAAACTTTCCTGTGTTCCTCTGCAGCAAGCATCTCATTTGCATTCCTTCAGCAGTTTGAATAAACATAACCATTGACCTGGGCAGCTCTTCCTGAGAGAGCCCAGAGCTGGCACACGGTACGAGGAGGAATAATTTCAATGTCGTCGTGGCAAAACTGGACAGCCTGTCAGAAACATGAAAACGGCTTTTGAAATCTGCATGTCTGTGTGAGGGTATAAAATATTTATACCTCAGATTAAAATATTTTATTGAATTAATATTGATTTTCTATTAATTTTTAAATAGATTCATATTTCATGAGACACTCACAATGAACCCACCAATTGGGCCTCAGTGAGTGAAACCAATTACACAAATCGTTAAGGAAGCAACCAAGAAAGCAACTCTCAATGCCTGGAGAGAGACAAAAGGAATGTGAAAATCTGGCTTTATGATAAAATAAACATAATGTCTATATTGTGACTGAAAGAAATACTTCATCGCCCTGCTCACTTTTATGTAGCCTTTTTCTTTGTAATGTATAGCAGTGGGGTAGCCCTTAGCCAATTTTTTTTTTCTTTTTTCAAGAAAGTGATCTACGTTTGGCCACACATTTGAAAACTTCACTGCAGTGGCTTTTTTTTTTTTTTTAATAGCAATTAATTCTTTCCTTCCAAGAGGAAACTGTAATAATAATAGCTACTGAAAAGCGAAGCTTCAAAGCTTCGTTAAGAGTTTCTCCCTCTAGCATTGGGCAAAGCCCTTCAGGAAAGTGCTGACAGCTAAAAACAAAAGACATTGATTGCTGTGCTCAATTAGCATCTTCAGACACACAGCGATGGCGGCTAAGATGAGGCCTCCCAAGTGCTTTTGTACCTGCTCCATTTCAATCTGAGTTCAGAAACTTCACTGTTCCTCTCTCAGCTCTGCTATTATGCTTTCCATAATCATACCTGTATTTTTGTTTTGAAAACTCATATCGCCATCATTTCACTAAGTTCCCTTTTGGTAGGAAAATGTTTTCTAATTTATACAAGGCCTTTATACAGCCTAGGCAACAGACCCAGTTCATCTTTATTCATCCTTTTCTTTTTATATCTCATTCATGTCTTCCTTTTCTTATTCAACCATTCTAAATCGGGCCGCACTTACACAGTTTATTGCAGTCAGTCCTTTTTTTGCACAAAACACCAGTATGTACAGTTACAGGACAAAATAAGGATTATTCTTCATTTTGTGATGAAGGGTTTTACTGTGAGCAAGAAGATTTTAAAAGGCATGGGAAGTCTGCAGGAGATGCTAGGCTGGGTTAGGATAGCCACATGGGGCTAAGATGATACCCAGGGTCTCCTAATTAGATAAAGCCATTGTTTAGCTTCAGACAATACCTGTTTACAGTTCAATAAACAACTTGTCACAGTTGCTTGCTCAAAGCAGACCTAGATGTCAATGCAAACAGTTAGTACAGAGGTAGTGAAATAAATTGGTCTCCTGAGTAAATAAATTGAGCAGCAATGTGAAACTGCCTCATCAGTACTGAGGAAGATAATCATTTATAAAGGTTTAAAATGGCGTTTCATAAGTATTGACATTTAGAGAAATGTCTTTCCCCATCTAAATGACTTACCCCCCACCTTTTCCTATTTCTACCAGCCACTAAAAGAGAAGAAGAAAATAAAAAGAGAAGATAAAGTATTTCTAGGGTCATTCCATCAAAGTTTTTTAATGCTTTTTATATAAAATTTAATAAACATCTAAAAGATGCCTGGTCTTGAATATAAATTATGAATAAGTATAGCACCTGCCTTCAAGGATTTTCCATTCTGTCATCATAGAATGGAATCAGACAGAAAGATAAGACGAGTGGAAAGGTCATTTGGCCCAAATGCCTGAGTTTTGTGTTGTCTCTTATTGATGAGTGATGAAGGAGAAACCAACAGAAGCAAGAACAGAATGGAGGTGTGTGCCTAGAAACCCTTGTCAGGAAGGTGAAGCAAGGGTGGTAAGAAGAAGAAATGAGGTGACACTGTTTGGTGACTTCTTTTATGGGGATAATGACTGCACATAATGGCATTCCCTTTCCCAAAGATCTTTGAAAGTCCTGGGAGATTCAGGTGAACAACTGAATGCAAAGATTTTACAAGCTGTTATACACACAAATAGAGATGTCTCAGAGACCCTGTCAGAGACCCCCATGCACACATAAACACCAGGAAGCACAGTGGCAAATTCCAATTCTTTCGATTTTGTAAGAGAAGAAGGCATTAACATTTACTCACAGGCAGCTTACCACCTTGGCTATGGTATGCAACGTACACCAGCATATCAGAGAGCCAGGAAGACTAATCCAAAGGGATCAGCCAACTGACATGGCATCACATGGTTGGGAGAGGGAGAGCTAAATTTATAAATATATTAGAAATCAGAAATCTTGTCCTTACTATATTCTTTCTTCTTCCTTCTTTTTGTTTAACCCTACCTTTATACTCTACCCCACAGAGCCTAAGTGAAAGAGCTCTTGCCCCCAAAATGGTAGAGGACCCACCCTCAGTTAGAATCATTTAACCCTCAAAGCACTTATTTTCCAAGAATTCACTTTACCTGGCCCATTATTAAAGCCTACTGAATTCTGCCACTATGAATAATATTTTTTTAAATGTACACTTGGAGTTTATGGCAACAGAAGCCTTTTTTTTTGAATTGAGAAAATAAAACTGGAATGTGGTCAATACTATTATAAACCCCAATGATCCTTTCTTAAGATGCATATTTAACATCTGCCACTGTAACTCAAATTCCTTGTATTCCTGGATCTTTACAACCACACCTGCATTTTCAAATGGAGTTCACAAACTGACTGTAAGATTTCTTTCGCTGGCATTTATGTTGTGGTCACAGGCCTGAGAGCACATAATGCCAGGATTACTGCTGACCTGTCCTCTGTGGAAGTCTGAGCTCAGTAGTGTCTCTATAAGATATTAGCTTTCAAGGCTACTCTAGACAAAATTGGCAGTGGATGTAGTTTTTGACCTCTATTCCCAGCTTCCATGCTCTGAGACAAAACCTCATTTACTCCATACTTCTCAGAAGGGCCCAGTGCTCTCAGTCTTCTCCCCTTTTAGAGCCTTTTTACGGGGTGGATGAAGGGGAGGCTCACCAATACAGAGAGAAAAGGGAAGGAACTGGTTTGAAAAAACACAACTTCTGTCCCTTAATGGCTGTGTAAACTTGTTAGAGCCATGAAATCTTGTCAGCTCATATTCCTTATGTGTTAAATAGGGATAATAAAGAGATTTACCTCCTAAGGAGGATGCCCATGTTACTGTTACAAAATAAAGTATTTTGAAACTTAAAAGGTCAGTCAGGTACTACTTTCATAAATTATTAATTCACTCAAAAATTTAATTGAACATCTACTATTTTGATGTTGATACAGTGATGAATAAAATGAGGTCTCTGACCTTGCAGACATAATCTGATAGAGAATGTCATGGAAAGAATAATATGAATAGCGTTAGATTAGAACCATAACAGAGGTATTAATCAAGTGTTATGGGGCCACAGATATGGAAGTAATTATTTTGGAGGCAAATCATGGAAATTGTGTTATTATTAAAAATATATATAATTGGTAAAATATTAAGCCCTATCACTTAATAAGGGAATATAGATATTAACTGTAGTCAAATTCTGAAGCTTAAGGAATGAAATTCTTATGCTTGAATTTTAAGTCTCAACCAGGAAAGAAGGGAAGTGAATGAGGACTACCAAGTCCTATTCGGCTCTTGTCCCGCACCTTCAAGTCATATGGAGATGGTCACTTCAGCTAAGGCAGACTCCCCTGGCTTTTAATCATGGACTTGACTGGTTGGAAGTACCTTAAGTCATTTACACCATTCCCCTTTCTTCGGCTACATTTTTTGGACCTTGATTCAAACATACCAACTGAAAAAATAACTCACTTCAGATGATGAACCAGTTTCTAGTGTAAAGGTTTGGGAAGTCCTTCAGGGAAGGTATCTGAGCAGACTTATCATCTCACTCATATGCTGGTGATCTCCAAACTCTTCTCATTCATAAACACCTTCTACTTGAGCTTACCAATGCCTATGAGGTTAACTACTGACCACTTATGTGGGCTAACTACCTATGGAGCTCTAGCCAGTCCACACAGTCAACTCTGAAGCCAAACTCATTTCCAAAACTGGAAATCTGCTCTCCTCCTACCTTTCCTTCTCTCTGTTGAAGACACCATCACCTACTCCTTTACTAAAGTCAGAAAGCAAAAAGTCATTCTTTAATCCCCCCTTTATCTTACCTCCTTCTGTCTCCCAGACCCATTAACTAAGGCTTTTCAATTTCATATCCTTACCATTTCTTATACCTACACCCTCCTCTCCTTCCTCCTTTGATCACCAGAGTTCAGCCTGCATTCACCTTTTATCTAAACTTGGAAATAGTCACCCAACTGTCTCTTAAGCTCTCATCTCACTTCCTCTAAGTCATTTTCCAAATGCTACCGAAGTGACAGTGATCTTTAAAATCCAAGAGAGATCATGTAACCCTCCTTCTTAAAATCCTTCAAAGGTTTTCCATAGTTCACAGAGAAAAGAGCAAAATTCTTAAAATGACATAGAAGACCTAAATTATCTAGCCTAGCAGTTGTCTTGACCTCAAAATTTTTACAACTCTCTGACTCTACCATGTGGTTTCATAACTTCCTGGCTTTTCTCTTAGTGGATCCCTTTGTCTGAAAAGCCGACCTCCTATCCCCGACCTCCTATCCTAACAAATACCTACTCATTTACCTACACTCATTCCAGACACCCTTTTCCCTAGGAATTCTTTATTTATTTTATCAGACTCCAGAGACAAAACTGAACATCCTTTGTGTTCTCCTCCTGCACTTTGTCCAGATATCTAAAACCTGTTTTCCTCCTCCTGGAGAGAAAGTTCCTTAACGACAAAGACCATACCACTTTATTTCACATATCCAGAACCTAGCACAGTATCTGGCACACATCTGGTGCTTAATCAATGTTGACTGAATGAATTACACAACCCATTCCAGGAAAAGGAGTTTCATGTATCACAAATGCCTAGATTATTGTCTGGCATATGGTAAGAACTCAATAGATATTTGTCAAATGAATAAATAGATGAGTCATTTTATTCTTTGCCAGCGAACTGAAGATTTGGTCACTGTTTTCAATGTAATCCTTCTTTATATATTTTTTCTCTAATATAACAATGCCCACAGCAGGCTAAGTCAGTATGTATTACACCACTATCAAATGCTGACACAGATAAGAGACGGCCTTGCTGGCTAATTGTTTCACTACTGAAAGCTCCTTGGGGGCTTCCTTCTTAGTGTCAACCTTCTAAAATACATTTCTAAGGACTTAAAACTAAAAACTGCTTTTTTTTTTTTTTTTTTTTACTCAACTGCTGAACAACAACTAAACGAAAGCAGAGAAAATTCTACTAACCCAGGGAGAAAACATCACACAAAATCTATTTTTAGTATGTTTAAATCTTTGAGATTTACATAAAATTCAGGGTTCAGCTTATGAGAGTGCAAAACAGACATACTTTCTGGAGGTGAGATGAACTGTCAAATATTTCCTACTACTGGCATGCTAGAAAGCTGAAATTTCTATTCGAAGATGATAACCTTTGGCTTCTCAATTTTTTAGAGAATCGTTTTAAAATGCAAATACTCCTAGGTAGAAGTGGGGTTGGTATCTTGCTTATATACATGATCAATAAGGCCAGGTGGTTGTTTATGACTGGCATCGGTTTTGATTATTCAGTTCTAGTTTATTACCAGATGTTAAATATATAGCCTATTGCCACAGCCCAGAAGGAACCCCACCTTGAGCCTCACCTTCATAGATTTAGAACTGAAAGAGCTTTATAGATCATCTAGTTCAACTCCTACATTACATTTATGAGCTTCATTTTTTCATGCATATATTTGTATATTCATTCATTCAACCAATATTTACTGAAGAACTATTATGCACCAAACACTCCTTTATGAACTTAGAGCACAGTAATAAACTAAACATACGAAAATCCAACCCTTCATATGGCTTACATGGTAATGGAGAGAGACATGCAACCAGCAATACATAAGTAAAATGTGTTTTTTACCTGGTTGCTTGGGTTTGCCAATGGTGATTAGTGCTATGAATAAAAATATGATAGGGAAGAGGGATAAGACATGCTAGGAAGGAAGTTGAAATGGTTGCAGTTTTAATATCAGTGATCAAGGAAGTCCTCACTGAGAAGGTGATATTTGAGAGAAGACTAGAAGGGATAGCCTAAGCAGAGAGAAAAGCAAGTACAATGATCAAGAATTTGTCTGATTTGTAAAAAAAAAAAAAAAAAAAACAATGAGTACAGTGAGTTAAGTATAGAATGGGGCAAAGGGAAGAGAATAGGAGTTAAGGTTCAAAGGACGAGTGGGGTACCAGATCATCAAAGAACTCTTGTAGCCACTAGCCACATAAAGACAGGTGTTTACCATCCATGAGATGGGAAGAAATTAGAAGGTTTTAAGAAGAGTGACATGCTCTGCTTACATTCTTAAAGGATCACTCTGCTGCTATGTTGAGAATAGACTGAAGTTGGGGAGGATAGGAGCAGATGAAACAGAAGGAGGTTATGGCATAAATCAAGGCGAGAGGTGACAGTGGTTTGGATTAGAGAACTAGTCATAAGGGCTGATGAGATGTGGGCAGATTCTGGATATATTTTAACAGTAGAGCCAATAGGATTTGCTAGCAGTTGGGTTATGAGAAAAAAGAGGAAGAAAAAAAATTAGAAGAATAACTGTGGGGGATTTTTAGCCTGAGCAGCTGGAAGGATGGTGCTTTCATCAACTGAAATGGGAAAGCTGAGGAAAGAGTACATTTAGGGGAATGGTAATAATCTGGAGCTCAATTTGGGGCATTTTAAATGTGAAGTACCTGTTAGATATCCAAAGAGAGGAGGTGACTAGTCAGTCGAATAAGCAGATAAGGAAATGGATACTCAGAAAAGTTTGAATTTCATTAGGTTATCTTATCACAAAAGCACCATCAGAGTGGGGTACAAAATAGCATCCACTAGGGAGGTAAGAAGGAAGATCCCTAAAAGGTAAAGTGAGACAGAGACAAAAACAAGTTCTGCCTTCCTCACAATTTGGCCAGGAAAAGGAAGGCAGACCAGATGAAAGCTCATAAATCAGAAGATAATTGAAAAATGCTGCCCAAGTGCTAGTTGCTAATATGTCTCCCACTAAATTCCCAATTGTATCTACTAAATTTGTTTTAGCATTAAACATTCTTTAAATGGAAGTCTGGTGAGAATGTAAAGAGAAAACAAGTACAAGCTAACAAAGCAGAATCTAGTTAAGCTGCTCTACCTACATGGCTGCAGACACTCCCTGGATACCAAATCTCACAATCCCTTAGAGGTCCTGGTGGTGGCTCTAAGAGTCTAGGTTGGGAACAAAACCTGTCCAGGATGTGCAAAACAGGTGGGATTGAATGGATGATTCGTGAGGGAGTGGGAAGAACTTGCCCATATGGTGATCTTTGCCTAAAGGATATCTGGGGGAAAATGAGTTCTGGACTACTCATATGATGACAATATTCTTTTACAGAAATTTAAGATGACCCAATTCCAAAGCTGCAAACCTTTAGGAAGGCACTTGGTTCAGCTCTGGCCTGGAGCAAATCTTATAGAACAACTATAAACTGGAGCACATTTATCAGATTTGTCAAGCAAACAGGGAAGAGGGGTAGAAAGAGAGAATGGACCATTATCAGTGACCTGAAGGAGACTTCTAGATATCCAACCTATGTACAGCCTCCATCCCCACATAGCCAACTGGTCTCTGGGGGTCCAAAGTAGATGATCCCAAGTGATTTCAACTTTTCAAGCCTTCTTCCCATTAAAATCCATCAATCACAAATCTGCATATCTTGGGTACTTTTAAAATACTAGAATATCCAATTTATACCAGGGACTAGCCACTTACAGGGAAGAGGTAGTACAGGGATCTAGACCAGGTATGATCACCCTCCTCGTTCAACGGCAAGAATTTAAAAGCATGATTTAAAAAGTGGTGTCTACAAAAAAAAAAAAAAAAATCCCATAAAACAAAATCATGTTGTACCACTTGGTTACCTATTGTCTCTCAGTGCCAAGTCAACCCATCCATACTCCATTCCTTTGTACTATATTTTCAATATTCCCTTGCCAGATGGATTCCTGTTAGCCTCTGTCAATGAAAGGGACTGGTGTAAAATTGAAAGACAGGAGGAGGGAAGAGTAAACTCCCTTTCTATTTACAGTTCCTGTACCTTTCCCTCCAACCACAGAAAACAGCCACAGTACCAATGATGCTTCACCCCTTCGAGGTACAACCGCCAGCCTGCTGTGCCTCTTCAGTGACAGAGTACTAGTGACACCATGCCCTTTTCATAGAACGCCAGCCTCATATCATCTCTCCATCAGAAGTCTGAACGTTAGCCACATGGCAGCCTCCTTAGAGATCCCCCAACAGCTGCAGGATACCTGTCACTCTGAGGTCAAAGCACTGGCACACAGATCAATCCCCTGAGCTCCTAGATACACCAGCACCCTTTTATTCATTCATCCCCAGTAGTAGCTACTTTCCACAGGTACTGACATTGGGCTTACAGTGGCATTCCCTTTCTGCTGTTTCAGCCTCCAAAAACCAGTGTGTGATGGTTTTAAATACATCAAAAATTTTTGACATTTTTCTCTCCAAAAGATGGACCCTAATTCATCTCTCCTTGAAGGTGGGTTGGACTTAGTGACTTGCTTCCAATGAGTAGAATACAATAGAAGTGATGGTATGTGCGTTGGTCATAAAAGATATCACAGCTTCCTCCTTATCTCTCTCTCTTTTAGATTACTCTTTCTGGGGGAAGTCAACTGCTACATCATAAGGACACTCAAACAGCCCTGTGGAGGGGACCATGTGGTGAGAGACTGGAGGGCTTTTGCTAACTGCCAGCAAGAAACTGAGACCTCCTGCCAATAGCCATGTGAGTGAGCCATCTTGGAAGCAGATCCTCCATCTCTAGCCAATGCTTCAGATGACTCCAGTCCCATCCAACAGCTTGACTGCAGCCTGATGAGAGACTCTAACCTGCTCCTGGATTCTTGAACCTCAGGAACTGTGAGATAATAAATGTTTATTGTTTTAAGTCACTAAATTCTGAGGTAATTGGTTATAGCACAACAGATAATAATAGATCAAGTAACCAATTCCTTCAATTAAAGTCCTCCTTTGAAATATCTATCATGGTTGGTTTCTGGACCTTGATTGATAGAGTACTTGGTACCATGAATGGTCCCAGGAAACTGACCCTCAAAGATAGGATTCTGTAATTAGGTTACTTACCTCTTTACCTTGAACATAGCTATACTCTGCTTGCTCATGGCAAATGGGATACTGTTAATCTGTAGCAAGCAATTGTATCAAGATGACTTCAGTTATTACCTGTCGCTGCTTGGAATGAATTGCCTATTGAAGGCAAGACTTTGAGTGACAAAGTGGCTGAAGAACTTGACAGTTACAGTAATAAGCACAACTACAAGAACTGAGATGAGTCATAGAGTACCAGAAAATGTCTTTGGTAACTGTTAAGAACCTCTTATTTTCTGTAGTCATAAAGCAGATATGACTAAAAATCAAACCCAAAATATAATCATGTGAACTGCAGGATTACAATATAAGATGAATTTACAGATGGATTAAGTTTCTGTGTGAAAGTTCAGACATTATTTGGAAGGAATAGGTGCCTAAGACTTGGGAGGAAGACATTTTGTTAGACTCAGTCAAGTTTGAGTATTTTCAGGCTAATATCCCTGTGCCTCACTTGTCAGCAGAAGTGGCCCCCAATATGTTGTAAAGAATAGCTTCCCCTTTCTTGAATATCCTGTGATAACTTCATATAAGGTTGCTGCCTTCACAAAGGGTGCCTATTCTCCTCACTACCTTCACTGCCTCAAGACCTATAATGACAGTCAGATCTCAACATGCTCCAAAGAGACAAGTGGCCTATCGTAGCTAGGGGAAGAGAGTTCGTACTCCAAAAGAAAAGCAAGATGTTGAAAATATACATTGGCCGGAACATAAGGAAAATCCCTAAAAGCAAAAGTAAGACAGAGACAAAGACAACTTCTGCCTTCCTCACAGTTTGGCCAGGAAAGAAAAGGACAGACCAGATGGAAGCTTATAAATCAGAAGAGGAATTGAAAAATGCCACCCACTTGCTAGTTTCTATTTTTTTCCATTAAATTCCTAATTGTGTCTACTAAATTTATTTTAGCATTAAACATTCTTTAAATGGAAGTCTGGTGAGAACATAAATAGATGTGAGAGTTGTTTCTATGGGTGTGAGACCCAGAAAAATAAAATACAATGTTGGATCAAATCAAATGTATTATTATGGTTTACCTGACCAGAGAATAAAGGAACTATGTGGGTTTCCAGCAGGCTGGCTGATTATCTGACATGTAGACTGAAAGGTAACTCAGTTCAATTGTGATGAGATGTCAGAACTTCCTTGGCATAAAACAGAAGAAAGGACCGAAAGCTTAGAAAGATAGGAACATTTCAGAGAACCTGAACACCCACCCCCACCATGTTCCTTGAGAGAGTCCAAGTACGTTCCCTCCGCTAAGGCATTAATGAGGGCGTATTAACCTCCTGGAAGAGCCTCGTGGCTGGTGGCTGTCTTTGGTAAGCTAGGGATAGTAGTGGGAAATGCCACCATTGAAATGGGCTTCCTGATTTTAAAGTAGATGGTAGAATTCTGGGATGTTAGGGGCCAAATAGCAGCATGTAACCACCAAAAACAAGGTAAGCATAATTGCCATAATAAGCGATCATGTTTGACCTGCAAGTATCTTCAGTAGTGGCTAACTGATCACGAGGTTTCAATAAAATAAGTAGGCAACCTACTAAATCATTATGATGTACAGTATAATTATAATCAGAAGAACTGTCTATAGGTTTAATAAGCAGAAATCTGACATGGATCACCACAGTGGTGAAGCACACCTTTTCACCCAGCTCAGCCCTAAGCAAGCTCATAAGATCAGAGTTTTTCGTCTTTGCAAAGGTTCATTCAACACTGCCAAAATTATATTCTGGAATAGTCCTCTAAGCTGTCCAGAAGGGTGAGTCCAATTTAATTCTCCTTTTTGTCCTGTTTAATAGGCAAAAGGATTCTCTTTTTGGCCTGTGTAAAAGGCAAAAGGATCAGGGGTTGTTATAAATTTAATCAGGTGGCAATCCCAATTGCAGTGGTTACACCAGATATAGTATATTTAAAAGGAGAAATTAATACAGCCTCTAGATTCTGTTATGTAGCTATTGGTCTGGCAAATGCCTTTTCATCTCTATCAGATTGCAAGTCCCACAAAAAAGTAATTTGTTTTTACCTAGCAGGGATACCAATGTACCTTCACAATCTTGTTTCAGGGCTAAGTCACTATCTGACACAATCTAGCACACAAAGGTCTTACTCATCTTTACATTTTACAGAATATCACAATGTCAATTAGATTGATTAAATCATGCTTATGAGCAGAAACTGGCAAGAATTTGATATGCCTTAGTAGCATACATCCCCAAAAGGGAGAAAAAAAACACACAAATGTTCAGGGATCTGCCATTTAACTGAATCTTTTAGATATCCAACTGGCCTGCTGATACCATTGACCATAGACAATCCATCAAGCAGGTCGGAAATCTTCATCTTATCAAAATCTCTTAATCTGCTCAAGCTTCTATAACAAAATACCTAAGACTGAGTTATTTGTAAGTAATAGAAATTTATTTTTCACAATTTTAGAAACTGAGAAGTCAGAGATAAGGTTCCAGCAGGCACATTCAGGGTCCAGCGAGGGTTCACTCTTTCGTACTCAGGATAGTGCCTTGTCGCTGCATCCTCTCATGGCAAAAGGGAAGAAGGGCAGAAGGGCAGAAAGGACAAACTTACTCCCTCAAGCTCTTTATAAAGGCACTAATCCCATTCAGGAGGTCAGAGTGCTCATGGCCTAGTCACCTCCTGAGGGCCCCATCTCTTAATACTATTGCATTGGGGATTAAGTTTCAACATGAATTTTGGAGTGACACAAACATTCAAACCACAGCAAAATCCATATATCACAAATCTGCATATCTTGGATACCTTGTGTATACAGAGTGAGTCACTAATTCCTACCAAAGGCCAAACATGTGCTGAGATATGGTAGCTCAAGAACTTGGTCTGCCTGTGATTTGTCTTCATGTTACAATGTATAGAATGAAGAAGGGTGATTCAAGTGGTACATTGCAGGGGATGGAGTTTGCACCACCCAAGTAAATCAATAGCCTTTATAAACTAAACAGATGAGAATCTGTTTAGTTTATTTTCATCTGTTTAATTTATTCCTGTGCCCCAAGTTCCTAAAGGAGTGTTTGGTGCATCATAGGTCTTCAGCAAACATTGGTTGAATTAGTGAATATATAAATACATGCATGAAAAAATGAATCTCATAAATGTAATGTGGGAGTTGAACTGGGTGATCTACAAAGTCCTTTCAGTTCTAAAGTTTGTCCTCTTTGCCCTTCTGCCCTCTGCCATGAGACGATGTAGCAACAAAGTGCCATCCTGTGTCGTAAAGAGTGAGCCCTTATTGGACACTGAGTCTGTCTACTGGCACCTTGATCTCTGACTTCCCAGTCTCTAAACCGGTGAGAAATACATTTCTATTACTTATAAATTACTCAGTCTTAGGTATTTTGTTATAGCAGCTTGAGCAGAGATTGATGAAAACCGTCATCGACTTGGTCACTCCACTCCAGTCACAGCAGCCTCCTTCGGTTCCTTCACAAGCCAAATGTGTTCTTACCCAGGATTCCTACATTCATTTTTTCCTTAGCCTCAAGCAGCCTTTCCCCAGCTTGGAATCTTTTTCCTTCAAGTCTTTACTTCAAGTCACTTTCTCAATTAAGCCTTCTCTGGTCACATTTAAAAGTTCAGTCCCCTGCCTTGCTTTGCTTGTTTTCCTTAGCTATTTCCTACATATTGCTATCTAATGTAGCAATTTCTTTTACCATTTTCTTTCCATTGTCTAGCTCCTTTTCTAGACTATAAACTCCACAGACAGGAATATTTTTTCTATTACTCTATCACCAGCCCTTAGAAAGGTATCTGGCACATAGCAGATGTTCAATAAATATCTGCTGAATGAATAAATGGACTTGAGATCATGCTCAAAAACGTGAGATGAAAAAGTCAGAGAGACATCTTACATAGCCTCAATCTTCTCCCTTCTCTTCCTGAGCCCCAGCAATATTTTACCTTGATCTTAAATACATTCGGTTTTATAATTTTATTTTAAGAATACCAAGTTGTTTTGAGTAAAAAGACAGATAGACCTGATAAATTATGAATGCCCTGGAAATTTCAAAAATTCTATTCCCTGCATTGTTCATAATACATTATACTTTGACATTTATTAAAATGAAAAACAAATAGAAATTAATCCAATCTTTAAAATATGAATCCTATAAATGTTATTAGACTATATATACATCACACATTTTAAAAGTGCATATAATATTTAGCTTTAAAGTCTACTACTACTTCACAATTTAGAATTTTTATATGAATGGATATTTATTTTTGATAGTCATTAATATTTCTACAACCAGTACATTTGCTAATCTAATAATACTCTTTTATTCTTTGTCCACACTACAAAAAGCAATTGTTAATACTCCATTTTTAACTTCCTCCAAAGCGCTACTTTCCGAAAATAGACTAAGAAATTAGAGCAAACTGTTCAGGGAAAAGGATTAGGAAAGTTAGAGGACATTTAAGCCACGTAAATAACCAAAAATACATACTTTGAGTCAACATCGCTGCTGGACCAAAAATTTTACCTGCATGCCTACTGACTACATGCCTGTTAATGAGCCCTTATGGACAGAGACCCTGAGAGGAGATTGAACAAAATTGCCACAAAGAACTCCACATATGTGCCCCATCTGGAGTGGATTTTGGGAAAAGGGTATAGTGAGAGGACTATTTTAACATTTCAGATGTAGAGCATTTATGGGAGAATGGGGAGCAGGACTCAAGAAAGCAATGATCAAACCAAATATATCCCAAGCAATTCATGGTACAAAGATTATCTCCTGGTGATATAAAAATTTTAAGTCAAGAATAAAATTTCCTCTTTGGCAGTTTTCAGGGTTGCATTAAGCCAATCTCTGTGGCTCAAAATAAATAATAGATAATTCAAATCACATTAGAGGAAGTCCAAATTCATTGTTTGCTAATTCTTTCATGTTAAAACAAATCCACTAATTTTCTTTCTCTTTCAACCCCACATAGTTATTCTTTGTTTAAAAACAGACAAAAGAATCTATATCTAAACATAAGATAAGGCAAATGTCTTTTTATAAGATTTTGAGGAGCTAATGCTTACATTTTAATTAAGCTATTGAGGCTTTTATCTCCTTCAAATTTAAAGGTCCTGCTTTACATATATGACTTCCTAACATATAATATATTTTATTTATTAAATTATTTTTTCTCTGTCAACCCCCAAAAATGTAGGCTCAAAAGGGGCAGGGATTTTAGTTATTAATGTAGTTTTATACTTTTATGTATCCTCAGCACCTAAAGCAGTGCCCAGCACATAAAAGGCACTCAATAAATACTTATGGAATAAATAAATGAATGAATCAGTGAATTATGCTGTTAGTCTCCTAAGTATATAGATATACATTTTAAAAACTTAGTAATATTCTTTGTGTAGCTACATAAAGACAGAGCATCATTAATATCTTTTTAAATGCCTGGTTTACACCAACATTTCTTAGAAGATATAATAGGTATCCCTGGCTTTCAGAAATTTATAATTCTATTAGAGCAGGAGTCCCCAAGTCCCTGGCCACTGACTGGTAGCACCAGTGGTCTGTTAGGAACCCAGTGCCACAGCAGAAGGTGAGCAGCAGGCGAGTAAGCATTAAGGCCTGAGCTCCACCTCCTGTCAGAACAGCCTGGCATTAGATTCTCATAGGAGTGCAAACCCTACTGTGAACTGCACATGAGAGGGGTCTAGGTTGTGCCCTCTTTACGAGAATCTAATGCCTGATGATCTGTATTAGATCCCCCTATCCCTCCCACACTGTGGAAAAATTGTCTTCCATGAAACCAGTCCTTGATGCCAAAAAGGTTGGGGATTGCTGTATTAGGGAATCAAAACTAAATCATGAAATAATTAAAGAATAAAGAAATATAAAATAAACCATTAAAATGTTTCTAAGACTATCTATATACCATTAAAGTTCACAGAATGAAAAAAAAAAGAAAAGCAATATGACCTTCATGAAGAGCTTCATAGAGAAGATGAAATCTGAAGCAGGCCTTAAAAGAAGTATAATTTCAGCATTAAGAAAGAAAAGAGCTTACACAAAGTTTCAAAATCATGATTCATGGTAAGGTGTGATAGGAAGATAAGCTTGAAGGGAACTCAGGTGTTCACAGTGGAGAAATTAAGGGACACCAAATTATGATGCATGTTGTCAGGCTCGGGATTCGTGCATTCATTGATTCACCAGAAAATACTTATAAAGTATTTACTATGTGCTAGGAATTATGCTCGGTGCTGACAATCATAAAGTCAACAAAATAAATACACTCCTGCCCTCATGAATCTTATGTTCTAGTGGGAGATACAGACAAGCAGTAAGCACATAAATAAGACCATTTGGAGAACTACAGTGTTTGGTGAGACATAAAACATGAATGCTTAGGAAAGTTTAATATTTATTAGAATAGTCAGAGAAGGCATTCTGAGGCAGTGACATTTGAGTTCAGTCCTCTATGAACATAGAAAAGGGGCAATTAGTAGGCAAAAGATTTCAGCTGATTTGTGAATATGAATATTGAAAGGGCATGCAGAAGTGATGACTGAGAAAAAGGGACGAAGGAAGCCACATCACAGAGGCTGCACAGAGAGAGTTATAGGTATTTGGGGAACTGACCTGCTCTGACGAGGTCTCAAGAGTCCCAGAACACAGACATGGCAAGGATGAGAAAGACTGAGAGGAAACATGGGCAAAACTATGGTGATTAAATGAAACTCAGGAGATAGTATAATCAATTCCAACACACACTAAATTTTTCCAAATGTGTTGAAAACCATAAACTCACAGATCCAAGTAGCTCAACAAAAACAATGCAGAAGAAACATGAAGAAAATCACATCAAGACACATCAAGTTGCTAAAAACTTGATAAAATAAATATAGAATAAAAATTAAAAAGTCATAAAAACAGGCAAAGGAAGAACAGATACATTATGTAGAGTGAAGGTAAAAAAGAATGATAGCTTGCTTCTTATCAGAAACTTTGTAAGACAGAGATAGTTGAGAAAGATTTGATAGTACTAAAAAGAGAAAGAACAAAAAATGGTCAACCTAAATTCTTTACCTCAACTATCTTTCGAAAATAATGCTTCTTAAGACAAATGAAAAAAAATTAACACCTTAGATGAAATGAATAAATGCCTTGAGAAACACAATGTAGTAAACTTCACTCAAGAAGAAATAGATTAACTGAATAGTCATCTATTCAGTTTTGTGTATATATATATATGTCATATATTCAGTTATATATGTTATATATTCAGTTATATATATATATAACTGTATATATATGTTAAAGATTTATAGTTAAAACACTTCCCACAGAGACATACCTGGGCTCACATGACTTCCTTGGTGAAATCTACCAATTATTTATTAAAGAAATAAACATTTTACACAGACTCTTCTGGGAAGTAGGAAAAAATATTATCTAGTTCATTTTATGAGTCCAATATTACCATAAATACCAAAACTAGACAGAGACATTATAGGAGGACTATAGAAAAATATATGTCATGAACATACATTCAAAAATTATCAATATAACTTTAGCAAATTAATTATGACCAAGAAGGATTCATCCTAAAAATGCAAAGTTATTTTACCACTAAAAAATCAGTTAAGATCATTCACCATATTAACCAACGAAAAAGACAAATACCATCATCATCTCAATAGATACATGAAAAGTTTTTGACAAAATCATATACTAATTCATGAGAAAAAGTCTCAGCATTATATAAATATTTCTGTCACTTGATAAAGGGTGTCTACAAAAATACTACAGGTAACACTGTTCTTAATGGTGAAAATCTAAATAATTTCCCTCTATAATTAGGAACAAGAGAAGTATGGCCATTCTCAGCACCCATATTCTTATAAGTATTGTAATACTTATATTGTATTGAAGGTTTAGCATAGCGTAGAAAGGCAAAAAAAATGAGAAAATGCTTAAAATAGAAAAGTAAAACTTTATTTTTACATAAGTGATATGACCATCCATGTAGAAGGTTCTCGCAAATAGACTAAATAAGTAGATTTTAGTAAGTCCACAGGATATAAAATCCCTATAAAAATTTTATTTTATTTCTATATACTACCAGCACATAATTGACTTTTTAAAAAACACAAAGACACTGTACTTGCAATTGCTTTAAAATATGAAATATTTTGGGGTAAACTTAACAAAATATGTGTAAGAAATGTACACTGAAAACTATAAAACTTTGCTGTGAGAAATTAAAAAGACCTAAGTAAGAGGAGAGTGATACTCATGCTCGTGAATCAAACAACTCAATATTAAGATGTCATTTCTCTCCAAATTGATCTATAGATTCAACAGAATCTCAATCAAAATTCCAGTAGGCTTTTTGTGGAAATTAAGAAGTTTTTCCTAAAACTTACATGGAAAATCAAAGAATCTAAAATTGCAAAAATAATTTTGAAAAGAAGAACAAATTCGCAGGATTCACATTACTTGACTTCAAGACATCATTTGAAACTATAATAATCAAGACAGTGCAATAGTGTTAGAGATAGACATACAGAGCAAAGAAATCAAATAGAGTATCCAGAAATAGATTTACATATATATGGTCAATTAATTTTTGACAAAGGTGACAGTAATTCACTAGGGGAAGGATTTTTTTTTAACAAATGATGTTAAAACTATTAGATATTCATGTGCAACAAAAAAACAAATAAACCTTGACCCATATTGTATATCACACCAAAGAAAAATTAACTGAAAATGGGTAAAAGACCTAAATGTAGGGGCTAAAACTATAGTATTTCTAAAAATCAACTAAAAGAAAAATCTCTATGACCAAGTTTAGAAAAAAAATTCTTGCATAGGATACAAAAAAGATAAACAGTTTTTAAAACTGCTAAAATAGATTTCATCAAAATGAAAAACATTTACTCTTCAAGGCCGGACATGGTGGCTCATGCCTATAATCCCAGCACTTTGGGAACCTGAGGCAGGTGCATCACCTGAGGTCAAGAGTTCGAAACCAGGCTGACCAACATGGTGAAACCCCGTCTCTACAAAAAATAAAAAATTTGCCAGGTGTGGTGGTGCATTCCTGTAATCCCAGTTACTTGGGAGGCTGAGGCAAGAGAATTGCTTGAACCCAGGAAGTGGAAGTAACAGTGGGCTAAGATCATACCATTGGATTCCAGCCTGGGCAACAAGAGCAAAACTCCATCTCAAAAAAAAAAAAAAAAAAAAAAAAAATTGCTCTTCAAAAGATACAATTAAGAAAGTGAAAATTTATGCCATACACTGGGGGAATATATTTTCAAAATATATATCTGATAAAGGACTTTTATCCAGGATAAAGAACTGCTACAACTCAATAACAAGAAGACACACAACCTGACTTTTTTTATTGAGCAAAAGAATTGAAAGGACCCTTCCACAAAGAAGATGTTCAATGGTAAATAAGTGCATTAAAAAATGGTCAACCCTATTAGTCAGCAGGAAAGTGAAGATTACAGCAACAGTGAGATACCAAAGCACATCCACTGAATGTGATACTATCAGGTGATGGCAGTAGTAGGGAGCAACTGGAATTCTCATGCATTGTTGGTGAGAAGAGAAAGCAGTATTGCCACTTTAGAAAACAGTTGGGAAGTTTCTTATAAAGTTAAACACTTATTCTAAATTTCCAGAAATCACTACTCCTAGGTATTTACCCAGGAGAAATAAAACATAGGTTCACACAAAACCCATATCTGAATGTTTATAGTAGTTTTATTCATAATAGCCAAAAACTGGAAACAACTCTAATGTCCATCAACTGATGAATAGATCAACAAATGTTAGCACAACCAATTTAAGTCATACTTCTTTTCAATAAGATAAAAACAGTCCTCACGCTTGCAATAAAACGGATGCATCTCAAAAACAAGGTAAGTGCAAAAAGCCAAACACAGAGACTATGTACTACATGATTCCATTTATATGAAATTCCAGGAAAAAAAAAAAAAAAAAAAAAACTCTTGTGACAACAAGTTGAACAGTGATTCCCATGGGCATAGAGTGGATGAGAGAGGATCAACTGCAAAAAGGAACTGGGGATCTTTGGGGGATACAGAAATGTAGCTGTATCACGACTGAAGTAACAGTTACTGATGCAGTTTGGATATGTGTACCCATCCAAACCTCAGGTTGTATTATATCCCCAATGTTGGAGGTGGGGCCTGGTGGGAGATGGTTGGATCATGGAGGAGATTTCTCATGAATGCTTTAGCACGGCCCACTTGGTGCTGTTCTCGTGCCAGTGAATGAGTTCTTGCAAGACCCTATGTTTAAAGGCATGTGGCACCACCCCCGACCTCTCTTGCTCCTGCTCCAGCCATGTGACATGCCTCCTCCCCCTTTACCCTCTACTTAATTATAAGTTTTCTGAGGCCTCCTCAGAAGCCAAGCAGACAACAGCAATGTGTTTCCTGTATAGCCTACAGAATCGTGAGCCAATTAAACCTCTTTTCATTATAAATTACCCGCTCTCAGGTATTTCTTTATAGCAATGTGAGAACATACTAATACATAGTATACATTTACCAACTTATATTGTACACTTAAAATTGGTGAATGTTATTATATGTAATTTATACTTCAAAAATGCACAAAAAACATAGTTCATGTGTCTTTTTTTCAACACTCTGAACCTCTTGATTGCCAGGATTATGTATCACTAAGGCCTATCACAGTCCTCAAAACATAATAGATATTTAATTTAAAAAATAAGTGAGTGAATGAATGAGCAGCTGGCACAGAACTCAATGTCCTATGGAACTCAATCAGAAACCATAAAAGAATGCGCTAAAAATCCCTATGTTTGCCTTAAATCCTGAATACACTTCTACACTAGGATCACTGAGGTTCTTAGAGGACATTTGGAACGTTATCCAGTGTCCTGCTTTCTTGCCAGTCCGTCCTTTATGAGACATGGTGCTGTCTGATAACAGGTTTTTTCCTTAGCTTTGGCTTCTGTCCAGTAAAAATTCCTGGCAAAATTTTACACAACCTAAAGTATATTGATATCCTTATTACTACTGCAAACTCCTAAAATTTCATTTCATTTATTGGTCAGTTTTCTAAATGCCAGTCTCCAGGAACTTATATCAACATGTTTCTTTGGCAATTTTAGGTACTTGTTTGGATGACCTGGGAATAAAGTTTGATTCCAAGGTGAATCACTTCATATATAATTCAATTTTTAATAACTCCAAATAAAGTCTTTTAGCCACTTTCTCCTCAAAAAACTAATTCTGGTTGTCAACAAAGCCTGAGCCAGCAACATAGAATTTAAACTTTACTTTTTTTTTATTTTAAAAAACTTTTAAGCCTTTTTCTCTCACAACAGCAATGTATATGCTGCACAAATATAAATCAAAGTTCCAAAGGAACAGCTTCTTTAGATCTACGACATTCTGCCTTTTGAGGGTGATGCACATCATGTGTGCTACTTGGGCTTCTTCAGCCATTTACACCACAGCAAGTATTAATGAAGAACTAAGCTGCCAGGAGCAGATCAAGCATTAGCAGTCATCACATCTATAACCAGACTTTCTCACCCCTGGGCCTGTGGCTGAATACGACCCAACTCAATCCTGTGGGGAACCAAGAGGATGTGTTTTCTGTGGTCACACCCTGAGGTATGAACCACAACCATGCAGAAGTGTTCATTAAATGGGAAGTTATAGTAACAGAAAGATTTGTTATCAGAAAATGTCCTCTTCTACATCAGAAGAGTAGAAAGCCTGTCACAGATGTGGGCATAAACTCATATGGTTGTTCACAAAGAAATGTCTTGAGTTCACCCGAAGACAGGTAGAGTTTGGTCTTTTAGGCGGATACTCTCTCAATGGAGTCATTAAAGTATTGGCCTGTTATCTACCACAAGAAACACATGGAGAACCATGGGAACTGATTTCCAAGAGACATAAGTCCAGATTTAGTAACAGTCTATAAACGTTAGAGGTATGTAGCTGAATTAGGGCAGAAATTAGGGCAGAAAGTTGAATTGTTCAATAAACATGTAATGAAACCTTTAATTGAAATATATATGAAGTCCATATAAAATATCCTCCACCTGTAGTTGCTCAGGAGCTACAATTTGCAATTTCTCTTCCAGGGACGTGGGCACTGCACAGTCTCATTGCATATGACCTTCTGCATGGGCCTGAATGTTCTTGTATGCTACCCAAAGAAACTAGCTTGGAATATAATGAAAATCTGGATGCCCAGAAACTGAAGGAGAAAGCAGTAGCCCTTTCATTATTTCAAACTTTTTTAGAAAACTTGGAGCTTTTTACTTATTGGCTGATATGAAAATAGACTGGACAGCCAAGTACAGCATAACCTCAGCATTTGAAAGAGCTAAGCTGAACACCTCTTAAACCTCCAAATTAAAGAATGTGAAAATGTTTGCACAGTTTCCTGGAATTTTTCCAGATCATATTGCCAATAGAAAATTGTAGGTTTCCTGTGTGTGTCCTCAAAATACCTTTTCAACTTTTACTACATTTTTGAGCAATGTTTGAACCAGCTTAAATACTTGCCAAAATTGCATCATGAATCACTGTTTCCATGTGGAGCTTGTGAATAAGATAATTCTCACACTACAATCTCCATCAACTTCAACATTCCACATACTAATTCATTTACATCTTACATTTCCTGGCTTATTGCTAATGCTTTCCTATATCTTTGTAGTTTTTATTTGATTCCAGAATAAGTTATTATTATTCCATGAGAATTACTCTTTATGTAATAATGCTAAGTAAATAAGGAAGCGAAGGCCACTCTTTTAAGGAAAAAAAAACATTTTGTGTCGTGTTCCACACTGTGAGAAGACATACTATAGAACTAAAAGGTCACTAGAATCTGAATAGCTAATCATATTTACCTACACATTTAGTGTCTACTTAATCATGTTCTTAATGTAAAACTACAGATAGGAACATCGGATATTTTCCTACAACAATCACATTAACTTACTGTATAAACAAATATGTCCCCTCAAATGTGTCTTTCAGTTTATGCCATTTATTTCTTCTATTAAATAATTAGCTCAAATGCAAAAGTGTGCTGAAAAGGAAATCATTAAATTGCATTTAAATGTGTTACACAAAATCTCTCGTTACCTCTTATAGAATTATTTTTAACTTCTGAAGGAAAAAAAGGAATAATAATTTTTAAAATAGCTGAGATTTTCATGAATGAAAAATGGTTGGGCCACAGCAAATCCACTGGTGGCTGAATTCTGCAGAATTTGCTCAGGATATCCCTTCACTCAGGAAAGTACAATCTCACTGTTTCAGAACTATTTATGATAAGAGAAAACCAGTAGACTAAAATAACTTAGATCAATGAGCTCCTGCAGAAACAGTGGTAATATTACTACAGCTCTGAAGCAAGACACCAAGCAAATTTGACAAACTGATGGTCTTATTAATGTGTGTTTCCATTACATGAAGGTGGAGCAAGGAAGGGAGCCTCTTTAGAAATTAGCCTCCATTTGTGCTTATTTTCTAAAAGATTAGTTTACTGTGGTACAATTTATATGTTAAATCTCTGCTCTCATAAAAAGGTTCTGCTGACATCTATTCCTAAACTAGTCTACTCCATGCTTCAACCCAGTAATTGGTGAGGCTTAGAATGTCTCCATTTCTACCAGATGTCTGGGATCTTGGGTTAACACTGGAAATAATTGCACTGGAAAACAGGCATGTGGATACAAAGTAGTGAAATACAGCAGGTGGGATTATACTATGACTGAAGTACTCTACAGCCCAGGGCTCTGTGTTAGGACTAAAAATTCACTCCTCCAGCTGTTGTGAAGTTTGTGAATTAACAACTTTCAGCCGTACAGATCAGCTTCCCAGGAGATCTCACATCTAATGACTAGCATAAGACAGCCTATACAAACACATCCTCTTCCCCTAACTGGGTACAATTCTAAAAGGCCAGCCAGCTATGAGCTACCCATGGAGTTGACTGAAGCCTTATTGTGACTATTCCGTAGCCCAACTTATGCCTCCACTCAGGGCTTTGTCCTTCCTTTCAGCCACAACTGCTCATCTTGATGGCCCTCACTAAGGACCTTCTAGCATGGAATCTCATCTTAGAGTAAATCAACTTCCTAGGGACTTATGGTAGGCAGAATTCTAAAATGGTCCCCAAGATTTCTGACACCTAGTAACCACATCTTGTGTCATCCCTTCCCCTTGAGTGCTAAGAGAATCTGTGAGTGTGACGGACTGTTACTCTCATAATTTGGTTATGTTATGTGGCAAAGGTAAAGAAATTTGCAGAGGCAATTAAGATCCCTAGTCAGTTGACTTTGGGTTAAGAAGGCATATTGCCCTGTGTGGGCCTGGGCTAATCAGGTGAGCCCTCATTAAAGAGACATTCTCAGGTCGCTATGCTGTGAGAGAGGCATGTAGCTAGGACATGAAAGCACCTCTAGGAGCTAACAGAGACTCCCAGCCAATAGCCGGGAAGACAGTGGCGCCTCAGTCCAGGGCAGTCAGCCACAGGGCCCTGCCAATAACCTAAATGAGCTCAGAAATGGGTTCTTCCCTAGTCAAGCTTCGAGATGAGAACACCTAAATTTCCAGATGGTCAACACCTAAACTTCATCCTTAACTTTAGCCCAGCACCCAGATTCATGCCCTACAAAAACTATGATCATAAGTACGCATTGTTTCAAGACACTAAAGCTTTTGTAATTTGTTATGCACCAAAAGAAAACCAACATAAGAACACAGTCTGCAAGATTATATTGATAGGAAAAACAGAATAAAGATAGCCAAAGACTAGAAAGAGAGCTGAAGATGGCTACAGTAATATATAAAGCATTTTTCCTATAAAACTCCCACAAAGGATCCAAATTTGAAACCAATCAGTATATAGAAGAGGAGGGAGCTGTGAGGCTGAAATCAGGAGGGGCCAGAGGGAAAGGGCTTTGAAACAGCTGGGGCAGATAGCCCCACCCCTTTCCTGAGTATGTAAGACAGCAGGTAGCAGCAGTTTGCCCCAGCTGAATCCTCAGAAGTAGTCTCTAAAAGAGTGTGTTTCATCTAGAAAGGACACAAGATGAGCTAAAAATAGAGAGAGATTAGCAGAGACTGCAGTAACTCTGGGCCTCTACCATGGACTTGGACCAAGGGAAAGAGAAGACCCCTCCACTCACGGAGACGGTGACTCACATAAGTTATTATCCAAATCAGTCTCCTTTAGAGAGTAAAAGGGGACACTATTAGTAATTATGATATAACAACAGGAACAAACTGGGACGTGTGGTCCCCCTACCAGAGAGTGGAATGAGCTAAAATATTTGAGCTCACAGCAAAGTTTTCCTCTGGCTGTTGTGGAGGCTTCTGTCTTCTTAACCCATTCCCCATTGGCTACTATCTTTTGACACAATCCGCCCGCATATCCAGAGTCTGCAGGCAGACATAGCACTCATGGAAGATTTTGAGTAAAAAGACCTACAATGAGCAAAAGAAGTACATGTCAGCTACCTTTGGTAAAGTCAACACAGTTCTTTATTCAGTTATAAAGAAACTAAAAATATTTGTTTTTATGGAAAACCAAGGGCATGAAAAAAAAAATTCAAGATGAACAAACATAAGCACCGGTCTTACATGAAACAGAAATGACATAATAACAGAAGAAAGTGTTGAAGACATTCTAATCTCAAAAAGATTTAAGAAGCTCTGCCATGAATGAAATAAGAATAAGCAATTTACAAAAAAGGAGCAAGCCATGAATAAGAAAGGGTGCTTAGAAATTAAATACATTTACGGCCAGGCACAGCGGCTCACTCCTGTAATCCCAGCACTTTGGGAGGCCAAGGCAGGTGGATCACCTGAGGTCGGGAGTTCGAGATCAGCCTGACCAACATGGAGAAACCCTGTCTCTACTAAAATACAAAATTAGCCGGGCATGGTGGTGCATGACTGTAATCCCAACTACTCAGGAGGCTGAGGGCAGAAGAATCGCTTGAACCCGGGAGGCCCTAGTTTGCGGTGGTTGGAGATCGCACCATTACACTCCAGCCTGGGCGAGAAGAGCAAAACCCTGTCAAAAGAAAGACGGAAAGAAGGAAAGAAGGAGAGAGAGAGAGAGAGAGAGAGAGAGAGAGAGAGAATGAGAGAGACAGAGCGAGAGAAAGGAAAAGAAAAAAGAAATTAAATACATTTGCTAAAATTAAAAGCTAAATTGCTTACTAAATTGAATGGTTATGAATGAGATAGAAAATGTAAACAAGGAAATCTCCCAGAATATTAAACAAAAAGGTGAAGTGGGAAATTATGAATAAAAAATAAGTTAAGATTTATGGGCTGGGTGTGGTGGCTCATGCCTGTAATGCCAGCGCTTTGGGAGGCCAAGGTGAGCAGATCTCTTGAGCCCAGGAGTTTGAGACTACCCTGGGCAACATAGGAAGACCTCCATCCCTACAAAAAATGAAAATATTAGCTGAGCTTGGTGGTGCACACCTGTTAAGTCCCAGCTACTTAGGAGGCTGAGGTGGGAGGATCGATTTAGCCCAGGAGGTCAAGGCTGCAGTAAGCCCTCATGGTGCCACTGCACTTCAGCTTGGGCAACAGAGTTAGACCCTGTCTCAAAAAAAGAATTATGGAGGAATAATTTAGAAGTTCCAAAAGCTATTTGATAGCAGTTGCAAAAAGAGAAAACCAAGGTAATAAATAAATAAGGAGAAAAATGTCATTGAAATAAGACAGTGTCCCTGAGCTTAAATACATACTCTTTTCATATTGAAAATGCAATCTGAGTGCCAAGCACAAAGAGTAAATATTCATCCTTAGAAATCTTCTGACAAAGTTTGAAAACTTCAAATGCGAAAAGAAAATCTAAAGTTTGGTGATTTGAGGGTGGAGTAGGTTTCTTTACACATGAACTCCAAGTGCTTGAAACAATGTCGCAATTCTTTAGAGGTTCTTAGGAAAAATGATTTTGAACCTACATTTCTAAAACCAGTTAATTATTAATCAAGTGTAAGAACAAAACTTAGACATTTTCTGACATGCAAAAAATTTAAAAACTTACCTCCCACATATACTCTTTCTTAAAAAACAATTACTTGCATATGTATTTCAGTAAAAAAAAAGAATGCCATGATGAAAACGTATGTCTCTTCTGTCAGTAACAAAAAAGAAGGAGAAATTCAGAAAAGGAAACAAACTGCTTTATCAACAAGTCATTTAAGTGTGAATAAAATTATGAGTTTATGAGTTATTGACGGAGTTTAAGACAAACTACTTTTTCTTGATGCTTGGAGCTTTCACCACTTAATGTTACGTATTTAATGACACAGGATTATAATTTTTTTTCTTTTGGGGTAAAACTACTCAGCTCTTCAGTAGATGATATGTACATAATAAGGGCACTTAGCTTTTCAAATTGACTTATATATAGCACATAGAAAAAGTATAGATGAGAAGGTAAATATTTTAAAATCTTTAAAATGTTTTAAAATCCAACTCACTAGGGAGACCCAGCTATGGGTACTTGAACACATGGAGAACCAGAAATGTTATTGCAGATATGATTTACTGCACCTCGAATGCTCCCAACCACTCCCAAGACTCTTCCATGATCTCATTTCTTTTCCCTTTTTCTCATACTTTTTTAAAATCATAGCTTCTTTAGTAAACAGCAGCAAATAATTTTTGATTCCTGGATTTCAAGGCAGTCTTCATTTGTACAACCATGTCCATACTTAGCTTTCATAATAATGTATTTCAAGTATACTATTAGCTTTATTTTCTCATATAATAAAACCACAGGGATCAACTCCTTAAGTTCTTTAGCATATTAGTTACCATAACCCTAGAATTTGTAACAGATAAACCCTGAAATCTCACTGGCCTAACATACACAGACTTATTTCTTGTTCAACAGAGGGTGAAAGGGCAGCCATTTCACCTTCACTCAGTTATTCAGGGAACTAAGCTAACTGAACCTCTGCCATCATAAGCTAACTGAACCTCTGCCATCTTCAGTATTTGATTCTCAGATAGCCTCAGGCATAGACATCTAGCCAGCAGATGGTTTAAGAGAGAGAATAGAGGATTGTGGGAAGTTTCATGGAACACATCTAAAAGTGAGATACATCAGTCTGCCCACATTCCACTGGCCGAGACTTAGTCATATGTCCACACCTAATTGCAAGGGAATCTGGAAAATATGAAATATAATCTAGCTTACTGCACAAGGGGATGGGGAAAATAGGTTTGGTGAACAACAAGCCACTTTGTCCCAAAGAATGCTATTTAAAGTGTTAACCAAAGTCTGAAATAACTGCAGTGTGGTTAACCACTGACTCAGCCCAATCTCATCAATTAGTTTGTAAGTAGCTGCAGGACAGGATACATGGTTTAAATATCTTTGCTTTCTTAGCACCTTCATTTGCATGACTAGGTGTTAGAGAAAGTCTTGGAGGAATTAATTTACTTAATTATATTCTAGTAGCAAAGACAAATTAATGCGGCTACCAGAGTGAAAAATAATCTCCTTTCTCAATGAAAAAATCAAGCCAAGTATTTTGAACTGATTATATTTTTATTAAAATAACTATAAGACAACGAACCCATAATTGGTTATTCCAAATAATAGCTGAGTTAGTGATTTTCAATATTTGTTTTATTATTGAACGCAAAAGCAATGGTAAAGACTGCAAAATATAAACATTCTCTCATTTTTCTTAAAGGAACAAAAACATGCAGGAAAAATGTAATGATACAATGAATTGGTAAATTCCTAATTTGCTACAAAAGAAGCATTTATCAGGTGATGCTTACATGTGTATGCTGCAACAAACCATTAATGTAATAAACCCAAGTCTCGTAAATCAACCAAGCAAATAAGTCCTCAAATATAGCAGATGTTATAGGGGTCCCTCAATCTCTGATTCACAGATCACAATCAAACGATGAGAGACAGTAATGGATGGAGATAAAATTTCAAATATAGGAATTTTAGAAATGTGTAAATTGTTGGGCATAGTTTGTGAATCTGCAAACCAAATGAGGGTGCAGTAGCAGTGGAGAGAGTGATGCAAAAGCGATTCCAAAAAACATTCACTGTCTTTTGCAGTTTAATTATGAGCCATTACAGTATCAATTAAACCAAACCAAAGAGCATCAGAAGAAGTTTGATTATGTGAAGAAGTATGTAGGTACAAAAAAATCACCTTTGATAGATACATAAAACAAACACTCATTATCAAACAGTGATTATTTAAACATGAATATCATAAAGAAGATATCAAAAGTGAGGGCCAGGGAGTAGGATTATTTTTAAAATTTCAGTGGAGAGTCACAGTTACTGGTAAAGACAGAGCCTATGATATAAGCCTGGGGTGAGTGACTTAGATGGCATTGAGGGCAAGACGGTTGAAGAGGAGAAGACCAGGACCTAAGAGGAAAGGATTATACATGAGAATAATCACATCATCAAGAAAGTTGACAAAACGGATGCTGAAGGACTGACATTAAGCCAGGTACTAAAAATCTCCAGACACAAAGGATTCAGGGCTCCATAGATAACCACAACTCCAAGAGATAATACGTAGGTGGTCGAGCATGAGATCCAAAGTTTGATTTTCCTTTATCGGGGACGGGGTGAGAATAGTTTGCAAACACCAATAAAAACACAAGAGGGTAGAAAAGGAATGTGAGACAAAATAGGCACCAAATGACAAGGCTAGGAGGGAAAGCAGCGTCCCCAGGGAAAGCTAGGAAAATGTAGCAGATTTTGCTAATGATGGACTGTTGTGTTTTCTTCACGTGAATAGACTTGAAGTGGTGGAATGCATTCAGTAAAAGGGTGCTTCACGATCCTTCCAAGACTGAGCAGTGCGTTCAAAAGTGCTAACAGACCAAAACACGTGTGGGTCTGCTTTCCTCAAGCTCTTTTGTCCTCTGGGGAAGAGAAGCCCTATAAAATTTGAAGGCTAGACACCCAGGCTTGTAAGTCTAAAGAAAGAAAATGGCATTTCAGAGGCCGATTGTGACATATTGCGTTTTACGTTTTACTTGCTTTTATTTTATATTTGGGAAGTGCTTAGCTCTTTGAATGGAAGTGGGGGGTTCCAGTAGTGATTAGGCCATCAAATGATGACAGCTAAATAGATCAGCACACTAGCTGGACTGCTGGACTTAATCAGGCAGATCTCATTAGGATTTCAGAATGATGCTCACATCTTTGTATTTGAAATGTGTTATAGTTTGCACTGTTATAAAAAGAACCTTACCAGACTTGAGAATATGAAAGGGGACGGGGGGAAATTCCCTAACACATTGTTTTTTTACCCCAGAAACCTTACGATACAATTTGTCATCATTTTTAGTATTTTGTACCCCTACAAGTTAAATGTGGTTTAGAACATTTCTAGAAAATTATCTTCAAGAAAAACTCAACTCAAGTATACCTTGGGGTACATACAGGGTCTTTCACAAGTTGAGGCCCATATGCATTTATGCATAATTTAAAATTATGACTTTCAGACTTTATGACCGCAATCCAGAGTAAGAAATGCATTTTATATTTTAACCTATTATACATATATATAAATAAATGTATACATTAATAAAGGCACATACTACACATATTAAATAAGATTTTAATAGAAAATATTTATTCTTTGGAATCAAATGCACGATCACATTTTTATTTGATCTCCTATTTTATATGCTGGTCTAGTAAAATGACTTCATGACCTACTAATTGGTCACAAATAGCAGTTTGAAAAACACGTTTTTAAATGGCAATATGGAATTGCTCTATGCTTTGGTATTTCTCTTTCTTCAGTCTCTGGAATAGAACAAATGGCACTCTCAAAAAAAAAAAAAAAAAAAACACCAATAACCAGAATAAGTTAAAATTGTACAGTAAACAAAACAGTTGCTATTTAATGAGGGCCGAGTAGAGAGCTAAATTTTTGGATTCATTATCTTATTTAATCATCACAGCAACCCTATAAGGTAGGTACTTTTTTCAAGATACATTCTCCATTGTAGAAATGATGGAATTGAAAGTGTTAATACAACAGTACACTGTATTGCCCATACCATCCCATATTTCCTCACCACAGTTTACTGGGTACTAGTGGGCACAGCAGGGGATAAAACATGATCTACACCTTTAGGAATTTCTGCCATACTGTGTTGATCCTCTCACATGAAGCACAGTGAAAAGACGATACAGTATATGTCACATATTCCAGTTGATCAGACATTTCCATGTTCATTATCTTTGCAACTCAACTTCTTAAGGTAGTACAGCTTGAACTTCAGAAAACTCACACAATAGCTTTTAGAATTCTCATGCTTTTATCTCTTTCTATTTTCTAGTCTCTGGTATCAGATGGTTTCCATCTCCTCAAAATGCCGCTGCTAGTTACCTAATTTAACATTGTTAGTGGCAGCCAGGGAAACTTTGAGATAGAGCCATTTCATCAATTATCTCCAGCTGGGAGGATTTAGTGCTTTTTTTTTTTAAGTAGGGCCGTAATATCAAGTTCATCTACACTATTAGTGAGGTCTTTATCACTGCCAAGTTCAGAAAGTGCTGAAGCATTTAAAGTGTTTTTTGTCTTTGTACTTTGGGTACAGTTCATTTTCTTGCTCTTGCAGAACTTGGGTTTCATCTCCAAGAGAACCACCACTCAAAATCAAGTCAAGGCAGAATTATGGAATGAATATACCTCAGGTCAAGCAAACAGTTAGCATTTACTGATGTCCCCCATGTTCAAAGCTCTATACTAGAACCGATAGGAACCTTCAAAGGGAATAGAAGTCTGATGTGATCATTAGTGCCGTTGACGAAAGACTTCTACGCTTTCCAGATGTACAGTAACGTCACACTTCTCTACCCCTGGGAGTCAGGTGTGGCACAACGTCTTGCTTCACAGATGAGCAGAGTCACTTCCAGGTTAAGTTTTAAGAGCCAGTGTATGATTTACTATGCTCTCCCTTTCACTCTTTTCTTTCTGTTTCTCAGCGGTGATCCAAACAGGAGCTGCTTGGGCCCCAAAGTAAGGCAAACTGGAAAACAGCCCTGACTGACCCATGCTACGTGGATGGTGTTAAGTAATAATAAAATAAGAAAATGAAAACAAACAAACAAACAAAAAAACAGTTTTTGCTTTGAACCACTGAGTCTTGAGAGTTGTATTAGTCAACCTACAACTGACCCTTGGCAAATTTAAATCTCTAAAGATATTTTAAAACAGCTTTAAAAACACACCAAAAAATGTAAATAAGTGGAAAGTACAAATGAATACTGTAAATTATGTGTAAATAAAAGATAAAGGAGAAAATATGACTAAATAAGTAATAGTCATATACAGGTTGAATATGGGTAGGAATTTCCACTTGAATTGTACAAGAGGCATGGGGAATAGGAGGGGTGCATGAAACACTGCATATAAAGGTGCAAAGGGAAAAATAAAGTCACATGAGCAAAGCTGCAGTTGATTTGTTTGGTGGAGCAAAGAACTAAGAATTGAAATACCTGAGAAAAGGAAGAAAAGGCAGTTGGGAGGGGGCTGCAAGGACCAGACATAGGTGTTCAGGCACTGATACTAGCTCATTTATTCTTCACTCATTCATTCATTCATGGATTCAACAATGATTATAAGCTAGGAACCCTACCAGCCAGATGCTTGGAAACTGAAGATGAGTGATTTTGTGATCACTAGTCTTAGATCTCATCATTTTGTAAGGTTCACATAAACAAACAATCCCAACATATTATAGAATTTCATACCAGACATTTGTGCTACCAGAAACACAAAGTCAGAAAGGAGTTAATTCACATGTAGATTGTTGTAGGGTATAAGTAAGAAGATGAAAGAATCTGGCAAGATTTTAAAACAAAACATGGCATTTGAACAGAATCTTCAGAAAGGATGGTTGATCATAAAGGGGAAAAAAGGCATTTCAGTCAGGGAAAAGAGTATTTATTCAGTATTCATTGGGTCAACATGTTTTATATAGGTGTTTTCTTAAAGGACTCTGTATTTTTGTCTCACAAGAAGACTAATCAATGTGTATATATCAAACACACACTGTCTGCCAGGCACTGTGCTAGCCTTAGGATATGACAGTAGGGGAGATAGTCTCCCTTTCCTCACATTCTAGCTGGGGAAACGTGAGATACTTTATTGAACAATAATTAAAATAAATTGTGATCAGGGCTCTGACAGGGGAAAGTAGGTTGCTATACTAGCACATAGCAAGGGCACCTAATATGGTCAAGACTACCTGAAGGAAGTTACCTTCGGTTGAGATTTAAAAGTTAAATAGGAGTTAGCCAGATGAAGAGGAAGGGGAGGAGAGTTTCAGTGAGAAGAACCAAGCTGTGGAAGACTTGGATGTGGAGAGGGTATATACCACAGAAACTGGAAGGAGTTCAATATGACTGAGGCTTAGAGGAGGGAGGACAGAGAGAGGAGAGACTTGCAGCTGAGAAGGGCAGGAGCAAACTTCAGAAGTTTACACTCCATCCTGAAATCTTAGGAGACCCTTTGAGACATTCTAAAGAGGAGGGCATGGTAAACCGTGTGTTCTAGAACACAGCTGGTGCGACAGACAGAAGAGTGGAAAAGAATCAGGGCCAGACACAAGGAGACCATATAACAGGCTCTTATAGGAGCCCAGGAGAAAGATAATGGCAGTTTACCAGGTTAGCAACTGTACAGACAGAAAGTCTTAAGTGTATTTATGACAAATATTTAGGGTAATGATGTCATCTGGCTTTGGGTTACATATGAGGGGAAAGAAAATTGAGGATCCCTGCAAAGATTTTGGTTTCTAGTCCTGGCAAGTAGACATACAGTAGTGTCATTCAGTGACAAAGAAAACAAGAATTTGCAAAACCACTAAAAATTTTTTCAAAACAAATCTATACGTAGGGAACCAGGTTTACTCAACACCACGAGAAATGTAGTTCTACCTGGAGAGAGGTAAAAGTAAAATTTGACTTAAATTGAGATTATAAAGGCATTTCTATGTCAATGCTAAAGCAGCTAATTGAATGACAGTGCCTGCCAGATTCTGAGCAGAAGACAGAAGTAATCTGATTTCATGTAGAAAGATAACTCTGGAGAAAGTGTGAATGGAAGATTGAAAGAGAAAATGGCTCAAGATGAAGCAGGAGATTATTTCAATTGTCCAGGCAAGTGATCATTAGGTCATAAACTTAAGCAGCCATGATGGGATTCAATAGGAGGAAACAATAAAGATTTAGAGGAGAGAACCAATGGGTTTTTATGATAGTTACATGTGATGGGGTGAGGAAAAGAGGGGTGCTGAAGATGAGCCAGATATTCTACTTTGGGAGACTGGAGGAGTAGCAATTCCATTAATGGAAAGATATTCTTTAGACCAGGAGAAGTTACAGGAAAAACAACAAATTTGGTTTGGACATGTTGAGTGTGACATATCTGTGAGACACAGAAGATACTTAACAATGTCTGTTGTAATTATGTATCTGGAGCTTAGGGAGGAGGTTGGGTCCTGAAAGTTGCAACATATATTAGAGTCAAGGGAAGGGATGATAATTGCTCATAGAGGAAGAAAAGAAGAGAAAGAGGAAACCCTGAGGGATGTCTTACATCTAAGACGTTGATGGGTGGAGGTAGAAATGATCAAGAAGCAAATCACCCTAAGCTCTGAAGCTGGAGATCCACTCAAAGACAAAGAGATTTCAGGGCTTGTCATGTATACATGCTAGCACTGAAAAGTAAGAAGCTGGGGAATGGGAGACCAGCTTGAAAACTATAGCAGCAGACCAGCCCCCCAAAATGGTAGATATCAGCCCCAGTATATTGTAGTATTTCATAGGAGACATTTGTGCTACCAGAAACGCAAAGCCACAGAGGATTTCTTTTACATGTAGGGTTGTAGGGTATAGGGTATAAATGAGAAGATGAGAGAATCTGGCAACACGTTTAACACTTATAAAGATATGAATGAGGATAAGCCTTTGACTATAATGAATAACAAAAAATACATGTCAAACTAAAGTTCCTCTCTTCACACAATCTTTTTTCCCATAAATCTGACAATTTTGATTGAAACAAACCCACTAGATTAAAAAGTGACTATTCAGTCACTAGTGGAGTCAAGAACTAACAGTAACTTTTATTAGTTGGGCGAATGGGCCAGAAAGAATAGAAAAATAACTTATAGTAATTTGGCTGTTTGACTACTCAACTGAGAACCTGTCATAAGGCATCAATGTAAGGGTGCCTGCAGCAGTGTTCAATTCCAAACAAGGTCAGTAAAAAACGACAAGTGCACAAGCAAAGAGGCTCCACCGATTCAGGCATAATACTCCCTCCATATCTATTTGGAGACTCTTGAGATGGCTCTGGTGTTTTTGTTTTACAAGTCCTGACCAGCACGTGTATGACATAATGACATGTCAGTGCCTACCAGGTATCAGTGTAAAGTATTAGTTTTGAATTGACCCAGGCATCTCATTAAAATGAAAAATACACTGTAAAATTTCTAATGAACCTGAGCCTCTGTCTGGTTTGCTCATAACTCAGGAAAAGTCATAAACAGAAAAATACTTGTCTCTATCCATAGCCAGGGCCCCAACTAAGTACTGCATTGTGAAATGAGTCATTTTCCTGTAAGCAGTGATTTGAAATGTGCTATAATTGCTATGCTGCCCATGTCACCCAAGGAGAAAACAAAACATCTAAGTAACATCACTATGCCTTACAAACTGTCAAACATTCATCGATGATTTCATCTCATACCGGTGATGACCCTTCAGTGGTTTCTTTTACAATAACAGACCTGCCAACTTGGTCTGAGAGAAGAGGAAATTCACAGAAAGCAGAGCATTGGGCTCATAATTAATTTTATCACTATCATCCGGGCAAAACCCAGAAGCCTATATTTTAATTGGCTTGCTAACATATTTGAAAACAATATTTCTAATGAGATTATATTTTTCCACATTCAGAAATAATGAGAGAAAAAAGCAACAGTTATATTTTAAAATATCTTAATACTTGGTATTGGGAATTTAGAAAGCTATTATCTATTTAGCATAAGTCAACTTGACATTCCGCTGAAACTAAGATTTTGTTCTGGTTAAAAAGCACTTGGAGGCCCTGGCATGAACAGCTGGATTAACAAAATGGAATAGAGGAAACATTTGCATTACTTTGCTAGGGCTGCTGTAACGAAACCCACTAATTTGATAGCTTAAAGAAAAGACATGTATTGTCTTATAATTATGGGAGCTAGAAGCTCAAAATCAAGGTGTCATCAGAGTTGACTTTTTCTGAGGACTGGGAGGGGAGAATCTATGCCAGACTGCTGCTCTTTATTTGTGGATGGTCATCTTCTCTCTGTGTCTTTTCACATCATCTTCCCTCTATGCATGTCTAGCTGTGTGTCAAATTTCCCCTTTATATCTTTATAAAGACACAAGTCAGATTAGGGCCCTCCCTAATGGTTTATTTTAATTTGGTTACTTCTGTAAAGACCTTTATCCACAAATAAGGTCACATTCTTAGATACTGGAGGTTGGGACTCCAATGTATCTTTTTTGGGGAGAAACAATTCAATCCCCACCAATAGTTAAAATAATCCTTCTGGGAGTGCAAACGAATTGCTTAATTTCCATCCACTTACATGTTTACTATCAACTGTCTCAGCTAACAAGATAAAACAAAGACAAATCAGAGCTACATTGTCACAAAGTTTCCTTGCTGAGAGGTTGGGTTGGTAATGCCTGTCCGGTTCATTAGAGACAGATATATCACGAGTAATTTTCTTGCAGACTCCCGCCATGATTGTCTCAGTGAAACTGACTAGTGAATGTCTACATGCCTATTCATCCGATATCATTTATGACCATTACCATTCACCAAATTTTTAAATTCCAGTAGCATGGAATCCTAGAATTCTACATTTAAATTTATCTATCACTGACATTCTTAGGGATTCTAAGTATTATCTCTAGCAAAATATCTTCCTCTCTAAAGCTGAACAAAAGAATACTGCAATGTGACAAATGAAGATGAATTTGGACTTTGCATCTGAGAAAGTCTATAGAGACTTAGACTCACTCACACTGACCTGGACTCACAGAGTTTTATTCTGTGAAAAAGCAAGAACGTTACCACGATATTACCATCATAGAGGATCAAATAGGCCATTTCCTGCCCCACTGCATCATCCTGATCAAACTCAGAAAATGAACTCTCTTCTAAAGAAATAATTCAGTATATATAAAAAGATATTCATCTAAGAATTATTTCTAGTAGCAGAACTTTAAATGTATACTCAACCATCAATAAGTAAAGATACTATTAACTATGTTATGTTTACTCTATGAATGATTAAAGTGGTAAACACAAAGATTATATAGCATCATGACCATGTGATTCTACAGCAAAATACACAATTTACAGCTCTGTTCATGCCCACAAAGTTTTCAATCAACTTTTGAGGGCTTTCCTCTTAAATTTAAGGAGAAAACCAAGGATAATCAGATAACCGAGGAAAAGTCCTAATGTAAAAGGCAGAGCACAAAACAAGGTAGGTGGGGGAAGCTACTTGGAGGCGAGAGGCTACAGAAGAAGAAAACTTCCAAGTAAAACTATCACCTGTATCAGTGAGATATGTAAAGTATCATACATGAAATGAGAACAAGTATTATTTAAAAATTGTTAAAGAAAAAAATCGGAGTTCAAAAATTTTTGAAATTAAATATAAGAGAGAAGAAATAACAAACTGAATAGGATAATTGGAATACCGAGAAAATCTCCAAAAATTAAAGTAAAAAGAGATAGAAAATAAGTGGGAAGCATTAAAAAAAATTGGAAGATAGTTTAGGCAGTCCAACGGAAAAACCCAGAAAATGGAGAGGAGAATATTATTTTAAAAATCATAAAAATATCTCAGACTTGAAGGGTGATAGTTTTAAGACTCCAAAAAGCTTTTCAGTTACCCACCATAATTTTTAATGGACTTACTATGGCATGTAATTATGAAATTTGGGAATGAAGAAAAAGATATAAAAATTCAAGAGAGAAAAAACATCAAGTTACATACAAAGGATCAGGAATCAGAATGATGCTCAATTTTTCAAAAAACAAAAGAAGATGGAATATAATAGAGCAACTGACTTCAAATTTCAAATGATTAATTCCAACTCAGAATTCAATATCCAGCTAAATGAGCAGTTAAGTATGAGGGTCAACTCTAAAGACCTTCAGACATGCAAAGTGCCTCCAATTTGGGATTCCCCAGAAACAACTCCAAAAACAAGGACTTTAATGCAAATAGTTGATCTGGGAACTGCCAGGGAGCACTGGCAGGGGAATGGAGAATTGAGAACAGGAAGAGAAGGAGCCCAAGAAAGGATGCTTTATAGGATACGTCACCTCAATGGACAACTGGGATTCAATCCTCCTTAAGAACTGCAGGAAACAGAACACGCGTCATAACTATCTTTGCCAAGGGGTGAAAAAACTGATCCATCACTGGCTGAGAGCTTCTCCTATATATGAACCCTGAGAAACTGTCATGTGGAGTCAGAAGTGCATGTAGTCATGTCCATTAACATAGACAGAATTTTAAGCATCGAAGGAATCTAAGAGGACACCAACAACATCTGCTACAGGTCTCACAACATTTACTTTCTCCTTAAGTTATTCAAGGAGCTGTTTCATGGAAATGATGTAGCAAACTAGAAAAGCATACGATACAATAAGGCCAGTAAACAGAGGATGCAATTCAAAAGACAGATGAAGAGCACCCTTGGGTTAATGGTAAATGGAGATCCAAGGTAACAACCACACAGCAACCAGGTGAGATTTAAGGAGGTCAGTAAGCCCCAGGAAAGATGTCCCCAAGAACATGAAATGTATACAGCATCTGATGTGTTTCAACGTATGGGAGCAGACTGAGACAACTGAGGGAACATCAATGTTGAATAAGTGATAAGTACAAAGAGAATTAAGAAAACAAATGAGCAAGACAATTAGTAACTGAAAGGAAAAACAAAAAGGTGTAAAAACAGAAAAAAAATCATAGAATACTATATGAATAATGTAGTGTTCTGAATTTTGTATCTTGACAAAATGTCATATCTGTGCATACAGATCTACTATATTTTAAAAGTCAGATAATAGCTCCTTAATAAGAATACATTGTAATTCATGTAACAGTCTCCTAGTATAGGCATTTCAGTCATTTCCAGTTTTATTTTATTACAAATGATGCTAATATAAACATCCTTGAAATTTTCTGGAAGACATAGTAATGAAATTTCTAGGTCAAATGGTAAACACAAATAAAGTTTTGATGATTTTTTTGTAAATTCTTCTCCAAAAAAGTTTCATCCATATAAACTCTCACCAACAGTGTACAGTCCTTTTCTCCTACAATAGATATTATCAATTTGCTTTTTGTGAGGTTTTTTCTTTTTGACAATTAAAACTACAAGAGTAAAGAGGGAGAATTTCGTATTTAAAATAATTATGTCTATGTATTATTTTAATTTTGTTTCAATGCATTATTTTTAAATTGGACTTAAACAATTGATTAATTGTTTTAATCTAATTAATTAAATCTTCATACTGTACTGGCAAAATTTTCAAAATAAATAATGTCCTAAAGACGTGAAACATTATAGTTATCCTTAATGCTAAATTATTTTCCTCTATAAAAATTCAGTCTATTCTGCCATCTATAAAATAGCTGCCAAATAACTAATGTAGTTATTAAGAAATTATCTTTAATATTTTTAAAGGATTCATGTATTTTGCACTGTTCATTAATCTCAAAACACCTGATGTAAATTCCAGATCTTTCGACCAAGAAGGATGTGGCTATAAGAAAAAGAAAAATACATAATTCTCATTTCTTAAATGAAGTATAGGATAATTAATAAAAATTAGTGACAATAAATGAGAAATCATATTAAATTATGTGGATGGATGCCTACTCCTTAATTTGCACAGCCTCTTAGATCTCTACTAAGACATTCTGCCACCCACAGATACAGATCTAACTGTGGCATAAGAATTTTACATACCCTCTCCTAAATTTCTAAGAATTTCTACTCTTAACTTCCTCTAGTGTTAACAATCTCCTTCATTAAGACAAGCATTGATTTATTTGCAGTGAGAATGTTTCTGACAGGTTTTGAAACTAATTATTTTGTCCTAGATACACAAAAATAGATTCTTATGTTTTACCAACTTCACAAAACCATGGACCATCCTCTACTAAATAAAACCCAAAACCTTAACTGAGTAACTTAACAGCAAAATCTTATTATCATGAAAAGAGTTTAAACCTTAGTCCTTTTAAACAGCTACTGGCTATCAAACTAAATAATTTATGCAAAAATCACCTTAATATGGCCATTTTTTTCAAATTAACTATTTCAAATTTTTAATTGTCAAAAATCCTAACGGAGACTCTGAATTCACCAACATCCCAGTTGTGACTTTAGGATAGTTACGGTTCCAATAATTGTTCTGAATTGTGTTCCATTGAAAACCTCCTTAACAAAATTGAGAATATAATCTGGGCACTGTTTGTATTTGGCATGTGCAGGGAATAGAGGAGCAGAGCAACCTCTCTGCCCAGGCAGTGCGTTTTGCGTAATTTCATTATTAAAGGGTTGCTGATGAATAAATGCCATAGATGCAGAGGAGTGAGGCAGGGAAAGAATGTAAACTGGAAAACTGGATACTGCAAAGAATCACATAGTACATGAGGGCCAGAAATCCTTTCCCATTCTCTATATGGTCAGACCCCTATTTGAATATTCATTCATCCTGAGCTCCACAGGAATATAGAGAAGCTGGAAGGAGTTGGGAAGTGAACGCTGAAGATGGTTAAAGGGTTGTACTAAGAAAGAAATGAACAGATTGCTAAACTTGGAAAAGGAGGGAGCTCTATTTAAAAAAGGCTTCCGAGTAATGGGACCAATTAATAGACAAAAATAGAATCTCAGCTGCTTTACATTCCCACTGTGGATAGAATAAGAGAAAACAGGTGGAACTAAACATGAGGGTGAAGGCTGCCAACAGTTTAGCAAGTCAGGAGCAGCAGTGTGTACAGCAACCAGTTGTGATATTCCAATCCACACGATCTGTAAAGTAGGGCATTGGTAGAGGTAAATGTGGTCACTGCCACAAGAGACTAAAACGAATGAGTGCTTGAGGGAGGGAGGGAGTATTTCTAAAAGAACCAAGTGCAAGACCCCACTTCCAGACTAGCAGTCAATAACTTGTATGGCAGTCGGACGTGTAAGTTAGAATAGCCCTGGAGCTGGGCAGCCTGGGTTTGAATCCTGCTCTTCCATTTGCTGGCTTGCTGTCCTTAGACAAGGCACTTAACCTATCTGTTCTTCCATTTCCTTATGTATAAAAGGGGGAAATCAGTGTTAACCTAGTGGAGTAGTAGAGACGATTGATGAATTAAGTTACGTGTATGTGTGTGCATGTGTGTGTGTTCTCCTATATTTGTTATTATTATTCCTCAGTCACAAGAGTTGTGAGTTGGAGGCATATATTTTGGCAGAGGATTAATTAAACTTGTTTCAGCATTCTAATGTCCATAATCCTCTATTAATCATCATTTGCAGCAAGTATAGTAAATGTGGATGCTCATGCTTACGATGACTGAGGCAGCAGACATCATGAGACCCTCAGGTATGAATCATGCAAAATGAATTCACCTTTATCCAATATTGAGAATTTAAAATTTAGTCATCTGCATGCATACAGCTGGAGGCCACTACCCTAAGGGAATTAAGCAGGAACAGAAAACCAAACGCCACATGTTCTCACCAGTAACCCTGGGGACTACTAGTGAGGAGAGAGTGGGAGGGGGACAATGGTTAAAAAAAAAAAAACTATTGGGTACTATGCTCATTACTTGGGTGATGGGATCATTTGTATCTCAAACCCCAACATCAGGCAATATACACATGTAACAAACCTGCACGTGTACCCCGTGTATCTAAAATAAAATTTTAAATTTTTAAAAAACAAAACTGCTAAACAAGAATGTCAAAAAATTTAAATTAAAACTTTGTTATCTAATTATTTAAGACTACGCGACCTATATTTATCTTACACAATAATTCTTTCTTTATAAAATACTATATTACCTAGAACATATTAATTTCCAATCACCTTATGTAACAGAAACCACTTAATACATAATACATATCACTGAATCAGTTAAACCACTAACTAATTAATTAATCAAAAACTGACTGCAGATCCAGATACCTTTGGCTAGCTAACCTGCGTGTTCCCCTTTGCTGTCTTGTGATTTGGGAAAGGTCGTTGCAAAACTTAATTTTTGATGTATCTATTTTTAAAACTACAGATAGGCACTGCTTTTTAAAAAAAAACACTCAATTTGGTGCCTCGCCTCTAAGCAATCATAATTTAAAATAAAAGATTATAATCAAAATTACTACATTGTGTAATTAAAGCATCTTTAAGATTCTCGTATTTAGAACTTTAAAAAGAGAAAAACAAATAAATCCCTTTTTTCTGTCAGTTTGCTGTGCAATTATGTCAGTTGTTCAATCCAGACTTAAATAAATCATGTTTTACTACAAACTACTCTGCACATAGAAATGCTTTATTCTTCCCTTTCATATTATTTAAAGCCATTCCACTCATATGTATGAACACATATAAGATTCTCTACTACAATTTTTCTTTTTATAATTACATGAAATAAGTTTAATAAAAGTGTCATACTATGATAAAGCAAAAATGTTGCATAATTAGAAGTAATTTCTGTAGACAGATTATTTTAATAAGAGCTATTGTATCCAGGGTTTTTATTTTTAAGCAAAACAACCCTTTATGTTGTTTTTCAGCTTTATTGAGGTATAATTGATGCACCAAAACCAAAATCTGTATATAATTTATAGAGTTTGATGAGCTTGGACATACACATATCCTCTTGATACCATGACCATAATCAGCATAATAAATATATTCTTTACTTCCAAAAGGTTCCTTGTGTCCCTTGGCCATATTTTGGTTTTGTTTTATGTTTGTCAGCTTGCCTATTTGTAAGAACACTTAACACAAGCTCTAACCTCTTAACAAAATTTTAAGTACATACCACTGTATTATTAATGATATGCACTGTGTTGTACCACAGATGTCTAGAACTTAATCATCTTTTACAAATATAACTTTACACCCACTGAGCCCCTGGCAACCATTACTCTACTTTCAGCTTTTGTGAGCTTGACTATTTTAGATATCTCATGTAAAATGGAATCATGCAGTATTTGTACTTTTGTGACAGGATTATTTCACTTATCACACTGTTATCCAGTTCCATCTACATTGTCATAAATGGATTTCTTTCTTTTTTAAAACTGGGTAATATTCCACTGTATATACTCACTGCATTTTCTGTATTCATATGTCAGTGAGTATTTGGGTAGTGCCTATATCTCAGCTACTATGAATAGTGCTACAATGAACATGGGGGTGTTGATATCTCTGCAAGAACCTAGTTTCAGTTTGCTTGGATCTATAGCCAGGAGTAGGATTGCTGGATATTGGTTTCTGTGTTTGAACAAAGTGGTGGAGCTGAGCTGCTTCAGTGACAGATGATGCCTTGTGGATGAAGGGGACTAGGTTTGTGTGTGTTTGAGCTCCCACCTCTTCTTGAACAACATATGTCAGTAGAGAAGCCAGGAGGTGTTCTATTTACACACCCTGAATCATGTAATTTCTGAATATGAACATTTTAAACATAAAGATGAACATAACTTTCAATAATGCTTTCACTCAGTGCTCTCAGATCAGTGAGATTGTGATGTATTTCTACATTTGGAATGGACTTCTTCACAGAGCTTAACACACACTTTTTAAAAATATAGCATGATATAATAAGTAAAGCCAACTAAACAACTGATGAAAAAAGATTTGCAACATATAAACTGGACAAAAGATTAGTAGGCTTAATGTACTCAGAGCTCCTACAAATGTAAGAAGATAAGCAACACAATAGAAAAATGTATAAATGATATTGTGATATTTCGTATAAGAATAAATGCACAGCCAGGTGTGGTGGCTCACACCTGTAATCCCAGTACTTTGGGAGGCCAAGGCGGGTGGATCACGAGGTCAGGAGATTGAGACCATCCTGGCCAACATGGTGAAACCTCGTCTCTACTAAAAATACAAAAAAAATTAGTTGGGTGTGGTGGCCGCGTACCTGTAATCCCAGCTACTTAGAAGGGTAAGGCAGGAGAATCACTTGAACCCGGGAGGCAGAGAGTGCAGTAAGCCAAGATCACGTCACTGCACTTCAGCCTGATGACAGAGCAAGACTCCGTCTCAAAAAAAAAAAAAAAAAAGAATAAATGCATATAATAAAATATAAAGTTATGAAAAAGATACTCAGTCTCACTGGTGGTCATTAGGATGCAAATTTAAACAGTAAGATATTTTTCAAATATCAGATCCATTTTTTTAATTTGCTTTAATAACCAGTACTGGTGACAATACAGAAAACTCAATACTCAAGAGTTGCTGATGAGATGAACTGTGATCAACTACAAGAAACTTTTAAGAAGTGTACCAACAATACTTACAGAAGTTCTAAGAAGACAAATATCTATCCCATCAAACTACTTGAGGAAAATATGAGCTTATGGCAGACATCAGTTGTCTCAAGCTCCTAGTACTTGTCTCCCCTTTTAATAACTGCTCAGCAATTATCCTTGGGTAATTACACTTTCATACTTTCAATCCAAATGTGTTGGTAAGGGTGGCCTCATGCTCCAGAGTCCAGAGGGGAGCATGTGACCTAAACTTGGCCGATAGAGTGCTGATACCCTGGTACAGTGACTGGTTCAGGGATGGGCAACCAGGCCAGCAAAAATCCTACCCAGTATCTCAGAAAAAAGCAACTGGAAAAGAACAGCTTTCTTAACACTGTAAAATGAGATTTAAGACTGGAACTGATGATGGCTATTTTGTCCAAGAGGAAAGACTGCTTGAGAACTAAGCTTACAGAGACAAATGCTGAACTGAACCAAGAATCAAATGTAGACAGGCTCCTGAGAACATCATTTCTGTTTCTGAATCTGGCAGTATATGAAACTTACATTCCTCTTGGCTTTTCAACCACCTGAACCAACAGAGTTGAATCAATGATGCATATACATTCTATGGAATATTATGCAACTTTTTAAAAACAATGAGACAGAGCTACATATATTGAAAGGATGGTGAAGTTTTTATCTAAAATGTCTCTGTTGCAACTACTTAACTCTCTGCCTTTGTAATGTGAAAAGTCATAGACAATACATTCAGCATGGCCAGAGTCAGCCCATGAACCATGGTTTGCCTATCCATGGTACCTCATTAAATGAAAACTGATGCCATTTTTATGAAGGAAATTGCTTAAAGAATGATTTATATATATATCCATATATTAAAAGTATAATGAAAACAATGGAATAACATATAGCATTGCTGATTACCTCAGGTGGGGTGGTTTTGAGAGGTGAAGCCAGCTGGACTTCCTGGGTCAAGTGGGGACTTGGAGAACTTTTCTGTCTAGCTAGAGGATTGTAAATGAACCAATCAGCATTCTGTAAAAACGCACCAATCAGCACTCTGTCTAGCTAAAGGTTTATAAATGCACCAATCAGCACACTGCAAAAATGCACAAATCAGTGCTCTGTGTCTAGCTAAAGGTTTGTAAATGCACCAATCAGCACTCTGTAAAATGGATCAATCAGCAGGATGTGGGCGGGGACAAATAAGGGAATAAAATCTGGCTACCCAAGCCAGGAGTGGCAACCTGCTAGGGTCCCCTTCCACTCTATGGCAGCCTTGTTCTTCGGCTTTTCACAATAAATCTGGGTGCTGCTCACTCTTTGGGTCCGCACTACGTTTATGAGCTGTAACACTCACTGCAAAGGTCTGTGGCTTCACTCCTGAAGTCAGAGAGACCACAAACCCACCAGGAGGAACAAACAACTCTGGACGCGCCACTTTTAAGAGCTGTAACACTCACTGCAAAAGTCTGCAGCATCACTCCTGAAGTCAGTGAGACCACGAACCCACCGGAAGAGAGAAACTCCAGACACATCTGAACATCTGAAAGAACAAACTCTGGACACACCATCTTTAGGAGCTATAACACTCATCGCGAGGGCCCACAGCTTCATTCTTGAAGTCAGCGAGACCAAGAATCCACCAGAAGGAACCAATTCCGGACAGTTTTAGAGGACGACCGAAGAGAGATTTTTAATTTTGAATCTTTTTTTTTTTTCAATATTTCTGTGTTATTTGAGTTGTTGTAATGAACATGCGTTACTTTTTTGTTTAAAAATACCTAATAACCTTAAAAAAGGGAGGGGCATTTTTTTAATGCAGTCCCTAAATTAAAAAAAAAAAAAATTGCATTATAACCAGGCCAGAATTTGGAGAAATCATGAATATTCAACCTGTCCTGATCTTTTAGCACCTGGAGGCCACACTCAGTTTAGCAGACCTATTTTATAGAGAAGGCTTAACGAGGTATTGCACCTTACTAAAGGTTACAGAGCTAATTAGTGGTAAATCCTCGTCTAGAAATAAGGCCTCCCGTTTCCTATTCCGGTCTTTTTTCAGCGCATATTACAGGTCCATAGATGTTCTTTCCCTTCCTCATTTGAGAATTAACTCATAGAAAATAGATGCCTCTCCAAACACATCATCATGAGTATGTTTATAGCATCCAGCTCCAAGCAGCTCTGCCTTCAAAGATTTTTACACCACAGTCAGATTTTCTCTTCCGTAAATTGTTAGCACTATTTTTAGGAGTCCTTTTCTCTGGCAGATCCAGGCATTCTCGCATTTGAGCCCTGTCATCTCTTCAGTGTGTATTTAGTAGTTTCAGCACTCTGCTCACTGTTTGCATATCATGACACCAGGCAGAGTTCAGCAATACAGAACGTCTTATCCATTTCCTCTTAATCCATTTTATATTCATCCTAAGCCCATCAGAGCAGGAGATGGAATGAGAGTTTTATAATTACCTTTTGCAAACAGAACATTAAATTATTATACAGTAGAATCCTCTAGTTTCTTGGACATAAGACGGCCTTTACTTGCCAGTGAACAGATCTGCCTGTCTCTATAAGTACACATATGTACTTTGGAAATCAGCCCTGTTAGCTTGAAGTTATTGATCAATTTTGGTAGATTACTGCAATAGATTCTTAAAGTGCTTTAAGATTAAGAGATGTGCTTGGCTTTCTTCTGTCATGTATCTCAAAGGAAAACCATGAGATGAGACACACAATGAAAAACAGCAGGTAATACCATATGAGACTCCTTATTAAAAACATAAAGTGCCTTTCACTCCTGCTTTTATTAAGTCTACTTTTCAAGCTAAATGGGGGGTGAGGTGAGACGATTATAATACAAGTCACATATAACTATTTCATTACCCATGTCCTACAGCAAGATAGCCCCCAGAATGCCTTTGAAAGCTCCAGAGTGATGGCAGCAGGTTGAATATAATGAACAATGTTACAAATGGGAACATGAGACGGCAGGTCTGGTGGGGACGGAGTCTCCTAGAAACTGTAAGGCTGTAATTACTGAACACTGCCTCGGTTTCAGTTGACTTTGAACACTGGTAACCATCTTTGGCGGATTATATTTTTCTCAGCTAGTTAAAATGAAGCCAGTCAGAGAACCTGAAATTTATAAGACATAATACATAGGCAAAGGCATTGTCTGCTTTTATTACTCTAATTTTTGTCTGGTTTCCAAGCTCATTCCACTATGCACTGTGCAACTGAATTAAAATTGGGTTAAGAAATAGATTTATATTATTATGTCTGAAGGCTGAATGGCTAGAAGTTATATTTTTAAAAAGAATTGAACAGCCTAATTTTTTGGTGGGGGAAAAGAGGCAGACATGGGATTCCAACTTTATGTTTCGGCACTTTTTCTTAGTATGTTATTTGAAATAATCACTAAATTAAGAACAGAATGAAGGAAAGCGAATGAAGAGAGACAGAATGAGCAGGAAAAGGGAAGAAGTACAAATGCTGGTTACGATGAAACATTGTAACTGAAACCAGCAAAACCAGTTCCATCGATTTGATTTGCCTTACACATTTAACCCAAAACACCAATACAATGAAAATTGCTGACAATGCTCACTCTACTTTAGTTTGATTTCTAGTCTGAATTTTAGGGAGCAAGAGAGTTAGTATAAATTTATTAAAGACCTTGAGTAAACTCTGGTAGCTGACCTGCTGCATGGATAAGCCAGAATCCAGCTGAGCATATGCCTATTTTCTTGTCTGGAGCTACCTGAATAAAATTCAATTCAGTCCAATTCAGAGAACACAGCACAAGCAGGGCTAAGCCCAGCAGGGCAGACACAGGCCCAGTGGTAAATCACGAAACAGCCTCTATCCTTACTACCCATTCTTTGTTCCCTCTTTCCCTGATAACACAGGGAATCTGGTTAAAGGGAACATCGTGGACACATCAACAGAAAAAGGAAGGAGAGCCATGTCACAAAAGCACAACTTGAGGGGGACGTATGGGAGAGGTCAGGACACCATTGCCCGGCAGTCAGCCTCTGGCCACTAGCTCTGTGCTGGGCCCGTGAGCAGTACGGTAGCTCTGAGCTGAAAGAAAAATCGCTGCCTCCATTTACCATCTTGGTTTTGGCATCCCCTGAGGGTGTCACCCCACCTGCCACAAATCCTGAGGTTCAAAGCCAGACTTAATGTGCCATGCCCCTGTGATGCATTCTGCCTCTGTTAGCTGCAATGACAGCTCTCCTGCCTCACATCCATGCAGAAGCAGAAGGCAAGTGAACGTGTGAGTGCCAGACTATTTGGGGCTCTCTCTTTCCTGGTTTCACGGAGGGTGTCGACGCCCAGATGACCCCAGCCCACCCCAGAGATCCCCTGTAAACAGTCTCCATGCAGGCCTACAGCTTCCTTCATTCCTAGCTGAGGGTGTCCTCAGGCTGAGGCAGCAAGCTCAGTCTGGACTCAGCGCAGGCTGGACCACCCAAGAGTGACTTCCAGCAAATGAGGGGCAGGAGTCAGTGGATAACCATGCCAGCTTCCTCAGCCCTCAGGGGAGCTCTGAAGTTTGCACTACACAGTCTCTCAAGAGGTCCACGTGCAATTGAGCCCTAGTTTCCCACAACCCTTTGTTGACTTTTCTCTCTTGCCTCATGATGTGTCCTGGGATTATCTCCTAAATAAACTTCCTCACTCAAACCATTGTCTCCAGATCTGCTTTCAGAGGAATGCCCTCTAAGAGCCTTGGCATTACAGCTATGACCAACCAGACCAGAGCTGCTCCTGGTGCTACCTGGTTCTCTCTCTAGACACTCATACTAAAAACAAGACACTCAGAATAAAAACAAGTCTAGTTTGTCTTCCATATGGTATCTAAAGGTGGTTATGGATGCCCCTCCCCAGGACAAAGCCCTCTTGTCTCTAAATGTTCTCAGTTTTTTTATGTTTATCCTGTTCTATAATTTCTAGACCCACTGCCATCCTACTTATGATCCTCTGGCTGGATTCCATTTTGTTAACCCTCCTTTGAAATGTCCTGTCGCTTCACACTCAATTTGACTCTCTAGCACATCCGCCCCTTAAGGCTCCATGTGACGGTCATCCCCACACAACTCTAAGGAGGATGACTTTCCACAAAGGTCCTGACATTACCTTTGTTCAGATTAGTCACACATATCCACCTGACATTTGTTACAATCATCTGTAAGAAATCCTAGGGACACCGTCTCTTAAATTTTTCAAACAACCATTAGAATGTAACTTCTGAGTACTCTGAATTTGAGGTTCTAATTCTCGTGGGAGACTTGAACACCTTTAAGGGTGTAATGAAAGCTGTGTACTCTGCCAAAAAAAAAAAAAATACATATATGTGAATCCACAATTGTATATGAGATTTGGATGGATTTAGAGATCTTCTGAAGTCCATCTCTGGACCGAGGCTTACAGGCCACATTTTCATCTAAACTCTTCCCAAAGCATCCCTCTGCTCAACCCAGAGCATATTGATTCCATCACTCTTAAGTTCCATTACTCTCCAGGCACAGAACTAAATTCATGACTGTCATACAATTGGGACATGGAGAGACAATTTTATTTGCTCTAAGAGAAGATTCTACTTGTTGACCACTGTGTGACGAAAGCCTAGATCTTTTTGGTAAAAAATGCTGAACAAAGTCACTCCCTCCTGTTTTTTGTTTCATGCTATGCAACAATAACCCCCATACCTAAAATGTCCTGCTACATAAAGTGACCTTCCCACAGCACCTCAAGGTGTTTGAATTTTCCTGAAAATTTTCCAGAGTTCCAGTTGGAATATGGGAGGTTTTTATTATGGACAGTTGGGTGAACCTGTCTTCAGAAAAAGCTCTCTCTCTAGACAAGATCATTCATCTGGAATGAAAGCTTATCAAGTCTGTAGCTACTGTGCCATTTCTTTTACAGAAGCAAGAAACCAGCTGATTTCAATCTCCAGTACCTAGATGGGATATTAAAATAAGTTGAATGACGAAGGAGGTTGAAAAATATTTTGGACCTTGGTAAAGCATGTGTGCTATGCACAAGTGCATTATGTTTTAGCAACCTACATACATAGTTGCTTATACACTTAGACTGGAGGAGACAGAGAAGCTATGATTATTGTTAATGGCTTTGCTTGGCTTTTTTGTTTTAATTTGCAGAACATTTTTAAAGTACATGTGTAATGCACATTCTTTCTTTTTTAATATTTATTAAATGCCTACTTGTTCACTGTGAGGTATGCAGACATAAACTAATCTGTGATAATGATAATTTTTATATTATCATGGGGAGATGAGACTCTAAAGCAGTACAATTGCTTCAAATCAAATGCTATAGGTATTTCTAGAGCTCTTTCCCATGAGATTTACCTAATAAATCTGAAAAGTAGATATTATTCTATGTGTGATCTACAAATACATTGTTTCAGATTCCTTTTCTGATCAATCAAAAGCTACGTTTTTTTTCAAACAGTTAATTTAGGGAACAAACCAATAAATAAAAATAAAATGTATGTCTTCTCCAATGTTAGTGAAATACCACCTACATGTCGTAACGAAGCTAACGTTCCTCAGCTAAATAAACCAAAATTTGAAAATAAGTACAATCTACATATTTAATACTTATCTACAGGCCTGAGCTGAAAATATATGGGAACTAAGATCTCTAACTAATCACGTTCATGGAGGGTACAGTTTTTGCCAAATTCATTTCTAATGATACTTTGTTGAATACAACAAAATTGCAGCAAAACCCCATGTAAACAGACCTCACAGAAACAAAATTTGTATACAGTGTGATTGACTCCTTCCTTCTATCTAATCATGTTTTCAGATCTGGTGGGGTTAAAGGTTTTATATGGGAGGTAAGGCATGAAGTGAAATGTAAAGGGAAAGGCAAACTTGGTGGAAGCGGCAAAAAATACGAAACAAAACTCTCCTTGGGAGGTACAGGGGAAAGGACTGTGTCCCTGGTCTCCAGAGTTTTCCTGGCTCAGTTTCCCCAAAATAAGGCCAATGAAGTGGGAACAAATTAACCAGGAGATTCATGGAATTGCTGCTGCTGTCCTAGAATTCCCAGCCTTCCCTGGGAAGCTGGATCAATGTCAATGGCACTTAAATCAGAAAGGACAACCAACACCAGGTGGCATGACACTGCAACTGGGATGGAGGCTGACTGGGATCCTCCGACAAACCCAGAACGATGGCAGCTAGCTGAATAGGCTCGCCCCCACCCCATTCCATCAACCTCCTAAAATTGTGAGTTTGCATTTTATAGGATTGGATATTTTGGACCCTACTCATCAGGTTTTGGCAGGGGTTCACTTGATGAAATATCTTCTAGGTCATCGTATTTTATCCAAAAACAAATTTATGGAAAGGTCAGCTATAGTTTGAAGGAATGATGAACAACTCAAACAGAAATTGAAATCTGCAATATTTTATGGGAGCGATTTGGAGGCAAGAAACAGTATTGAATGAGAAGTGTACAAATATGAAAGTTTTCTCAGTATATTTTTGTTCAGGTTTTTAAACCATATCTAAGCACTTCGTAAGTTTGCCGTTTTAAGCTCAGAGTAATTAAGAAGCAACCACTGTCTAAAAACATAGTTTTAAAAAAAAAAAAAGCATTAGAATTGTGGGTCAATTTTAATTCAACAAAACCAAAATCCCAGATGTCCAAAAGAGAGATTGTGCTCCGGGGATATACACACAATCAAGCCAGAATTCACATGATCATGAAATGTGACTTCCTGACCTTTGAAATTTCAAAGCTTATATTTTGCCTTAGTGATATAACTAGTTAATTTAAAAAATATTTAGGTAGCAGCAATCAAGCTATTTAACATTTTCAGGAATTTTCATATGAAGATTTTTATAAAGTGAATGAAAATAAAAGATCATCACTCATGTCAATCCCACTTTGCCTATTGACTGCGTGGCACTTGATGTAGATTGCTTCTCTGTCTCCCTCCTCTTTCTCTCTCTCTCTCTCTCTCTCTCTCTCTCTCCCCCCCCCCCCCCCCACACACACACACACACGCACACAACAACAATGATGGCTTGCTGCAATAGGCAAAGAAACAAAACAATATCCCAGAATAGATATGGAAGGCGACTGGAGTTCTTTATAAAGTATTACCTCTGGTTTATTTTTTAAAAACTCTTCTGTTATCAAACAATGGAGCCTCAGAGGTATAAAGAAGGACTCTGCTAATGCACAATGAAGGATTCTGCTAAAGTACTAATGAGCACTTTTGACATCGTTAATAAAGACGTCAACATTTTAAAGAATAGAAACATTTCTTATTAGTGTTTAAAATGAGTGTTTTGGGCAACCAAAACATGTGTACCTCCTTGCTAGTTTCCATGGTTCTTGTGACTATGTTACTCAGTCAAAAGCACTGCAAGAAGTATGTGACCACCCTTTTTGCACCATATGGTATACTGCAGTTCTGGGGAAGGGGAGTTAATTGGCTATATCTGAGTAGTCACAAGATTTATAGGTTTGATTATCCAAAATAGATGCTTTTACCCTGATATATATGGAGTTTTTGCTGTTGTATTAATAATAATAAAAGCATGCCAAATGAATGAAAAAGCATCATTATAAAAGGGATTTGTGTGTGCAGTGAAACAGCATGGGTGCCTCGTGGCTTCCACAATGAAGATGTAACTATTTTCATATACAAGTTATTAGCTCAAGTTGTTCTTTATTATACTATAACTTTGCTCCTATAGCAACACGGTTGTAGCAGAAAAATAATTATGCCTGGGTGTTACATGCCAGATGTTTTTAAAGCAAAGGTGGCAGTTTAATTCTAAGCTAGTTTAAACGGTAGATATAAGAAGTACCAGAAAAAATACAAACAAAGGTGTTACAGAAAAAGTAAGGTGAACTTAATTAGGAGCATATATTCCTAGATACCTCTTTTCTAGACCAGCACTACCCAATAAAAATATATGCGAGCATATACGTAATTTTTAATTTTCTCATAGCCACATTTTTTAAAAGTAAAAAGAAATGAGCTTAATTTTACCAATACATTTTAACCCAATGTATCCAAAATATTATTTCAACATGAAACTACTATAAAAATGTATGATGGATTATTTTACATTTTTTTCTCTTGGGTTTTTTATAATCTGCTGTATAATTTACACTTACAGCACATCTCAATTAAGAGATCTAAATTTCAAGTCTTGATAACCACATAGGGCTGGTTCGTGGCTCCCATAACGAACAGCCCTGTTCTAGACTTTTCTCTTATCTGCATTTAGTACTATTGCTAATCTCTCCCATCTAGTTTATAATAATACTCAGAGAAAATGACCCTGGGAAGGCTCTCCAGAATCATTAATCACTCTGAAACATCTGCATGCGTACTTTTCACAGAGGGCAGCTGAGTCCTCTCTTTTAATCAAGATGATCACAGTTCTAAGTTCAACCCAGAAAAAATTTTTTTAAAAACTTCTTTAAAAATCCTGAAGTCTAAAAATTGTGCCTCAATTATGTTGTCTCCCTATAGAAATGAAAAATATCCAGAGATAGGAGGTGGCAAGCCTGTAAGTGGTGCAATCCACATTCTTGCCTAGCTGTGGGAGTTGAAGGGATGGAGGTTGCATGCGCTTAGAGTGAAATTAAAGGAAATCGTGTACGGAAAGCATGAGGGCCTGCAATGTTTTCCTAGCAGGGAATTACCGAAAAAGGAAAGGCTCTGTCTTTGCCCTCAAGCTCTAGGTCCAACCTGGATCCACGGTAACAGGACAGAAGCCATGACATGAGAAGAACCCAGACAGAACCCAAGAAGTGGAAGAAATGGGTTAAATTACAGGATGGTTCTGAGTGTGGATTTGTGTGGTGTAGTCAGCCACCCCTCCCAATCCTAATCTTCACTTATCCTACTGTCCCTCCTTGAAACATTTGTATATGGATGAAATTTAAATGTTTTTTCGTTTGTGTGTTTTTAAGTGAACATCAGCCTTAAAAGAGCAAATCACAGAATCTCATTTGTGTGTGTGTGTGTGTGTGTGTGTGTGTGTGTGTGTGAGAGAGAGAGAGAGAGAGAGAGGAGGGAGACAGAGAAGCAATCTACATGAAATGCCATGCAGTCAATAGGCAAAGTGGGATTGACATGAGTGATGATCTTTTATTTTCATTCACTTTATAAAAATCTTCAAATCACACTTGCAGTGTGAGACGGAAAGAAGAGGGAGCCACAAGAGAGAAAGAAAGAACAATCCTTTTTGGGGGCCAGGGAGGAGACATGGTACCAAGTTCATCAAGTGTATGTGTATTTTCTTTTTCTTTTTGCTTTACCTGACAGTCTTCTCTTAGTCTCTGTCTCTTCAGCTGCCACCTATGAGGGCCACACACAGAACACAGTACTGGGGGAAAGGCCCCAGTTTGCCTGCCTGGAAGACTTCTCTGACAGTGATGCAATGCCGAACAAAGGGAGTGTTTGCTGGAATAAATGGTGCAAATTCAGTTGAGTTAATAAAATAAGGCAGTGAAGGAGATGAGTCAGGCAGGGTTGGAAAGAAGTATTGGGACCACGCTCATGCTGGGTTCTATTATAATTGCGTTGCTCCTGGCTACCTGTCTTCTAGGTTAGCTCACAACCAGGCACTATTGGCTTGTCCCTGGTGGGACAGAACTGGTGAGAATTCAACCATTTCTAGTTAGAACATGGCCATTGGGATGCCATCAGTAATCTCCCAGAAAATCAACTTCATGAGGACAGAGCCTCTGTTTTGTTACATAGAGCCTAGACTAGTACCTTAATAAATATTTGAAAGATACTTATTAGTAACCTTAACAAATATTTGTTGAATGAAGGAAAAGAAGGGAGACCAGCAGCTGCCAGTTTGGAGAATTTTGGGCAGCACTGTGATATCCCCAGAGACAAGACAAGAGGGCCGATAAAACCTACCAAGGCCAATTATGAGAACACATGGGAGAGAGGTCCCGGGGTGCTGCAGAAAGAAAATGGAGAATAAAAGAAATTTGGGGGCAATCATTCCTCAGGTTTTAAGTATAAGTGAAGTCAACTCATTTGTGGATCAATTTTTTTTCTACCTTTGTCTGTATTGATTTGTCACTTCTGTGAAGAGTCTACCCTGAAACCTAATCACTTTACTTTCAGTAGGCTAATCCTAGATTCAGCCTAGAGGTCATTTTTAGCTACTCTTAATCACACTGTCTTCTAACAAGCCAAATAATTTCTCTCCATCTTTGATGTTTATGCCGTTCAAATATTTGTAGAGCATTATCACATCTCCCATTAGTTGTTGCTGAGCTAGGCTTTAAGGATTAAGCACATTTAGATCCTTTAAACCTAGTAAATGCCTCAAATCAATCCTTCCATTACTCTAACCATTTCTGATGCTCTTCTTGAGAGCATCTTCAGAGTCTTTGTACATCTCTACACCACTGAGAAATCTATAGCTAAACTTGATATTCCCAAAAGAGCCTAACCAACATCACATCATGACATATTTTTCTTAAATCACCTGCATCAAAATATCCCAAAAATGGATTATTTAAAATTAGATTCTTGGATCATACAATTAAACCTAGTGAATCACTGAGAGACAGGTTCAGAAATTCAAAATGGTAAATTAACAAGATACCCCAGATTATTCGTAGGCGCCTAAAACTTGAGGACCAGCTGCAGGAAGTCATTACTGAGCAATCCGCAATATAAACTTTGAATACCTTTTCTATACAGGCATGTAGGCCTGAAACTTTCAAAACATTGTACACTATTATTTATGACTGTCCCACAAGTGAAGTCAGCATTGAGAAGGCAGCAAGGATCTCAGACATGCAAGAGGAGACAAATGTACCAGGTGCATTTCTTGTAGTTCTTTTCTCCATTGTACTGCAATTCCCAGATACTCTTACTTACTTCAAGTTCATAGAATTGGGTTAACCTTACCCTTGATTTATGGTACACATTCATCATTAGTCCATATGCAGCTCTTATTTATTTGTTTGCTTGCTTGCTTGTTTAAAATATAACAAACCCCAGTGATCTCACTACCTAACACAGAAATTAAAATATTCACAATAACTTACACCCTCCTGTGTGATTATTTCTTTTCTGTTGTTCCTGTCTCAGTTCTTCTTACTACAAAATCTACAAGTGCAAATTCTGGGACTGGCAGGGAACCTGCTGGGATATTTTATGGGATATTTTATACAGTTTTTCCTTCCCACTGAAAAGAAACATTTTGAAAAACACAGCAGTATGTAGACAGGGGATGAAATGAGAAGAAATAATAACACTGACTAAGCAGCTGTTTGTTCAACAATGTCCATAAAGTCCCTACTATGTGCCAGGTGCAATGCCAGGCTCTGGGGCTACAAAGATACATGGCTCCTGTCCTCAAAGAACTCACAATCAGTTGGAGAGGGAAACAAATAAATTCAGTCTAGTGGTATAGGGGTAACAAGAGAAATCTGTATGAAAGAGAAGTGAGTGAGACCCAAGGGATAGAGAGTCAGTTCCCCTGGGGAAAAAGGAACTATCAGGAAAAGATTTTGCAGAGAAGGTGACTCTGAAGCTGAATCTTGACAGATGACTTTGAGAGAACTCTAACTACAACAAAAATTTTTGTCTCAGAAATGATAGTGGAAAAAGATTGGTGTCAGTACCTTTAAATTCAAATTTTACTCAATGTTCACTTTGGTTTCCAGAACTTCACTATCATCCATGTAGGCCTACTGACACCAGGACACATGTGATTCAGCCTCAGCAGTGCACAGTCGCCCAAATACTGTTCAGCAACCTGAGTAATATCAAAATTTCTCAGCTATTTTGGATTGCATTGGAAGAGAATATAGAGCCCACAGTTAATGTTTTTTAAAACTTTCATCATTTTTCTCCCATTTATTTTCTTCAAATGTTGGAACTTGTCTGGTACCATTCTCCTCAAAACTTTTTAAAAAACTAAACAAACAAACAAAAACCTCATCTCCTCCAGGACTGCCCACTCCAGTTATTCTATACTTTCCACCTATCTTTCTTATTCTGTATCAAAACCCCCCAAAATCTGGCCTGACAACAGAACACCCCTCAGGGGTCAAGAAAGGCAAAGAAACTATGCAAGGAAAACTAACACCCTGCTTTTAAAGATTAAAGGATGCAAAAATCTGAGAACATTCTTCGGTTATTTTTGTCTTCAAATAATTATTACATCCAAATATCTATTCTTTTAAAACAGTAGATTTATCAAAAATATGTATAACTGTGACTTCTAAACAACCTGCTTCCTGAGAAGCTATAAGACTTTAAAAAAAGAGAGAGAGAAAACTATAGGAAGGCAGGTAAGAACCAGATTGTGGAAGGCTTTGAATCCAGGTGAAGAAATTTGTCTTTGTCCCTTTGAGCTGCTGTAACAAAATATCTTAGACCGTATCATTTATAAAAAACAGAAATTTATTGTTTACAGTTTTGGAGGTTGGGAAGTACAAGATCAGGATACCAACAGATTCAGTGTCTGGTGAAGGCTCTCTGTCCACTTCATAGCTGGCACCTTCTCACTCTGTCCTCACATGGTAAGAAGGGCAAACAAGCTTCCTCAGGCCTCTTTTATAAGAGCACTAATCCTATGATGAGGGTAGAGCCCTCATAACCTAATCATCTCCCAAAGACCCCATCTCCTAATTCTACCACAATGGGGATTAAGTTTCAACACATGAATTTTGGAAGGGACACAAATATTCAGTCCATAGCATTCTGATCCTTATGCCCCCAAATTGATGTCCTTCTCACATGCAAAATACACTCATTCCACCCCATTATCCCCAAAAGTCTTAACTTATTTCAGCATCGAGTCAAAAGTCAAAAGCTCAGAGCCTTACCTAAATATCGTCTAAACCAGACCTGGGTAAAACTCAGGGTACAATTCATCCTAAAGCAAATCTCTCTCCAGGTAAACCTGTGAAATCAAACAACTACGTGTCTCCAAAATATCATAGGCATAGGATTGATATTCCTATTTCAAAGGAAAAAAATAGAAAAGAAAGAGGTAACAAGTCCCAAGTAAATCCAAAATCCAACAAGGAAAACAACATTAAATCTTAAGGCTGAAGAATAATCTTCTTTAATTCTATGTCCTGCCTTCTGGGAGGGAGTGGTTGGGCCCCCAGAGCTCCAGGCAGCCCCATCTCCATGGCTTTGCTGAGCACAGCCCACACTGCATCTTTCATGAGTTGATGTCACCTGCCTATAGCTCTCCCAGGCTTGAATTGCACCCTGGTGTCTTTAGCATTCTCATTCTGGTGTCTTGGAGATGACCCTGCTTCTATGGCTCCACTAGACAATACCCTAGTGAGGGCTATCTGTGGTTGCCCTACTCCTATGGCAGTTCTCTGCCTGAACCAGCAGGCTCTATGGGGCACCCTATAAAATCTAGGTGGAGGCATCTATTATCCCACAGCTCATGCACTCTGGGCACCAGTGGAGATGGCACTATATAGATGCCACTAAAGTTTACTCTCCATGCCTTCTGGAGGAGCAGCCATAACTGCACCAGGCTTGCTGGAGCTGAACCTGGTGGGGGCCAAGGAGTACTGCACTGGAATGCATGCTGCAGAGCCTTGAGGTGTTGCTGGGCAGTAAGACCCAAGGTCTCATAGACCCCTTCCTGGAAGTCATTCTGCCCTCAACCAACTGGCACTCTGAACTGTGATGGGAGTGGCAGCCCCAATTATCTCCAAAATGCCTTCAGGGTCACACTTCCATTGTCTTGATGAATAGCACAGGGCCAATCTATACTGATCTTCTTATCCATACCCTTGGTGTTCTTGGTCCCTATTATGGTTTGAATGTGTGACCTCTCCAAATTTAAATTGAAAAGTAATCCCCATTATAGTGATATGGAAATTGGCTCAACTTCCCCAAAGAACTTCAAAAACTGTTTTTGAATAGACTGGAGTTGATTCTCCCAGTCTTAAAGCTGGAAACTTACATTTGTCTTATCTGAGTTCCTTTCTCAAGAAACCTCAGTCCTCCCAGATAGTATCAAGGAACTGAAACTCACCAGAATACTGCATCCAGACAATGAGACACCAGGCCCCTCATTCATCATGATTGTGTCCTTATCCCTCAATAATTCCTATTTTCCTGCACATAACTATATTCCTTCCCCACTATATAAACCCCCAATTTTAGTCAGTTGAGAAGGAGATGGGTTTGAGGTTTGGCTCCCATCCCTCCAGCTGACATCACCCATAATATAATAAAGCCTTCTTCCCTGGCAATACTTACTGTCTCAGTGATTGGATTTCTGTGCAGTGAGCAGCCAGACCTAGACCAAATGCCCAGCATTTTGGTAATAGTATTAAAGAGGTGGGACCTTTGGGGAAATGGATTAGTGTCTTATAAAAAGGACAGAGGAAACTAGCTTCAGTCCTTTTTTAGCTCCTCTGATCTTTTGCCATGTGAGGACACCTAGATGGCACCATTCATGAGGAACAAGCTTTCACCAGATGCTAAACCTGTTAGTGCCTTGATCCTGGGCATCCTAGTCTTCAGAGTTATGAGAAAATAAATTTTTATTCTTTTTAAGTTACCAAGTCTCAGGTATTTTCTTATAGCCATACAAAAACGATGACAGTTCTGAACATGAGTTCCTATTTGTTACAATATAGTCAGGATGAGAATTTTCCAAGTATTTAAGTTCTGCTTCCTTTTTTGTTATAAATTCTACCTTTAATTCATTTCTCTCTCCTAATTTTTTACTGTAAATAGAAAAGAAATATTATGCCATACCTTCAACACTTTGCTAAAATATTTGTTTTACTAAATATCTTATTTCATCACTCAGAAGGTCTACCTTCCAAAAAGCATTAGGATTCACACAACTCAGCCAAGTTATTTGCCACTTTAAAACAAGAATGGCCTTTCCTCCAGTTACCAATAGCATGTTTCTCATTTACATCTGGACATCACCAGAATAGTCTTTACTATCCATATTTATATCAACCTTTTGATTACATCTACTTAGATAATCTCTAAGAAGATTGAGTCTGCTTTAAAGCTCCCTTCTAAGCTGTCATCAGAACCATCCTTAATGCACTATTTACAGCATTTTAGGTTTTTTCTAGCATGAACTTCCAAACTCTTCTGATCTCTATCCATTACCCAATTCCAACGTTGCTTTCACATTTTTAGGTATGTTACAGCAATACCCCATTTCTTGGTACCAATTTCTGTCTTAGTCCATGGCTGCTATAACAAAATATTTGAGAGTATGTAATTTATAAATGACATAGATATGTTGTTCATGGTTCTAGAGGTTGGGAAGTCAAAGGTCAAAGTGCCAGCAGATTCACTGTCTGGTGAGGGTCCTCTCTCAGCTTCAAAACTGGTGCCTTCTTGTGGCATCCTCACATGGTAGAAGAAGAAAACAAGTTCCTAGGCCTCTTTTATAAGGGCATTCATCCTATTCATGAGGGCTCCCAGAGACCCCACTTCTTTTTTTTTTTTTTTTTTTTAAATAGAAAATGCATTTTTATTCCATATTTTAAAAACATAGACTTTCTAACAACTTATAAATTTCTATTATAATAATAAATTTGATACTTTGAGCCAAGAAAATGATATAACCAAAAATTCATTTGTACCCTTTGTTTAGGAGTGTTTTACATTTATGCATAATTTTCCTTTTATAAAAGATGATTGTTACAATCAGGTATACAACTACTTGGTTATGTCTAAGTTCTGTCTCTTAAAATATGTTCTTTTAGAGAATCCATTTAATCATCTTATTCTTTTCTTCAATCTTCTCCAAACAGTGGTAGAAGTACAATTTGATGGACAGAATAAACAAAATTGTTTTCGACCACACCCAGATCATACTGATATCTACAGTATAGTCCTGGCTACAAGGGAGCTCAATTCTAACTCGTGAAGTGGGCCTGGTTTAGAAAGTAATGATGAGGTGGTAACTAATGATAGTGCTAGTTGTTATCAAAAATTAACAACTTTAGGTATTTTTGTTTTGGGTTTTTGTGGTTTAGGTACATCCAAAATTTCTTCATAGTCTGCACTCATTCCCTTTGCCCAGCGACCGACTGTGACCATTCGCTCTGAATTCTGACTTTCAGGGCAATCTTTCTTCAAATGTTCCACAGAGCCACAAAGTTTGCAGCCGCCACCATCAGCATAGAGTCCTTTGGGATTATCCGGACAAGATCTAGACAGGTGGCCCATTTCTCCACAAACAAAACATTTTGCAAAAGGAAATTCGCCGAGAGCCGGGTCTACTTTAGCTTTACACTTGGTTATTTCATGCTCTGTGGACCCACACCTGTAACATATCCCAGTGCCCATGTCTTGATTTTCAAGGGCGGCAGGGCAATCTGCAATTCCATGACCAGGTTTTCTACAATGGAAACACACCATTGCATTTTTCTTTGCCGCTTGTCTTTTTAATCTTCTTCCTTCCCATCGACTGTCTTTCTTTAAAGCAACTGCAATTTCTTCCCTTACTTCCTCACTGTCTGTTGCTACAATTTGCCCATTGTGAACCATCTGTGAATTCTGTCTTAGGTATTCCATGAATCCATTCACATCTTCATTTAAGTACTCTTTTTTCTTTTTCTTTTTATGTTTTGCTTGGGGTGCATCATTTTTGAGGGATAGCCTATTGGCTTCAAGTTGTTTATGCTTTGGTAGGTTTTGGCTTGTTCCCTCAAAGGATCCCTTCTTCATGTCCTCCCACGATGTTGCAGGCAAGGGTATCTTGTTACATGTGGTACTAACTCGGGCCCACCTGGTCATAATTTCATCAGAGGTACCGCGCACGAATCCCCCAGAGCAGTCGAGTTAGCAAGCCAGGAAAGACCACCCTCCTGCGGCATTCGAGAGCCCACTTCTTAATACTACCACATTGGGGATTCAGTTTCAACATATTAATTTCAGGGAGACACAAAATTAGACACATTTAGACCATAGCGGAGCTTACATTTTATACTTTTATCAATGGATTCATCAAAGTGTTTTTACAGAGAAACATCTTGGGAAGATGATGCATCAAAAAAATTAGAGGAGAGGGTTTGTATTAGTCTGTTTTCACACTGATGAAAAAGAAATATCTGAGACTGGGCAATTTACAGAAGAAAGGGGTTTAATTGTACTTACAGATCCACGTGGCTGGGAATTCTCATAATCAAGGTGGAAGGCAAGGAAGAGTAAGTCACATCTTGAATGGATGACAGCAGGCAAAAAGAGAGATTGGGCAGGGAGCCCCCCACCCTCTTTTATGATACTGTCCAATCTTACGAGACTTATTCACTATCACGAGAGCAGCATGGGAAAGACCTGCCCCCATGATTCAGTTACCTCCCACCAGGTCCCTCCCACAACACACGGGAATTCAAGATGAAATTTGGGTGGGGACACAGCCAAACCACATCAGAGTTATTAGGCTACTAACAGTTTATTATTTGTCTTCCTTAGTGTTAGGTATAAATCCAAATATTTCAGGGTGAGCTCATTGCTTCTTTTCTCAAAGTACTTGAGTTTGTCACTCATTGCAAGGAGAGATGGACTACATAGCTTGTTTTGCTTCTTAACTTCCAAAGCTATATTCTACCCAACACCCATTTTACCTCCTTCCTGCACTAGGAATATGCTTTTTTCCACACAAGTCAACAAACGAGGCTCCCTTTCATTGAAGACTATCTCAAAACCTATTCTTTCTACATTCAGAGTGAATAATGGGCATGTACACACTCTGCATCTTTCTTTTGTTCTTGATGTTTCCATTCATCTAATGATGTCAGCTCTTCCTTTTTACATCTCCTCCACTGTTTCTTAAATATAAATTTGCTTAACATGTTGATGCCATGTTTTAAAAATACTACTTGGCTGGTTGATAGTAAAAAGAAGAAAAAAAGAAAAGAAAAAAACCTTTTCTCTCTTGGGAATATTCATCCCAAACTTGATACCATATTGTAGCTGCTATGATCCAAATGTATCCCCTCTGAAATTCTTATGCTGAAAACTGAATCCTCATTGCAACAGTGTTGGATGGTGGAACCTTTGGGGAGTTATATAGGTCATGATGTCTTGTGAAAGGGGCTTGTGAAAATGAGTTCTCTCTCTTCTGCTCCTCTGCCTTGTAAGAACACTGAAAGAAAGCCCCCACCAGATGCCAGAGCCTTGATCTTGGACTTCCCAGCATCCAGAACTGTAAGAGAACAAATTTATGTTTTTTATAAATTATCTAATCTCAGGTATTCTGTTACGGCAGCACAAAATGAACTAAGATAGTAGCTTAGCCCCAAATATATGAGATTGGCTTTTATCAAAATACAAAGATAGAATTATTAAAATCGTTAAGTTTGAAGCAAAAGTGGAACTGATAATTTGAGATGGATTAGAATTCAGTCATCAATACAATAATAAGCTCTCCCTTCTGAGTGAGCTGGAGATGCTTACTTTACTTCTTCACGTGCTTTACATGTACACCTTACTACAAGCTTCTTTTAAATCTATTGTGACAGTCTCTGTCTTTTAACTGATGAGTTTAATTCATTTGCATTAAAGTGATTACTGATAAGGAAGGAGTACTTCTGCCATTTTGCTATTTGTTTTCTATATGTTTCATGTTTTTTTTGTTCCTCAATTCTTCCAATACTATCTTCTTTTGTGTTTGATTCACTTTTTTCTAGGGTACTATTTATTTTCTCCTCATTTCTTTTTTTTATATTTTCAAAGTTATTTTCTTAGTAGTTACCATGGAAATTATAACTAACATACTAAGTCTATAACAATCTAGTTTGAATTGAAACCAACTAAGCTTTAATAGAATACAAAAACTCTGTTTCTATACTTTTCTGTCTCCACCAAGTTGTTATTGTCACAAAATTTATACTTACATATTTCATGTCCCTTAACATAGAATTTATAATTACTGTTTTATGTATGTGTCTTCTAAATTATATAGAAAACCAAAAGAAGTTACAAACCAAAAACACAGTAATTCTAGTGTGTATGTTTACCTTTGTGGTTACCTTTACCAGAGTTATATCTTACTTCATATGGCTTCTAGTTACTGTCTAGTTTCATTTTATTTTAGCCTGAAGGACTCCTGTTAGCATTTCTTGTAGGGAAAGTCCATTAGCAATGAACTTCTTTAGGTTTTGTTTATCTGGGAATATGTTAAGTTCACTTTTATTTTTGAAGAACAATTTTGCCAGAAACAGAATTCTTTAACTTTTTTCCTGCTAGCACTTTAAATATGTCATCCCACTGCCTTCTCTCCTCCAAGCTTTCTGCTGCAAAATCAGCTGTTAATCTTATTAAGTATCCCTTGTATGTGATAAATGACTTTCCTTTTGCTGTTTTCAATATTTGTCTTTGTTTTTGATTGTTTACTTTCATGTGCTTAGTTAGATTTAGGTTTGTCTCTAATAAGCTGACCCTATAAAAGGCTAGAAGGAAGTGGACTGACGTTTTTAGTTTGTTCATCTTTCATTCTGTAGCAAATGGCAATTCCTTTGACACACACCTGTGTTTCTTCCTTTCTACACTTTTATCAGAATGGGCCTAAATACCCGATCTTTACCAATTTTCCCCTAGACCTATAGGACAACATTCGTAAAGTCTGCCAAAATTAATGTTGACAAAAAAAAGTAGTATGATTCCTTTTTATTTCAGTATTCCCGTGGTTCCTTTTGAGGATTAATGAGTTAAATCTTGCAAACCTCTCTAAAGTATTAGGATATTAGATATTACTGAGAAGAGGCAAGAGCCGTATGTTAAAAATTAATTGCAGGAAACCACTTGCAGATTGTAATAACGAAACATCCCAAGTTCCAAGGGCACTGGGGGCTTCAAGTAAACAAGCCCTCATTAATTTGGCTAATTAGTCACTTGCTGTATTTGCTGGTTTGTAAGCGGCACCCTTTTAAGCAGAAAATTGAGCTGTAAAGTGCTAAGAGCCCTATGTGTGGGAAAGATGGTACCAGTATCCTATACTTTGGATTTCAAGGCATATCTCATACATCCAAAAACATGTTTAGGATATTTGGACATTTCAGACTCATTCACATAACCTAAATGGACAGAGAGAAGCCTGGGGAAAACAGGCCCTGCTCTGTTGGTGACAAGAAAGAGCAATGGTTAGGAAGAAACTGAAAGAAGTCACTGTCAAATTTCTTTCTCAAAGGAAGGCCAACAGGCTTTTTCAGATAGGACCTCACACACACACAGGCAGCACCTTGTGACTGATTATTGTGGAATCAAGAGAAAGAGAAGAGACAAATTTGATCCTTGTGACTGGCAGATATACAGCTCCATATATGTCAACACCTGGGAACCTTGTCCCATAATGATAGTGGAGGAAATTACATATCTCATGCACACTGTGGTAAAGCCTACTGAACTATTCTGCCACCAAGCAGAGCCTCAGTCTAGTGAACTGAATGCTTATGTCCACCAATTACAAGGTCTTCCTTCCTTAAACTGGGCTAAAAAATACAGACAGTCCTCAATTTACAATGGTTCAGTTTACTATATTTCTATTTTATGATGGGTTTCTTGGGGTATTAAATTTTCAATCTATGATATTTTTGACCTATGATTGGTTATCAGTACACAGCCCCATTATAAGTTGAGCATTATTTGTACTGGGAAAGTCTGACTTTCTGTTTCTTTCCATATCAACTTACAGTAGCATCATCAATTCCATGGCTTCCTGATTGGCAGCTGGAGACTCTGGTTCAGATAGCCATTTATATGCCAGCTCCCAGGGTGGGTCAGACCTACAGGTGGCTAATACCATTCATCATGTGTTCAGTTTTATTAATTTCAATCATTGAAATTTTTCTTGAACTTGTTCTCGAGGTAATCCATTAATTAAAATTCAATTTAAACATCACTGAACACATGTTATACACAAAACCACTAAATTATAGATTAAAGAGTACAGTGATGAATAAGGTACTTTCTATTTTAAAGGGCTTAAAATTTGCCTCTGCTATGACCAGTTCATCTGCAAGACAAAGGGCATGTTACAGGTAGTCAAATACAATGGCCAACTTCTTGTCATCTAGGAAGCTGAAAGATTCTTAATTCTAGAGTTACTTTGAAATTCATGATTCCAAATGCATTAATTTAAATGATTTCTCATACAACACTCATACCTTCTGCCACCGTGTTTGTCCCAGAACAGCTTTCTATCTACTTTCCAAACACAGTTCAGGTGGACCAGAGCTGCAGAGAAACTGTAGGCATAAACAGGGCTTATTTAGTTCATGCAAAGAGCAAATGTAAATATCCCTTTCAGCAGGCAAAGAGCTAGAATATATTTTTGAGTGTTGCTAATGAGTGGAAGAAGCAAGCTGCTTTGATCATGCAGTGGTGCAAATTAGATATTTATGGGTTTCCTGTGGTGTTCAAGGTGTTGCTCCTTTCCAGTATTTTAGGAAGGAAAGCTTTGTGTTCTAAGAATAGCCTCATTGATGATTCTCCCTTGGGCACAAAAGTATTCTAATCTGGAAGTAGTAAATTTTATCTGAAGAGCCTGAATCTCTTGGGTGGTATAAAGTGTACCTTAGGCTTTGGGAGCTTTTTTAGTGTTTTTTTAAAATAGCTTTATTAAGATGTATTTTGCTCACCATACAATTCACCCATTTCAAGTATACAATTTTGTGACTTTTAATATATTTATAGATTTATGCAACCATCTCCACAGCAAATTTTAGAACATGTTCATCACCTCAAAAAGAAATCCTTTCACCCTTTAACTACTACCCCTGTCTTCTCAGTCCCCCACCACCAAGCAACTACTAATTTACCTTCTGACTCATAGAATTCTCTGTTCTGGAAACTTCATATGAATGGAATGATATATGTGGCCCTTTGTGATTGGCTTCTTTCACTTACCATCACGTTTTCAAAGTGCATCCATGTTGTAGCATGTATTAGCATTTCATTCCTTCTTATGGCCAATTCCATTGTATGGATATGCCACATTTTTTTGTTCATTTATCAGTCAATGGTCATTTGAGTTATTCCCACCTTTGGCTATTATGAATAATGCCATTTGTGTACAAGTTTTTGTTGAGACATATGCTTTCATTTCTCTTGGGTATATATACATAGAAATAGAATTGCTGGACCATTTGACATTTAAAGCAGCTGCACCATTTAACATTCCCATTTACATTCCCAGAAGGGTATGCGGATTGTTTTCCATATCCTTGCCAACATCTTGTTATTGACTTTTTAAATTCTAGCCATCTAGTGGGTATGAGAGAGTATTTCATGATTTGATTGGCATTTCTCTGATAACTAAAGACGAAGAGGATCTTTCCATTTGTTAACTGGCCATTTATATCTCTTCCTTAAAGAAACATTTATTCAACTCCTTTGCCCACTTTTTAAATTGATTTATTTATCTATTGAATTGTAAGAGTCCTTTGTATTTCTGAATACAAGCTTCTTATTGGATACATGATTTGCCAATATTTTCCTCCATTTGGTAGGTTATTTTTTTACTTTCTTGATTGTGTCCTTTGGAGCACAAATATTTTTAAATTTAATTAAGTTTTGGAGAATCTTTGTAACCTGGTACTTTTGACAGCCTAGCAACATCAGTCAGCTTTTGACATTACCTAGCTCCCTCACCCTCCTCTGTGAAAAGACCACCTTGGAATCCTTCCGCTCATCTCCACACCACTTCCTTTGCCCCTTCAGCCTCAAGCCATAATATCCATCTTTCCATTTTTCAGACATGCAAAGCTGTTTCCTACATTTGAAACTTGACATTTGGGTCTCGGTTCCAATGTCACTTCCTCAAAGAAACCTTCCTGGGCACCCAAACAAATTATCCCATTTCATCATTATCACATCTCTTTAATTTTCTTTATAACACATATCTTTATTTATTTATAGAAATACTAAAATATTCCATCAAAATATAAGCTGCATTAGAGAAAGAATCATATCTACTTCCTTCACTGCTATGTCCTAAATACCTAAAATGCCACATAGTAGGTTCTCAATGAACATTTCCTGAGTGATCTAATGAATCCTCTAGCCCAGACATTGTGCTAGGGACTAGAAGAAATAGAGTAAATAATACTGATTGCCCAAACAGGGCTGGAATCACTTTAGAAATACACTTTGTGATTAGTGTTATGGGAGAGGTATATGGTTGTTAGCAGAAAACTTATTTGGCAAGATGAGTTAAATATTTATCTTATTAAAATAAAAATATCTTTAAAGTTGTTGAGATAGATGAACAAACTTGCTCTGCAAATACTCAGAACTCCTTTAATTGACTTTATTATGCCCCCACACACATTTCATTGCATTTCACATCTGCTAACTCACCTTGCAAGGATTTTTCACATATTCACTACTAGCAGAGAGAAATGAAAGGGTCTAGCTGTACTCTTTTCCTTCACCCCTCACTATCTGGTAATAGTAATAATCATCATAATAAAATAACAACAATAATGCTTTTTTCTCTCTCTCTCTCTCTTACCTGGGGAAGAAGCAGGAAAAAGCTAGCCCCTCTCTGATCTGGTTGAAAGCACCACAGTAGTTGCCAGGCAGCTGGGTTCCAGTCCCAGCATTCCTAGAGTTTGTTGCATAAACTTAAGTCCTGTGTACTTTTTTAAAGTACTTTTTTAAAGGTTCTCTCTTCAGTGACTTTTAGTTATTAAGATGTTTCTCATCTAATTTATAAAATTTGTATGAGGATCAAATAGGGTAGATGTAAGAATGCATCCAGCTCCTCCAGGACAGAGAACGTGCCATAATCAGCTCAGCATTTTCAGAAACACCCACATTTGATCAGGTGTTAAGATAGTTTCTAAAAGAACCCATGCTCATATACACCATACTCTTGCTTCAATGATTTCCTCAACCTAGGATATTCTTTCATTTTCCACCCCCACCCCACTGACTCTCTTCCACGCCTTAATGTTTGTGTAAACATCCTTTCTTTCTGATAAATGCTGGTTTTGATACTCTGCACTCTAACATCCTCAATGCTGACAGCAATGTAGGAACCAAGAGCATTAAGATTAATTGAGAATGACTGAAGATACATCCTGTAATAAAAACCACACACAACAGTCTATCAAACAATGAGAAAACAATAAACAAAATGTCAGTAGTAAGTCCTTATCTACTAATAATTACCTTGGTTGTAAAAGGATAAAGTTCTCTGATCAAAATACAAAGAGTGGCTGGAATGGATAAAAAAAAAAAAAAAAAGAAAAAAAAAAAAAAAAAAAAAAGGAGCCAACCCAACTATCTGCTGCCTACAGGAGACTCACTTTACCTATAGAGATACAGACTGAAAATGAAGGAACAGAAAAAGATATTCTATTCAAGTAGAAACTAAAAGAGAGCACGAGTAAGTATACTTGTATTAATATCAGGCAAAATAGACATTAAGTCAAAAACTGTAAAGAGAGACAAAGAAGGCCATTCTCATAGAATAAGGAGTAAAATGGTGGTTACAAGAGGCTTTATTATGGGGTGTTTGTGGGGTGGGGTTAAAAAGATGTTGGTGGAAGGGTACATAATTACACCTAGATAGGAGAAATTAGTTCCAGAGATCTACCATTCAGCATGGTGACTATAGTTAATACACTGTATTCTTGAAAAATGCTAAGAGAGTGGATATTGTGTTCTCACCTCAAAAAATAATAACTATGTGATGTATCACATTTGTTAGTTAAGTAGATTTAGCCACTCCACAATGCATATATAAAGTCATGCACCATATAACAACGTTTTAATCAATGATGGACCTCATGTACTACAGTGGTCTCATAAGATTGTAATACCGTATTTTTACTGCATCTTTTCTATGTTTACATATGTTTCAATACACAAATACTCACCAGTGTCTATAGTATTTAGTACAGTAACATGTTATACAGGTTTATAGCCGAGGAGCATAGGCTACATTATGTAGCCTAGGTCTGTAGTAGTTTATACCATCTGGGTTTGTGTAAGTACACTCTATCATGTCTATGCAATGACAAAATTGATGGATTTCTCAGAACATATCCTCATGACACAGAACTGTACTTCAAAATATTGTGTTATACACGATACATACATATAATTTTATATGTCAATTCTTAGAGACAGAAGTACACACACATACTCTGTAACAAACTAGGAAGAACATATAATGTGTTTCCAAGTTTCCAAATCCTAACGAGCTAGTGATAATTCTCAATCAGTGTGGCCACTAGGAGCTGGTCTGGCGCATTCTTCTTGCAGTCTCTGTGATGCTTCTGTCTGCCCATGCTGCTCACCTCCTCTGCCATCTGCATTAATATGCTCCCTCTTTGATTCAGAGTTTGTTTCAGAAGCTGTTAGTCTTTGCTTATGCATGTTTGCAAACCACATGCAATTGTGCAGGTTGTGCACATAAAGAAGCACTGGGCAAGGGAAGGGAAAGATGGGATTGACACCCCACCTTCCCTTTGTCAGCCATGCCAGGAGGAAAAAAAAATATGTCTTTTTAAAACCTGTCCACCCAGAGGCAATAACATTTTGCAATTCACAGTATGTAAGCTTACAGTGGCTCTCTTCTCAAAATACCCATTGAATAATTCAGTCTTTATTTAATTTCTACAGAAGACTGTATCCCTCCAAGACCCTGGATAAAGGGACTGGCTCCACGATGCTGGCTTTGCTTCTCTCTACTCTCAATGTTTCTGGTACAGGGACCATGGTCTCCATGTAATGTGTGCTCTCTCCTCTTAGTCAGTGTTCAGCATCCTGAAAAGGAAGCAGTTTTGAAACCTTTTGGTGAAAAGCTCATTTCTTGATAGGAATCTGAATTGAGAAGTAGGCTTTCTCCAGGATAACACTTCCTCTGTCACTCCCCTCATTGGTAGCAACTGGGGTTTATATAGTTAAATTATGTAATGCTCAACATTATATAGGTTACATATGCATTACAGCCAAAATCCAGTATCTAACAAGTAAGGCTGTGATGAATTTTGCCCCTATTTGTTTTTCTCTATTTCCTTTTCTCTGAAATGCATCTCACAATGTTGGGGTGAGTAGTAAAATAACTATATAATGTCTGACTGAATACTGAAGAGGAATAAAACCATTTGCAATGTTTTTTCAATATTTCTCTAAGATCTTAATGAAATTTTAAGTTTAAAGGAACTCAATACAATTTAAGTAATACAATATTCTACAAGGAAGTTTTCGCGGAAGCCAAAAACTTCATCATTATTAAAATTAAGTATGTTGTTATTAAAAGAAGTTTTCATAGAAGCCCCAAATTTTATCATTATTAAAATTAAGTATGTTGGTATTAAAATAAGTGGGCTTCTTTTAAATGAACTGAAATGTAAAAAAATTACTTCAAATTTTAGTCCAAGACAGTATGAAAGAAGAAGAAAATAAATGCTGAAAGGATTAATATAAGAAATGACACAACTGTTTTGTATCTATCATTCTTTGTGTTTTCTCCCTTCTTCTTGAAAGCAAAGATACTATAACAAATAAAAGTTTAATAAGTAAAAAATACATGTTAAATGAAAAACCATGATTAACTTATTAAGGACCATTAAGTATATAATTACAAGGATTCTATTACATTAAGATACCAATTTCTTTAAAGCCAGAAATAATACCTACTGAAACTTTAATTATTTAAATGAGAAGAGAAGGAGGCATGTTATCTTCTCTGACAAAGATTAAAATCAATTTAATTGCTTCTCTGCTGCCTTGACATGATTCTTGCTGTGAGTCAAGCAACCAAAAAGGGAAATTAATACCGCAGCTGTTAATCAAGTGATATCCGTGCACTCCATTTGATTACATCAGGGAGAAAACCATTGCTACTTGGCTGACTTGTGTGTCTATACCCCTTTTTTGCTGTAGTTGGGTTAGCTATGAGAAATGCTGAGACTGGACTTAATTTTTAGAGCCTGTGATAGCGCTAGGTGAGGCACAGCCTCAGGAAATTGCAGGTTGCTGTGTTTGAGCCCGGGTAAAGGCAGTTCTATCAAGACAGAGGTTTGTTCCAAATTAAATTCACCCTTTGGTGCCTGATTCTACTGTCCATAGTGTGAAGTACAAAGAAACACAAGGGCACTGGCAGAGCTAGAGAATGAGAAAGAATATGAAGGTATAGCTAAGATTGATGATTTTTTGCCCATAGAACATAACAATATATTTTTCAAGGTAGACAGCAGCAGTTTCTAGAGGTCAAATACCAACTCTCTCACTCAAATTAGGACATGCATTTGAAAGCCAGGTACAATAACAAGTGATGCACACCTCGAGGCACCCCCACTCATATCCTCTGACTTTAAAACCAGGCTTTTGTTAAACACTAGTGCTGAATGAACATCCAGCAGCATACTTGGCAAACTAATGTATCTGATTGTAAAAAAAAAAAAAAAAAAAAAAAAAAAATGGTATTCTGAAATATTTATGAGTCTGGAAATACAAACCAGTACCCTGCCTCATGATCTGTTATCAGCCCTTGTTAACTTTACAGATGATGAGAGACACTGGAATAACTGGGGTTGCCAAAACTAATAGATCTCAGGTACTTTGCACCCACAGAGTTCAGTTTCATCAAGGGCCCTTTTTTCAGGAACTTTTAACTCTCTCCCTTCCTGTTTGCCATCTCTTGTGAGAGATAGAGATGGATAAGAACAACTTTCAAACATACATACTCAGGAAGAGAAAACTTTTCTGAGAACCTTATCCTTTTCCTACATAGGAAAAAAAACTCAAAGTAGGGATTGAGAAATTTGGTTCCTAGGGAAATGTTTTGCATTTGGGCTTTTTATATCCCTACCAGTACTATGGAAGGATCATAAGGAAAACTGCCCATCCAGACCAGTTGGAGGAAATGCTTATATATAACAGGATACACAGACAGGCAGAAAAAAAAGCATTCTGTCCTCCAAAGATAACCCAACGTTTTTTTAAATTTCAAAAATATAATCATGGGCTCAGGTCAGCCCAAGGGATAGGTTAAGATGCCCATCAGCTTTTATTTTATCTGAGCCTAGTTCACCTATCCCCAGGACCTGTAGATGACTTTGCCTGGCTCTTTTTCATCAAATACAACTCATCCTACTATATTGGATCACCTTGCTGTTAGCCTGGCACTGTCCCTCCCCATTTCAATTTGACCAAATTGAAACAGATGCCCAGAGGCCGTGAAGATCAAGACTAGTATAACAAAATTTGGAGCCAGTTTCCAAGCTTAAATCAATATTTAACGGTAAGCCTGCTTTTATTTATTTATTTTTTGGCAGGCTTTTACTGGCAAATATCACTTTAAACTGAAAGCCAGAAGCCTTAATTATAAAGGATGCCATTCAGGCTAGATTTTGAAAAACAATAACTCATTTGACAAGACAGCCTGGTAGTTTACCGGATTTCACTCCCAGAAGAAGGCAAGGAGGAGGGTGGTGTTGTTTTCTATATCCTTCAAAGATATATTTAATTACCTCATCTTCAAGCATGCAGAGACAATTCAAATAGGGTAGAGGGAGAAGGAAATGGGGGAGTGAAATCTATTCACTGTCTCAGTCAAATCAAGCAAAAGCCCCATGCCCACCTGCAACATGAGAGGCAAACATTTACGAAGGTGGGGAAGGATCACCCAAAGAGCTTACACAAATGGACCCTGGCTAGAATGAGGACCAGTGAGGATGCTATTCCTGGGTGACCTTTATTTCACCTCACTGCTCTCCAACATGTGTGCTAAATCTCCTCTAGATGAGTCAAACAAAAGGACAATTGGGAAAGAAGTGACATTACATCAAAATATAAGCCTCCTTGGGCTTGCCAAGCTCAGCAAGACCTACCTAGAGATCTCACTTCTTCAGTATAATTTTTGGAATGAGTTTCAGGGACCAAAATTCTGTTTTGGCCTTACCTACTTTGAACAGTCATAGCAAAACAAAAACAGGTGATCCATGTAAGTAGTTGCTAAACATAAAAACCACAAATGCACACACAAGGTTTACAGAATGAATCCACATCCAACTTAGCAAGCACCACGTCAGAGCTAATAATTGGTCATTAATCCTAAAGAATCTATTTCAAAATGTGCAGTCGGAAATTAGCAAGCAGGAGCACATGTTCCACAACTACAGACTCTACGAGTGTATCTTGTAACACTGCCATTTACCTTCAAGAGAAATTTGCAATTTTCTAAAGAAGAAAGTTGTCAATCACTTACGTACATAGAATTTAGGGTGGGGGATTGGGAGACAGACTACAATATAGCTCACCAAGAAACAGAAGGGACTCAGAACAATCATGTAAAGGAGAAAAGAAACCAGTTTCAGTCCTCACATGGGCAGCGAGACTGTTTCTGCCCTGCCTGCCAGAACACATAATCAGGAGTGGTAGTCTTTCTAAACGTTGCCTCTTTCTGTTGTTATGTTGTTTCACAAATTCAGATAAGCCTCTAGGTTTCATTCTCTTTCCTCTGTGAAGTAAAAATCCCTAAAGACTTCTTCTCCTTAAACCTTTACCATCCCCCTACCCCCCGCCCAGGCCTTCTAAGAGACAACACTTGCCTTCTGCTTTTCCTCCAGCTTCTGGGCAAAATAAAGTGCCTTCCATGGGATGTCTTCCAGACCGTCCTGTAGGATCTCACACCCACCTCTGAGAGCAAACCGAGGGGGGCACCCCATCTACATTGACACGAACACGATTGTAGGGCTTTAATTTTATTTCGTCAACTTCCCTTTGCAGCTTGCCTGTCTCTCCCATGTCTGCCACCCGCAGCAGGAGATTAAAAGAACAGAGGAGGTAGGAGCTCTTGTGAGAACCACGGGAATTTTGGCAGAACCTTTATGGGAACCATATGGCAGCAACTCTGAAGTACATGAAACATTTCTAAGGGAGACGACTCTATTATTCCCAAAGAATGTTTCTCATCTGTCTTGAGTGCACTGAGCACCCCTGCCAAAGGATGGGAATAATATTTTCTGGAGAGACTGTATGAATGCAGATTATATCTGACCTCAATGTATCTAATAGTAGCAGATCAGCATTATACTCCACAACCTATTAATAAAGGGAAAAGACAATATGTGTGTTTCTGATATTCTCTAGCTATTCATTACCTTCCTATAACACATTTTACTCATCTTTTGTAATGAAGGGACTGGATAAGTGCCCTTCAGTTTTTTATCTTTGTAGCAGTCTCCTTTGGTCAATGGAGATCTCATTCAGAACTCCAGTACACAGAAAAGATGATGATGAATCAGATATGGTTGAAGCAAGGGGAGAAGCTCTGGCTGCTCTTTTTTGGCCTCTCCCTCACTTTTTTCTTCCTTTCTTTTCTTTTCCTTTTCTTTCTTTCTTTTTTTTTTTTTTTTTTTTTTTCAGGTTTCTTTCCCAGACTATCACGCTTTGTTAACTTTAAACAGGTAGAACAAGGAGAGACATCTGTCCCCTCCAGTTCTACCAGAGCCAGATGTGCCTTGCTCTTTTGTTCAGAAACATGAGACAGTGAGTTCACACTGCCTTCAATGGGTCCATGACTTTCCAACCAGCCCTGCAGTCTAGGGAGACTCTTCACATAGCCATCCAGTGAACAGCAGTCAGCTAATGACCAGAAGCAGTGCTCCTGGAGAAGAACCCAGAACACTGCCTCGGGACCGGGCAGTGGAGGAGTCCCAGGTAATGGAGGAGATGCAGACAAGGAGAAGGGATGTGAGAGTGGCTGAAGAAGGTTCTTCCAGGCATGAGAGAGTCCTGGAGATAATTTTTTTTTCTACCTCAAGCCCCAGAGCTCTATAAACAAATCTAACTTCCTAGCATAAAGGGGTCACAAAGAGAAGTCCCAGAAAAATCATATGCGGTAGTATTTAGAAACAGAAATAGTAAGAAAAATAGCTGTATAGTGGTTAAATTATGGATAGTTGAGGCAGAAAATATGCCTGCCTTGAATTCTAACCTTTTATCAACCACACAGAAAACAGATATTAAGATTTGGAAAAAACAAACAAACCCGCTTGGACTGGAGACGTGAATAATTCTGTACAGAAACACTGGGTCAGGATGAAGGAAGGTCTCTAGAATACAACTGGATATCACCTCTCCCAAACCATTTTTGATTTAGGATTTCAAGAATCTCCCAGTGAAAAGAGATTGGATTGGAGCCCTCACAGCACACTCATGCCTTTAGATGGCATGAATTTTTAAAAATATACTTAAGCTTAAGTTCATTCAGTTTTGGATGTGTATGTTTTCTTTCCTAGGTAGTCTTGACTTCCTCTCTCATGAACTTTTAAGGAGTTTGTAAAGTCCTAAGCGAAAGAACAATTCAGGCACTTTCATGGAAGTGTCCCTGGACCAAGAGGACTCAATTCTTGGTCAGCTGGAGGCGTGATAGTGTTCCCTAATGTGAAAGAACATAAAAGGCACCTTTGAAATGTGGTCACTAACATGGATGAATCTGGAGGCCATAATCCTAAGCAAACCAATGCAGGAACAGAAAACCAAATACCGCATGTTCTCGCTTATAAGTGGGAGCTAAACACTGAGTACATATTTACACAAAGTAGGGAGAAACAGACACCAGGGTCTATTTGAGGGTGGAGAGTAGGAGGAGGGAGAGGATTGAAAAACTACCTCTTGGGTACTATACTCATTACATGAGTGATTAAATAATCTGTACATCAAACCCTTGTGACACTTAATTTATCTATATAGCAAACCTGCACATATACTGCTGAACCTAACATAAAAGTTTAAAAAATGTGATCACTAAAGACATATATGTGTTTATTAACACTTTCTGAGAACACATTCTAGAACAAGAGGCAAATACTAGTAGTATTTGCTTTCTTTGGACATAAGTCAGGATACTTTTAGGAAATACGTATTCCTAGCATACTAAGAAAAGTTGCAGAGGAACCCTTTGACAGGAAACATATAAGACCAGTTCCAGTCTTCTATGACCATTGTTAGATTTTTTAAAACAGTATTAGTTTACCTTTAGTGTGCACTATGTAGGGATCATGTTGTAGTTTTAGAAGCCATTGCTTCTTCCTAGATAAATGGCCTTGGGTATTTCACTTTCAGAGATCATCATCTGAAAATGTGATGATGATGATGATGATGACAACAATGACACCTACATCTATACAAACCCACTTTACAGGAGTAGGAAGGGGCTGGTGCTTGAGTACTAGCCAAGGAGCTTTGTTCTAGCATCTAGGTTCTGAAGCCAGTGGGGTCAGGATCAGAATGAGACATATTGGTGACATAGCAGGATAATAATTTGGTAGTCCGGAAGCAGGTGCCTCTTTGTTTTGTTTAAATATCTGTTCAACATTATCTACAGGAGATGATGAAGACTAACAGGGGAAAGAGCACCTTGGGCTGCAGACCACCAATTTCTATCTTCCCTCTTTTTCTCAGCAACTTAGCTCTTGCCAGCTATGGCTACTCAATAATTTACCTTGAGGGTCTTGTCACTCTCCCCTCCAAAGTGGCTTATTTGTGTTTTTCTTACACGATACACAGTACTCTCCCTGAGAGGAGTTATGGAAATACCATCTTTCTCCACGTTTTTATATTTCCAGGTATAGTTCAGACAACAAATGTATTTTGATGCTTGGAATTATTGGCACTCCAGGAAATGGCCCTACTGATCTCCCAATTTAAGTGGAGTCTGGGTAGGATTTCCTCCCTGGCAACTTTCCAGCTGAACTGACCTTCCAATTTAATTTGGTTCTGGGTGGGTTATCCTGCCAGATCAGCCACATAGCTGAAGAGTGAAGAGCAGCCAAAGTCTTGGCATTGTGAGTCCAGCTGGTATGAACAATAGCAATTAACAAATTGAAAAGACAAAAGTTGAGCTGAAAGTGAAAGACAAGAATCTTTGATGTTGGGAATAGGGGACTGTAATCAAACAGAAGCAGGTCAGGAGTGAAAGATGTGTGTCATGGTACCTGGGTTTTGGGCAATTGCAATCAATGGTTCAGAAGTGTCCTGCACTTGTCTGCACTTACTAATGACTCCAAGGCGAATCATTGCATTAGGGTGACTTAAAGGTTGAAGAAGACATGTTCCAGGGGTGTTGTAGGAATTAAGTAAGATAGAAAGCAAGCAAGCAAAGAAAGGCTCTTGTAATGCCTACACCACTGAGCAAATGCCATGATTACTACCTCAACTGTCCTAATTACCAATGTTTCTCAACTCCAATTTGTTCAACACTTGGTCTTCTTATGGAATACAATTAACTGAAGAGAGAGAGATGAACAAGCATCATGGGACTGGGATTCAGACAGCTGGATTCCAATCCCAACCTCAAAATCCAAAACTATGAAAACCGTGGAAGACAACCTAGGCAATATCATCCTGGACATAGGAACGAGCACAGATTTCATGACAAAGGCCAAAAGCAATCGCAACAAAAGCAAAAATGGACAAGATAGGACCTTTTGCATAGCAAAAGAAACTATCAACAGAGTAAACAGACAACCTAGAGAATGGGAGAAAATTTTTGCAAACTATGCATCCAACCAAGGTCTAATATTCACCATCTATAAGAAACTTAGACAAATTCACAAGGGAAAATCAAATAACGCCATTAAAAAGTGGGCTAAGGACATGAACAGACATGTCTCAAAAGAAGACATACATGCTGCCAATAAGCATATGAAAAAAAGCTTAATATCACTGATCATTAGAGAAATACACATCAAAACCATAATAAGGTACAATCTCACACCAGTCAGAATGGCTATTATTAAAACGTAAAAAAATAGATGCTGGCTAGGTTGCAGAGAAAAGAGAACCCTTATACACTATCGTTGGCAGTGTAAATTAGTTCAACAATTGTGGAAAGCATTATGGCGATTCCTCAAAGAGCTAAAAACAGAATTACCATTAGACTTAGCAATCCCATTACTGAGTATATACCCAGAGGAATACAAATCATTCTACCGTAAAGACACATGCATGCAAATGTTCATTGCAGTACTATTCACAATAGCAAAGACATGGAATCAACCTAAATGCCCATCAGTGACAGACTGGATAAAGAAAAGGTGGTACATATACACCATGGAACACTATGCAGCCATAAAAAATGAGATCATGTCTTTTGCAGGAACATGGGTGGAGCTGGAAAACTATTACCCTTAGCAAACTAATGCAGGAACAGAAAACAAAATACAGCACATTCTCACTTATAAGTAGGAGCTAAATGATAAGAACTTACAAACACAAAGAAGAAAACAACAGGCATTGGAGTTTACTTGAGGAGGGAGGGTAGGAGGAGGGAGAAGAGCAAAAAAGGTAACTATTGGGTACTGGGCTTAATACCTGGGTGATGGAATAATATGTACAAATCCCCATGACATATCTTTACCTAGGTAACTCATCTTCACATGTACCCCCAAACCTAAAATAAAAGTTAATTAAAAAAAAAAAAATCCCAACCTCATCACTTATTAAGCTTTGTAAAGTTAATCAACTCACTTAACCCTGAGACTCAATTTTCTATGCTCTAAAGTGGGGATAAATAATAGTAGTTTGAAGGGAGGCTGTGAGGTTGAATAGAGCATTCATAGGACCAGGTCCATAGTAGATAGCCGATGAATGGCATTTTTTATTGTTATTATTTTTATTATTGAACTATTAGCTTGGGGCTCTTTGAAGGAGACTCCCTCCTAAGAATTACCTTTCCTTAGCATAAAGGACAATTCTTCAGGGCACTCTAGCCAGAGGAGGAGGTCCTCAATTTAAATTCACTGCTCGTGAAACTATGGATTTAAAACAATCCAAAACATAGGTATTTTAAAAGTGTTTGGATGATAGCAAGAAAACTCCAGGGTCACCACCATAAAGTATTAGGTTGGTGAAAAAGTAATCTTGGTTTTTACCATTGAAAGTAATGGCTGAAACCTCAATTACTTTTGCACCAACCCAATAGCTTCAGCTTACTCTTGCTGTGTCCTTAGAGAGGAAAAGAAGTGAGAAAAAGGAAGGGAAAAGACTCAAATGTTCAGATAATTCAAGGAATTGTTTTCGGTTTTGTTTTTCTCAGTACAAGACTTTTCTATTGAATTAAGATTTTTGGCTTTTAAAGTTCTGAATTGCATATCAATGTCTTCAAAGATTAGGGAAGAATATTTGAACTTTCCAGATTGTGTGAAAAATTCTGAGAATTTCTGTGGTATGAGGAGAAAAAAAATCTCAGCAAAGATTCATTCCTGAGAGACTGACTGAAACATGCTGAAAAGTCTGGTTGAAGTCAACAGACCCCATGCAGTCCAGACACATAGCAGGCTTCCCAGAGAACCCTAGGAGAGCAGGTTTTGAGTCACTTTCTTCTTGGCCCCTAACCAGGAGGCTAAAGAACGTATGAGCTAAAGTCTTGGGAAATTTACATCAGGCCAGCAATTCAACAGGTCTTGGCCACACACAGATCCAGCTTCTGTAAAGAGTGAAGTACCAAGGGTTCATAGAGATCACAGCACAGATGTTTTCAGGTTCGATTTCCTATTGTGTCCACCCACCCCAACTTCCCGTACCCTCAGCCCAGACCCACAGCCCCTGCCTTTCTACCCTCTCACGATTCACTTGTTCGACGTGTCTCCATTAAGTGTCTCTATGAGCCCCACAGCTGCATTCCTATTCTCATACTCTTCTCTCAGAAAGAACAAATATTTGGATAAATTTTGTATAATTTCCCTGCCCCATGCAGCCCGATAGGCTTCATTTTACAATAAGTTGAAAAATATGCTTCTCAGAGATTGCACTTCTCTGGGAAAAGAAAGCACATTTTGCTAAAGACGGTAACCGTGGTCTCCTAAGAACTCATCATGTTCCATAACGCATGGGAAACCAAGGTTACTATTCCATCCTCTGCCTGCAGCAGCAAAACAGATGCCTCCCCAGCCCCCAGTGCTAAAAACCTAGAGCACTGTATCCCAGGAACAGATTAAAGTGGTAGCTGGAAGCATACCCAAGCCGAGGATTTACAGATGTTCAATAAAACCTGCAGACAGCCCAGCAAAATCCCTGCACAGAGCTGCGAGGGCACACATCCAGCTCAGCTGGAAATGGGTCCATAGTGAGGGAAAGAAACAAGAATCATAGCTGCTCCAGATGCATGTTAGTTACAAAGGATGCTGAGGAGCTCAAGCGCATCTTTCAAGAATAGCAACTTTACAATCCATCTCAGGCTTTTTTGAACTTCAGAATTCTCACTCCACCATTAAAAATGTTCAGTTTAGTCAGAGCATATAACAGATATCTTGCTGCCAAGAAACAGTAAGATGCACAAGCTGAGACAAGCTTGGTGTGAGGCGGAGAACACAAATACCCCAGTGGCTACTGAGTGGCCAACCAGAGGGCTCGGCACCAAACGGGCCTTCACGTCTTATTAATATTATCCTTCTCTTGATTGCCCTATTTGGACACATTTGTAAAAAGTATTACTCACTCCACCCTTTATTCCCCAAATACAGCAGATGGTTTTAGCGCAGTGTTTCAAATCAGATGTTAGGCAGAGAGACCAAGCTGGAGCCCAGAGCATCTGGATTTTCAAGACGCAGCACGCAGAGCGTGTGAGAAAGCTAGGAAGGAACAGAGGGGAGAGATTGTTCAGGGTACTTACCAGGCCATTTTTAGCCGGAAGGAAAATAAACCCCCAAGTTGTGTAATTATTATTTCTTTAACTTTAGTGAGAAGAAAGGTACAGGCTCACAGAGCAAAGTAAATCTATTTACTAACTTATTTCAGGAGCTAGACATTTTAGGTAAATTCCTAAAGTCACAGACAATGTGCTATCACAATTTTTCTCTCCAATTTTTTTTAAATCAGGTGTTGAAAAGAGATTATAAATGAGGATAAAAATATAAAAACGAGTAATTCAGCTCAATGCAGTATCCATGTGTTTCCAAAACCTAAGTGGATTGCATTCACAAAACACAAAAGGACATGTTTCTAAAAATTAGACTTTGTCTTGTTTCAAGATTGTCAGGTACGGAATTAGTTAAATTGTGAGGCAAAGACACAATTACTTGTTTGTGTCAATAACTGAAAAAGATTGAGGAGCCCAAGTGATTTCATAGTGTCCAGTTGCATATTTGTCAGCCTCATTGCGTCGCCAGCTTGTTAGTAACAATAACTCAAGATGAGATCTTGGGCAAGCTATTTAATCTTTTCCATGGCTCCGGTTTGCTTATTTGCAAAATGAGAAGGTTGGACCATATTAGCTCTGAGGCCCTTTTTTGCTCTAATATTCTACAGATAGATGAAATCCCACCAAATTAAGTAATTCATGTAAAATATATAATGCATGTCTTACACATAAGTGGTGAATAAGTGTTTATTAATAATAATAATATAAACTTCTGATATCTGGCACTACTGTTCTAGCAATTATTCTTGAACACTGACTGTTTTAATGTAGAGAGAAAAGCCACACTGAACAGCTCCCACCTAGAACTTGACCCAGGTTTGATCCACAGAGGAACAAGGAAAAGCAAGTGCTCACATCTGTCCCATGCTGCTAGGAAGCAGACTACATGGCCAATGACTGGCTCTTCTGGCAGCATTTTCTGATTTCACCAACAGTTTTTCCTAGGCATTGTTTGGAATAGGAATATGGATCCCTGAACGTTTCCTTTTTCCCCCTCCTGAAGTATTTTTCTAATCTACCTAGTTATCTGCTGTTCTCGGCCCTTAAAGTTATTTAAAAGTAATACGCATTTGTGGATTTCACATTTTGAGAGATAATGGCTACTTGAAAAGGTCTAAAAGAAACCAATAGAAATTATAACATAAAGCTTGAACATGTAAGTGCCTATTCCCTGCTTCTCTTACTGTATTTCCTTTAGTGAATGGCACTCATTTCATGGTATGTCCAAGTCTGAAAAATGAGTTATCCTAGACTTCCATTTTCTAATTTTTTCTTCCTCCTGCCTTCTTCCTTCCCTCATATTTTACCCAATAGCTGTGCACTGCCTTGCCCAATTATAGGCATTTGATATTTGTTGAATCAACACCAGGAAGAGCTAACAATTGTATAGTACTTGATGTGCCAGGCACTCTTGTAAACATTTCATATGTATTCACTCATGTAATATGGACAACTTCATCATTCCCATTTAACAGATTAGGAAACTGAGGCATAAGAGATTAAATGACTTGCTCAGAGTCACACGGCTAGTAAAAATGCTTCTCAAAACCAGGCAGTTTGGTTTCAGAGTCTGTGCAGTCAACCACTATTCTTTACTGTCTCTCTCTATCTTGGGACATTTAGGTTTAATCTTACCATCAGAATAAGGTATATTTATTCCAAGCTAAGTAAAACAGGCAATACATTGCTTGTGCCCAGCAATTATTTTCTTTTGTTTGTCTTATAGATATTATTGTTCTTTTTTAATTTGTCTTACCTTCCCAATTTAACAGTGTGTCTTGGAGCTCTAGAGTGACCAGGACAACACACCAAAGTAGTATAAAGCAACTCTTTCATGCCTCTCTAGTTGCCTAATGGCACCCCCATTCCCTGCCCGCACACAAGTCAGCAGGATGGGAAGCAACAGGACAGAATAATTGAAGGGTAAATTGAGGGCAACATAGAAAGGGAAAAGAATAGAGTTGATTGAGTAACCACTGTGAAGATTCAGAAATCTGTAAGCAGGGTGTTAGGTGACCCATGCTGTGTTTTAGGAAGGAAAATTTCTCAACACTGCATGGGACAGGCTGACATGGGGACGGACTGGGATATCACCTTGTCAACTCTGCCCCTAAGTGCTGCCTAGACATCAGGAGGGCCCCATGCTGAGCAGTGGGGACGGGAATGTTGAGACAGAGTCCAGAGATATTTTGGAGGTAAAATTGGCCTCCGTGCCTGATTAGATGGAGAAGGTGAAGGAGAAAGGAGACAAAGGCATCCTCAGAGCATGTGGACAGAGAGACAGGGAGAATGGTAACATTTATAGTTATAAATGTGCACCATTAATAGTGGTAAACAAGATAGAAATAGGCCTTGCCTTTCTGAAGCTTACAGTCTAGGTGGAGACACATAATAAAAAAGCAAGCTAATAATATCTGTCAAGTTCTACAAAAGAAACCTAGACATAGAGCATGATGGGGAGAAGAAGAAAGTATGTCTCCTTGGAAGTAGGAAAATAAGCAGTAGAGTCTTGTGTCACAGAAGTCAAGAAAACAGTGAATTTCAATGAGAAGCGGATGTTCAAGATCAGACATTAGGAGGTCCTGTGAATTAGCATGAGACGGCTATTAATGCATTGGGAAAGCAGAATCTGTAAAGCAGTTGAGGTAGAAATTGTGGGCCGCTGGTTGAAAAGGAAGTGAGGCATGAGGAAGCTGTGAAAGTCAACCCATACCAACTCTTTTGAAAGTTTGGAAGGTAAGAAAGCTGTCAGATTCAAAATGGAGTCACTTGTGTCAAACCCTGGCAAAATGGAGCTGGGAAAGGCCATGAAGAGGGAGCTCTCACACACTGATTTGCCTGATAACAGGAACTGTGACAACAAACTTTTCCAATACTTCAGCTTACTACATGAGGCACCCAAAGACAGCTAGTAGTACAAGGACAGCTAGTGGCTGATACAAGAGCAACTGCCTGACACACTGTCTCACAGGCCTAATCCAAAAGCACAAGGGCCTAACTAGAACTCCAATTTTATAATTCCTACCTAGCAAACACCGACCCTCACTGATCAAAACTCACCAGCTCTTAGAAGACACCGCCAGTGCCAATGGACTTTCCTTCAAATCAACTTGTATAACTTCCTCTCTCCCCCTAAAAACTCTAACCATTTTCCTTTGTTCTTCCAGACATACTAGAGGCCACCTTGTTCTGTAGGTATGTCCCAGATTACAATCCTACTTCTCGCATATTATTCTTAAATAAAACCTTTCCATCTGGAGATTCATCTCTATCTATTTTTTATGTTGGCAAAGAGAAGGAGAGAAATAGGAGGTTAGCTTGAAAGGGAAGCAGGTCTAAGAGGGCTTTTCTAAAGATAAGGCAAAGTGTAACTTCTTTATGGACTAAGGGGGAGTTCTTGTAAGCAGAAGCTGAAGATTCAGGAGAGAAAATACACAGCTGAAAGAGAAAGCACCAAAGAAAGAGAAGAGAGGTTTAACAGCAGAGATGTATGAGTGAGCTATGGAAGAGAGAAATGAGAAGGCTTCATCCAGAAGACAGCATGCATCACTTGGGGCAAGAAAGGGAAAATAATGAGGTGCCCTTTTCTAAATATTGAATAAGGTCAGGAAACTGCTCAGGAAATATTTTCACCTCCAAGTGTGAGGCTGCATATGAGAGACACCACCACTGTTTACAAAGAGAGACCTGTATACTAGGAGAGGATCCTGAAATAGTCATTTATTACAAATTCAATACACAGACAGTATTTGTAAAGTCACACTAGCATTTATCTCAAGAAATCAATAAAAAGTATTAAGTGGCTCTGATTTCCCTTTTACTATCAGAAACAGGAAAAATCTAGTAAGCTGTTTGGATAGACGTCACTTAAATCAATTACCTACGAATAATTGAATTTATTTTCAAGTACAACAAAATAGGAAAATCATTTTAATTGCTTCTTTTAAGTGGATGTGTTTCTATAGTAAATAGTGCATAAGCAGGCAGAGAAAGAAAAGCAAAAGGCAATTGCATTTCTTGCACATGTACTAAGTTCCAAGTGTCTTGGACTAGCTGTAAGATACCTTTTCTCACTTAATTCTAATACCTGATAAGGTAGACATTATCACCTTTTTATAGACTGGAACTGGGGCTCAAACGTGTTAAAGAGCTCTTCTTCTGAATGTTCTTGCTTTCATACAACTACCTAGAGTGCTCATGTGTGGATGTTGACTTGGCACCAAACTCTAGAGCCCTGGGTTTGGCACCCCTGCCACCATGGAAGCCCTGGGCACTAACAATCCCATCCCCCAGATTTATTGTCAGAGGACCTTGGCGTTTCATCATTTCGCTCATAGCCATTTGCAGCAGGTAGGATCTCAGAAGCCTTCTTGCCCACCACCTTTCTAGCAGCTTCCCAGCCCTTAGTCCCTGCAGAAGGGACAGGCCCAAGTGGTTTGATGGAACCCCTCTGCCCTGTAGTCACATCTCAGTGGATGTCCCAGGGTGAAACATCTGACCCAAGGCCAAGTGCCAGCCAACCATTCTCTAATAAGAAGCCAACTAAGACACAAAGAGTGCACCACTTTGCAATGGGCTCTAGAACTAAAACCCAGGCAGGTTTGGGGTTGGAGCTAATACCAAACCAAAGCTATGCATAAGCTCTAATGTGGGCCCTGAGAGAAGGAAGCAATAGGGACAAGAAGCCGATCTGCAAAGAGGAACACGGAACAGAAACACAGAAAATCAGAGATAAGAAACCACACGGCCCTGGGGGAAGAGAGATCATCTCCATTCGTGACTCCTGTCCCTTTGGGGCCCACTTGTACTTAATACTGGACCCTCTTTGCACATGGTATTGTCTAATATAGCCTCATAACAGACCATATTTTTGAGGCAGTATCTACTACTTGCAATCAAAGTTGTTGACTAATCATTCATTGAACACAAATCAACAGTATTAATAATATAATAACATTGACTAACATCTAGTGCTTTGCATTTTAACTGTTGTGTACTCATTAATTCATTTGATCCAAACAACAGTGTTAATATTATTCTCATTATACAGTAAAGAAATAGTGGTGTAAAAAGTTAACATTTAAATGTCTTCAAAATGCCACTACAAAATTCATTCCCTAGAATCCTACTTCTACTTCCTCCCCCAAATAAGCTCTACTTTGCCTGTGTTTCAACTAGAGTAAACTCAGGTCTTAAATCCAGGAGGGTTTTTTAACCAGTTTAATTGATGGGATGAGAGTAATTCATCTCTTTTTCAACTGTAGAAATGAGTTAAAAATAGCTTCAGAAAACAAAATTTATTCCTGAACCAAGAATTAAAACTTAATAATGTGCAACCAAATTGCATTGAGCTTTTATCACATTCTGCCCTTGCTGAACATTTTTGGCTTCAGCAGCTGCTCCATGAAATGTAACTGTCACCACAGTGAATAAATAAGCAACTATTGCTGTGATACAGCTGCCTCTTGTAACAGCATTAGGGAAAAGCCTTTAGTGGAACCACAGGCCGGAAGAGAGCTGCATTCTTGCTGAATACGGATAGGATTTCATGCAGTCTACAGAAACCCCCCTCAGACTATAGTACATGTAGAAGGGCAAATGTGCTTCATAGTGGACGTCTGCTATTTAGCCTACCCAGAAGGCTTTCCTTCTTCTGGAAATTTTTCCAAACCTAACTCCACTCTGGCTACGTGATTCCTGTGAAGGAATTGCCATTTTTCTATACAACGCTGCCTCCATGACCACGGCCAATTGGTCCAAGCCAGGCCAACCAGAGTCTTTTCTCAAGAGTGTTGTTCACTGGAACAAAGAAAGAGAATCAATGTCTAGAAACAAAAGATTTAAAATGTACAACTTGGGAGCTATCAGTAGACCATGTTCTCTGCCGCACAGAAGAAAGCAGCCTTCAAAGAGAATGAAGCCAATACAGAGAAAGAAAAGCATTTGAATCCCTGATTGCAGTTGTGCCTGGGCTCAGCTGTATCACTGTCTTCCCTGTATTTGATTGCTCCATCCTTTCCTGGATTATCTAGGCCAATGAAACCCTTTTGTCTAAATTGTTTTGATTTAGGTTTCTGTCATTTTCATCTAAAAGTCCTATAAAATCTTATCATTTATTATTAATTTTTTGGGCCATTTGTAAGAGAGGGCATACTTTCAGTTTTGCATAGAAACTTGGGTAGTCAAAATATATTTCTTCTCTTCCTATTGTCTTTCATCTGACCAACATTTTCCTACTGCCCAGATTAGCCTCCCAACTCCATTTTTGCAAGTACCTTGGAATCAGAGCCACTACATTGTAGAACCTTAGGAATGCCATTTACATATGTGAATGCCATCCCCTGGAGTTACACAACACATAGTCATATGCAGCAGCCCTGTTGATAATCATTCAGGATTTTTTTTATGCTGAAGAGAGCTGGACTGGCTTGTTCACTTAGCAACATTAGCTTATAGTTTATGGAGAGAAAAATGGTAGACGTGGTCCCCAAATGAACCAGCATGATATATAAGAAAGGAAAGTTATGTTCCATGACTCGCTGACTCTGTAGCAAGGGCCAGCCACCTCAAGTATCGAGTATTAGCAGCAAAAAAGTGCTGGCAAGGCCTGTGGGAGAATTAAGGGCACTGAAGACTGGAAAAAGCCAAAGCAGAGAAAGTTCAATGGGTCATTCAGGTCCTCATCCCCTGGTTAATAATACTAATGGGAAGGGAGTCTTTGTCTTTATTCTCTGATTCTGCTCATTAGCAGTAGTCTAAACAACATTCCGGACATATCCCACTGCCAGAGCCCTCCGCCCACACCACATTTACTGCAGTCTGTCCAAGTGGAAGGGTAATGTGGGCCCAGAGTTCCCACTACCAAGTCTCTGATCACATCTCAGTAAAAGGTCATTGTTGAAGTCTATCACACCAGGACTCAAGCTGGGACCCTCTCAGGAAGGGCTTGGAAGAGCTGTTGCTATAGCCCTTGCATCTATCAAACAGAGCTTGCTCAGGAATTAGGGTAAACTGAACTATCATGTGGAAGTGATTGAAAGAGGTGTAGGGATCAGGGTTTATATGGGGATACCCCATGCAGGGAAGCACGCATTCTCTTTCTACACGACTCCTCTTAACAAAGTCTTCTTTCTATCCTTAATGCCCCATTCTAGCTCAATTCAGTGGTTCTCACATTCAGAGAGAAAAAAAATCTCTAAAGCCTTGTATTCAAAATATGGCCACTGACCAGTTGCATCATTGCACCTGAGAACTAGTTAGAAATATGGAATCTTGCTTCACCCAAACCTACTGAATCAGCACCTGCATTGTTACAAGATGCCCACGTGATGCACATGCAGATTACAGTTGAAGAAGCACTTAATTGGCATATTTATTGAAAATATAAAATCCCAGGCATTGCCTCTGAAGATTCTGATTTTTCACATATAAGGGTGAGCTCAGGAATCTACCCTTTCACCAAGCGTATTTGGCAATTTTTAACCAGGAGGTTCCTGGACCATACTTTCCAAACTACTGGTTTATTTTATTCCAAAACCAAAATTCCCCTTAATACTTGTGAAAGCAATTTCTTTTTTAAATTATAGATTCAGGGGGTACGTGTGCAGGTTTGTTACATGGGTATATTACATAATTCTGGGGTTTGGGCTTCTAGTGAACCCATCACCCAAATAGTGAACACAGTACCCAATAGGTAGTTTTCAACCCTTGCTCCTCTCCCTCCCTTAGTTAAAGCAATTTCTTATTTTTCTAGAGTCTTTGAGGGAGTAAGGGAAAAACACAGAAAGGCTGTAGTTCCATCCCTGCACAGGAAGCTGATGGTCAAAGCAAAACAAACATCAACTTCTCATTCTGCATTTCCAACATTGGTTATGTTCTCCTTCTGTGCTACAACCAATTGTCAAAAGAAGCAGACGGAATGACCAAGAAACCAGGAGCCAGAAGTGGAGGAAAATGGTACAGAGGAGGGGCAAACACGTGGAGCAAACATGAGGAGGCAGAAGTAAAACAAAGCACAGCATTGCCACAGCAGTCTCTTCGTGACTGTTGCTGAGAATTCTAATTCGAGCAATATAAGAAGGATCTATTCAAAAGACATTAGAAGATTTCAACAAGCAGAAAGCACATATTACTCTTGGACAGGAAGGCAGTATTATAAAGATACCATTTTCTCCTAAGTTATCCTAGAAATAAATATATTGCTTCAAGTTGGCAAAATGGTACTTAAAGAATAGGTGAGAATAGTCAGAGGAGAATTAATGGATTATAACTGTACTAGATATGAAAGCATAGTATAAAGCTATGGTAATTAAAAGATTTGCGGCTGGACAAGGCAGCTCATGTCTGTAATCCCAGTACTTTAGGAGGCTGAGGCAGGCAGATCACAATGTCAGGAGTTCGAGCCTGACCATCATGACCAACATGGTGAAACCCCGTCTCTACTAAAAATACAAAAATTAGCCAAGCAGGTTGGCATGTCCCTGTAATCCCAGCAACTCAGGAGGCTGAGGCAGGAGAATTGCTCGAACTCAGGAGGTGGAGGTTGCAGTGAATTGAGATTGCCCCACTGCACTCCAGCCTGGGTGACAGAGGGAGACTCTCTCTCAAAAAATTAAGTTTGCTACTGGTGCAAGTATGATCAGATCCTTAAAAATATAGATATCTGGTATATTATAAGAAAAATCACAAATAATGTATTAAATAAGTATATTTTTGAAAAAATTAAATAGCTAAATACTGAGGAGGTATTTAACAGTGTTGGACCAGTTGAATAATCATTAGCAAAAATAAGTTGCTGCTAATACAGCAATTCATTGCAGATGGAACAAAAATTTAAAGCAAGCACCAAAATACTAAAATAATAGATAGATGAGTAGGTTTTCATTATTAGCCAAGAATGGGAAGAGCCTTCCTAAACATGAAAAAAAGTCTAGTAGCTGTAAAGAAAGAGGTTGCTAAATTCAAATACATAAAATCTAAAACATTATTTTTAACAAAAGTCAAAGTAGAAATTTTTAAATTGGAAAAAAATTGCAACACATGAAACAGAGGAATATCAATATGAAAAAGAGAGTAACTCAACAGAAAAATGGGGAAAGAGCATAAGCCAGCAATTTATATTAAAAGAAATACAAATGGCCTGTAAATATATGAAAAGATAATCAATATTACTCATAATAAATGCAAATTAAAACAAAAAAAGTTTATCATTGTTTACAGATTAGCAATGACTTGAGTAATTTTATAATACAGTACCTAATCTTGAATCTCATGCATTGTCAGTGAGACTACAAATTTTAAAAACTCTGGGGCGAACTTGACAATATTAATTCAAGTGAGAAATGCTATGTCCTTTGATTAACAGAGTCAATGTATATGGATTTATCCCAACAAAAATATTTGATTATGGGTGTAAAGGTATCTGTAGAAGGATATTTTGTAATGGTAAAAATCTGAAGACAACCTTTAGCAGGAGTTAGGTAGATGCTTATGGCACATCCATACCATAAACTATTATGCCAGCCATGAGGAAGAACAAGGTGGATCTACATGTACTTTTATTATTATTATTATTATACTTTAAATTCTGGGGTACATATGCAGAATGTGCAGTTTTGTTACATAGGTATATGCGTGCCATGGTGGTTTGCTGCACCCATCAACCCATCATCTACATTAGGTACTTCTCCTAGTGCTATTCCTCCCTTAGCCCCCCACCCTCTGACAGGCCCCATGTTCTCACTCATAAGTGGGAGTTGAACAATGAGAACACATGGATCTACATGTACTTCTATGGAAAATGACTAAAAAACATAAACGGGCAGAGATTATAAGCATGGCATCTAGAAATGGACATCCCCAGTTTACAACCAGCTCCTCAACTAATAAACTACATGAAGTTAGACCATTATCTTCTCTGTGCCTCAGTTTCAGATTCCCCATATTAACAATGGGAATAGTAATAGTATGCACTTCATAGGGTTGTTGTGAGAACTAAATAAAGTAGTCTTATAAAGCATTTAGCACAGTGCCCTGACTCATAATAGACACTACACACAGAGACTATTCACAGTGCTTTTCTCTGGGAAGTGGAGCTGAGTTTGGAGCTTGCATAGGACTTTTATTTCATACTTTTCTATACTGTTTGATTTTCAACTTAAATATATTACTACTTTTACAATAAAAAAATTCTCAGTTTAAACTTAAAGAATCATATCAGAAACTTATTTTAAAAGACTATTCCATGAACATTTCAATATTTGACATATTCTTAAAGTTAAATTCCCCTCAGAATAAATGTCTATAGTCTTTCCTCAAATAATAAAACTAAATGGCAGCCCTCCAGCATCCGTAAATCTCACACTACCCATCCAGACAGGAGGGCTGAATTTGCCTGGTGAAGGATAACAGCATTGAGTCGTGAGGCTTTAGTTGACTTATTTGTTGTTATAATAAACCATTATTCATTCATTCTCCAAAGTATATAAGACAGACTGACCTTGGCAGCATATTTTAAGAGTGAGAAGACTATAAGCCAAATATCTAATCATCAGAATCAAAATCTGATTTCTGGATCATCAGAAAAATCGGCCTCTTCTGCCACCAAATGATCCTCCTGCTGACCACATTTTCAGTCAATCAGAATATAATCCTATCATGGGCAGTGAGCGAGTGTGAGGATTGCATTTTGTTTCATAGCTGGTCTAAACATGATTACTGCTTTCATCACACAGCCATATCATCAAGTCAATAAGGATTTTCTATACTGACTTTTCATGTTGCACAGACTATATAGAGGAACTTGAGTAATTCCAATTTGCTGCACAAAACCCAGCTCTGCAAAGAATAGATTGGTACCTGTTCACCTTGGCTTGTTCAGGATAAGCCCATGATACTACTCCCTAGCTCATGAGTACATTTCTTTTATTCCAAATATATATATATATATATATATATATATATATTTTAAAATAAACTCATAAATTCTAATTCTACTTCTAAAATAAACTTTTAAGACACATCTATTATTCAAGCCATGAATGCTATGTGCTATGAAAATCACAGTATCCAATTCCATTCTTTGTACATCACTACAATCCTTTGAATCATACAAGTCTCCATTTTGAATCCAGAGTCACTAGGTACAGTAACTACTAGCCCACTAGGGTCATATAGACAGAAACCAGCACATTCAACTACTAAAATACGCTTCCAAACTCAAACTTTAGCTTAGTCCCAGCAAGACGTGGAACCATCACTTTCTGCCCAAAGCTTTATGGCCCTAGATTTGGCTATGAAGAAATACTCCAACAACGCAGGAAAATATTTCCTTGAAAAGTCTTGTAGTTTGTTATGGAAGGTAGAAAAAGTCTTAAACACTTCCAGAACAAGAAGAAGAAGTTTATGTCATAGTTATCTTTGCAAAACTAGGTAACCATTTACTTATACAAGGAAAAAATGTCTGGAAAAGAAAAAAAAAATAAACGGATCAGGTGCCACTCAGGAACTTTCCTCCTAACCCCAATTTTTCCCTTGCTCTAAGAAATAGATAAATATCACCAGGAAGCATGAAAATCCTCCATAATGAATAACATAAACAACAACCTCCTCTTGATTCAGTTTCTGACCAGCTATTGCTCTCATTTCACAGCAAAACATCTGGAAAGCTATCAGTGGTCATCATATCCATTTCCTCACTTCCCAATCTCTCTTCTTCCTGCCTTAATCAGATTTCTGTTCCCACCATTGCACAGTGACTGCTCTTTTCAAGATCACCAGTAAACTCCACACTGCCAAACATAGTGATCATTTTTCTGACTCATCTAACTCAACTTCTCAACCACCATCTCACTAAAATAAGCTCTTCTTTTGTCGTTTATGACACCACATGATATGATTTGGCTCTGTGTCCCTACACAAATCTCATCTCGAATTGTAATCCCCACATGCCAAGAGAGGAACCTGATGAGAGGTGATTGGATCATGGGGGCAGTTTCCCCCATGCTATTCTCGAGATAATCAGTGAATTATCATGAGATCTGATGGTTTTATAAGGGTCTCTTCCCCTTTCACTCTCTCTCTCTCTCCTGCTGCCATGTAAGATGTGCCTGCTTCCCCTTCCTCCATGATTATAAGTTTCCTGAAGCCTCTCCAACGATCCAGAACTGTGAGTCAATTAGGCCTATTTCCTTTATAAGTTACCCATTCCCAGGCAGTTTTTTATAGTACTGTGAGAACAGACTAATACACCACAATATTCTGGTTTTCCTACTAACCACAGATGTCTCCTTTTTGGTCTCTTTTGCCATCTCGTCATCCTCAGCTTCCCCTCTAAAACCTGGCATGTCCCATACTGGGTCTAAAGACTCCTCCTTTCTATCTTTCCTCACTTACTTGGGATCTCATCCAGTTCCATGGCCTCAAATGCCATCTATATACTGATGGCTTCCAAGGGAGACCTCCAGTACAAATCTCACCCTTAAGCTCTAGTTGGCTATCCAACTGCCTAGTTGGCATTTCTACATGAAGCTCTAATCAAAATTTCAAATATAACGTGTCCAAACAGAGTGCTTAATTTTCTACCTCCTATTCTGATCTTCTTCCAGTCATCCCCATTTCAGCAATGGCATTATTGTGTACCAAGTTTCTAAACCAAAACCTAAAAGTCATTCTTCACCTCTTTCTCTGATCATCCCCTATAACAAATTATGAGATCCATCAACTCTAACTCCAGAGAATGTCTCAAATCCATTTATCTCCATCACCACTCCCGCCACTCTAGCTCATGACACTTTTGTCTATCACCTGACCTTATGCAATAGCCTCCTAATTGCTTTCTTTGGTTGCCAATGAAATATTTTAAAATATTAATCAGATCATGTCCCTTTCCTATTTAAAACTTCCCAATGGCTCCCCATTTCTCCTTCTGCTGCCTTCAAAACCCTATATAATTTGACCCCTGACATGTATGAGCTCATTTCTCTTATTAAAATTTGGACACACTAGCTTTCTTTCTGTTTTCGGAACACACTGAGATTCGTCTCATTTCAAATGTTTGCACTAACTGTGTGTTCTACCTGAAAGGTTCTACTTCTGGATCTTGCCATGGCTGGTTCCTTCCAATCACAGTGAGTCTCAGGTTAAATGTAACCACCTCAGAGTAACTCCTCTGAACTCCTACCTAAAATAACCTACTAATTCCACCTTCTCTATCACTCTCTAACAACCTCCTACTTCCATTCTCTCATAACATTTATAACTGTCTGAAATTAGTATTTTTATGTGTTTGTCTATTTTCTGCTCCCTCTTCCTCTTTTAGAATATACATTCCATGAGAACAAGAACCATGGCTATATTGTATCCCTACCACCTAAAACAGGATCTGGCACATAGTAAAAAGCCTATATATAAATTTGTTGAAAAATTAATAAATGAATGAATGATACAAATAATACAAGTGTGAGCTTTGCACACATTCATTTAATCATTCCAAACATTTGTCAGATGCTTTGTTGTGATGTTCAGTTTGGAATCAAAAATAGGTAAGTATGCCCCTGTCCTTGCCTGCTCCTTCCTCTGGGATCTCTGACCTTGAGGGGCATCCCCAAAACAAAATTTACTAAGAACTACCAAAGAGAAGCCAAAAGAGGTAGGTCAACTAAAACCAAAGTGTATAGATCTTTGTATTTGTGGCATCAAATAATTATTAAATATATCTGTGGTTACGTAGAGAGCTGAAGGTAGGCACACTTCAAAGAATGACAAGGAGAAAAGTCAAACTGGAATATTCAAGAGGTAAATCTTATAGAGAATGAAATCATTGTAGAGACAAAGTAACCCATTTGTTTAGAAACTGAGAAGAGAAGGAATAAAAAGGATAAAGAAGTCATGGAATCAAGGGATATTTCTTTGAGCATAGTAAGGGCATAAACTGTGCATGTGTGAAAGGAGAAGAGGAAAGACAAGAGGGAGAGAAACAGGGAGAAAGAAAAGGACGAAAAATAAGAAGAAAGACGGACAAGAGGTTGTTATTATCCACTTTCTGAAGCCTACTTCTTGTCAATTCATCCATCTCATCCTCCGTCCAGTTCTGTGCCCGTGCTGGTGCAGAACAGATATCATTTGGAATAGAAGCAGCACTCTGGCTTTTGGGGTTTTCAGCATTTTTTGTAGATTCTTTCCCATCTTTATTAGTTTGTCCAGTAGCAGTCTTTGAGGCTGCTGACCCTTGAATGGGTTTTTTGTGGGGACTTTTTTGCTATTGTTACTTTCTGCTTGTTTCTCTTGCAATCGTCAGGTCCCTCTTCTGTAAGGCTGCTGTGGTTTTCTGGGGGTTCACTTCAGGCCCTATTCATCTGGTTCACTCCTGCACATGAAGATGTCACTCGAGGAGGCTGGAGAACAGCAAAGGTGGGTGCCTGCTCCTTCCTCTGGGACCTCTGACCTTGAGGGGCATCGATCTGATGCCAGTAGGAATGCTCCTATATAGTGTGTCTGACGACCCCTGTTGGAGGGTCTCACCCAGTTGGGTGGTACAGGGAGCAGGACCCATTTAATGAAGCACTTTGGAAGTCCTTTGGTGTCCCTTCACTGGAGGGACACCCATTTGTCTGAGCTGCCTGGATTCCTCAGAACTAGCAGGAGGAAAAACTAAGTTTACCGATCTGGGGAGACTGTGGCCACACCTCCCGCTAGGGGCTCAGGCCCAAGGAGATCAGAGTTCTGTCCCTGAGTCCCTGGCTGAAGTTGTCAGAGTTCCTGTAGGGAAGCCCCACCAGTGAGGAGGGATGGGTCAGGATTGGGCCTGAAAAGGCACTCTGTCCACCGTCTGCCACAGCCAGTGTGCTGGGCTGTGGGGGATACCTCTTGGGACCAAGCCATCCAGCATCCCCGACTCCAGCAGGGGAAAAGCATGGTCTGGAGCTACAGAGATGGCTGCCGCCCTTCCCCTGCCCTGGGAGCTTAGTGTGTTAGGCAGCTATCAGTCCCAGTGTTGGCTATCACCCTCCCACCCTGCCAAGGATCTCAAACAGCTTAGACAGCAGGCAGCCACAGGTGTGGTGCTGGTCGCCACTCCCCCCGGGAGCTCAGCAGGCTTAAACAGATTCTAGCTCAGTGGTTGTTGAGAATCTGCATGGCTCTGTGGTTGGGACCCTTGGCCACAGTGACATGGGCTCACTAGTGGGATCTTCTGATCTGTGGGTTGCACAGTTCCATGGAAAAAGCATGTTTTCCCAGGCTGGGTAGCATGCTCACTCACTGCCTCCCATGGCTGGGGGATGGGGGCTCCCCTGCCCCGTGTGGTTCTCGAATGGGCCTACACACCACACTGCTCTTCCTTCTTCTCTGTGGGTCACACCGGCTGCCTAGTCAGTTTTTATGACAGAACCTGGATACCTCCGTTGCCAGTGCAGGATTCATATGCCATTATGGTTCTTTTCAATGGGATCCTCCAATTGTTGTTGCTTCTAGTCAGCCATCTTAGCCCTCTAAATTGGAAGTTTTGACTGAGCTTCTATGATACAATGGAAAATTCCAAAGTGAAATACCAGAACACAAAACAGAAATTCCAAAGATGTGCTAACAACCAGTTAGAAGGCTCCAAAACTCTCAAAGCGTGTGTAAATGCCTTCTCACTCAAAAGAGTGAGGAGGTGGACTTGAAAAGAATACTTGTGAGAAGGTATTCTTTGGGGAAAACTCTGCAGTTGATCTCTTGCTCACTGCCCCAAGGAGAGCAGTGGAGCTGTTTGATTTCTCAGCTCCAGCTTAGCGAAAACTTCAAATGGACCACTGAACAGCCTCTACCTTGTACATATCCCCTGAATGTCTGAGAGAGGGCTCAGAAGCCTGGTCTTGATTACATGTCTGAAAATCTGGAAATGAGAAACTGTGCTTTTCAGCCTCAAGTGGTGCTAAGGTAAAGTAGACTGCCATGTTTGAGAAGTAACTGTACTCTCACCAATATCAAGGTAAAGAATACAGGAGTATTTTCCACCGTGGAAGAGATACAGTCTGGAGCCATTTTAAGTGTTGCCCAAGAGAACTGCCTAGATGATTGAAGGATGTCAGTAGACAGTTTTGCCTATAGTGAATTCCTGGAAAACTAAGACCAAAAGAGATACTGGCCACCAGAAAAAAAAAAAAAAAAAAAAAGAAGTGCTACTTCTCGAGGTTCTGATTAGCAGGTCCCAGCAGAGAGCCTCCTAAGAACCCATGGAAGCCAGTGCATGGGAGTTAGCTTTGAACACCTGTTTATCCTAGAAAATCCAAAGCCATCTTATGGCAGTATCATTCAAGTGAGAACTTTCCGTTTTCCCTTTTCCACCTACTCCTTTGTGTTCTGAAAGGAAAGGGCCGGAAACAGTGACTAGCATCCTGGCAGGGGACGGGGAGAGGGAGGGGGGGAATAAAGGGCAAAAGGAAAGAAAAAAGTGGCCTTTGCCTCTTACCAAGGCAGCTCCTGACCCACCAGAAGCTGGGAAAGAGGAGAAAGTTTAATTTGAAGTCGAGTTAGGTTTTATACTGGACTAAGGATTCTAGTCATAGAACTGAGATTAGAAAAGTCATCAAGTCTGCCACTTCTCATTCTGTTGCAAAAAAACCAATGTTCCTATCAAAAAAAAATTAAAGGGGTAGTAGCAGGAAAACAAAGGGACATACTGATCACATCTCATAAGTCATGCCTATTTTAGGGTCTTGGTTATGCTAGCAAAGGCCCTGTTACATCAGGCATTTAATATGCTTTCAATCAATGTAAATAAAATCATTAAAAATACCAGCTAGCTCACATAGTATTCAATATGTGCCACTTTTCATATGTTTTTATGCTTCATTTAATGCTTACAACAACTCTATGATACAGGGGTTATTATTATCTATGTTCAAAGAAATGGAGAAACAGGCACAGAGAAGTGCCTGGGGAATAGGATCTATGAATTGGATGCTCCACTAGACATTGAGTTTCCAGAAGGAAGAGACCACAGCTAGTAAAGAGGACAGCTAGGATTCCTAGCCAGGCAGCCTGGCTCTCAAGACACACTATTTGCCTCCAGGCTATTCTGGCCTCTCAAATTAGCAAACATTTATGGATAACTACTATGTACCTTATGCTGGATATTCAACAGTGGGTAAGTCAGATATTGTCTTTCCATGGAGTAATTTACATTCTAGAAAGGAAAAATAAGTAATAAACAAGTAAATTAATAAATGCAAGATTGAAAGAAATAAACAGGATATTATGGTGAAAAGCACAAGCAAAGACCAGAGGTGACATACAAACAGACCTAAAGTGTGGGAAGAGGTGAACCAGCCAGACCAAGAAAGGGCTAACTTAGAAGTGGAGTGCAGGGCCGGGCACAGTGGCTCACGCCTGTAATCCCAGCACTTTGGGAGGCTGAGATGGGTGGATCACAAGGTCAGGAGATCGAGATAATCCTGTGAGAGGGTTCCCTGGGGAACAAGAGATGGCAGTCCAGGAAAGTTTGGGTGAACCACATCCTCAGTCTTCTAATGGCTGCCTGGAGGGAGCTGCATCCTATGGAGGTATCATGGGGACCATGGGGAGGAATTTCAGGCAGGGTGGGTGTGGGGGCTTGGAAGGAATTGGGAGGAGTGTATGAAGATGGGGTGGACAATTTGGGGACAACCCCTATTCTTTCCTAACTCTTCAGAGGAAGAGAACCCTATAGGAGAAGAAAAAGTGGACATTTGAGTAATACCACCTGTATTATTAGTCTGTTTTCATGCTCTGATACAGACATACCCAAGACTGGACAATTTACAAAGGAAAAGGTTTAACTGGACTGTTCCATGTGGCTGAGGAGGCCTCACAATCATGGTGGAAGCCAAGGAGGAGTAAGTCACTTCTTACATGGATGGCAACAGGCAAAAAGAGAATGAGAGCCAAGTGAAATGTGTTTCCCCTTATCAAACCATCAGATCTCCTGAGACTTATTCATTGCCATGAGAACAGTATTCGGGAAACTGCCCCCATGATTCAATTATCTCCCATCAGGTTCTTCTTACAACAAGTGGGAATTATTAGAGAATAATTCAAGATGAGATTTAGGTGGGGACACAGAGCCAAACCATATCATTCTGCCCTGGCCCCTCCCAAATCTCATGTCCTCACATTTCAGAACCAATCATGCCTTCCCAGTAGTCTCCCAAAGGCTTAATTCATTTCGATATTTACTGAAAAGTCAACAGTCCAAAGTCTCATCTGAGACAAGGCAAGTCCCTTCTACCTATGAGCCTGTAAAATCAAAAGCAAGTTAGTTACTTCCTAGATACAATGGAGGTATAGGCATTGGATAAATACAGCCATTGCAAATGGGAGAAATTGGCCAAAACAAGGGGGTACAGGCCCCATGCAAGTCCAGAATCCAGCAGGGCAGTCAAATCTTAAAGCTCCAAAATGATCTCCTTTGACTCCATGTCTCATATCCAGGTCATGCTGATGCAAGAGGTGGGTTCCCATGGTCTTGGGAAGCCCCACCTCTGTAGCTTTGCAGAGTACAGCCTTCCTCCCAGCTGCTTTCACAGGCTGACATTGAGTGTCTGTGGCTTTTCCAGGTGAAGGGTGCAAACTGTCAGCAGATCTACCATTCTGGGGTCTGAAGGACGGTGGCCCTCTTCTCACAGCTTCACTAGGAAGTGTCCCAGTAGGCACTCTGTGTGGGGGCTCTAACCCCACATTTCCCTTCTGCACTACCCTAGTAGAGGTTCTCCATGAGCACCCCACCCCCGCAACAAACTTCTGCCTGGGCATCCAGGCGTTTTCATACATCTTCTGAAATCTAGGTGGAGGTTCCCAAACCCCAATTCTTGACTTCTGTGCACCCACAGGCTCAACACCATGTGGGGGCTGTCAAAGTTTGGGGCTTAAACTCTTTGAAGCCATGGCCCAAGCTATACCTTGATCCCTTTTAGTCATGGCTGGAGCGGCTGGGATGCAGGGCACCAAGTCCCTGGACTGTGCATAGCATGGAGACCCTGGGCCCAGCCCACGAAACTATATTTTCTTCCTAGGACTCCACACCTGTGATGGGAGGGGCTGCCAAGAAGACCTCTGACATGCCCTGGAGATATTTTCCCCATTGTCTTGGGGATTAACATTTGGCTCCTCATTAATTATGCCAATTTCTATAGCCAACTTGAATTTCTCCTCAGAAAATGGGATTTTCTTTTCTATCACATTGTCAGACTGCACATTTTCCAAATTTTTATGCTCTGCTTCCTTTATAAAACTGAATGCCTTTAACATCCAAAGTTTGAATTAACACATCCTAAGTCACCTCTTAAATCTTTTGCTGCTTAGAAATTTCTTCCACTAGATATCCTAAATCATCTCTCTCAAGTTCAAAGTTTCACAGATTTCTAGGGCAGGGGCAAAATGCCACCAGTCTCTTTGCTAAAACACAACAACAACACACATCTTTGCTCCAGTTCCCAACAACTTCCTCATCTCCATCTGAGACCACTTCAGCCTGGACCTTATTGTCCGGGACAATACGGACAATATTGCTATCGGGTTTGTGATCAAAGTCATTCAGCAAGCCTCTAGGAAGTTACAAACTTTCCCACATTTTCCTGTCTTCTTCTGAGCCCTCCAAACTGTTCCAACCTCTACCTGTTACCCAGTTCCAAAGTCGCTTCCATATTTTCGGGTATCTTTTCAGCAACACCCTACTCTACTGGCACCAATTTACTATATTATTCCGTTTTCTAAGATAAAGACATACCTGAGACTGGGCAATGTACAAAAGAAAAAGATTTAATTAGACTCACAGTTCCATGTGGCTGAGGAGGCCTCACAATCATGGTGGAAGACAAGGAGGAGCAAGTCATATCTTACATGGATGGCAGCAGGCAAAAAGAGAGAACGAGAGCCAAGTGAAATGGGTTTCCCCTTATCAAACCGTCAGATCTCATGACACATATTCACTACCATGAGAACAGTGTAGGAGAAACCGCCCCCATGATTCAATTATCTCCCACCGCTTCCTCCCAAAACACATGGGAATTATGGGAGTACAATTCAAGATGAGGTTTGGGTGGGGACACAGAGCAAAACCATATCACCACACTATGCTCATATCTGAAACATAAAACTTTACTTGCTATCTACTTTGGCCCTTTCAGACTAGTGTGTCTATTCCTTTTGTATATAGGTCTTCTCTAGTAAGAAGCTAAATATTTAAACTCACCTGTTCCCAAGGAGAGAAAAGCATGGGTCAGACCTCCAACATTGGCTGGTAACTACCAGATGGAGGGGCCCAGTCATGGGAAAGGTGGCAAGATGGCTTGGGGGGCTCCAACTGCCCCTTTTCTTTGGAACCAGGCAGGAATGAGGCCAATAATTTATTGCTCTCCATTCTGTGGTATCTCTTTGTGCCCGTGTGTGTTCATGTGGATGTGTGTTTCTTCTGTTGTTTATTCCTGTCCTGTTAAAAATGTAATGAACTCAGTCCACGTACTTTTGTGGACTGTCATGCTATCCCTGTAGTTGATTCTAATGTCCAAATCTTTCATTATTTACCAATGGTGCAATAAAAACTGCTATGGCTAAAAAGTCTGTATTTTCTATGAATGGGCCCATCTCCCACAAAAATATACTAACAAAGGAAAAGTAATATTCCATTAGACCTATTATAATAACATAATCTGAATAATCTGGCAGCAGAGCAAACTGAGACTTCTGTATGTAAGTATTATTCCTTTTTCAACAAAGAATCATACGTCCTGATATCTTGCCAATTGGTTCTTACCCTCTGCCCCTGTTTCAAATGGAGCCCTGTCAAATTCTACCTAAAACCTTACACTCCTCTGCCTTCAGGGCTTCTGTGTCCTCACATGACTCCTACAGTGCGGGGTGCTCTGGCACCAGCAAAAAACATTACAGACTTAACGGTAGTTAGATTTTAATTTCATTACTTTGGACTTTAACCTGCCCTCTAATTAGACGATGAACTGAGGAAAATCTAATTACTTTTTCAATATTCCTTCCGTGGCATTCTTGATTATTGCTGTGTCCCATTTCTACAATTCACAGGGGCTTCCTGAATGTGGATAACAATCACCTCTTTCCCAACAAAAGCGGAAGTAGCTCCCTTTGTTAAAGAGTGGAAAATCAGTTTGTTGGTTTGTTATGTGTCTGCTGTTTTATATTAGAATTTGCTCTGTAGGTTTCACCCCTACTATGAGATTAGTCAAGTTTGGGCACTCAGGTAGCCAAAGGCATTTAAAACATGCTACAATTGGCCTCTGTCTTGAAACAATTATCTTTTGTTTTGCAAGACAAGCATGTGACCTTTCCTTCAGCCAGGAGCCAGTGGGTAATGGATTACTTGATTGACTGGGTATGACACTGCTGTTGAGAAATGTACTTTGAACATATTTGGCAAGTTGAAAGTGGCATAGCTCATTAGGATACTATTATGTTAATTTGAAATGCCACCCAGGTAAGGAAGCAGTTCTGCTATAATGGTACATTGTAAAGAACTGCCTGGATCCTTCAGATGGAGATGGCCTTACAGTGGTGAGGCCAGCTAGATGGTGTGGATCCCAGGACAATGTAACAGGCCATGCTACCTGCCCAACTCCTATGACTGCCTTTATGAGGAAGGCAAGAAAAGAGACTAGAATACCCTTGTGTTGCCTGATTGACTCCCACTGGCTTTACAGATTCAGGCAAATGAAGGAAACAAGAAAATAATGGGCTATGTCTAAGCTTTTATCTTTTGCCTCAGACTCCACATTTCTTGGCAGGGATTAACTCACCACCAATTAACTTGCCCCATTCCACCAAACTCACCACAGTCACCACAACCACTGGAGTGAAAATGAAGGTCCTTGTGCTGCTTTGCATCAGATTCCTGGAAGAGATTTCACAAAGAGCCAAAGAGACAGTATCCTTAAAGACTAAAAACAAACACTAGTAACTCCAACCAGAATTATAATGGCAACTAGGGGAACAAGAACAACAGCAAAAAAGACAAAATTGCTTAACAAATGTTTACAGACACTTCACAGCCTCTCTACCTCATTTCGATTAAACTATTTAATACGTTGGATTTGTTAGGCAGGAATCTAGACCCAACATGGTGGCGTCACCTGGCATAGCAGGCCTTTTGTTAAAGACTCCCTTCACCCTTGTACACACTGCAGACTTACATGCTTCAGAGTTCTGGCTGGGCAACCACATTCCCCCATGACCTGCAGCTCACCTGCATTTCACAAGTTCGTAAACAGCAGTTTCGGTTGACAGTTTCCAAAGACCCCTTCCTCATGACCCTTACTCAACTCCTGCCCTAGTAGTTTCAAGACCCCCCAGGCCCTGTTTGCACAACCAGCTTCCCTACCTCTCAGGCTATAAGAAGCTCCTACCCTCCTCCCTCAGCGTGACTTCCTCGGCCCACACCTTTGGACTGAGGAACCTCTCCCGCAAGCCCTAATAAAAGCTATTCTCACTGCCATTTGCCTTGTGTCTTCATTCCTGGTTCGGCTCCAGCCTCAGTTTACCTTTACAGGATTTACTTTTAGTGTATCAGAGATAAGGTCCTGTGAGTTTGAAGTCTGTGATCTACCAACAAACAAATTTTGCAGTAAGAGGTTTTCTTGTGGAAAACAGAAAAAAATACTGAGCGAGAGAAGCTATCCTACCCAGCAATTCAAAGATATTTCCCCTCTCTGCTTTTACTGAGATGCAAGATGACTCTTCTGCTTCTGAGAGGGTCAAAACACAGAAAAGAAAACCAGTCCAGAGGAAGGATTATCTTGGATACAAACCCTTTTCCTGGGATACTAGATAATCCAAAAATACAAGCTGGTGCAAGACAGCTAAACATCAGTCCAGCTCCTCTTTGTGTCTGTAAACGTAGCTCCATGTAAGTGACTTGGAACAATTAAACCACAAAATCCCAACAAGACAAAGTGCAGACAATTTATAGCCCAGCTCCTGCAGCTAGGGAGGAATATCTAATAGTCTTACCTAAGATGCAATTACAAATGAAAGGGCTTCTCAGTAGTGGAGATTTTTTTTTTTTCAGGAGGCACTCTACCAGAAAATTTTTTCACCAAAAGGCAGAGATCCATAAAACCTCCCTTTTTTAAACTATATCATTAATAGATGTACCAGACATATTTGCGACATTGGAGGAGAGCATGTCTCTTAGTACAAAAATGAGTAAATAGTTAGAGCTAAATATATACGGTTAATGAAGTCTGTACTCTTTGAAGGCCTTAACCATGGACAGTTCAGGGAGTACAAAGACTGTTGGTTTCAAAGTCTAATGAGTAAGAATTCAAATGTCATTCCAACACTTACTAGCCCTAGGATTCAGGCAAATTTTTAACCTCTTTGAGCCTTGGCTTCCTCAGTTGTATAAAAAGGACAGTAGCATTTGCAACCTGGAATTACTATGGAGCCAGTGCACAACAGTTGCTCAACAAATATTACATCCCTAATCTTTTTTGCACAATTATAGAATAAAAATAGGAATAGTATAAATTTCTACCTTTTATACAAGATACTGCATGGTGAAAACCAAGGAAAGAATATTTAATGTCATTTAAAAAGACAATATCCTAGGAGGCAGAAGAACAGAAGTCAATTCCTGGCTCTGTCCATTTCCATAGCTATAATTCTGCTCTTCCATCTCTCTGGGCCTCCAACTTCTCATCTGAAAACTGAAGAGATTTGACCAACTTGTTGCTCCCTAGGGTTTCTTCTGGTTTTGAAATTCTTTGATTTCACTAATGACTGTCCTTGCTGGTAATATGTAAGCCACTGAATAGATATGTACTTAAAGCCCAATCATTTTGTATTAGAAGCAGCAGCATAGAATGGTAATGAGAAGGTTCTAAAACTGGACTGCTTTGGAGTTTGAATTCCAGATTTGCCACTTACTGACTCGGGGACCTGAGAAATTTCATCTCTCCGTGCATAAGTTATCTTATCTATAAAATGTGTAAAGTCATAGTTACTTGGGTCATGAAGATTTAGTGAGCTGGCCATGGAGGGTGCTAAGAACAGCATCTGACACAGAGTAAGCAGTCAGTGATTGACAGCAGCTCTTTTGTTGTTGTTGTTGTTGTTGTTGTTCTTGTTGTTGTTTTTATCCATTAAGGGGAGATGCAATAATCACTACAGTGGTTTGGCCAACTTTGGATTTAAAATATAGTAGTTTTGTCTTTGTATAAGTGAGTTGTAATCAATTATCTTTCTATGTGCCCATCACATATTCAGTCCCCTCCTACTTCACTATGAACACCCAGAGCGATGACTGTCCCTACTTCTGTAGCCCAAGTGGGCAGATGCGAGACAGCTCTGAGTTCTCTATATATGGAAAGAAGGCCAAGCCCAGAAAAATGTACTGTTAAGCACTGCCATAATTTGTGAAAAGGTCAGACAGTTACACAAGCATTTTGCTGAGACCAGAGAAAAGCAAACAAAGACTAATACAAGTACAAAAGGCAATGATTTCAAAGTAAAAGACACGTTGAAACTTTTTAAAGAGTCACTTTCTAAATATTATGAAACCTGAGAAAAATCTGTATCAGCAATTTATAACATGACAGCAATATTGCCCAAACAGTTAAAACAACTGATTGATCCAGAGCAGATTTTTATGCCAACTAATCTAATTTGTGTTGGCAGCAGGTACCTTCTAGAAGTTTTATATTCATTTAATGGCATTTTCATTGTTTAGCGTCTATGAAACTTTGATCTCACCAACTACAGTCACAGCACAATTAGGTAGAGTGAACACCTGGAATTGCTACTGCAAAGAACAGACTCTCTGGCCTCAAAGAGCTTATAGTCTAATATGAGCAATTATAACCCAGCACAAGATGTAAAGAGTGACGCTGTGTGGTTCAGACATCAAGAAAGCAATAAGGCTTGAGGAGATGGGGATAGTGCTCTTTGATAATGTGTTTCAGATGCCATCTTATTGACAATGTTTCTCATTTTACTTTTACCTAGACCTGCCCTCTAGTTCCACTTTTAGTTTTCTCTACAGATTCTTCCAGCCTTAACTATTTCTAATTCCACTAAAAAAGGCAGTATGCTACTGAGTCAAAGAAAACATTACAACCCCCCTCACACATTTCCACTGACATTCATCACACAAAACTTAATTTTCTCAAGTTCAATCACTTGTAACACTACCGTTTAAAAGAATTTCCTAATGTAGCCCTTCTGCATCTCCTAATAAAATATTGTTGCAGATAAAAGAGCAAATTCAAACAGAAACTCAAGAATAGCTAGAAAATAACAATGGTGAAAACACAGCATATCAGACCTTATGGAAATAGTTAAAAGAGAAGTCAGAGGAAAAGTAGTAGCCTCAAATACTTCTCTGAATACAAAAAGAAATAGGAAAATGTGTAAATTAAGCACCCAAGTTACAAAATACAAAAGAAGGCTAAGAAAAGCAGAAAGATGAAGTTGATAAAGATGAGGAGAAATGAGTGACTTAGAATAAAGATGAGGAGAAATGAATGACTTAGAATAAAGATGAGGAGAAATGAATGACTTAGAATAAAGATGAGGAGAAATGAATGACTTAGAAACGAAGCAAAAAGGTGCTAAGCAGTAAAACATAAAATTGGTTAAGAACACCAAAAAGTAAACAACTTATGGTCCACTCTGATAAAGAAAAGAGAGGAAAAGCAAAAAATAAAAAATAAATACAAAATAAAGGATCTGAGGGTAAGGGCAAGATGGTGGAATAGAAGGCTCCACTGATTGTTTCCCCTACAGGAAGGCCAAATTTTAACAACTATCTGCACACAAAGAAGCACCTTGATAGGAACCAAAAATGAAGTCAGTAATCACAGAACCTAGTTTTAACCTAACACTGCTGAAAGAGGCACTGAAGACATAGGAGAGACAGTCTTGGTTCACAGACAACACCTCTCCCTCATTCCTCCCAGCAATGGCCGTGCAGCAGCAGAGACAATCTGTGCACTTGCGGGAGGGAGAGCACAGTGACTGAGGGACTTTGCATTGAACTCTGTGCCACCCTGTCACAGTAGAAAGTAAAACCATGCTGAACTCAGTCAGTGCCTGCCCACAGAGGGACCATTTGGACCAGCCCTAGCCAGAGGGAAATGGCCCATTCCAGTGCTTAGAACTTGAGTTTCAGCAAGCCTCACCACAACAGGCTAAAGGGCACTAGGGTCCTAAGTGAACTTGAAAGGCAGTCTAGGATATAAAGACTGAAAATTTTAGGCATGTCCTGGCGCTATGCTGGACTTACAGCCAATGAAATGGGGCGGCATGTGACCTAGGGAGACATCAGGCAGGGTGGCTTGGGAGTGTTTACACCACCCCTCTCCTAATCCCAGACAGGGAAGCTTAGAGCAACAAAAGTGACTCCTTCCATCTGCTTGAGAAGAGGAGAGAGAAGCATAAAGAGGATGTTGCCTTGCATCTTGGATACCAGATAAGCCACAGTAGGATAGGGCACCTGGCAGAATTGTGAGGCCCATATTCCACGCCCTAGCCCCCAGATAACATTTCTAGACACACGTTGGGCCAAAAAGGAACACTCTTCCTTGAAGAGAAGGACGCAGTCCTGGCAGGATTCACCACCTGCTGAAGGAATTGTTGGGCCCTGAATAAACAGGAACAATACCCAGATGGTATGCTATGGGCCCTGGATGAGACTCTGAGATGTGCTGGCTTCAGGTACCAGTTCAACCACAGTGAGACAGAACACCAAGCAGGCTCTTGGGTTCTAAGTCAAGGCATAGGCTCTTGGACAAAATTTTCGGATATACCTTGGGCAAGAGGGGAGCCCACTGCCCTGAAGTGAGTCCCAGGCCTGGCAGTATTCACCACAGGCTGACTGAAGCACCCTTGGGCCTTAAGTGAACATCAGCAGTGGCCTGGCAGTATGATCTCCTTATGGGTTAGAGGTGGTGGTGGCCACAGGGAGGGGCTCTTTTTCCTGTGTAAAGGGGAGGGAAGAGAGAAGGGCTTTGCCATATAACTTGAGTGCCAGCTTAGCCAGAATAGAAGATAACACCAGGTAGATTTCTAAGGTTTTTGACTCTGATTCCTGGCTGCCAGACAGCATCTCTGGACCTGCCCAGGGCCTGGGGGAACTCACCAACCTGAAAGAAAGAATGCAAACCTGGCTGACTTCACTACCTGCTGATTGTAGAGGCCTAAAGCATTAGGTGAACATAGGTGGCAAACAGGTAATGATTACAGCAGGCCTTGGGAAAGACCCAGTGCTGTGCTGGCTTCCAGTCAGACCCAGGGCAGTTCTAGGTGTGATGGCCACAGTGTGCCTGCATCACCCCATCCCTACCTCCAGGTAGTTTAGCACAAAGAGAGAGACACTATTTGCTTGGGAGAACGTAAGGAAAGAGAAAGAGCCTCTGTCTGGTAATCCAAAGAGTTCATATGGATCTTATGCAAAACCACCAAGGTGATACATCTACGAGTCTGCAAGAACCACAGCATTACTGGGCTTGGATCCCACATTTCTTCAAATACCTGAAAAGCCTTCCCAAGGAGGACAGGCACAGATTGTGAAGCCCATGTTGTGAGAACTACAATAAGTATGTAACTTTTCAATGCCCAGACACCAAAGAACCTCTACAAGCATCAAGACCAGCCAGGAAAATATAACCTCATCAAATGAACTAAACCAAGCACCAGGGACCAATCTTGGAGAAACAACCATATATGACCTTTCAGACAGAGAATTCAGAGTAGCTGTTTTGAGAAAAAAAGAAATTCAAGATATCACAGAGAAGGAATGTAGAATTCTATCAGATAACTATAACAAAGGGATTAAAGTGATTAAAAACAATCAAGCCAAATTCCAGAGTTGAAAAATGCAATTAACAGACTGAAGAATGCATCACAGTCTCCTAGTAACCGAATTGATCAAGCAGAAGAATTAGTGAGCTTGAAGATAGGCTATTTGAAAAGACACAGCCGGAGGAGACTAAAGAAAAAAAAAAAAAAAAAAAAAAGAATACAAAACAATAAAGCACACATACAATATCCAGAAAATAGCCTCAAAAGGGGAAATCTAAAAGTTATTGGCCTTAAGGAGGAAATAGAGAAAGCGATAGGGGTAGAAAGTTTATTCAAAGGGATAATATCAGAGAATTTCCCAAACCTGGAGAAAGGTATCAATATTCAAATACAAAATGTTATAGAACATCAAGAAGATTTAATCTAAAGAGGTATTGAGGTATTAAATACCTCAAGGCATTTAACCCAAAGAGGTTTTGAGGTATTAAATACCTCAAAACATTTAATAATCAAACTCCCAAAGGTCAAGGATAAAGAAAGGATCCTAAAAGCAGCAAGAAAGAGAAAAAAAAAATACACAATTGAGTCCCAATACATCTAGCAGCAGACTTTTCAGTTGAAACCCTACAGGCCAGGAAACAGTTGCATGATGTATTTAAAATGCTGGAGGAAAAAACTTTTACCCTGTAAGTGTATATTCAGTGAAAATATCCTCCTTTAAGCATGAAAGAGAAATAAAGACTTTCCCAAACAAAAGCTGAGGGATTTCATCAATACCAGACCTGTCCTACAAGAAATACTAAAAGAAGTTCTTCAATCTGAAAGAAAAGGACATTAATGAGCAATAAGGAAATCATCTGAAGGTACAAAACTCACTGGTAATAGTAAGTGCACAGACAAGCACAGAATATTATAATCCTGTAATTGTGAGGTGTATGTTACTCATATCTTAAGTAGAAAGATATGAATCAAGTAGAAAGGTAATGAACCAATCAAAAATAATAAGTACAACAACTAGTCAGGACATAGACAGTACAATAAGACATAAAGAGAAAAAACAAAAAGTTAAAAAGTAGGGGACAAAGTTAAGACATAGAGTCTTTATTAGTTTTATTTTTGTTTGTAACAGGGTTAAGTTGTTATTAAATTAAAATAATGGGTTACAAGACAGTATTTTCAAGACTCATGGTAACCTCAAATTTTAAAAATGCAATAGATATACAAACAATAAAAAGCAAGAAATTAAAACATATCACCAGAGAAAATCACCTTCACTAAAAGGAAGACAGGAAAGAAGAAAAAAAAGGAAGAGATAAACACAAAACAGTTAGAAAACAAATAACAAAATGGCATACCTTAATCCTTACTTATCAATAATAACATTGAATGTAAACATTCAATGTTTACATAAACTCTCCAATAAAAAAGATATAGAGTGGCTGAATGAATGAAAAAGCAAGACCTAATGATCTGTTGCCTACAAGAAATGCACTTAACCTATAAAGATAAACAGAGGCTGAAAATAAAGAGATGGAAAAAGATATTGCATGTCAATGGAAACCAAAGAAAAGCAGGAGTACCTATACTTATATCAGACAAAGTAGATTTTAAGACAAAGACTATAAGAGGAGACAAAGAAGGTCGTTACATAATGATAAAGTGGTCAATTCAGCAAGAGGATATAACAATTGTAAATACATATGCACCCAATACTGGAGTACCTAGATACATAAAGCAAGTTTTTTTAGAGCTAAAGAAAGAGTTAGAATTCAATTCAACAATAGTTACAGATTACAACACCTCACTTTCAGCATTAGGCAGATCTTCTAAACAGAAAATCAACAAGAAACATTGGATTTAATCTACGCTGTAGAACAAATGGACCTAATGGGTATTTACAGAACATTTCATCCAACAGCTGCAGAACACATGCTCTCCTCCTTAGCAAATGGATCATTCTCAAGGACAGACTACACATTCAATCACAAAGCACATGTTAAAACATTCAAAACAATTGAACTAATATTAAGCATCTTCTTTGACCACAATGGAATAAAACTAGAAATCAATAACAAGAGGAATTTTGGAAACTATACAAACACATGGAAAGTAAACAATATCCTCCTGAATGACCATGGGTCAATGAAGAATTAAGAAGGAAATTGAGACCAGGCATCATGGCTCACACCTGTAATTCTAGCACTTTGGGAGGCCAAAGCAGGAGGATCACTTGAGGCCAGGAGTTCAAGATCACCCTGGGCAATATGGTAAGAACCTCTTTCTATTAAAAAATTTTAAAAAGAATGAAACTGAAAAATTTCTTGAAACAAATGGTAATGAAAACACAATACAGAAAAACCTGTAGGATACAGTAAAAGTGACAGCAATACTAAAAGGGAAATGTATAGCAATAAGTACTTGCATCAAAAAAGAGAAAAAACTTCAAATAACTTAATGTTGCATCTTAAAGAACTAGAAAAACAAGAGCGAACCAAACCCCAAATTCCTAAAAGAAAAGAAATAATAAAGATCAGAGCAGAAATAAATGAAATCGAAAAAGAAAAAGAAAAAGTCAAACAAAAAGTTGTGTTTTTGAAAAGATAAACAAAAGTGACAAACCTTTAGCCAGACTAAGAAAACAAGAGAATACTCAAGTAAACAAAATCAAAGATGGAAAAGGAGACATTATAACTGATACCACAGAAATTCAAAGGATCATTAGTGGCTACTAGGAGCAACTATATGCCAATAAACTGGAAAATCCAGAGGAAATGAATCAATTCTTAGACACATACAACCTGCCAACATTGATAAACACAATCTTATGAAAAAACCCAAAGCCTAAACAGACCAATAGCAAGTAACAAGATGAAACATTAATAAAGAGTCTCCCAGTAAAGAAAACCCCAGGACCTGATGTCTTCACTGCTGAATTCTACCATTTAAAGAAGAACTAATACCAATTGTACTCAAACAGTTCCAACAAATAGAGAAGGGACTACTTCCAAACTCGTTCTGCAAAGATAGTATTACCCTCATACCAAACCAAAGACACATCAGAAACACAAAAACTACAAGCCAATATCCCTTATTAATATTGATGCAAAAATACTCAATAAAATACTAGCAAACCAAATTCGGCAATACATTAAAAAGATTATTCATTATGACCAAGTGGGATTTATTCCGAGGATGCAAGAATGGTTCAACATATCCAAATCATTTACTGTGGTACATCATATCAACAGAATGAAGGAAAAAATGTATATGATCATTTAAATTGATGCTAAAAAAGCATTTAATAAAATTCAATATCCCTTCATGATTTTTAAAAAAGAAAACACAAAAAAATGGGTATAGAAACATACCTCAACATGATAAAAGCCATGAATGGCAGGCCCATAGCAGTTATTACATTGAATGGGGAAAAACTGAAAGCCTTTCCTCTAAGATCTGGAACAAGACAAAGAGGCCCACTTTCACCACTGTTATTCAACATAGTACTGAAAGCTCTAACTAGCACAATCACATAAGAGAAAAAAATTAATAGCATTCAGATTGAAAAGAAAACAGTCAAATTGATCCTCATTTGCAGATGATATAACCTTATAGTTGGAAAAACCTAAAAACTCTGCAAAAAATAAAAACTACTAGAACTTACAAACAAATTCAGTGAAGTTGCAGGATACAAATTAACATACAAAAATCAGTAGCATTTCTATATGCTAACACTGAACAATCTGAAAAAGAAATTTAAAAAGTAATCCCAGTTACAATAGCCACAAATGAAATTAAACAGCTAGGAATTAATTTAACTTAACCAAAGAAGTGAAAGATCTCTATAATAAAAACTATAAAACCTATTAAAGAAATTGAAGAGGACAAACAAAAATGGAAAGATATTCCATGTTAATGGATTGGGAGAATTAATATTGTTAAAATATCCACACTACCCAAAGCAATCTACAGATTCAACATGATTCCTATCAAAATACCAATGATATTTTTCACAGGAATAGAAAACACAATCCTAAAATTTATATGGAACCACAAAAGACCAAGAAGAGCCAAAGCTATCCTGAGCAAAAAGAACAAAACTGAAAAAATCACATTACCTGACTTCAAATTATACTTCAGAGCTATGGTAACCAAAACAGCATGGTACTGGAGTAAAAATAGATGCATAGACCAATGGAGCGCCAACAGAGAACCCAGAAGCAAATGCACATACCTAGAGAGAACTCATTTTGGACAATGATGCCAAGAACATATATTGGGAAGACAGTCTCTTCAATAAATGGTGCTGGGAAAACTGGATATCCATATTCTGAAGAATGAAACCAGACCCCTATCTCTCGCCATGTACAAAAATCAAATCAAAATACATTAAAGATGTAAATCTAAGACCTTAAACTATGAAACATCTATAAGAAAACACTGGGGAAACTCTCAAGAACTTTGGTCTGGGCAAAGATTTCTTGAGTAATATTTCACAGGTGCAGGCAATCAAAGCAAAAATGTACAAATGGAATCACACCAAGTTAAAAAGCTTCTGCACAGCAAAGGAAACAATCAAGAAAGTGAAGAGACAACTCACAGAATGGCAGAAAATATTTGCAAACTATCCCTCTGACAAGGGATTAATAACTAGAATATATAAGGAGCTCAAATAACTCTATAGGAAAAAAATCTAATAATCCAATTTTTAAATGAACAAAAGATTTGAATAGACATTTTTCAAAAGAAGACATACAAACGGCAAACAGGCATATAAAAAGGTGTTCAACAGGACTGATCATCAGACAAATGCAGATCAAAACTGCAATGAGATACCATCTTACCCAAGTTAAAATGACTTTTACTTAAAAGACAGGCTATAACAAATGCTGGTGAGGATGTGGAGAAAAGGGAACCCTCATACACTGTTGGTGAGAATGTAAATTAGGACAACCACTATGTAGAACAGTTTGTTTCTCAAAAAACAAAAAAAAAATAGAACTACCATACAATTCAGCAATCCCACTGCTGGGTACACACCCAAAAGTAAGGAAATCAGGATATCGAAGAGATATCTGCACTCTCGTGTTTGTTGCACTATTCACAATAGCCAAGATTTGGAAGTAAACTAAATGTACATCAACAGATGAATGGATAAAGAAAACCTGTTATATATACACAATGGATTGCTAGTTAGCCATAAAAAAAGAATGAGATCCTGTCATTTGCAACAACATGGATAGAACTGGAGGTCATTATAATAAGTGGAATAAGCCAGGCACAGAAAGACAAACATCACATGTTCCCACTCATTTGTGAGAGCTAAAAACTAAAGCAATTGAACTCATGGAGATAGAGAGGGGAATGATGGTTACCAGAGGCTGGGAAGGATAGTGGGGGCATGACAGCGGGGGGATGGGGATGGTTAATGGGTACAAAAATAGTTGGAAAGAATGGATAAGACCTCGTATTTAATAGCAGAACAGGGTGACTATAGTCAATAATAATTTAACCGTACATTTTAAAGTAACTAAAAGGCTTTACTGGATTGTTTGTAACACAAAGGAAAAATGCTTGAGAGTATAGATACCCCATTTACCACGATGCAATTATCACATATTGCATGCCTGTATCAAAATATCTCATGTGTCCCATAAATATATACACCTACTATATACCCACAAAAATTACAAATAAAAATAATTTTTAAAAAGCAATGAGAAGAATGAAATAAATAACTCAGATTCAAAGAAAAATTGAAGAACATAATGGACTACTTTCTCAATTTCATATAACAGATAATTTTCTAGGAAAAAAGTAGCTTGCTAAGGCTTCCTAACAGGGTATCCTTGATAGCCTGAAAGAAATTAAGAAGGTACTTTATTTTTTCCCTACTCGATACTGTCCTCAAGCTCAGGAATGGAGAGTCTGTATCAACACAAAAATGAAGCCACTGGCTTTCTAAAGCACAGGCGCCACCAATGGATGCCTAACGACCAGAGCAATTTCTTTTTGTAGAGACTACAATTCCACAAAAATGATATAGCAAGCTGAGGGTATTGAAGGGGAGAACAGTGGCACTGGTTCATTGCATTCTACCAAGCAAAGCCTTTTAGAGGGTGTAGAGGCAAAAAGAACCCTGACAAAATATTGTTTACATTTTTGTTTTTATACACTCGAACATTTCAGAGTATAACAGAACTAGAAAGATCAAGTCCAAAAGGATTTCATACCTCAGCCCTGCAACAACACATTATTGCCAGGGTCAAGGAGTTAGGTTACATGAGATTTCCAACTACCTGCTGATCTGAGAAGTTGCTGTTAGCACTCAGAAAAAGGATGAACTAGACCAGGGACATTCTGATATTATATTGGCAAACATCAGGTATGGATGTAAATCTCAGAAAGCCTCTTGGCTCAAAATTCATGGCTTCTGCACAAGAATTAGTGTCAAAATTAAGGAGATCTTGCCGAGCAAGAGAACCCAGAGCAGAGCTTGCTCTTATCTCTAGAAATTTCAAATCCCCATGCTCATATATCTCCTCATTACAACCTTCTAAAATTCCTTTACTGATGCATTATTAAAATAGAGAAAGTCACATGGGGTTTTAATTTTGGTATCTGAAAAGATCCCACTCCTACTTCTATCATTTATTTTACCAGGTAAATAACTATATATGTCCAATCTCAGGACTTGGGTCCTAAAGTCAACAAGTTTCATCCTGCAACACTATCCCTACAGAAGGTATCTATGGCATATTAATAAACAGTGGCATTGGATTCACCCAAATCTAGATGGTCCTGCTGTAGCCTAAGTTTTTGTATCACCTCCCCCCCCCAAAAAAAATCATATGTTAAACCTAGTCCCTAATATCATGTTGTTAGAAGGTGGGTCCTTTGCGAGGTTATTAGGTCATGAGGTTAGGGTCTATGTGAATGAAATTAGTTTCCTTATAGGAGGCCCAAGGGAGTCCATTTGCTCCTTCCACCGTGTGAAGACACAACAGCATGACATCATCTATCAATGAGGAAGCAGGGCTTCACCAGATACAGAATCTGCCAGCATTTTAATCTTGGATATCCCAGGCTCCAGAACTACGAAAAATAAATTTCTGTCATTTATAAACTACCTGGTTCATGGTATTCTGTTATAGCAGCCCAAATGAACTAAGATAGGCCCCTTAATTCTTTTCTATCCACAGGACACAGATATCTCCAAAGCAAAAGCAGCTTTAGGTGTCAAGCCATCTCAAAATATCTGGTAGCTACAGGTAGGCCTCAAACAAGGCAGAGTTATTTTGCTGCATATTTTCCATTTTCCCTACCAGATCCCCTGTCTGCCTTTCTTTACTCTGCTCTCTGGACTGAGAGTCATCTGTACGGAACACATCAACTGTTTCCCAAGCCCTTTGGCTTTCACTCGGATTGAGCCAATGTGAAGCACTTGTAGTAGAGTGAAGGGAGGAGAACGGTGGCTCCCTCCCTGCAAGGTCACTGAGAGATAACTGTATTCATCCACCAAAAGTCATTGTTCCATTCAAGAAGGGTGACTCTACAAAAACATTCCCACCTTGGTCTTTTTGGGTCTCAGCATGGTAGCAGCTCAGTCGCTAACAAGCACTGAGTTATTGCACCATCTCTTGTGCATATCATTACAAATAGTTCTTTTGTATACAAACCTTCTCTAATTATTTCATATTGAAGGTGCCATCTGTCTTCCAAGAAGGTAGGACAAATCGTCTCATTTGGGGAACTTCTAAAACCATAGACAAGACAAATTTTATCCATCAAAATGGAAGATATCACCTACCTGTTTGAAGTAGAATTAGTCAGAGAGGATTTACTCCCACATCAAAAGCCAATAAATCTCTAAATCAATTGTTCAGATGAGAATAACAAATGTTGACAGTATGTTTATTGGTGCCCCTGAGAAACGACCTTCTATCCTGGTATGTGTGGTTCCATAGCCTATGAACTGATTTTCCCCCCTGGCTCATCATAAAGTAAATACTGATATGCTCTGCTTTGCCCCACACACCCCACACAGAACTCCCCTTCAAATTCCCATTCAGAGAAGATACCTTAGGGAAAAGAGTCCTACCTCTACAACAGCAGAGTAAATTCATACCAGTATGCAGTCCTGCTTTCTTAGATATGAAGACACAGCCACTGATGACCAGAAACATGAAGAGAACAAGTAGTATCAAAGAGAAATAGAAAAAATGACTTTAAAATAAATCAAGTAAAAAAGAAAATGATTTTTAAATCCTATAGTAAATAAAATTATTGTCTTCACAAAATGAGTGCTATGACAAAGAATTAATAAAAATTGGAAATAAGGATATTAGAAATTTAAAATCATTTCTGAAATAAAATACTTAGGAGAACTAAAAAAAAAGTCATATAAATTTTCTAGAAATGAAGCAAAGAAACAGTCATGAAAAAAGAAAAGAAACTCAAAAGTTACCAAAATCCAGTTAATAAGCTCTATAAAGAGAAACCTAAAAACAAAACAAACAAACAAACAAACAAAAAAAACTAAAAGGGATAAAGTTATCAAAGAAATAATACAAGAAATTTTCCCAGAGTTTAAAAAAGACATGTCTTCTGATTAAAAGTATAAACAAAATGCCTAGCATGAAAACTTAAAAAGAAAAAAAAAATACCTAAACACATAATTTTGAAATGTCAAAATTCTGAGTATAACAAAATGATTCTAAAAGCCTCCAGAGAGAAAAATGAGTTACCTGCAAAGGATGCCTTCTCATCAGCTCAGCAGATATTAGAAGCTAATGGGCCAATGTTTTTCAAGTTCTCAGGGAAAATAATTTTCAACATAGAGTTCTATACCCAGCCAAATTATCAGTTAAATGTGAGGGCAAAGTAAAGATATTTTAGAGATGTAAAAAGTCAAAAAGCTTCCCTTTTTTGAATGCAATTTTAATAAAAATGCTAGTTTGAATTTTTATGAGGAAGTTGATAAATACATTATAACATTTACAAGAAAGAATAAATATCAACAAACAGAATCAGCCTTAATAAAAAGAGGTGGGGGCGAGGAGGTACTCTCCATACAAGCTTCTAAGGGATACTATAAAATTTCAGAAAAGAAAGCATATAGACACCTATTGGTTCACTGGATGGTGGTGGGAAAAGAATTGTACATCCCTGCCTAAAACCTCCAGAAAGTTATGCTCCAGATAAATTGAAGTCTTAAAAATTAAAGAGAAAGCAATAAATAAGTTTAAAAGACAAAAATGTAACAGAATGTCTACATAGTCCAAAGACTAGAAAGAAATTTGAGAGTTTTATTTAAAACCCCCAAAAGCATAAACTATGGAACTAAAAAGAAATTTGTAATTTGATTATATAAAACTTAAGAGTTCAACTTAAGCTCAACTTGTCATCATGTAAAGCCACTGATAAAGTCAACAGACATATAAAAGATTGATATAACACATATCTATGTTTAAGGCAGTCACTACTTAGAGTATTTAAGGGATTCCTGAAAACTAGCATGAAAAAAAACAACCTCACTAAAAACGGGTGAAGGATAAGAAAGGCAATTTGCAAAAGAGGGAACCCAAAAGACCAACAAATATGTGAAGTATTTTTTAAATAATTAGTTCAGAGAAATTCAAAACAAAACATCACAGAATTACTGCTTTATATCCATTAAACTGGCAACAAGTATAAAATTGTAGAAGTGTAGATACAGACACCTCAGAGAACAATCTGGTGACAAAATGATTATATATAACCCAGAAATTTCACTGCAGCATCTACATCCCAAACTAATTCCCACAGCGGGTTCTTATGGGTACATATATGAGGATGCTTGTTGCAGCTCTTTCGTAGAGTAGGGAACTGGAAGCAGTCTAAGTGTCCATAACAAAGGGAGAGGTTATGTTAATTTGTGGCAATGTACACCATGGAGTACTGTTGTTGGAGCTCAGAAAAAGATACCCCAAAATATGGCACTTTAGCATGCTATGTGCTTTGAATTAAAGAAATGGAAAGACCTCAGAACTAAGCCTCAGAACCAAGGTCTCCCTCTGATCTTTCCCCACCCCTCTGTCTCTCTGATCCTCTTGCGTTTTTCAAGCTCAGCAAGGGACTCTCTCTGGAATTTCCTTATCTGACTAGGGAGGCTTCTTTCCTAAAGAAATGTAACTGTCTTAAGACTCCCTCCTTAGGAATCTCATCAAATAATTAGGAAAAATTAACCACAGGAGACGAGAAGAGACTCAGAGTCTCCACTATACCCAGACAGGCTTTTTTTTTTTTTTTCCATCTATAAATGTTTACCATTCAAACTATAATTATTGAGATGCTTCAAAAATAACTCTTAGAAATTTAAATTCATAATCAACTCATCTACCTTATTACACCTGTGCTTATTTAAAAACAATGCATGGAATCACCTATATAGTTTTATATCTATTTATACCCCCATTATTTTGACCAGGATAGGGTAGCTTACAGCATATAAATGTACCACAATTCTTCATAAATTATACACACCTATATACATATTCATATGTAAATGCTCTAGAGAGTTGCTGAGGCAACTGGGACTTAAGGGGCCAACATCCACGTTTGCCAACAAAAATATAGGCAAGTAAGCCAATTTTATTTGAGTACATCTGTAATCCGTTTCTTTCTTTAAAAAAAATTTTTTTATTATACTTTAAGTTCTGGGATACATGTGCAGGATGTGCATGTTTGTTACATAGGTATACACGTGCCATGGTGGTTTGCTGAACTCATCAACCCGTCATCTACATTAGGTATTTCTTCTAATGCTATTGCTCCCCTAGCCTCCCACCCCCTGACAGGCCCCAGTGTGTGATATTCCCTTCCCTGTGTCCATGTGTTCTCATTGTTCAACTCCCACTTACGAGTGAGAACATGCAGTGTTTGGCTTTCTGTTCTTCTGTTAGTTTGCTAAGAATGATGGCTTCCAGCTTCATCCATGTCCCTGCAAAGGACATGAATTCATCTTTTTTATGGCTGTATAGTATTCCATGGTGCATATGTGCCACATTTTCTTTCTCCAGTCTATTATTGATGGGCATTTGTGTTGGTTCCAAGTCTTTGCTATTGTGAACAGTGCTGCAATAAACATACATGTGCATGTGCCTTTATAGTAGTATGATTTATAATCCTTTGGGTATATGCCAAGTAATGGGATTGCTGGGTCAAATGGCATTTCTGGTTCTAAATCCTTGAGGAACTGCCACACTGTCTTCCACAATGGTTGAACTAATTTACACTCCCACCAACAGTGTAAAAGTGTTCCTGTTTCTCCACATCCTCTCCAGCATCTATTGTTTCCTGAGTTTTTAATGATCCCCTTTTTAACTGGCATGAGATGGTATCTCATTGTGCTTTTTATTTGCATTCCTCTAATGACCAGTGATGATGAGCTTTTTTTCATGTTTTTTGGCTGCATAAATGTCTTCTTTTCAGAAGTGTTTGTTCATATCCTTTGCCCACTTTTTGATGTGGTTGTTTTTTTCCTGCAAATTTGTTTAAGTTATTTGTAGATTCTGGATATTAGCCCTTTGTCAGATGGATAGATTGCAAAGATTTTCTCAAATTCTTTAGGTTGCCTGTTCACTCTGATGGTAATTTCTTTTGCTGTGCAGAAGCTCTTTAGTATGATTAGATCCCATTTGTCAATTTTGGCTTTGGTTGCAATTGCTTTTGGTGTTTTAGCCATGAAGTCTTTGCCCATGCCTATGTCCTGAATGGTTTGCCTAGGTTTTCTTCTAGGGCTTTTATGGTTTTAGGTCTTACATTTAAGTCTTTAATCCACCTTGAATTAATTTTTGTATAAGATGTAAGGAAGGGGTCCAGTTTCAGTTTTCTGCATATGGCTAGCCAGTTTTCCCAACACCACTTATTAAATAGGGAATCCTTTCCCCATTTCTTCTTGTTGTCAGATTTGTCAAAGATGAGATGGTTGTAGATGTGTGGTGTTATTTCTGAGGCCTCTGTTCTGTTCCATTGGCCTATATATCTGTTTTGGTACCAGTACCATGCTGTTTTGGTTACTGTAGCCTTGTAGTATAGTTTGAAGTCAGGTATCATGATGCCTCCCACTTTGTTCTTTTTGCTTAGGATTGTCTTGGCTATGTGGGCTCTTTTTTGGTTCCATATGAACTTTAAAGTAGTTTTTTCTAATTCTGTGAAGAAAGTCAGTGGTAGCTTGATGGGGATAGCATTGAATCTATAAATTACTTTGGGCAGTATGGCCATTTTCATGATATTGATTCTTTCTATCCATGAGCATCAATGTTCTTCCATTTGTTTGTGTCCTCTCTTATTTCCTTGAACAGTGGTTTGTAGTTCTCCTTGAAGAGGTCCTTGACATCCCTTGCAAGCTGTATTTCTAAGTATTTTATTCTCCTGGTAGCAATTGTGAATGGGAGTTCACTCATGATTTGGCTCTCTGTTTTTCTATTATTGGTGCATTGCAATGCTTGTGATTTTTGCACGTTGATTTTGTATCCTGAGACTTTGCTGAGGTTGCTTATCAGCTTAAGGAGATTTTGGGCTGAGACAACAGGGTTTTCTAAATATACAATCATATTATCTGCAAATAGAGATAATTTGACTTGCTCTCTTCCTATTTGAATACCTTTTTTTTTCTTTCTCTTGCCTAATTGTCCTGGCCAGAAATTCCAATACTATGTTGAATAAGAGTGGTGAGAGAGGACATCCTTGTCTTGTGTCAGTTTTCAAAGGGAATGCTTCCAATTTTTGCCCATTCATTATGATATTGGCTGTTGGTTTGTCATAAATAGCTCTTATTATTTTGAGATATGTTCCATTAATACCTATTTTATTGAAAGTCTTTAGCATGAGGGCTGTCGAATTTTGTCAAAGACCTTTTCTGCATCTATTGAGATAATCATATGGTTTTTGTCTTTGGTTTTATGTGATGGATTACGTTTATTGATTTGCAAATGTTGAACCAGTCTTGTATCCCAGGGATGAAGCCAACTTGATCGTGATGGATAAGCTTTTTGATGTTCTGCTGGATTTGGTTTGCCAGTATTTTATTGAGGATTTTCGCCTTGATGTTCATCAGGGATATTGGCCTGAAATTTTCTTTTTTGTGTGTGTCTCTGCCAGGTTTTGGTATCAGGATGATGTTGGCCTCATAAAATGAGTTAGGGAGGATTCCCTCTTTTTCTATTGATTGGAATAGTTTCAGAAGGAATGGTACCAACTCCTCTTCGTACCTCTGGTAGAATTTGACTCTGAATCTGTCTGGTCCCAGACTTTTTTTGGTTGGTAGGCTATTAATTAGTGTCTCAATTTCAGAACTTGTTATTGGTCTATTCAGGGATTTGACTTCTTCCTGGTTTAGACTTGGGAGGGTGTATGTGTCCAAGAATTTATCAATTTCTTCTAGATTTTCTAGTTTATTTGTTTAGAGGTGTTTATAGTATTCTCTGATGGTAGTTTGTATTTCTGTGGGATCAGTGATGATATCCCTTTTATCATTTTATATTGTGTCTATTTGATTCTTCTCTCTTTTCTTCTTATAGTCTGGCTAGTGGTCTATCTATTTTATCAATCTTTTTGAAAAACCAGATCCTGGATTCATTGATTTTTTGAAGAGTTTCTTGTGTCTCTATCTCCTTTAGTTCTGCTCTGATCTTAGTTATTTCTTGTCTTCTGCTAGCTTTTGAATTTGTTTGTTCTTGCTTGTCTAGTTCTTTTAATTGTGATGTTAGGGTGCCGATTTTAGATCTGTCCTGCTTTCTCTTGTGGGCATTTAGTGCTATAAATTTCCCTCTAAACATTGCTTTATCTGTGTCCCAGAGATTCTGGTACATTGTGTCTTTGTTCTCACGGGTTTCAAAGAACTTATTTATTTCTGCCTTAATTTCATTATTTACTCATTAATCATTTGGGAGCAGGTTGTTCAGTTTCCATGTAGTTGTGCGGTTTTGAGTGAGTTTCTTAATCCTAAGGTCTAATTTGATCACAATGTGGCCAGACGGGCTTTTTGTCTATTCTTCTGAGAACAGCTTGGAGAAATTGCCTGAGAAACTTTATTTGCATAATAGACAACCTTTGTTCACAGTAAAGTTCTGCCCACACCTTCTGACCACCTCCCCAGAGCTCACAGGAACTTTTCTCAGACCATCATTTTTGGGCTCTTTTACTTCCCTTGAAAATCATTTACGTTTTTACCCCCCATCTCCCCTTCTTCCATGAGGAAGTACCATATATAAGCATCTGGATATCACTGGGTTATTAGGTAATAATTCCCTGGCAGTCCACCATGCTTCTGCATATTAAATACATTTATATTCCTTTTCCTCCTATTAATCTGTCTATTGCCAGTCATTTACATAAGCCTTCAGAGTGGGTAGAGAAGAAGCTATTTTTCCACCCCTATGCTAGAAATAATGGATTGGATATACACATAGCAGTATGGATTGACATAACAAATAAAATGCTTAGAGAACATTTTATCTAACAAATCTAATAGATCTAACGAACGAATAGATCTGTATTTATTTGTTACATCTGTTTTACCTAACAGGTCTAACAGATAAAATGCTTAGAGAGGATAAAATGTAAAGGACATAAAGTACATAGCTGTGTCAGTAAGAATCCTTCCCAGAAAACATAACTTGTGCCAGGTCATTAAATAGGGGTTATTTAATATGGAAAATTAATTCAAGATTCTAGAAGAGCTTCAAAGAGCAAATAAAGGAGTATAAGGCAATATAGAAGCCAACAACTGATGCAGTTTCTTTACCTTTCTAAATTGTTTTTCCTCTAAGACTTCTTAGGTATATTTCTTCTAATCATCCCCCACCATGATACACTAAATATCTATCCATGCACTGTTAGTATATCTGTGCTTTCTACATAAAAAGTAGGATTCCCCTCCCCAAAGAACCATTTTAGCCCCTTTAGCGGCAATATTCCACCCTTGAAAATGCGCATGTCACAGGAATAAAGAGAAAAGTAAGGGGACATCACTGGAGCCTGGAAGCTGGGCCACCTGGCTGGTGCTAGAAGCACAGTGGAGATGTAGCCAACATCAAAGTCACCACCTAGGCAAAAGCTAGGATAGAGGGAATACACTGACCTTTTCCTTCCTCCTTTATTCTAATCTCAGTGTCTCCCAGTTGCCAAAATTAACCAGAAGCCAGGCAAGTCTGAGAAATGTAGATTTTGGGGTCATCCCCTTATGTGTGAAATAGAACAGAGGAAGAAAAATGCAGGAAATTGATGTGCGAAGATACAGGTAAATGGCCAACACAGTAGTGCATGCCATTTACTTACATGAAAAAAAAATGTATACAAAGAATATACACTTTGCAAGAACATATCATGCAAGAAGAGCACATTAAGCACATTGGAAATTGTTGTCTAACTGAGGTATAAGAGTGGATTGGGAACAGAGAATAAAGATTAAAGGGAGTTTGAAAAATAAGAGAAAATTACTTTGGGGAATAGTTTTCTTGAGGAGCTGCTCCAGCAAAACAAAGGCATAAACAAAGAAAAAGGACAACATAGGAACAAAGAGATAGAGGTATAACCTAGGAGAGGAGTAGGAGAAAAGCCAGGATGACAGCTGAACAGCAAACAGAGGGAACAATGAGTCCAGATTAGAGCCAAAGGACAGAAAATTGTAGGAGGAGAAGCAGCAGAAGGGGCTGCCTCTGGGGAGTGAAACCTCATCTAGGTGGGAAGGAACAGAGCTGGGGACTTGTTTTCATGACAGCATAATCTATTGTGGTTCAGTTATTACCAGTGTTCATTTAACTCTTTCACTAAAAAAATTAAAATTAAAAACAAACTTCAGTGCAATTCACTTTTACTTAATCAAAATTGATTGAGAGTCCACTCTTGACAAATAAAAAGTTTCTTTTGCAGCAATAAGCCCAAATTCCAAATTGGCATAAATGGCCCTCCGTGATCTCACCCTGAAGAATCTGCCTAACATTCTCTCTCCTCCAGCCAGTCTAAGCCCTTAGAAGTCTCCAAACCTGAGATTCTGTTTCCTGCCTGCCTGTCTTTATACAGGCTGCTTCCTTTGCCTTGAGTGGTCTCCTGCCTTTGTCTTCCTGGCCACCCTATGATCCCTTTTCCACCCCTCTGAGGCCTTCACGTCCTGGGGAAGAATGCTGTCACTCTCCCACCCATCTGCTACAGGACTTACCACACGGCCTGTCATTATTTACTTTATCATGTCTCCTCTTCTAAACATTAAATGTATTCATCTTTGTACTCACAGAAGCAATTATAGTGCTTGACACATTTTAGATACTCAATAAATGCTTCTTTAGTGAACACTTTCGTCAATGAATGAACAGCTAATGAATGAAAATGCATTAGACAAATTCATTCTGTGGTATTTTATATTGATTGTGTATTACATATATTATTAGTTTGATTCAAAAGTAATTGCAGTTTCTGGCATTAAAAGTAATGGCAAAACCACAATTAGTTTTGCACCAACCTAATACATTACTATACATGAATACTCCCCAAACAAAAATGTTATGATATTTATTTATTTATTTATTTATTTATTATATTCACGTGCATTTTTTTATACCTCCTCTTTCCAAAAGAATGATTTGAGAAAGACCAAAGTATATAAATATCCTTTATATTCACACCCACTTTAAATCAGGTCAAGCAAGAGTTTTTGTTAGCCGGACGTTTTCAGGTTAAGATCTTCCTTATCTTCCTTATCAATAAAACCCCACACTGCTAAGGATTTGACTTGTTTCTGAAACAAATCATTAGAATTTTTTTTTAAGTCAGAAACAATGAAGTTTCTTTTGTGTTAATTCTTTTAGGGCAAAGGTCTAAATGGGGGTCAGAATATTGAGAAGCCCAATGGCTGCCATCTGGCTGGACAAGGGAGGGCCACCTTCTCTTCTGGATGCTAACTTCTTCTCCAAGTGGCACATCTTTTTCACAGCATCGAGCAAATGGAACAATGGCTTCAGGAAGGGGATGGGGAACAGATGTCATTCATTGACTCTGGGTAATGAAATTTCATATTCCGTCAAAGTCCTGAATAGGACAGGGGAGGCCTCATTAGTGGTTTCATGACTGAACAGGTGTAGAGGTCCCATGCGCACAGCAGGTAGAAAGAGGCCATTTCAATTCCATGTGTGGACGTATCTAGGAAATTGGAAAGAGGGAAAAAGTGCTCTACCACAATTGCCACTTTGGGAAAATTGCAGCTTTTAGGAGCCAAAACAATATTAATTCAGACCACTGGTACAGACCTCATCCAGGGGCCAGGAAAATGGCTGAAGGCAGGAGACAGGTGATATTCAGTCCTAATGATACAGTGCAATGGAGGTCATCTCCTTATTTCTTTGGTTCCATATGGCATGTCATAAAATTTTAGCACTCTTTAGCCAACAAAGTAATAACCCTCTTAAGGCCACCAGTCAAAAAATGAGACTACAGGGCAGAATGAAATTTTGTCTCCAAAACTAATGGCGGAAACGTCTTTAGAAGATGGGCCACATTAGAAGCAGTATGTGAATAAAATGTTCCAGAGCGTAGATAAGCCTGTCTAGCAATTTGGCAGCTGTCTTCTGGACAAGTGTCTTTTACTAGAGATAACAATTAAGAAACCAACCCCACTGCCTGTCTGGTGAAAGAAATCTACACTATAGCAAGAACCAGGCAACCCAGAGGTACAGTCCCAACTGGGACTGCTACTTGGAAGGCCCAAAATAAGTAAGATGTAGACAAATAGCTCAGCATGTTTTCATGGGGAATATGTTTCTGAAGCCTTCAATATGTAGCAGTTACTTATGACCCTCCTACCTAAATGTTCAAGGTCTTTATAAATGGCCATCCACCCTGGAATCACAATCACAGAATCAGACTTACTTGTTAATTCTTCTTCAGTCAACATCATAGAACTCAACTCCTTAGTAAAATCTCAGTAATGTCATTTAGAATATGTACAGGGCAGCTTAGTCACAATTATAAATGTATATTTTAAAACTACATTTTATCCCAGCTACTTGGGAGGCTGAGGCTGGAGAATTGCTTGAACTCGGGAGGCAGAGGTTGCAGTGAGTCGAGATTGCACCGTTGCACTCCAGCCTGGGCAACAAGAGCGAGACTCCATCTCCAGAAAAACAAAACAAAACAAAACAAAACAAATTTAAATACATTAAATATTTTTTGTTATGTTTCCTATTGGTTCCAATTTGGCAGGCTTGTCCTCTTAAAATGAAAGTCTGATTTCTCCAGCCTTTTCAAGAAAGTGGTCATAGAGTTTTTATGAACTCACCATGTGTCAGTCACCCCGTTAGGCACTTGATATGAGCTGTTTCATCCATCCTCACATCAACATTACCAAGTGCTGAGGCCTTCACAGGCAAAGTCATGTGATCAACATCACAGGCTAGTAGACACTGAAGGTACAATGAAAACGCCTGTCTCTGGCACCAAAGTCCAGGCTTTGTTTATGGCATCATGCTGCCTCCTGTGGTCACAGAGAAGTGGCTCAAAACATACTGAATGAAGGCCAAATCTTGCCAAGGAAAGCTTACAATAGACCTGTTTTAATAAATAAGAACCATTTATAATAACTATTAGCATATTTTTGGCTTTTAAGTGGCTGATTCTAAAGTGGCTTGGGAAATACTGAAAAACTATTCACTTCCTTAAACAGACTAAGAATGACTTCTACGAACTTATGTGCTCTTCTATACTCCCTCTTATTACCTGAAGTGGTATAGAAGGTATATCTCAACCCATTCCATGTCTACATGATCTCAAAACCTGTGTTGCTATAGTAGTAAATATGCCTTTTATGTGTAGTACTTTCTTCTCATCAGTATATCATTATTCAGAAAAATAATTCTTCAGTCATTTGATGTGACTGAATATCCCAACAGAACTTGGATCTCTGAGAGCATACACACCATGTCTTCTTTTCCTTTACTCTCTACTCCCTCTTACCCTCACTCACTACAGCACTTGGGCTGCATGGTGCCCCAAACGAACTAGATGTTCTTTAGGTACTGTCAGCTAAATTCGAGTTCTGTTTTGGAGACAGTATATTACAAAAGCAAAAGTATATATAACATATTTTAGCAAATGTACCACTGTGGTGCTGAATGTCGATAGTGGGGAAGGTGTGCATGTTGCGGACAGGGAGTATATAGGAACTCTCTGCACATTGCACTCAATTTTGCTGTAAACCTAAATGCTCTAAAAATAGACTTTCTTAATTTACATATACATAAATTATATATTTATAATTATATATAATAGATATAAATTATATATACTATGTAAAGTATTGTTTATGTATATAATTGTATATAACGTGTGTATATGGGTGTGTGCATGTATGTGTGTATTAAATATGACTGTAGTAGGAGGGTAGACAAAAATCAGGGAAGTCTGCATCCACCTCACTTACAAACAATTACTGAGCAGAGGTTTTCCAGCTCATCACCTCACCCATGATAGATAAAGCCAGAGTCTTAACTCCATTGTAGGAATCAGTCTATGCATCATAAGATAATCATATAAGGACTGGACATTAGGAGAAACAGCCACCTTTGAGGAGACTATCATAAGCACTGCCCTATGGGGCTTTCCATTTTTGAATTTGCTTAAACCACCCAATCAGAGTGGTGGTCTACACAAACAAAAAGACAAACAGTTCAAAGACCATCTATGAAAGATGGAGTTAGGAGATGGGAGGAGGAGGCAGAGCAAGATGGCCAAGTATAGCCCTCCAGTGATCGTCCCCACTGCAAGAACACCAAGTTGAACAACTATCCCTGAAAGAAAGCACCTTCATAAGAATCGAAAAGCAGTTGAGCAATTATAGTATCTGATTTTAACATCATAGCCAGGAAAGAGGTGCTGAAGAGGGTAGGAAAGACAGTTTTGAATTGCTAACACCACCCCTCTCCCTTTCCCCAGCAGCAGTCATGTGGCATGGAGAGAGAATCTGCGTGTTTGGGGGAAAGAGAGCACAGTGCTTGTGGGACTTTGCATTGGAAATCAGTGCTGCCCTGTCACAGTGGAAAGTAACATGAGGAAGAATTTAGCTTTCACCCATGGAGGGAGCATTTAGACCAGCCCTAGCCAGTGGGGAATCATCCATCCCCTCAGTGGAAACCTGAATTCTGACTAGCCCCACCACCCTGGGTTAAGGCCCTCTGGGGTTCTAAATAAACTTAAAAGGCAGTCTATGCCACAATGACTGCAATTTCTAGGCAAGTGCTGGTGCTGTGCTGGGCTCAGAGCCAGTGAATTTGGGGTGCACACAACCGAGACAGCAGCCAGGCAGCCAAGGAAGTGCTTGTGCCACACTTCCCCCAACCCCAGGCAGCGTAGCTCACAGCTCCAGGAGAGATTTCTTCCTCCCGCTTGAAGAGAGAAGACTGGAGAGTAAAGAAGACTTTGTCTTGCAACTAGGATACAAGTTCAGCCACAGTTGAATAGGGTACTAGGCAGAGTCCTAAGGTCCCCGTTCCAGGCCCTAGCTCTCAGATGACATTTCTAGACACATCCTGAAGCAGAAGGGAAACTGTTGCCTGGAAGAGAAGAATCCAGTCATGGCAAGGTTCTTCACCTGTGTACTAACCCTCAGGCCTTGATGGTACCCAGGCAGTACTCACTGGGGGCCTTGGGTGAGGCCCAGGGCTGTGCCCGCTTCAAGTGTGACCCAGTGTACTCCCAGCTGCGGTGGCCATGGGGAGAAACTCCTTCTGCTTGAGGAATGGAAAGGGAAGAGTAAAGGAGAATTATCTTGCATCTTGGGTACCAGCTGGGCCACAGTAGAGTAGACAATGAAGTGGGCTCCTGGGGTCCTTGATTCCAAGCCTTGGCTCCTAGACAGCATTTCTGGACCCACCTTGAACCAGAGAGGAGCCTGCTGCCCTGAAGGGAGGGACCTAGGCCTGGCAGCATTCATCTCAAGCTCAGTGAAGGGCCATGAGCCTTGAATGAACATCAGCAGTAGTCAGGCAGTGTTGATGCAGGCCTGGGATGGTGGTGTCTACAATGAAAGCCTCCTTCTGCATGAGGAAAGGAGAGGAAAAGGTACAAAGAACTTCATCTTGTGGCTTGGGTGCCAGCTCAGCTGCAGTAAAATAGACCACTAAGTAGATTACTAAGGTTCCTGACTCCAGCCACTGGCTCCCGAGTGGCATTTCTAGACCATTCCTGGGTTGGTGGGGAGGTTGCCACCCTGAACGGAAGGACACAAGTCTGGCTAGATTTGGGCCTTGCCAACTGAAGAGTGCTTGAGCCTTAGTGGTAGCCAGGCAGTAGTCAGCATGGGCCTTGGGTGAGACCCAGTGCTGTATTGGCTTCGGGTCTGACCCAGCACAGTCTCAGTGGTGGTGGCCACAAGAGTGCTTAAGCCACCTCTCCACCAGCTCCAAGCAGCTCGGCATGGACAGAGAGACTCCATTTGTTTGGGGGAAAGTGATGGAAGAGGACAAGAGTCTCTGCCTGGTAATCCAGAAAATTTTCCTGGATCTTACCCAAGACCACCAAGGGGGTACCTCTATGAGTCTTCAAGAGTGACAGTGTTACTGGGCTTGGGGTGTGCTCTAAGGGAAGATGCTGCAGCGACCCAAGATTTAACTCCTAGCACTCAATTTCCTTTGAATACTTGGAAAGACTTCCCAAGAAGGACAGGTACAAACAAGCCCAAACTGTGAAGACTACGATAAATACCTTACTCTTCAATGCTGGGACGTTGGTGAACAATCACAAACAACAGGAACATCCAGGAAAACATTACCTCACCAAATAAACTAAATAGGTCACCAGCGACCAACCATCGAGTGACAGAGATACGTGACCTTTCATAGAGAGAATTCAAAATAACTATTTTGAGGAAGTTCGACAAAATTCAAGGTAACACAGAAGAGGAATCCTATCAGATAAACTTGACAAAGACATTGAAATAGTTTTAAAAAATCAATCCAATTCTGGAGCTGAAAATGCAATTGACATACTGAAGAAGGCATCAGAGTCTCCTACTAGCATAATGGATCAAGCAGAAGAAAGAACCAGCTTGAAAATACACAGTCAGAGGAGACAAAATAAAAAAGAGTGAAGAGCTCCTACAAGATCCATAAAATAGCCTCAAAGGGCCAAATATAAGAGTTATTGGCTCCATTTATGAGAAGAGAGGAAGAGACGGGGTAGAAAGTTTTATTCAAGGAGATAATATCAGAGAGCTTCCCAAATCTAGAGAAAGATACCAATATTCAAGTACAAGAAGGTTGTAGAACACCAAGCAGATTTAACCCAAGAAAGACTACCTCGAAGCATTTAGTGCTCAAATTCCCAAAGGTCAAGGACAATGAAAGAATCCTAAAAGCGACAAGAGAAAAGAAACAAATAACATACAAAAGAGCTCCCTTACATCTGGCAGCAAACTTCTCAGGGGAAACCTTACAGGCCAGAAGAGAGTTGCATGACATATTTAAAGTGCTGAAGGAAAAAAAACACTTTTATCCTAGAAGAGTATATCCAGCAAAATATCCTTCAAATATGAAGGAGAAATAAAGACTTTCCCAGGCAAGCAAAAGTTGAGGGATTTCATCAACACCAGACCTGTCCTACAAGAAACTGCTAAAGTGAGTTCTTCAATCTGAAAGAAAAGGATATTAATGAGCAAGAAGAAATCATCTGAAGATACAAAACTCACTGGTAATAGTAACTACACAGAAGAACACAAAATACTATAGCACTGTATTTGTGGTGTGTATACTACTCATATTTTAAGTAGAAAGACTTAAAGATGAACCTATCAAAAATAATAATGACAACAATATTTCAAGACATAAACTGTGTAAGATATAAATAGAAACAACAGAAACTTAAAAACCTGAGGAAATGAAATTAAACTGTGGGTTTTTTATTAGTTTTCTTTTTGCTTGTTACTTTTTTTTTGCAATCAGTGTAAAGTTGTTACCAGTTCAAAATAATGGGTTATAAGACATTATTTGCAAGCCTCATGGTAACCTCAAAAAACACATAACAATTACACAAAAAATAAAAAGCAAGAAATTAAAACATACCACCAGAGAAAAATCACCTTCACAAAAGGTGAAGTGAGGGGTAGTAGGAGAGTACAAATGGGTACAAAAATATAGTTAAATAGAATAAATAGGATCTGGTATTTGATAGCAAAATGGGGTGACTACAATTAACAATAATATATTGTACATTTAAAAACAACTAAAAGTATAATTAGAATGTTTGTAACACAAAGAAATGATAAATGCTTAAGGTGATGGATGCCCCATTTACTGTGATTATTACACATTGTGTGCCTGTATCAAAATATCTCATGTACCCTATACATATATACATTTACCATATATTCATAAAAATTTGAAAATTTTTTAAAAGATAGACTTAGTGAGGCAGGTAAGAGTTCAGGCTCTAAGATGCAGAAAAGCATTCAGTCTAGTATATACAAATGCTACAATTTGTGTCCTTAAAAAAGTCAGAGTATATGCTCATATTTATTCATAAGTGCATTTACATTAAAAACTCCATACACTTACAAAGAAACTAAGAGTACTTAACTGGTTTGGAAAGGTTGGGAGTGGCAGATGAGGTGGAGATGAAAAGATCTTTATATTTAGGTCTTAAAGCCAGTGAATGCCAGTGAATCATTTAAAAATTGACATACACCCAAAACACAAAATAGCTCAGAGTCTGCATTCAATCTACTTGAATTCTAATCCCCACTTAAAAACTGTGTGACCTTGGATAATCATTTAACTTCTTTAAGTCACCATTTCATCTATAAAATGAAGATAATATATCCATATTACAGAGTCACCTTGAAGATTAAACTATATAATCTCTGTAACATGCATAGCACATAGTAAGTACTCAATAAATATTAGCTATTAAGATTATCACTATTATTGACATAGTATGAGTACTTAAGAAGCTTATTGCACATCACAGAGTCCAGGAAAACTGGTACATGAAAGAATTCAAGCTATTGATGTATCCTTCCAGTAATCTTTCACTCTGGAGGCAGTGAACGTTTATTCTTGTAATTTTCAGGGCCCGACTGATGCAACAAATACACCCAAAAGCCATAATCTTACACAGTCTAGTAGAAATATTAATCATGCCAATTTTTTAAGAATAATAATCTGCAGAGGTTCAAAGATCTCACCTCACAACCAGGAAAAAATATCTACTTCATTTTTATTTTTTCCTTAGGTAAAATTTTGGTGAGAAATAACAAAGGGAATAAAATAAAGTACATGGTTTTTGAGAGGTGGGGGTAACCTGTCAGTTTTACCAAGAGACAAAAATGAGGCAATATAAAATACCTTTCTGACACAAAGCTATCTATAAATTCAATCTCTATCAAAATACAAATGACTTTGTTCACAATATGGAAAAAACAATCTTGAAATTCCTCTGAAACAAAAAATGATCCATAATAGCCAAAGCAATCCTGAGCAAAAAGAACAAAGCTGGAGACATCATACAACCTGACTACAAATCATACTACAAAGTTATAGTAACCAAAACAGTATAGTACTAACATAAACACACATAGACAATGAAATTGAATAGAAAATCCAGAAATAAATCCACACATTTGTAGCCAATTCATTTTCAACAAAGGCACCAAGAATATACACTGGGGAAAAGACAGTCTCTTCTTGGAAACCTAGATATCCATATGCAGACAAAAGAAACTAGACCCTTATCTCTCACCATATAAAAAAAAACAAATCAAAATGGGTTAAAGATTTAAATATAAGACCTAAAACTGAAACTTCTAGAATAAAGCACAGAGGAAATGCTTCAGGACATTGGTCTGGGCAAAGATTTCTTGAATAAGACCTCAAAAGCATAGGTAACCAAAACAAAAATTGACACACGGGATTACATCAACCTAAAAAGACTCTGCATAGCAAAGAAACAATCAGCAAAGGGAAGACAAGGAAGAAAAAACATTTGCAAACTATCCATCCACCAAGGGATTAATAATCAGAATATATAAACGACTGAAACAACTCAATGGCCAAAACCAAATAATCTGATTTTAAAAATGGGCAAAAGATCTGAATAGACATTTCCCAAAAGAAGACATGCAAATGGAGTACATTGTGAGAGAAGTGCTCCACATCACTAATCATCAAGTAAATGCAAACCAAAACCACCGGGAGATATTATCTCACCCCAGTTAGAATGGCTGTTATCGAAAAGTCAGAAAATAACAAATGCTGACAAGGATGCAGAGAAAAGAGAAGGCTCAGGCACCATTGACAGTAATATAAATTAATACAGTCTCTATGAAAAACAATATGAAGTGTCATCAAAAACCAAAAATAAAAATATAATGTGATTCAGCAATTGCACGAGATCCCTCTATTCAAAAATAGAGGAAATAGTATATTTCCAAGATTTCCGAGGGCAAGAAGCATCTGCACTCCCATGCGATCAACCTAAATGCAGATCAGCAGATGGAGAGAGACAATAGGGTGTGTATAAAAAATGGAATATTATTCAGCCATAAAATACTGAAATCTTGTCATTTGCAACAACATAGATGGAACTGGAAGACATTATGTTAAGTGAAACAAATCAGACAAAGAAAGACAAATATCACATACTCTTACTCATATGTGGGAGCTAAAAAAATTGACCTCATAGAGATAGTGACTAGAATAGCGGTTACTGGAGGTTGGGAAGGGTAGCAGAGAAGGAGGGATAAAGATGGATTGATTAATGTGTACAAAAAAAAGTTAGAAGGAATAAGAACTAGTGTTCAGTATAGTTAAGAATAATTTATTATACATTTCAAAATAGCTAGAAAAGAAGATTTGGAACGTTCCCAACACAAAGAAATGATAAATGTTTGATGAGATAAATATCCCAATTACCCAGATTTGATCATTATACACTGTATGCTTGTATCAAAATATCACATATATCCTATAAATTTGTACAACTACATATTTACGAGCTGCAGAAGGTCATCTCAAGGAACCATTAAGAAGGTTTTCACTGGCTCTCAGTTCCCTGAGAACAATCTTAGGCTGCTAGCCTTTTCTGGCTGTTTTCCAACTAGTTGATAAAATTAGTCTTATTATTTGATGACAATTTGTTCCAACTACCCGATTGGCACTGCAATGATCTTCTTGGAACAATCAAATTTTATAATTATTTAATTAGAAAAAAAATTTTGTATCAGTAAAAAAAATTTTTTTAAGAAAATACCTCTCTGAACTACTTGGATTAATGGGGGGCCTTTATTGAGGTAAAAGCTTTTTATGAGAACCACTAACTGTAAACAAAAAAAAACACAATACTATAGAGAATAAGGAAAACTGGCTAAGTCTGCGAAATTCCATAAAGACACTGAACACAGCATATTAGATTCAGTACTTAAATATTATTCAGTAGCTAGAGGTTTCCTCATTATTTTTGTAAAGCTCCATATGACATTCTTCATTTATTTAATAACATGTAATATATATTTAAATGTCCCCAAATTAGTCATATTTTGTGAAAACAGAAGGTAGATTCATGATCATGTCATCTCAGTAGGGGGTTGCCCAGTTACAAGTGACTGAGACAACCAAATCCCACTGCCCAGTGCTAGCAGCCCTTTCCCCATTTCTCAGCTGGTGAAGCCAGACTGAGGTGAGACAAGGATTCCTAGGAAATACTTTTAAAACTTCCCTACCATTTCCTCTCAATACCCTCTACATGAATGATATCAACTCTAACCCAGAATCTTCCATACAGTAACACACTATAGAAGGAAAGAAACGGATGACCTGGTTGCCCAAACACTGGCAGATGAATGATTCAACTGGGTAGGACAGAGCAGACTTCAGAAAACCTTTTAGGAATGACGTAGCCTATCTCATCTGATTCTATTTGCTCAAAGATAAATAAAGGCAATCACATGCAAATAAGTGAGTGAATAACATCATTGAATGAGCCGAAACAATGGTGGTTATGCTACATTTTATTTTATTAAGTATCACAAGTAAATTTTCTATCCATACCAACAATAAATACATAGCCTGTACTTTATCATAAACATCCAAACTACAAAAGGTCAGTCCAAGGAACCATTAAAAAGGTTTTCACTGGCTCTCAGTTCCCAGAGAACAATCTTAGACTGCCAGGCTTTTCTGACTGTTTTCCAATTAGTTGATAAGATTAGTCTTATTATTTGATGACAATTTTTTCTAACTACTGATTGGCACCCTAATAATCTTTTCTTGGAACAATCAAATTTTATAATTTTTAATATAAAAAGATTTAATTCCAGAGGTTCTGATCAAATTAAACAGAATCCTAATTAACTAGTAATCAAATTGCACAGCAGGTAATGTTTAAGTTACAGTATGGAATGTTAGCAACAGTTGTAATAACAGCCTCTCTCTAGGGACTTAGCAAGGCTTGTTGGAATTTGTTCAAAGCCCTCAGCACAGGGTCAGAGGTTACTGAAAAGAAACTGAGGTATTTGTGTGTGTAAAGAATGTGGACAACAAGGCCAAAGATGTAAATATGATTTGCTTATGTGTATGTAGGGTGAGAATTTTATAGGGAAAAAAGTGTAAAGCTGAGACATAGGACTATTCAACAAGCCCTGGGCTTGTCCTAGCTTCCCTACTTACATAAAACACCAAAGCATAAAATACTTTTTCTTAATCAAAAGTTAAAATTATTTGGGATCAAGTCTCATTCTCTCTGTAAATCCAACTCCATTGACTTCAACTAACTGCATTGAACGCCATGTATTTGTAAGGCACTGCTAATAACAATAATAATTAATAAATAAGTGATCCTTGGGCATTGATTAATTAATAAATTATCCAAGGCACACTTCTCCGTCTTCTCTCTCATAGCCCCCCTCAAGCTCTATTCCTTTAAGACCTTGCTGTGACACAGCACCCATTGCCCACACCTCACAGTTCAGATTTATGCTATCTCTAGGCTTAAAATGAAGGTTAAACTTTTTAAAGCGTTGATGGAAATTTATGAGAAAATATCTAGTTTCTCGGCACAGGAAAAATGTTGTAATTCATCTGTACAAATCAAATGAAGTCATTACAAATGACCCTGATCTTCCTCAGACGCTGCCACATTAAACAGTAACCAGCACATAAATTTTGACAAATCCAATCTCACAACTAATCTTTCACCAAAACTGTGACCAATTAAAAATTCATCTGTATTCTCACAATAATGATCAGAACTCAACCTAATTTTGGTACCCTAGGCATTCTCTATATGGAATGAAGACATCTGCCCTGGCACACCAACAGAGATCAACCCTCCACTGCTTAACTCTCCCCTCTTTGGGATTAAAGGAGAGCAGTCTACAGCATTCTGAGGGAACTTTCCTGAAGCCTTAGACACCCAGAAAGTCTGCGCAAATTTGACTTCACTTATGAGACCACATTTCAGGTGACAACTGCACTCCTCGGTGGCAGTTCAGCTCCTGTCATCAAAAAAGAAGAAAAAGAAGGCACACATCTCTTCTTCCAAAGAGTAAACAAAGTAAGACACCAAATGACCCTTTAGTCCTATGCTCATGGCAGAAAACACAAGAAAAAATAAAACCTCAAATTCAGAGACCCAGGGCTGTAAACCTCCCTGCAACTCTCATCAGGGCAAAGCAACAAATTGTGAAGAACTCAAAAATGAACAACACTTCACAAGAGCATATTGATTTTCAATAAAGCCATTTACACATTTTTGCTTGGACTACAAGTAGCAAGCTGCTTTCTCAAAGCTTCTGCCACTAAATTAAAAAAGTGTGGACAATGTCCTCATTCACTACATAAAGTCATCTCTGGAAATATTCTTGATGAGAAGAAGGTTCTCATCAGAGAGGAAAGGGGAAATAAAAATGGACAAAATGACATTTGATATTTTTTCCCTGACTGGCTTAATTACTTGGAAAAGAGAAAAGAATACACAGATCTCCAGAACAAAAAGGCATTTGTTTGAAATACAGCATGGCTCATATTGGCTCTGCACCAGCGAGCCTTCCAACAGACGGAACACAGGAAATTAAGAAGAGACTGCCTTGGGAAAGTATTTAAACCCTAGGTGAATGATGATTTCTCTTTATTGTAGTCCTTCAGAGTAACACCTCAGTATCCATTGAAAAACAACAGACGTTTTTGATGAATAAATTAAACTGAAGAAAGAGCCAATGCAATCCACTCTGTTGCTGGCCTACCTCCTGTTTTACTGTGGTTTTAGTGCCACAAACAATTGACCTTTCAATATAAATAATAATAATAATGACTGGGAAGGAGAAATATATGACAATAAAAAGGTAGGAGGAAGAGAGAAGGAAGCTTCTGTGACACTATATGAATCTGCTGGTTTACAGATTGCTGTGGATCCAGCAGTCCACCATTGGCATACATTCTGTCCCTCCCTCTGTGTCGGTATTTCTGGTGGAGGGACTGACGTGAAGCTGTAAGGATGGGCGAAGAGGATTATAAGCCTTATAAGCCAATCATGGCAAACCCACGTCCCTTGACAGGGATTGGTTTAAAAACCAAGGCTAGTCCATCAATCGATAAAAGGATATTAAATAAAATGTGGCACATCCATACACTGGAATACTATTTGACAATAAAAAAATGAAGTACAGTGCGGATACATACAACAACATGGGTGAACTCTGAAGACATTATGCAAAGTGACAGAAGCCAGCCACTAAAGACCACATATTGTATGACTTTATTTATATGAAATACTTGGGGCAGACAAATCTATAGAGGCAGAAAGTAAAGTGGTGGCTGCCTGGGGTTGAGGAAGATGGAAAAGTTAGAGGATGATAGCTAAGGGGTGGGAAGTTTCTCTTGGAGGTAATGAAAATATTCTAAAAGTTATTGTGGTGATGGGTGCATAATCCATGAATATACCAAAAGCCATTGAGTTGCATACTTCAAATGGGTGAATTGTAGATATGTGAATTATATTTCAATAAAACTGTTTTCATAAAAGGCCAAAGGCAACAGTCCCATGAAATCCCCCTGCATGTTCATGTAAATCCAACTAAATTTAGTTCAACTAGCTGCATTAAACACCATGTATTTGCAAGACAGTGCTAATAATAATAATAATAATAAATTAGTAAGTGGTCCTTGGGTATTGATTGATCTATTCAATCAATAAATATTTATTAGGTGACTTCTAAGTCAAGAACTGTTCTAGGGACTGGAGATACAGCAGGAAACAAAACAGATAAAAATCCCTGTACTGCAATATGGATGGAACCGGAGGTGGGAGGGAAGGATGAAGAGAAGTTGGTTAATGGGTACAAACACACAGTTAGATAGAAGAAAAGAAGTTCTAATGTTTGATAGCAGACTAGGATAGCTATACTTAGCAACAATATCTTATATATTTCAAAGTAACTAGAAGAGAGGACTTGAAAAGATAGCAGTACATAGAAATGATAAAAATTCAAGGCGATGGGTACCCAAATACCCTGACTTGATGATTACACATTCTATGCATGTAACAAACACTGTCATGTATGCCATAAATATGTAAAATCGTTTGTATCAATAAAACAATCTCTGCACTTAAGAAGATTATGAAAAATAAGCAAACAGAGAAAACAGTAAAGTGCATTGTTGCTTAGATGACAGTGAGTGAACTAGAGAGAAACAAAGCTACCAAGCTGGACTTGTGATTTTAGACTCAGTCATCACGGTAAGCCTTACTGAGATGAAATTTGAATAAAGACCATAGGGAATTACTGGTTCAGAGATGGGCATGTAACCAACCCAGTTTGGCACAATCAGACTAGAACAAAAGAAAGAAAAGAAAAGGCCTTTTGTTGAGTGGTTGGGGATCTGGTGCTGTCTCTTACTCTTACTCTCACTCTCCTGGTCTCTCTCTCTCTCTCTCTCTCTCTCTCTCTCTCTCTCTCTCTCTATCTCTGTGTGTGTGTCTCTCTCTCTCTCTCTCTCACACACACACACACACACCTGATGTGAAAAACAAAGCACATAGCCCCCAAAACTACCTGCTGCAACCACAAGGACATCCTGCCCTACAGTAAAGCTGGCACAAGACTACAAAGCAGGGATACAGAAAGAATATGGATTTTTATCACACCATCAATTAATGACACTGAAACCACCCCCTTACCTCTCCACTTCCAAGCATGTAGCCCAACAAATTTTCTTCTTGTGTGGACCACATTAAATGTGCATACATATCCTCCACAGGAGATATATCAGAATTTCTTTTCAAGAGATTTCTCACTCTTTCTCTCATCACCCCCTGTGGAGAAATTACTCTAGGGCTGAATACAAGGCTGGGAGGAGAGCAAGGACATTGTGTGTGAACTCCCAGCATCCATTAAACACAAGCAGCTAAAAGGGGAAGAAGTGGTCATAAGCAAGAAAAACATACAGAGTCTTTGAACTTCCACAACTCCTTTCCTTTTTCATCAATTAACTGAACCAAAATTTACTGAATATTTCCTGTTGCAAAGCAGTGCACTATATGCCAAGGATACAGTAGTTCATTCGCTCATAGAGGGTAGAAGTCCAGAGATATGGGCAAGCAAATAATTGGAAAAAAAAAATAACTACTAACTGTGACAAGTGGCATGAAGGAAAGAAACTGGGAGCTGAGAAACAGAATGGTAAGGGAAACTACTTTGCAGAGCATGATTAGAAAAGTCCTTTCTAAGGAAGTGGCATTAGCAGCTCTATTAGAGTCCTCAGTGGCCCTTATATCAATGTGAGCAAGGATGAACACCAATGAACTGAGAAAAGAGAGAGAGAGAAACAACGTTGCGATAATATACCTCCAGGCTCTTTTTAAGAAAATATCACAGAGAATCAAATTCTCCTTTTCTGAACGTTTTAACTTAGTTCTAGTCGTGCTGAACAGACAAACCTCTCATTGCAAAAGCAAGGTTAATTTCCTAGAAGACACGTTGCCAAACATCAGGGGCCAGAGAGATATAACACTAGAGTAGGGGACTGGCTTAAGACCACAGGGAATATGAAAACTATGTGGCTCACTTAGAGAAGTAAAAATGCAAATAATAGTCAAAAAATACTCTGTGGGTCTGTGACTAAACTGGCATAAGGAGATTGTTGGTGACTTGTCTTCTAAGAGTTCACTTCTTAGAAGTGAAACACCTGAGGGCATTTTATACCTTTGGGAAGCATTTAAAAGTAATAAATTACCATTTTCAAAAGTGAAAGACAAAGATGCAGAGCTACACCAATGGAATACTGGGAGAAAAAGCCAGAAGAGTGAAATCATGGTCAGAAGTTGCAAAGAAAAAAATAATGATAATTCAGCATGCCTTTATTGGAAATATTACCTTAACAGGAGGATGGGACAGGACAGCGGAGACAAAGGGAATGAAAGACTAAGCTGATTCTTAGTCTAAGTGCAAGGACTAAGCTGATTCTTGAGGAGGAAGAGTCCAGCAGGTGGCAATGGGCATGACTCATGCCCGCCCACCCACCCCCTGTGGAGCACACTGGCTTCTATATTACCTCCCCTGCTGTTCAACATTTAGGAGGTATTACATGCACAAAGAAAGCAGAACTACATGCAGGAGCTACATACCTGATTTAGATTGCTACTGTGCTATCAACGTCAGCATTTCTTCTTCCATTTCAATGAAAGATTTTGGAGTTTTAACACAAGAGAAGAATGGGACCAGATTGGAGTGCAAGATAGGAAATGTCTCATGAGAAATAGAATTCACACAATGTACCCTTCGCCCATTTGTCTTGATGAACCCTGAACCAATAACTAAATAGTCATAGATTATTAAAGCCACAAGTGACTTAGAGAGCCCAGTTAATGCTTTTGGAGCTCAGTCCGAGTTTGCCTTCCAGAGGAGCAACCTAAGGCTCAAATGATAACAAGACCAGGGACCCTAGAAATAAAAGAGTCCAGGGACCCTACGAATAAAGACTAAAGTCATTCACCAAAGCTGCAATTCTTACACTTCACATCAACAGCTATTTCTATAAACCTCCTCTTCTTTGATTCTGAGGTATCTAGAAAAAAGAACTCAGAAAAAAGCAAGAGAGGGTGCAAAAGGAGGAAGAGAATATAAGGACTGTCTCCGTTCAAATTGCTGTGACAAAGTACCATAGAACCAGTGGCTTATGAACATCAGACACTTATTTCTTACAATCTGGAGGCTGGAAGTCCAAGATCAAGGTGCCAGCATGATCAGATTCTGGTAAGGACTCTTCCTGGTGTCAGACTGCCAACTTTTCAGTGGACAGTAGTCCCCTGTTATCCTTACGGGATATGTTCCAAGAACCCTAGGGATGCCTGAAACCGTGATAATACCAAACTCTATATTGCTGTTTTTTCCTCTACATACACACTTTTGATAAAGTTTAACTTATAAAGTAGGCACATTAAGAGATTAACAATAGTAACTAATTGCAAAATAGAACAATTATAACAATACGCTCTTCACAATTTAACAGATGTGTTCTTACAATAGATCTTAACAGCCTCAGCATGTTTTTTCTTTGCTTATTAAGCTTGAACTTTCACCTTTTCACTTAACGGAAGCACTTTACAGCTTCTCTTTGGCATCTCTGAATTGCTAGCGTTGGTATTCTTGTGCTTTGGGGCCGTTATTAAGTAAAATAAGAGCAAGTTCAACACAAGCATGCAATACCTCGACAGTGGATCTGGTAACGGAGACAGCAACTAAGTGACTAAAGGGTGGATAGGGCACGCAGTGGGGATAGGCTGGACAAAGGGATGATTTTTGTCCCAGCAAGATGAAACAGAACCGTGTGAGAGTTCATCACACTACTGAGAACAATGTAGTTTACAAGATATGAGTTATTTCTGGAATTTTGCATTTAATATTTTTGAATGGCAATTGACAACAGGTAACTGAAATTGCGGAAAGTGAAACTGCAGGTAAGAGGACATTGTTGTACTCTCTCATGACAGAAAGAAAGCTAGCTAGCTCTCTAGCCACTTCTTATTAGGGCACTAATCTCTTTCCTCAGGGCTCCACCCTTATAGCTAATTATCTCCCAAAGGTCCCACCTCCAAATATAGTAACATTGAGATGAGGGTTTCAACATATGAATTTGGAGGGGACACAAACACTCAGTCTATTGCAAAAACCAAATAAACTTAAAAATATATGACCTGTGCCTTAAAAAAAATAATGTTGAAAAGAATATAAAAGTAAGATGCATGGAATGCTTAAATAAAAACAAACAACAATAAATAAAGAGCCTCGACCTTATTAGAATACCACGCATCATTCTCTTTTTCTCTTCGCCACATGTATTAGAAACGAATAGGCCCCTTCACGAACTGCAGTCAACTTCCAATCATCTGTTCCTGGAACTGAGTGGCAAGGAGTCAAGATTATTGGCATCCCAGCCACTGTATGAAGCAAATTCTCACTGGAAAAGGATGACACTTCTATTGTTTTATATTTATTCTAAACAATGTTCACTACTCAATCTCAAATACACTAAGGGACATGAGGAGACCAGACACAGTTAACACAAACCAAGAACAATAATCAAGAGGAAGAGACATACAGGAGCTCCAGAAAATGGAGTTAACAGTCACAGACTTTAGTTATGCTTAGAATGTTCCAGGAGACAAAGGACAAGTTTGAGAATTTCAGCAGAGATGCTTTGGAGGGCCTAGTCAGCACATTAAGGCAAGGAAAAAAAGATATTAGGATTGGAAAGAAAAAATAAAATTTATTGTGTTGCAAATGGCATGGTTGTCGGTATTGAAAAAAGAACGTATAGGTAAATTATTAGAAATAATAAATGAATTGATCAAGATATCAGGGTAAAGCTTAATGTTTAAATATGACTGATTTATATATATTAGCCACTAAGAGTTTGAAAATGACATATCACAAAGATGTTACTTTAATACCATCAAAATATGATAAATATGAATAACTAACCAAAGATCTGTAAGACTTCTGCATAGAAACTATAAAATATCACTTAGAAAAATGTAAGAAAACCTAAACAAATTGAATCATTTATCATAATCATGGAAAAATTGAAAACTCAACATTGGGAAGATAATTCCCCTCAAATTTATATATAGATTTAATGCAAACCCAATCAAAATCCAGAAAGATACATTGTGTGGAAATTGACAAGAGAATTCCAACTTTTATATGGAAATGCAATAGATCAAGAATAGCAAGGACACTGTAGAAGAAGAGGAGAAAAAAGGTAAGAGTACTTACTCTTCCAGAATTGTTATTCTTATGTATCTTATTTACTTATTTATTTAGAAATAGGGTCATGCTCTGTTACCTAGGCTGGCGTAGAGTGGTGCAATCACAGCTCACTGCAGCCTCAAACTCCTTGGCTCAAGTGATCCTCCCACCTCAGCTTCCTAAGTAGCTAGGACTACAGGCATGTGCCACTATGCCCAGCTAATTTTTGTATTTATTTATTTACTCTTGTAGAGACAGGGTCTGGCTATGTTGCCCAGGTTGGTCTCAAACTCCTAACTCCTGGCCTCAAGCGATCCTCCTGCAAATTAAATCCACAATGAGATACTAACACACATCAAATGGCTAAAATTAAAAATACAGGAAAAGGCAAGGATTGGGAAGATGTCAAAAATCAAGGATGTTCATATACTGATAGTTTTTGTACAACCATGTTGGAAAATATTTTGTCATTATCCACCAAAGTTAAAAAATGCACACACTAAGATCTAAAAAATCCTCTTCCATACAGAAATGTATACATGTACATCAAGATACATGTAGAAGAACATTTATGGCAGCATTAATAGTAATAGTAAAAAATATATACATTAGCAGTAAGATGGCGAAACATGGAATACTGTATAATAGCCCTGTCCGATAAAGATATAAGGTGAATTACATATGCAATTTTAAATTTTGTAGGAGCCACAAGAAAAATAATAAACAAGTAAAATTAATTGTAATAATATATTTTATTTAACCTAATCCATGCAAAATATAATTTCAACATATAAACCATATTAAAAATTATTAACGAAATATTTTACATTCTTTTTTGTACTAAATATTTGAACTCCAGTATGTACTTTATACTTACAGCACATCTTATTTCAGACTAGTCACATTTCTAGGGCTCAACAGCCTCCTGGGGTTAGTGGCTCTATATTAAATAGCATATCTTTATCACAATTAAATGAGCAAATCACAGCTACATGCAAAATGGATGAATCTCTCAAACATAATATTAAGCAAAAGAAACCAGATACAAGACAATGTATACTGTATGATTCCATCTAGCTCAAAAACAAGCAAAACTGCCATACTGTTAGAAGTGAGAACAGTGCCCTGCTCCCCTAGGGAGCAGGGAGAGGGTAGTGATTGGAAGGGGGCAGAGTTGAGACTGCTAGGATTGGGGCAATGCTCTGTTTCTTGACGTGGATGTATTGCGGTTGTTCACTTTGTGAGCATTCATTGAGCACTTTTCTGTACATGTGTTGTAGCCCTCAGCTTTTTTAAATGGGGGGAGAAAAGAAGGAAGGGAAGAAAAGAAAGCTACAGCTGATAATCAGGTACATGCTAGAATTTAAGAGGAAGTGAAAATCACAGAAGAGGGTTCAGCAATCACCTGAGCAGAGAACAAGGTAGAGAACAGGAAAATTCACACATCTGTGGTTGATTTCCTTGATGAAAATGTACTATAGGTCAAATAAAACACTATTCTGAAGGTTCAGAAGAGAGTGCTTCTGAATAGAATCAATTATAGGTTCCAGAAGGAAATGTCAAAAAAAATGAGACCCAAATTGTTTCAAGTTACACAAAAGTAAGGGATAGAAGTATCCAACTAAAGCCCTGTGGGCTAGATCTTGCCCAGAGACCTGTTTCATTTGGCCTACACACTGGTAAAAAAAATAATACTGTTTGAACCAAGCTTTTAATGTCTAGATTCTCTCCCAGAGAACAGCAGTGGACTCTCACTGGTCAGCACTTTTTCCTCAGCCTGTGCTGCTCATTTACTGTACCTGGGTAGTCACAGTGCAAACCAAGATTTCAACTCAGACCTCTCTGGTTTTAAAGTCCTTTTCCTTTTCAAAACCAGAAAGAGAACACAGGTGCTGGGGCTGGAAAGAATAGAACAACTAAGACCTTACTATTAAGACTTACTATTCCTCCTTTCTTCTGAACCTCAATATTATTTCTCCAATTGGAAGGAAGAATATCTTTACCTTTTTTTTTTTTTTTTTTTTTTTTTTGAGTCAGAGTCTCACTCTGTCACCCAGGTTGGAGTGCAGTGGCGTGATCTTGGCTCACTGCAACCTCTGCCTCCCAGGTTCAAGCGATTCTCCTCAGCCTCCCAAGTAGCTGAGACTACAGGCACACTCCACCACACCCAGCTGATTTTTGTTTTTTTAGTAGAGATGGAGTTTCTTCATGTTGGCCAGGGTGGTCTTGATCTCTTGACCTTGTGATCCACCTGCCTTTTTTTTTTTTTTTTTTTTTTAGACAGAGTCTCACTGTCACCAGGCTGGAGTACAGTGACACAATCTTGGCTCACTGCAACCTCTGCCTCCCAGGTTCAAGCGATTCCCCTGCCTTAGCCCGCCCAGTAGCTGGGATTACAGGAACACGCCACCATGCCAAGCTAGTTTTTGTACTTTTAGTAGAGACAGGGTTTCTCCATGTTGGCCAGGCTGGTCTCGAACTGCTGACCTCAGGCTATCCTCCCACCTTGGCCTCCCAAATATCTTTACTTTATAGTGATGCCTTCCTCCATCAGTTATTTTTAGAAGTTGCTAATTATTCCGTATGATAGAATTGCCCGAAAGCTGCCCTTTCTAGGAACCACTTGAGGGAAGTCTTGGTGACTTATTCAAGAGTGCAAGCCTGTTTCCCAGGACATTTCATGTCAAAGTCTCTGAACGAGAGATTTTAATGCATCATCACAGTGACAGAGGAGTTTTCAGAATACCCTAAGATGTATACACAGTAATGTGGACGGAGACGTTATGTGGGATTCCATAAGGCAATATGTGCAGATGTGCCTTCAAAAGTGTATCCCACTGCATTAAATGTAAAGATGTGTTAATTAAAATAACCTGGAAATGTACTGCTACCACTAGAACAAGAAGCTGGACACTGTTTCTGAGGTAACATTCAATCGACAGTCAGCAAATCAATACACTATAGCACAGCATGATTTAGGAGTGATTAAATTTACTTTACTCTGCTTAGTGTAAATGAAAGGTTCATATTCCTCATCCCTGTTTGCCCTAGGCCCCAGGGCAAAATATCTTTCTGCTAATGACTAGGCAGTGACTCAGAGAAAGAGAAAAGAAAATAGGAACCTTTAGGCTGTACTAAAACACAACTCAGACTGTTCTAAGAACAAGCAATCAAGCCCTAAGACCACAAACAACTCCAAGTACAGGTTAGAGAACAACCCTGTGGATATCAAAGCACCTTTGGTATCCAAAATTTGGAGACTAAAGGGAACTATGAGATTTATAGACACCTAAGTAATTTATCTAATATACTTTAGTGCAATAAATAAATTTAAAATGGTACCACTTTTACAAAAAAAAATCTACTGTCTCCATGATCTATGATACTTGTCATGTGCCTGTTGCATTGATTCTTAAATAACACTGATAATGATGAAACAGTATCAACATATAGATTAGTGTGAAAATGAAGTATCTGGCTTTTAGTTTTGACTGTCCTGAGGTAAATAACATAATTGTTCAATGCTTCAGTTTATCCCACTGTGAAAGAAGTGACTTTGTTTACCCTCTGTACTCTTCTCAGAAAAGACTGTTGTTGACCAAAGTCTTTAACTATGGAGGAAAATAACTCATGTATCAAAAGGTATTGATCTAGCCATGACATACACAGCTGTGAACACTCAAAGACACTAGCCTGGGAGAACAACTCATGATATCCACACATGACATGTTTCTCCCACAGATTGCCAAGGTGGACTCTCTCACACTGGCCAACTAGGTAGGCATCCCTTTCCTCTCCTACAATTCCTAGAGCTATAAGGTAGACTCAAGAAGACTTTTCCAAAAGACCAAGAGTGCCTCTCTGACAAATATTGGAGAATAGCTGTATTTTCTTTCTCCAAGAGAAAAAAAAAAAAATCCACATTACATAACCACTGTGCTTCAAATGTATATTGACAGCTCACACGAAAGTGAATTAAAATAAAATCCAGAAGAAGCAAAGAGCTCTCTTCCTTTTTCACTAAGAAAACAAATTTACGTTTACTCCCTTGACTCCATCCAAGATTCTTACTCCTTCCACTGCCTGACCTACATTCTATCTTCTCTTTAAAAGGAAAAAAAAAATCCTCAACAAAGAAAAATTAATTGCAAAAGTTCAGCTCCAAAGCATTCTCAGGGTTGATTAGCCAGACTGATTTAATCCAATGTCTAGGACACCAAGTCAAGGGCTTAACAGTCACCATTCGATAAGTCAGCTGACTATTGTCCCTCTACCAGAACCAGTGGTGAGATAGGACAGGACTGGCAAAAAATAAAAGAAAAAGGAGAGTGTTCACTAAATGAAGATGTAGACACCCAAGCATGTCCACAAATGGACACTGGCAAAAGTCCCCGTCCTACACATTTATGTAAGCTGTTTCGATCTGTGAGAAGAATCAACTTAAGAGTCAAAAAACAATAGTAGCCACTGCTTATTGAACATTTAACTCTGTACCATTTACATACGCTATCTCAGTACCTACGTGGATATTTGTTTTATTTTATGTAGGCTGCTATAACAAAATACACTAAACTGAGTAGCTTTCAAGCAACAGAAATTTATTTCTCGTGGTTCTGAAAGCTGGAAAGTCCAAGATCGGGGACCAGCACGTTCAGATTCTGGTGACAGCCCTCTCCTGGCTTGCAGACTGCTGACTTTTTGCTATGTCCTCACATGGGGAAAGGAATGCTACAGCTCCCCAGTATCTTTCATAAGGACATTAACGCCATTCATTAGGACTCCACCCAAAGGCCTCACCTTCTAATGCCATCATCTTGGAAGTTAGAATTTCAACATGAATTTTGAGGAGACACAACTGTTTAAAACATAGCAGTACTACTATTATTATTATTGTTAACCCCATTTTGTCAAGAGAAAGCTATATTTGTTCTCTATTGCTATGTAATAAATGACTCCCCAAATCTAGCAGCTTAAAACAACAAATGTGCTACCTCACAGTTTTCAAGGGTCAGAAATCCAGGAGAAACACAGCCAAGTAATTTGGTCCAAGTGTCTCATGAGGCTGCAGTCAACATGTAGGCTAGAGACACAGTCCTGTTTGAAGGTCTGATGGGCCTGGAAGATCTGCTTCCAAGTTCACTCATGTGGCTCTTAGCAAGAGACCTCAGATCTTTGCCACATGGGTCTCTAGGGAGGGCTCACAACACAGCTGCTGGCTTCCACCAGAATAAGTGACCTAAAAGTGACAGAAGTACCAAGATGGAAGTCTCGGTCTTTTATAACCTGATCTCAGAAGTGACACATCATCATTTTTGCATATTTTATTGATCACGCAGACTAACTGGTAAACGTGGAAGATGATTACATAAGGGTGTCAACATAAGAAGCTGGGGGTCACTGGGGCTATCTTGGAAGCTGGCTACCACAAAAATCGATGCACGAAAAGGTACTAGCTTGCCACATAGAGTTAGTATTGGATAATCAAGACGTAAACCCAGAGTGTGATTCTATTCAGAGCCCCCATTCTTTAGAACTATTAAGCTATTACGGAGCCAATAAAGGGAGAACTGAGAAAAATGTTCAACGTGCAGATCTAGAGGACAACGCTTCCTGTTTGAAAGCCTACCCCAGAAAGGGGTTCAGCCTGAGAGTCCTCACCCCATGTGACTCCGGCATGACTGGAAGTCTCATCAGGACACTGAGGTACTTCAGCGCAGGACCCTCAGCCTGTTTGCTTATTCTTCTTCCTTCCACCTCTATCACGCTGTGAGAAGCTCTGTCCAAATCCGACTTTTTGTCCCAAAACAGACTTGGGCTGGAGCATAGGACACAATTCAGAGGTTGTATCAACTTGGCAGCTTTAAATAACAAAACAGAATACTGTTTTCTTAAGGTCCTTTGTAGTTGCCCTTCCTTGAGCATAAATTCACATTCTCTCTCAGCTAAACACTGGGAAGAAATAAGTTCAGCTAAACAAAGGCAGAAGAAAGTTTTAGTGACTTTTAAAAATATTAGTAGCCATATTTCTTCAACAGACATTCATTTCCTGGATTAGACACTAAGGAACTACCATTATCATTCTATTTTATTTATTCTATACATCTGTGGATTACAGAGTAGATCATGTTAAGTATAATGCTTTGAAAGGACCCTTCAGAGAAAGAACTAAATGAATTTTCCCATCTATTCTTAATATTCTCCCTACTGAATGCAGACAGCAACAAGAAAATTCAAAGCTATTATTTTTAATGTCAAATGCCTTTACTAGTCCAATAAAAGGGGAAAGATATTAAACTTTTTATATGACAAGAAGCAGATAGCACATATCTTCAAGAAACACATCTTAATCAAATTGAACATAGGAAATTAAAAAGTGGATAGATGAGTGAAGGTATCCATCCTCACTTAATTAAAAAAAAAAAAAAGCTCTGGCAATTCTTATGAACAAGAGAGCATGTCTTTTCTCCCCTTTGTTCCTTTCAGAGGAATAGTGTGGATTAATTTTGGTTCAGAAGGTTCTGAAAAGAACACCTGAGAAACTGCCATACTTATAGTCTTCAGATGAAAAGGAAATACCCTCTCTTTCAGGCAAACCCCTCTTACATTAGGAAACAACATCAGTGAGAAAAAGCAGACATGGACCTCAAACCCAACTACACAGCCTTGGCCAAGGGGAGTTCAGATGCTTTCCTGATGACCTTCCAGAGTAGCTGGAAACATCAGATGAGGTAACTCAGTTAGACACTGCTGGGAAAAATAAAGCCCTGTCCAAGGATAAGGCAGGAAAAGTGGTGTATGTTTGTTAAAGTTATCTACATAAAATACTTCAAAATTAGGCTTATAACTACATAATTCAGCCAAACCACCATAACCCAAGAAAAATCATGATAACAAATGTTTATCAAGCATTTACTATCAGCCTAACACTCTGCATATATATGTACAACAAATCTGAACACTATGTGTAGTCCCATTTTACAGATTAGCCAACAGGTTTCAAAAAGTTAAACAACTTTCCCAAGGTCACAAAGCCCTGTAGAACCAGCATCTGGATTTGGATATAAGTATGTCTGATTTCCAGCCACGGAGTTACTCTACCATACTGCCTCTAATTCTGCAGATACTTTTTTCTCCAGAGTGAAGAATTACCCTACCCAACTTTGGAGCACAGAAGGAACTTCACCCTAATAGCACATTCACAAATATACAGATGCAACACACAATCACATACACACTGAGATTTCACATTACATTCTGCAAGTCAGAAATACCCCCTAACACTAAATGTGTTGTAATTACATTGATGATAAAGCTGAGCCAGGTTTGAAAATATCTGCAGGCATACTTCTATTTTTCACTTCACACTTGAGCATTAGTAGAGAAGAATTCAAATAAGGATGTTACTAGTTTGACATCCTAAATGGAGGTGGAAAAATACCACAGATTCCACAATCATGTGCAAGAGGAGAAATGGAACTTCCTGTAGAAGAGAGCATTCTATGGGTGCAAAATGATGTAAGATTTTTTAAGTGTTTTCTTAAAGACAGGGACTTAACAGAGAAATGCTCTGACTGCTAAAAATTAAGTTGCTATTCCAATATCAAGAACCCATTATTGGACATGTACTATGTGCAATGAATTAAGGCTGTCACAAAGTGTTGGAAGACACCATTTCTGTCTTAAAGGAGTTGTAGTCTATCTGAGTAGAAAAAATATACACTAAGCAAGATAATCAGCCACACAAGCCCGTGAAAAAGCAGCTCCAAATCACCAGCTTGGAAACAAGTGCTCTATAAACAATAGCTTATTTAAACAAAAAATAATTCACAGATTTTAGTAAAGGAATTGGGTGCTGACTCAGAGACAGAATTCTGGGTTCACTACTGAGAAAACAGGGACAGGGATTATGCTGGTCCTGCACACCCTAAAATGCATTCCTCACCCTGCCCCTGCTCTGCACTGCATCATCAGAGGGCTGGGACAGCCAGGACACTTTGCCCAGTCTTTGAGAGCTGGCTTCTGCCTGGGTTTTGTTGCCAGGATACTGGTAGTGGTACTTCAGGGGAAGAGAAAAACTGAGTTGTTTTCTTTCCTCCCTTTCTGCTTCAGCTCTGTTGTGTCTTTTCCATGTTTCTGCTCCCATCCAACAGTCTATGTTGTTTTAACCTCCTCTAGCTAAGCCCGGCCCTAGGCTCTTGTCCTTTGTCCCCCAGTTTTGGATGGCAGTAGCTTCCTATTGTCACTAATCTCTGGGTTGCCTCACTGTCCCCTAATTGATGTCTCAGCTTCTTCTATCATCTGTGTAACTAGATCCCTGCTTTAAAATCCTACTGGTTTAAATTTTCAGTGTTTGTGTTTTCCTGATTGAACCCTGTCTTAGGTCTTAAGACCCTATATTAGAAGCAGACTCCAAAACAGTCTTGTGAAAGTGATGTATGAAAGGAGTGTTCTCAGAGGCCAGGGAAGGAAGCTGAGCCAGGACATGTCTCCTTTGGAGACCAGCTTCAGCCTGCTCCCCCGGAGATCTGTAGTCCACTCTCTGCACCAGAGTTGGTCCCCTCTTTGGGACAAGAGGATCACCAACTACCCCCGTTTTCCTGGGACTGAGGAATACAGAACTTTCAGCACTGAACTGGGACAGTCCCAGGCACACGAGGATATTGGTCACGCTGTAAAACAACTGGTATTGGCTCCAATCTCGAGTGAGGAGACCTCAGGGTGAGGCAGAGAGTGCTGCTTCTGAGAAGGAAAGCTGTAAGTATTGGAAGCCGGCACTCTCAGAAGACAGGATCGAGTCTTGACTGACTGACACGATTTCCTTCCATTCTATATCCCGCCTGTTATATTTGAATATTCATCTAATAGGTTTATAGCTCTAAAGCGCCAGCCAATTTCCCCATTCAAACTAAAAGATTAAATTATTGTCAATCATTCATCACTTGTTTTTTTGTTGTTATTGTTTTTGTTTTTTTACCTATTTTTGTTCCTTTTTTGCAGGACAGAAAGAAGAGGTCCTACAATAAGTGAAAGTTAAACTTGATGCTGATATAGTTTGGATATTTGTCCCTTTCAAAAAAAGTTTTGTTTTGTTTTGTTTTTTTTGAGATGGAGTCTCACTTTGTTGCCCAGGCTGGAGTGCAGTGGTGCCATCTCAGCTCACTGCAACCTCTGCCTCCCAGATTCAAGCGATTCTTGTGTCTCAGCCTCCCGAGTAGCTGGGATTACAGGCATGCACCACCACACTCAGCTAATTTTTGTATTTCTAGTAGAGATGTGGTTTCACCATGTTGGCCAGGCTGGTCACGAACTCCTGACCTCAAGGGATCCACCTGCCTTGGCCTTCCAAAGTGCTGGGATTACAGGTGTGAGCCACTGTGCCCAGCCCCCTTCAAATCTTATGTTGAAATGTGATCATCAGTATTGGAGATGGCACCTAGTGGGAGGTGTTTGGTCATGGGGGTAGATCCCACATGAATGGTTTGATGTCCTTCCCCCAGAAATGAGTTCTTGTTCTATTAGTTCACTAGAGAGCTGGTCGTATAAAAAAAAAGAGCTTCACACCTCCTCCCTTCTCTCTCTTGCTTGCTCTCTTGTCATGTGAAATACCTACTCCTCCTTCACCTTCTGCCATGACTGGAAGCTTCCTGAGGCCTCAGCAGAAGCAGATGTCAGCACCATGCTTCTCATACAGTCAGTAAAACCGTGAACCAAAATAAACCACTTCTTTATAAATTACCCAGCCTCAGGTATTCCTGTACAGCAATGCAAAATGAACTAATACAAACGCTTTGTCATAGTTCCAAGTTCCTTGGTAGCATAAACCCTCTAAATAAATCTCTCAATCAACATTGGTCAGCCCCGTAAGTAACACCTGTCAGTCAGTGGAGACACAGGCTCTGGGGCCAGCAGGTCAGGATTGCTCCTCTGCTGCTTCTTTCCTGAAAATGGTGCCCAAATCCTGGCGTCACAGAATAGCTGGGAGGGTTAAACATATTAATGTTTGCAAAGTCACTGGCACAAAATAAATGTTCCATGAGTGGCAGCTTTTGCAGATAATGTTGGTACATAATCTGAAAGCCTGATTTCTAAATGAATCGGCATTGTAAAGTGTGATGTGACCTTCACTAATTACAATCTAGGTAGTGGCCAGAAACAGAGGGCCCATATGCAGAAATTATAGAGGTTCATATTCATCCTAGATTATACTTGAACTGCTGCCCCAAAAGATTTGTATCTTGGACTTTGGTCAAAATGACTCTAAGATATTAACTAAAGTATTTACTTTAGAGAAAGTCAAAGGGCCAGTAAAAAAAATTAAACCTAAAACAAATGTTGAATCATGTAACGTGTGTGTGTGTGTGTGCATGTGCGCGTGCGTGTTTAAATAAAGCTACAGTATACAATTAAACTTGGAAGCAGGAATGAGGGGGATAAAATTATTCCAGCTGCATCTCAACTAGGCTCCTTACATTGCAAGCATGGTTCAGTAACTGTACTTACACATAAATGGGTTTATCCTTATAATTCAAATAATTGCTTTAATATTTTCAGCATCAACCATGTATGAAATCTCTGTATAAGGTTGTAGAAATTTCCCAGGGGAAAAAAAGTATCTACAGATTGCACATAAACCTGTATACCATCCCCACTTTCTTTGACATGTATAAGAAAAAAATATAGGTATGCTGAGTAATATCCATTTCCAAACCTTTGGTAAACTGTAAAGGCCCTTATAAACATAAGGTTTTACTGTCATAAATACTATGAAATTCAGAATAACATCACACACGCACACACACACACCCCCCAGAGCTACAGCCAAATGTGCAAACCATAGGAGTGGGAGGGGGAGATTGGTTCTTCTCAGCTTTTTGACAGGAAGGCAAATTTTCTTACCTAAAATAAACTTAGTTCGAGATAGGATTGAAAAGATTTGGCAAATGCAAATACCCACTGGTAACCATGAGTGAATTATAAACAATACCTACTCAGGGTTATAAGCATTAATGGGGTTAAGTGGAATTTCACACTTGAGGAATTTCATATGCTCAGTCTTGACCTAACTTCAGAAAATATGTGGCTTTACTGTAAAATGCCCTAGAGACTCAAGAAGCATGCTGTTAGTTTGTGGGCAACACACAGCAGAATTTCAATCAGAATGGAAAATTAAACACATGGCACTCTCCCCTGGCCTTCTGTTTCTCTCTAGGGGGAAAAGAATCTTACAAGACTCCTCCTTCTTTCTAACCCTCACATCTAATGAGTCTCCTGCCTGATCCAGCCTCAGAGAGTTTCTCATGACCACTCCTTCCTCTCCACCCCACACCACTGCCTCAGTGACTCAACACCTGGACATTCTGCCACACTCCTTTCTTCCACATCTATGTCCTAGAGAATCTCTTCAGCCTACAGTCTCTTCTTAAATCAACCATCTTCTTCTCAGCCACCAGATCAATCCTCCTGAAAAAGGAGTTGCAAAAAATAATAGACCTACCACACATTCCAGGAAAATAAGAGTGGGAAATGCCACTTACCTTACATCCTCCTTGGAGCATCGCTTTAGAAAAGTAAAGGTCCTGAGATGTCCCCAAGTAAAGATATCAGCTTAACTTATTTAATCCAGGTTCTTCAAACTGGATAATTACAGTGAGCAACCCCTATAAGGTAGGTGCTACGATTGTTGCCATTTTACAGACTACAAAACTGAGGACATGCATGGTTAGATAACTACTGAAGGTTACATGCCTACTGAATGTAGAGTCAAGGGAGACTGACTCCAAAGCTAAACGTTTTTTGATATCCTGCAGAACCACACATTGAGAAACACTCTCTTGGATCTTAAAGTGTATATTGTCATCTCGTGCTTCTGATAAAAGGTTCACAACAAGTCTCCCTAAGTATGCTTTGTAGTCTTTAACTTACTGGGCCTTGCTACTCAAAGTGAGCCCCAAGGCCCAGCAGCCCTGGCATCATGGGGCAGCTTTCCAAAAATGCAGAATCTCAGGCCCCACTCCAGCCCTTCCGTGTCAAAATCTGCATTTTAACAATGCAGAATCCCCAGTTTGAGAACCACTGCCCTTAAAGCATTCATGACTTTAGAGCATGATCTAGCCTCAGCTCATACTTTTAGCCTCTTCTCTTATTCCTTCAGTGTACATTTGTCTTCAGCAAACCATGTTTCCTGAACTCAACAGCCTGACATTAATATAGGGCAGAACCAGCCAGCAAACAGTATCCATCTGACACAGCTCCCCATCAACTCATCTTTACCCCTCAAATTCCCCCGAAGTGGCTCTGAGATTCCCTTGCATGTGTCTCCCATGTGTCCTGGGGTCTGAAATCTACTATTTTCCTCCTCCCTCATTCTGTGGTCATCCCCTTCCTCTGCCAGCCCCAAAGCTGGCAACTATGCCACCGAACTCTACTAGGGGCAGTACCTGCCCCAGTGCCTCCAATGCTGGACCAGGCCTGCCAACACCAGAGGTGCAGGACATGACAGGGCTGCTCTACCAAAGCCACTCTCCACCCTGCTCCTTGAGGACACAGATCACAGCCACAGTAAGACATGGAGAACAAATAAGAGAAGGATGAGTAACCAGGCAATTAGGTCAGAAAGACTGTTTATTTTGCAAAATGATTTCTTATAATGATTCCTCAAAAATACATATTTCTAAAACAATTTTATCAAGTATTTTCCACACAGCTCACCAGAGAATGACCTTTGCCCACAGTGAGATGCATGCATACACTCTTTTGAGATGCATACAAGTGTGTTCCCTGAGGAGAGAACATAGAGAAAGGGGGAGGAGAAAAATCTAAAGGCCTGACCCAAAGCAAAGAGTCACATGAGCACCTGGAAGTGACACCTGGGAGATCCACAACTTAAATGGACAAATTGAGGAAGAGGAGGGCAGACATCTCCAGGACTAAAGAACAGGACTCTGCGGGAGAGAAAGCAGGGTAGGAAAGAAGGAAGGTGAATCTCTGGGGAGACTGGTTATTCAATACCAAGGAAGCTGACCAGTGATGGCTTCAAATCCCAGGTGAGGAAGCCAAAGATGGCATCTCTCTCATAAGTGCCAAAGTAAGTAAGGAAGACAGCCAGGACAGGAAACTGTCCAGAGAACTCTAAGCCATCCCATTCCTAATGTAGATGTTCCTTACACAGATGCTCAGCTTATGATGGAGCTATATCCCAATAAACCTATAGTAAGTCAAAATTATCTTAAATCAAAAATGCATTTAATACTTCAATAAACCCCATTGTAAAGTCAAGAAATTATAAGTTGAACCACAGTAAGCTAGGGACCATTTGTACGCCACAAAGAGCTATGTGTATAAGATGTGAGACAATGAAACAGATTTTTGCAACAACCATTTGGATCCAAGGACAAGACACTCTACAAGAGCTGGTAGTTGGCCTGAACACTCACCCACCCTTCCAATTAATCACAGGGTCCAGTTGAATTTTGTATATATTTATCTACTTTTTTCCTACCTTCATCAGACCCCTCTTTGCCTATGTTATCTTGCACTATATTAGTCAGGGTTCTCCAGAAAAACAGAACCAATAGGAGAAATACATATTCCAATAATATAAATAATTAGATTTATTAAAAGAAATGGGCTCATGCAATTATGGAAGCTGAGAAGTCCCATGATTGGCTGTCTGTGAGCTAGATACCCAGGAAAGGCAGTAGTGTAGTTTGAAGGCCTGAGAGCCAGAGAGCAAATGGTGCAGATTCTAATCTGAGTTTGAAGGCCCAAGAGCTAGGATCACTGAGGACAGGTCAATATTTGAGCTCAAGTAGTCAGGCAGAGAGTGGATTCACCCTTCTTCCTGAACAGATTAGAAGATGCTCACACAAATTGAATAGGGCCATGTGCTTTACTCAGTCTGGTAATTCAAATGGTAACCTCCTCCAGAAACACTCTTACAGACACACCCAGAAATAATGTTTAACAAGGCATCTAGGTACCCCATAGCTCTGTCAGGTTGACACATAAAATTTACTATCACACTCATTCTAGCCAACTAAATAACCTCCTATCTGGTCCCACAAATTTAATCCTGGCCTTTCTCTAACTCACTCTTCACACTGCACCAAATCCATCTTTGAAACGTACCAATCTGGTTCTGTCACTCTTCTCTGTAAAACATCTGTGACTCCCCATTGCTCTTGAGACAGTGCATGACTCTCTATAGGACCCCAGCAAAGAGAGCTGATGTGATCTGCTGTCTTTACCACCCACCTCCAACAACTGCTCTGCCCCCCTTGTTCTCTGTTTCGACTTCTTGGACATACCAGTCCTTCTGCCAGACTCTGCATATGCATATGCCTTTCTTCATCTCCATCCTTTTCCTCACACACATCATGTTAACCCACCAAATTCTCAACCCTTTTTCTATCTTCCTTTTCTTTAGAGTTCAGTTTAAATGTTACTTCCTCAGGACTCCCCATGACTACATAGGAAGCTCCCAGTGTATTCCCCCAGCACCCCAAACTCTTCTAATAACATGTATCATAATTCTATTTCACTAAGTACTTACATACTTAATATAATTGGTTTCTGAAAGTGCCAGGATGGAATAAATCATATTCGTCTTATTTATTACTGCATTACCAGTACATAGCGCATAAGCCTAGTATTTAGTAGGTGCCTAGAAAATGTGTCTGGAAGGAAGGAAGGAAGGAAGGAAGGAAGGAAGGAAGGAAGGAAGGAAGGAAGGAAGGAAGGAAGGAAGGAAGGAAGGAAGGAGAGAAAATAGGAAAGAAATGAAAAAGGACTATTTCCCAGGCATTTTAGGCAATCAGGAATACGTTGTTTTTTCATTAAACCTCTTAAAACAGTACTGTAAGACAACTTAAACCATTAATCAACTTTGTCATGATCCATCCACTTGTAATGATACAAACAGGCAAGACTTTATTAGAGTCAAGATCAGTGTCTGTCACCTAATTCTATTATCAAAAATATCATTGATCTAACTCTTAACTCACACACTAATGCTAATTAGGGAAAAAAGTAGCATTAGGCAATGATGGTCAAAACTGAAGTCTTCAAATCTATTTATCCACACAGAGAATGTATGAATCACCTCTCCATCTATTCTCATAAATCACTAAAAAAGTATATTTAGAGAATATAAGTGTGTTCACATATATACACATAAGAAATTTTACCAAAATAAAACAATATTACTATATCTGTTTAAAATATTCTATTTTTCCTTCACAATGTGAATTCAGTGTTCCAGTGGAACACAGTTTTAAGCAGAGGAGAGAGGTCTCATCTTGTGTGACTTACATTTCAGAACATCCCAGGTACATTTAGAGGCTTCTCAAGGCCAACTCACGAACATTTGATGACACACTGGGGGTTGGAGCAGGGACACAAAACAAGAAATGACACCTAAACCTCATTTTAACCTCCCTCCACCAGTCCCACTAAGAGTTGCCTATAGAGATTTAATCCATGGCCAATGCTGATCTCCACCTTATCTTGCTCCTCCACACTGTGGTTAGATATAAATGAACAGAGAAATGTTAAAAGCCACATCAGCAGTAGAGCAGAGTTAGAGACTGAGATAATCCACTCATCAGAAACAGAAATTTTGATAAGTCAATTGGTTAAATGACTCGTTAAATTGAAACATACCCTCCTGTCACTGAGGACACATTTCACTGAATACTCTCTTTCTGGATTTCTTGTGTAAACTCAGTATCATAAACGTATCTTAAAGTCTTTGAATAATGTTTGCTGCTTAATTACGTACATATAGACACTTTTCTGCTGTAGTTTCTGGATGTTAATTCATGGTTGCTCACTACTGAAGTTCTGACATACCAAATGGCACATGTTGTTTGGATTGGCTCCAAACATGAGACATACCAAATGCCAAATGTTTTTTTTATTTATTTATTTGTTTATTTATTTATTTATTTATGTTGAAATGGAGTCTCACTCTGTTGCCCAGGTTGGAGTGCAATGGCAGGATCTCTGCTCACTGCAACCTCTGCCTCCCCAACTCAAGCAATTCTCCTGCCTCAGCCTCCCAAGTAGCTGGGATTGTAGGTGCCCACCACCATGCCCGGCAAATGTTTGTATTTTTAGTAGAGATAGGGTTTCACCATCTTGGCCAGGCTGGTTTTGAACTCCTGACCTTGAGAGATCTGCCCACCTTGGCCTCCCAAAGTGCTGGGATTATAGGCATGAGCCACTGCACCCAGCTGCTTTCCATGTTTAGAAGGATGCTACTAGTCTCAGAATAGGATCTTGAGCATGTTCATTTATCTGTTCCTCAATTTCTTCATCTGTAAAATTGGTTCATTCAATACAACCTAATATGGTTTGGGTGTGTCCCCAACCAAATCTCATCTTGAATTGTAGCTCCCATAATCCACATGTGTTGTGGGAGGACCGGGTGGGAGGTAACTGAATCGTAGGGATGGGTTTTTCCTGTGCTGTTCTCATGATGGTGACTAAGTCTCACAAGATCTGATGGTTTTATAAAGGGCAATTCCCCTGCATACATTCTCTTGCCTGCTGTCATGTACGAGGTGCCTTTGCTCCTCCTTTGCCTTCCGCCATGACTGGGAGGCCTTTCCAGCCATGTGGAACTGTGAGTCCATTAAACCTCTTTCCTTGGTAAATTACCCAGTCTCGAGTATGTCTTTATTAGCAGCATGAGAACGGACTAATACACAACCACAATATTTCAAACTGAACTGTAAAATCTATTCCCCAAAGTACAGTTTTTTATATGGTTCAAAATACATTCTAGTAAACTGGATTCACAAAAATTTGACAGGTATAGTCCCTAAAGGACTTACTTTAAAGAGTAGTTAAGCATGGTTATTCATAAGCAGTATACAACAATTCTTTTAATGTAAATAGATGTTTCATACCTAAAAGCAGTTTCTCATTTTAAGTAGGTTAAATACTCCCCTTGGAATTGGGTATAGGTGATTGCTTTCCTTTTCTAAAACATAATGTTCTACCAACTGGGCTGCCAATGTTAGCCCAGTCTAAGCAGACACACCTGTAAGGTTTCGAGCACACTTTCCTATTCTTACCCATTCCACACTCTCTGATGCCCAGTATTCATGATTTTCAGGGTGACTGCAGGGCTGGTACCACCTGCTGCCAGTAGCTGTGCTCTGCTCCTATCACCTCCCACCTCCCCAGCATAACTGGAACCCCAAACCACCTTCTGCAGCAGACAAATATGGTTACTTCATTATGCAGAAATTCTCTTAAGGACAATTTTCCATTACTTTATTAATAACATAGGGAATCCATTTAAATCACCAAACAGAAGTCCTTTTATCTGATGACAGGTTAGTGCTAAAAGGCTATTAATAAACACCAAAAGACCCTACTTCTCATTTTTGTAAATGCCTTCCTGAGTCTCCTATAGTCATCTGACTGGCAAAGCTGGAACATCTTTCTATGAGACAAATTTTGTTCTTATTTCTCTGAAAGTTCCTAAAATTCTCTGTCGTTTGTAAGTAGAGATGTGTCTGAACTCACAGTCCTGTTTTATCAAATGTTCTTGCTTCTAATATTTTAGAAGACGGGATTTCCAATTATTTCCACCTGTGTGTTCTGACAAGCCTTCTCTCCTAAGGGCTACTCATTCGTTCTCTGTTGCATTTGATGCTTTGCCTCTGCTGTTCTACATCCTCTTCCTTTAGCCAGAATCATCACCCTCAAGCCGACAAAGTGCTGGGAAACAGGGTCTGAATAACCAAAGAGAAATGTGTCCTGAGGAATGCCTGATAGATTTAAGAAGCAAGGTGGGCTGGCTCTGTGTTCAAAGAGGCTCTTCCTGAGTTTTGTTGTAGTATTTTCTATAGAGCTTTAGGAAAGTGTGTGACAGAAAAGTAATCCACAGATATTCTGCACATTAGAATTAAGTTGAGAGTTTTCTTAGAAAATAATATCTGTCCTTTAGATATGAGATGACATAAAGGAAAACAATAACCACTATTTGTGAGTGCTTGCAGTTTTCCAGGGGCGATCTAGGTGTTCTCCTTATATATCTTATTTAAGCCTCAACATCACCACACAAAGTGGCTATTATTATCTCTATTTTCAGATAAGGAAACTGAGATTTAAAGTAATGAAGTAAATTGCCCAAACTCTGAGAGAATTAAGACCATATCTGTCTGATATCATCACATATGAATAAACACACTGTCTCCCTGGGCTTTTGTTCACGTTTCATTGTCAGTATTCAATATCCCTGGGCTTTTGAAAGGTTATTTTTCAATAATCAATAGATACATTTTACCTACTCTAAGTGCTACTGCATTAGTCTACTAATAGGTCTTGCGCCCTCTAAGCTTTTCTTTCTTCAGCCCATTTCCATCCAGCCATCAGAACAGTGTCTCCCAAAGGGTGACTGCCAAACCACCTGCATCAGAATCACGTGACTGCTTAAGACTTCAGCTCTCAGATCAAGCCTGGAGATACAGAATCAGAATCACTGATATATTTGACAAGCACCCCAGTTGATTCTCATGCACACTAAAATTTGAGAACCCCCATATCAGCATATCACCTGCTTACAATCTTCCAATGATTTACCAGCAACTATGAGATACCATTTATGGCAGGCTAAACAATGCCCCACACCCCAGGGATGTTCACATCCTAATCTCTAAAATTTATGGATATGTTACTTTACACGGCAAAGGGACTTTGCAGATGTATTTAAGTTAAGGCTCTTGAGATGAGATCATCCTGAATTTTACATGTGGGCCCAGTGTAACCACAAGGCTCATTATAAGAGGGAAGCAGGAGCATCAGAGTCATAGAAGGTGGTGAAATAGCAGAAGCAGGCATTGGAATAATAGAGGCCATGAGCCAATTAATGCAGGCGGCCTCTAGAAGCAGGAAAAAGCAAGGGAACAGGTTCTCCCCTGGAGCCTTCAGAAGGAATGCAACCCTGCAGACGCACTTCAAACCTTTTACCCCTAGATCACACGGGTCCAAACTTTCGGATTCCCTGGGCCACACTGGGAGAAGAATTATCTTGGGCCACACATAAAATACACTAACACTAATGATAGCTGATGAGCTAAAAAAAAAAAAAAAAAAAAAAAAGGGGGTGGTGGTGGTGGTGTTTTGTGTATAATGTTCATGATATCCACCACCACGGATAAACAGAAAAGGTCCTTGATTCAAAGACATGTTGGGGGCCGGACGCGGTGGTTCAAGCCTGTAATCCCAGCACTTTGGGAGGCCGAGACGGGCGGATCACGAGGTCAGGAGATCGAGACCATCCTGGCTAACACGGTGAAACCCCGTCTCTACTAAAAATACAAAAAACTAGCTGGGCGAGGTGGCGGGCGCCTGCAGTCCCAACTACTCGGGAGGCTGAGGCAGGAGAATGGCTAAACCCGGGAGGCGGAGCTTGCAGTGAGCTGAGATCCTGCCACTGCACTCCAGCCTGGGCGACAGAGCAAGAATCCGTCTCAAAAAAAAAAAACAAAAAACAAACAAACAAAAAAAAATAAATACATGTTGGGTACGACTGCTCTAGACAGTAAGAGAATATATCTGTTGCTTTAAGCCACTGAATGTGTGGTAATTTGTTACAGCAGCAATATGAAGCTAATGCACTGCTCAAAGTCCTCAGGAGGCCCTCCATGAGCCAACACCTGCTTGGTTTACACCCCCATCCCTCTAGTTTCTCCCCTGTGAACTTCATGCCTCAATAATGCTGAACCACATCCAATTCCCTAAATATGTCAAACTCCTTAATACCACACTTGGACATTTTCTCTCCCGAAACTTGTCAGCATGAAGAGCACCAATTTAAGCCCAGATGGTACTCCTTAACACCAAAAGATAAAATTAACCATTTCCTCCTGTACAGTGTAATTGATGAGATGATGAGGACAACTATATATATGTCATGTATATGTGTATAGGTGACATATATGTACATAATTGTCCTCATCATATCACACACATATATAAACGCTGCCTTTAAAGAAAGCATTTAAGAAAATCTTGTTTTATAACTTTCCTCAGATCCTACATCACTGCTGGTTTTATACTCATCCTCAGACCTGTATAAAACATTTTAATTTGGTGGGGTAGGGAAGAAAAATACTATATGCACCTACCAGCCAGAGAGGATGATCAAGCTATAAAGCAAAAATGAATCAGAATTACCAAATGGTATGGTCCATAAATGGCTTTGATAACACTATAGGTACAAAAGTTTTGGTATTTTCATCTGCGGAAGTCTAAAAAGAACTTACACTTATGTTATCAAAGTATACTGTTCAGAAAAAAAGGCAAAAAACATGATTCATGTGAAATAGAATGAATCCATGTGAAAGAACTTACTGAACTCATAAATTAACGAGGAAAACAGTAAGATAGAAAAACTGATTTGATGAACATTTGAGGAGCTGAGTATTTATATGAAATTTAATAATGGAATGTTAAAATAAGATTGTTAAATTAGATATAAAACTGGTCATGTCCCATAAGGCATTAACCTTTGGAGTTACCTTATCTCCTGAACAGAAACCATTTCCATCAAAATTGGATACAAATACAGAAATTAACAACGTATAATTTCATACAGCTTAAGCCTTTAATAAAAAAAAACAAATAACAAAGTCAATGAATAGTATATTCTCTCAGAAAAGTAAATAAACCCTGAGCAAACGTGGTTATTCTCTTGGTCTGATTTACAGATTATGGATATGTGGAGGCAGAAAGGTGTGACACATTTTCTCACCAATCATAAAGGTCAGGGACAGCGTTCCTGCAACAAAGACAGGTTAACAAGAGAAAAGCCTACAGACTTACTTAATCAAAGTTTCACATGACACAGAAACTTTCAGAAACGAAGACCCAAAGACTCAGAGAAAACTGTCTATTTCTTATGGTTTGGTTCAATGAAGAATGGGCAGCCATGTGGAAATATGATTGGACCAAAAGGAAATGATCTAATGCTAATAGACTGAGTGGGGAAACTCAGCAAGGCCTGTTCAGATTCTTCTTGGCCTCTCTGCGTAGCATTCCTGTCTCCTGGGTCGAGGATAGGACCCAGAGGGAATGAGGGCCTTAGAGCCAACTGTCAGACAAGGTATGTCAGAGAATTTCTTTATGACCAGCTCCTATACAGAAAGGCAGGGTTAGAGTAATATTTCTAGTTTCTATGATTTGCCCTGGGGGTGAAAGGGGAGCAGGAGACAGAAGGACAGAAGGGTAGAGACCCTGGCTCTGAGGTCTTCCAACGCTCTTTGGGTCATAGTACTGAGCATTCCAAAGCACCATACTTTGAGGCACCCCAGGTACTTTTTCATAACGTACATATATATTTTTTTAATTACAAAGATGGAATTCAACTACTACTATGAAATTTCAGAGGAATATAAATTACTGGGGTAATTTGGAGATGGAACTGGGCCTTCAAAGAAGAAAAGGGTAAGCAGACATTGGTAGACTTTAAGCATTATTTTCCAATATGTTAAAACCAATTTTTCCTCCAAAGAAATGCCTCTTATATTTGTTGTGAAATTCAATTGAAAGAAATTTAGAAATTCACTTTTCTCTTTCCCGAACTGTATCTATTATTGAAATTAAGGTGCAATTGTAGCTTCTGTTCCCATATTATGAATTCAGAATTCTCTTTGGCCTTAGTACAGCTCTGCTGGGTCTCTGTCACCAGCCCTAGCCCCTGCCTATCTTTCACCCTGTTCTCTCCTATTGCCCCTGCACTCTAACCAGGCTTTTCAGTGCCCACACATGCCATGGCCTCTTTTTACCTCCTTAACTTTGTGCAAACTGTTGTGTGTGTACACATTCTGTTTATAAGAAACTCTAGAAGAAATGCTAGTTGAACATTAAAGGAGTGATCAAATGGGCTACAACACTAAAATGAAGTTTTAGGGAGATGAAGATGAACAGAAGAAATAAAAGAATTATTGAAGTGGTTGGAGGGTGTGAGCATTCAAAATACTGAAGGATATAATTCAAATAAATACCTAAGATGTGAATAATCCACAGACTATAGTTGATGTGAAGGAACACAGGGTGGGAAAAAGGCTTTGCTCCTCAATGAACCTACATATTGGCCTCACACTCCACATACCTTTTGTCCTGTGTGATCCATCTCTGACTTACCTAATTATGAGAAGACTGCCTTCAATTTTGTTGCCTTTTCAGTAACGACCAAGTCACAGGGATAGCCTTTTGCCAATATACACTTATAGCTTATGAAAACCGAGTGCAAATGACTATTCCTTGCCCTCTCCTGGGTTCATTCAGATTGGACTCCTTAAGTATGAACTCTGAAAAAAAAAAAGTTAAGTGTGTTTACAGTTAAGTAGGTAAATAAAGTACATTAATACTGCATTAAGGACTATCAAGATCTGCTAAAATGGCAGAAATTATATTTTGTTCAACTGGGAATATTACTGTTTTCTTTTCCATATTTTGTTCAACTGGGAATATTACTGTTTTCTGTATTCATGTTTGCTATCTCACCCACTAGGTTATAATCTAGTTATATAAGATTGAGGATAACGAGATTTTTTAATTCACTTTTGTATTCCCACTGTGGACCATGATGTCTGGCACGTAGTAGGAACATGCAACAATTAACAGTGTAATGTTAAATAAATGGGATAAATGGGGGATTCTGAGAAATTCACACCTATATATATATATTTTTTTGAGTCACTATGCATATTGATAGGAATATGCTATAGTTAGAAAAGGGCAGGGAGTAAGAAAAGAGGAAACCAAGTTGGTAACAGAAGGAAAAACTCTGTCAATATCAGTCAAGGATGGTAATAGCGCATAATAAACATAGTATCATATGGTGATGTGTGAGAGATCTCACAAAAACAAAATCACAAATATTTAACTAACCAAGATTACAGCAACTTTGATTCCTAATTAAAGTCCAAATACACAGAAGGAAAACAGAACATTTGATTTTCCAAACATTTATTAAGCACATTCTATACACAAAGACATTAGCTGGATGTTAAAGGAGTTATTATGGTGAAAGAAGAAGTAACACGAAGCATCTTGGTGTTAGAACCCAGCTGGCCTATTTCTTATCTGATAATTTATTTAAAGAAAGACAAGACTCCATCTCTGGACTGAAGAGCTAGAGAGTCCACAGAGGAGACAGACCTGATCACAGGAAGAAGGCAGAAAGAGTGAAATGTAGAATAGGGATGTGGGACTGTAGGGGACCAGAACATGCCACCACACAATATGCCTTCTTGGTATAAGGATTATTTTGGGGTGAAGGTAAGGGTGAAGACCACTCCTCATACTGTCTTATGCCCAATTTCTGCCTCCAAAGAAAGAAGAAGTAAAAACTAAAAGGCAGATAGCCCAGCACCACACCTTGGGCCTGGTAGTTAAAAATCAACCACTGTCCTAACTGCTAGTGTTATCTATAGATTTCAGACATTGTATGCAAAAGCATCGTGCAAATCCCTGTACTGTTCTGTTGAGTTCTGATTACCGGAGCATGCAGCCCCCAGTCATGTCCCCGCTGCTTGCTCAATTGATCATGACCCTTTCACGTGGATCCCCTTAGAGCTGTAAGTCGTTAAAACGGACCACAATTGCTCACTCTGGGAGCTCAGTTTCTTGGAGATGTGAGTCTGCCAATGCTTCCAGCTGAATAAAGCCCTTTCCTTCTGCAACTCGTTGTCTGAGGGGTTCTTGTCTGCGGTTGGTCCTGCTACAAAGGCAGTTGAGAACAAGCAGATACAAGAAAAGTTCTCTGTCCTCTCCCATTTGTTTAAAAGCAGAACATAAGTGTACAAAGGCAGAGGTATCCCTCCTCACTCCTCTACTGGGAAGAACAAAGGTTGATCACGGAAGATAATTTTAGGGCCTTATTAGCCTGGAGACAGCACTGGCAAACCGTCTAACATGACAGACTTTACCAACCAGCCTTTATCTACCATACGTTTGCCTTCCCACAATTGGCCACACCTAAAGACTCAAAATCCATTTCCTTTGTCTTGTTACTTCTCTAAAAATTTACTGTTTCTTTGTTGGAGATGTTGTATGAGCCTGATTTCAATGCTACCTTTTTGAGATTTGAGATGTACTCATTTCCTGAGTGTTTTCCATGTTATACAAAACATACATGTTCAACTTGTTTGTTTTTTTGCTTGTTAATCTCTATTTTATTATAGAAGTCTGTCCTAAGAAATATGAAGGATAGAGAGAAAATTATTTTACCTCCCTTACAGGACCACAGAAAAGAGAAATCAATTCCAACTTGGAGTGTAAGAAAAGACTTCATGGTACATTTTAGCAGAGTTGAAGACAGAACAAGCACAGTGGCCACCTGCCCAAACAGAGCCAGCAACGTAGACCTGAGCCACCTGACCCTGGGACAGAGTGGGTACAGCAGGGCAGGAGGAGTGCACAGAGCCTCAGCATGGGAGGGTCCAGTCCTCTGACTGTTCTCAGAGCCAATTCTGGAAGAATACACACTGGAATCTTGATGATCACCATAAACAGCAGGCTGAGGGATGAACAGCAGCAAATGTTGTTCTTTGATTTTCAAACTCTTCTTGAAAAGTGAAACTGCTTTAAAAATGTATACAAAAATCCCTACACATAGAAGAGATAAAAGTGGAGTGGCTCCAAAGAAAGCAGAACAATAATAGTAAGGGCGCAGGTGCCTTCCCATTCTTCTCTACCTTCCATCATCTTGGGGAAAAAGAAAACGACATCAGGAACACTTTTCTGACAGACCGGGTAGAAACTGACCGTTAACAAGAAAATTAGCTTGAATGCTTTCTCTTGCCTTTTTTTTTTTTTTTTTTTTTTTTGTACTCCATAACAACTCTTAACAAAGTAAAGCAAGACTGTATATCATCTCAAATTTTGTTTGCCAGGTCTGTGATCTCTCATGAAAATGTGTCAGAAGTTGTCAATCACTTTGGAAGTGAAAAGTTCAACCAGATAGCATATTGCTGGGCTCTTTTTTCTTTTTCTTTATTTCTTTCTTTTTCATAAATTCATTAGAATGCTCAAAAAATCATTCTTTTATTTCACAGGCATCTGTGATGGAGCAAAAGTACTGACTTCTGTCAAGTTCACATGAAACAGAAATTCACAGAAGTCAACACTTCCAATCGATGCAAATGATTCTGATGGAGAAATTGACAAGAATTACTGAGGGCAGCATCTTGATTCGTTCTCCTGTCAGGCCACAGGAGGCTGAAGCTCTGCTGTCATTAAACCAATTAGGGGACTTGAGGAGGGGGAAAGGGGGCCAGAGCCAGAGCAGACTTTTTTTTTTAAGTTTAAGACAGGATAAAAGAGCAATTTAAAAATCATTACTTTTAAACCATGAACACAGCTATTATTCTGAACTCCAAATCAGGGATGTAATAGTCAAAAAGACAAAAGAATAGCAGGGTAAATTGTTGAAACAAATCTCTTTGTAGTAGCTAGTAAAAATCTCATTGCAATTCAAAAGATAAATGGCAATTAAGTAGTTTCTGTTAAGTGTTTATTGTTCACCTTTTATGTGGGTGGCCTTTTAAGTGATTTTCTTTTTACAGGAAAAGAGAAAGTTTGTTCTCTTCGGCATTTGAACTAAACATGATGCAAATGCATGCAACCATCAATTTTAAAATAATAATCGTCTTGATTTTCTAAGCCGATAAACCAACTACTACACACAACTTCCTTTTCAGGCTGTTGTTTGCTTGGCTTATCACAGTTAACTATTGCACTGTGACTCTGCATGAAGACGGTAATGTAATTAAATCCTATTAACACATCAGGAATAACGCCCTTTAATGGGCACACAGGCTTTGAGAGGCAGCTAGTTCCTGAGCAGATTTAATATCCTTAAATTAAGCAAGTGTGAATGGGAAGATGAATCTTATTAAAAACTTAAATCTGATTATATTTGAAAATTATTGGTTCCTTAATGTAATAAATTATCCAATACAGACTAGAACAAATAATAGTTCCTAGCTTCACATAACTCCACTCTATAACAAGTGACAAAAGAAATTATGTGTGACTGTGGGGCAAAAAGAAAGGTCTTTTTATAAAAGTCATTTTGCATAATGAAATACCTAAATCATTTTAATAAACATTTGGGGAGGGGGGAGTGCAAATGACACAGTTGGAGAGGGAATCATTTACCCTATTCAGAAAGGGAATGTGGAAATAGTGATGCTAATGTTTTTTTTTAAATTGCCATTCTGGCCAATTTGTTGTAAATTCTGAAAAGAAAAGCTGCAGCTTATGTTGTTGGTAGCAAATTCCTTCTCCAGAAGGCTAATGCAAATGTAAGCCATCTGCCACGCATTCTGCTGAGAAGGCTGGAGTCGCAAACAATGGGCCAACAGTCTCTGAATACTAACACACACACTCCACAGTCAAAAAAGTTTGCATTTTCCCCAAAGGTATGCTTTATGTTGCCTCCCTTCCCATCCTCACCAGGACCACAAGGCACCCACGCGCTCTCTCCGGATCCAACTGGCATCAGGCGAGCTTCCACATGATTAGTCTGATGATGTTCACGAGGACAAACCCCCAGAGAAGCGTTTCTGTTGAAACTGACTGAAACAGGAATACAAGACCTGTTAAATTATTTAAACCAGACAAATGCTTTACAGTGTGTGTTTTTTAACTTAATCCTATTTTAGAAAAAACTGGCATCGCCCATTGCACTACACATCAGACAGAACATTGCTTGGGTTTTACCCTTTTTTGACTGGACTCTTTCAGAAGGCTCGGGAACACTGTCCTCAGCGCATCTGAAAGTCGACGTCTCCCTAGCAGATGGATGTGTTAAACAGAAAGCACCGGGCAGGCAGAAGCTACAGGGAACCGTCATATCTGAAACCAGGGTCTGCTCACATACCTTCAAGTAATTCTTCCTGCTCCACTCGAGGAAATTCAAATGCTCAGTTATTTGGCAAGTGCGCCCAAATAGCTCATTCAACACGATGAAACATTTAAATATTGTTGGTGTTTGCTGATGATAGGGCAGAAGACCTCTAGTGAAAATCTATCCCAGGAATTCTAACATCATTTCCCCTTACCTCCAACCAGCAGGTTTGGCCGCTGCCAGTTTTCATCCCAATCTCTTCTGGCTCTGATTACCATATTCCCTCTGGCCTCTTACTGGAGGTTCCTCAGACTTGCCAGACTGCATCTTATCTTCTCTCCTACTGCTGGTATACAGCTGCTTTCACAGCTTTGCATGCCCTTTTCAAGACCCCTCTGTTCACATATTATCTAAGCAAGAGTCTAGTCTATGCTCCAGAACCTGATTTCCTGGGTTGGAATAGCAGCTTCCTAATTTACTAGTGGTGTGGCGATGGACAACTTGTTCAACTTCTCCGTGTCTCAATGTTCTCAACTGTAAAGTGAGCATAGTCATAATATAACCTACACCAAACAGTACATCGGATGAGGCACGTGAAACACTTAGCACAGTATCCAGTAGAACGTGTGCTCAGTAAGTGCTAGCTATTATGATCATCTCTATTGTGGAAATACAACAATCCTGTTTGCTGTCCCCTCCATCTTTCACTCCTTAATCTTATCCTTTCTCTGTATTGTGCTTCAGCAAAAGGACATGCTTACGCTGTTGTCCTCATCACATACCTGTGTTATCTGCTAGACTATCAGTTCCTTATGAGTTCATCTTTGTACCCATAAGGCTTAATACAATATCAGGCACAATAATAATTGTTTAATGAATATTTATTAAATATAAAAATTAATAAATGAATAAATTTAGTAAGTGCTGGATTAAGCATATAAACCAAAATAGGGAGCAGAAAAATGTTTCCCACCACAAAGATAATAAAATGGCTATGGAGGATAGAAAAGTGCTACTTTTCAGTGTTGAGAAGGATGTGAAGCAATGTTACAGTAGGTAGTCAGGCAGACATGAACAGTACAGGAGAGAGCTCCCTCCCCTACCAGGAATGTCAGGTGACCATCAGGTGATGGTCAGGCAGTTGTTAAACTGTCTCTCTAGAATAATAATTGGTCTCAGCCAGTGCCAAAGAAAGCAATCTACCAGTATAAAGAAACACTTGAGACAGTGACTAGCAGCTTCCCAGCAAGATCTCAGGAGTTGAACGAGTGGACTCAAGCACACACATTAAGAGGTAACATGGTGAAGTTTAACTGGTATACGACCTTTTAGGGACATTCAACTGGTAAAGGAAGAACACCTCAAGTGAGCACACATACAACACCAGTAAACATTGCACATACTCCCCTCCCAAGGGCTAGCAGGCCACTGCACGTGCGGACAGCCCATCCCTAGGGAAGAATCAGGGGAATAGTAACACAAGACCCTGGAAGTATGCCAGCATATAAAACCCCAAGTCAAAAGGTCAAACCGTGCACTTGATCTCTCAAGTCACCTGCCTGACCCTCTTCCAGGTATGTTACTTCCTTTCATTCCTGCTCTAAAGCTTTTTAATAAAACTTTCACTCCTGCTTTGAAACCTTTGAAACCTGCCTTGGCCTCTCACTCTGTGTTATGCCCCTCAGTTGAATTCTTTCTTCTGGGAGGCAAGAATTGAGGTTGCTGCAGACCCATATGGATTCACCACAAGTAACAGCAACAGGAAATTTTAATACACGGCTGAGAATAGTGTAAACTGCCTCAATAATTATGAAAAACTATTAGCAATCTCTAATAAAGCTACTTATATACCTACCTAATAACCCAACAATTCCACAATTTAATATATACCCAATAAAAATGAATGAATATATCCAGAAAAAGACATGTGGAACAATATTCGCTGAAACTCAATTCATAATGGCCTCAAACTTGAAACAATACAATTATCCATCAGCAGGAAAACAGATTTAAAATCTTGTGGCACATTTAGATAATACAATACTACCCCAAAATTTAAGAAAAAAATACTGATATAAAAAACAATATGGATGTATCCTCAAAATATTATATTGAGCAAGAAAAGTCAGACATATAAAGGTATATATTATACTATTCCATTTACATGAAGGTTAGGAACAAAGCTAATCTTTGATGGCAAAAGTCAGAATAGTGGTTGCCTCAGTGGACAACTTTCTGGGGTAACAGAAATATTCTGTATGCTAATCTGAATGGTAGTTACACTAGTCTATCCTCAAACTGCTATAAAGAACTACCTGAGACTGGGTAATTTACAAAGAAAAGAGTTTTAATTGACTCACAGTTCTGCAGGCTATAGAGAAAGTATGGCTAGGGAGATGTCAGGAAACTTACATTCATGGCAGAAGGAGAAGGGGAAGCTGGCACTGGATGGCCAGCAGAAGGAAGAGAGAGCAAAAGGAGAAGTGATATATACTTTCAAACAACTAGATCTCGTGAGAACTCTGTAACAATAACAGAAAGGGGAAGTCTGCCCCCATGATTAAGTCACCTCCCACCAAACCCCTCCTCCAACACTGGGAATTACAATTCTACATGAGATTTAGGTGGGGACACAGAGCCAACCACATCATTCTGTCCCTGGCCCCACCCAAAGATTATGTCCTTCTCACATTTCAAAACACAGTCATGACTCCCCATCAGTCCCCCAAAGTCTTAACTCATTTCAGCATTAACTCAAAAGTCCAAGTCCAAAGTCTCATCTGAGACAAGGCAAGTCCCTTCTACCTATGAGCCTGTAAAATCAAAAACAAGTTAGTTGCTTCCAAGATACAATGGTGGTATAGGCCTTAAGTAAATGCTCCCATTCCAAAAGGGAGAAATTGGCCCATACAGAGGTGCTATAGGCCCCATGCAAGACCAAAACATAGCAGGGCAGTCACCAAATCTTAAATCTCCAAATAATCTCCTTTGGTTCCATGTCTCACCTCCAGAACACACTGATACAAGGAATGGGCTCCCAAGGCCTTGGGCATCTCCACCTCTGTGGCTCTGCAGGGTACAGCCCCTGTGGCTGCTTTCATGGGCTGGCATTGAGTGCCTGTGGCTTTTCCAGGTGCACAGTGTAAGCTGTTGGTGGATCTAGCATTCTGGGGTCAGGAGGATGGTGGCCTTCTTCTTACAGCTTCACTAGGCTTTGCCCCAGTGGGGACTCCGTGTGGAGGCTCCAATCTCATATTTCCCCTCTGCACTGCCCTGGTAGAGGTTCTCCATGAGGACTCTAATCCTGAGGCAGACTTCTGCCTGGACGTCCAGACATTTCCATACCTCCTCTGAAATCTAGGCGGAGGCTCCCAAGCTTCAACTGTTACCCTCCGCACACCTGCAAACCCAACACCATGGAAGCTGCCCCAACACATGGAAGCAATCAAGGCTTAGGGTTTTTACCTTCTGGAGCAGCAGCCTGAGCTTTACCTGGGCCCCTTTTAGCAATGGCTGTAGCGATTGCAATGTAGAGCACCATATCCCAGTGCTGTACAGAGCAACAGGGCCCTGGGCCTGGCCCACAAAAACCATTTTTCTCTCCTAGGCCTCCAGGCCTGTTATGGAAAGGGCTGCTGCAAAAGTCTTAGACATGCCCTGGTGTCATTTTCTCCATCGTCTTGGCTATTAACACTCATCTCCTCTTTACTTATGCAAATTTCTGCAGCCAGCTTGAACTTCTCCACAGAAAATAGGTTCTTCTCTTCTACCACATGGTCAGGCTGCAAATTTTCCAAACTTTTATGCTGTACTTCCCTTTTAAATAAAGTTCCAATTTCAGACCATCTCTTTGCAAACACATATGAGCTTACAGTGTTAGAAGCACCCAAGTTACATCTTGAATGCTTTGCCTAGAAATTTCTTCCACCAGATCCCTAAATCATCTCTCTCAAGGTCAAAGTTGCACAGATCTCTAGAGCAGGGGCATAATGCTGCCAGTCTCTTTGCTGAAGCATAGAAAGAGTGACATTTACTACAGTTCCCAATAAGCTTCTCATCGCCATCTGAGATCTCATCAGCCTGATCATCTCTGTCCATTTCCCTGTCAGCATTTTGGTCAAAACCATTCAACAAGTCTCTAAGAAGTTCCAAACTTTGCCTCATCTTCCTGTCTTCTGAGCCCTCCAAACAGTTCCAACCTCTGTCCATTATCCAGTTCCAAAACTGCTTCCACATTTTCAGGTATCTTTACAACAATGCTGCATTTCTCTGGTACCAATTTTCTGTATTAGTCCAGGGTTGCACAACTGTAAAGAACTACCAGAGTCTGGGTAATTTATAAAGAAGAGGTTTAACTGACTTGCAGTTTTGCAGGCTGTAGAGAAAGCATGGCTGGGGAGGCCTCAGGAAACTTACAGTCATGGCAGAACAGGAAAGGGAAGCTGGCACATCCTACATGACCAGCAGGAGAAAGAAAAAGTTAAGGAAGAGGTGCTACACAGTTTCAAACAATCAGGTCTCATGAGAACTCTATCACAATAACAGCAAGGGAGAAGTCTGCCCCAGTGATTCAGTCACCTCCCACAAGGCCTCTCCTCCAACACTGGGAATTAAAATTTGACATGAAATTTGGGTGGAGACAGAGAGACAAACAATTTCACACTGTTATGTACATTTGCAAAAATTCATTGAGCAGTGTACTTCAGGTTTATGCACTTTACTTTGTATAAATTATTCCTCTAAAAAATTTTAGTAAGGTTGCTGGCAGGCATGTCAGTTGGTACAACCTTTCTGGAGTGTTGTCTGGCAATGTACTTCAAAAGAATCCCAAAACCATGGATTCAGAAATCCCACTTCTAGGAATTAATACAAAGAAAATCAATGAACAAATGCACAAAGATGTATCTGCAAAGATGTCTATCAACCTGATGATTATAATAGCAAAAGCTGAAAACAATACAAGCCCTTATCGGTATGGGGATGATGCACAGTGAAACACTAGGCAGACATTCAAAAAGAAAATATAAAGCCACAATTGCTGACATGAGAAAATAACTATAAAATACCATTGAGTGAAAAAAAGTTACAAAGCAGTAAATTTGGTAAGGTTTTATTTTGTTAACACAAATATGTATACACATACACAAATATATATTTGCCCAGGAAAAGATCTCCAACTATATTTAATGAAGTGCAACAGTGGTTTTCTCTGGATGAGATTTTATATGGTTTGGTTTGCTGTGGTTTTGTCTATTGCTTTTTATTTGTTTATTTTTCTATGGTCATTTATCATTTGTGAAATTTAAATAAATATACATAACTAGATACATACAAATGTGTATGTGCACTGTGCATGTGCAGCCACCCATTCAGCAGAAATGAGATAAAGTGACCTAAAGCCATATGTGATAAAAGACAGGCGCAGCCTGTAACAGGTTGAACTTCATAAAGCAAGGAGAATACAGCCCACCCTTTACAAGACAAAGGTAAGTCTTGCCTGGCTGACACAAACAGGAACAGTCTCTGCTGATGGTTGCCATTTAAAAAGACTTATTTCCCTGGAAAGGCTCAAATGGGAGACAGTCTCTACTTGGGACTCCTTTAGTAATTTGTTTAAGTAACTCATGACCTGCCAAAAATTAGAGTGTCCACTTAGACATTTACATTTTAAATGGATAATAAGTCAAATCTTCCCAGTTCAAGAATGTGGTTCTACATACAAAGTGGGTTTTTGGGCTAGTTGGGAGGGAGGTTACATCAGATTTCAGAAAGAAACAAAAGGTTGGGAAAGGGAAGGCAGAGATGGAGGTGGGAATGGAGAGATAGAGGGGTAAGAATGGAGACAGTGAGGAGACAGCGATGTCCTTTCCTAATCATTGCCAGTGAAAAGTAAAGCCTCATTTCTGGCATTCTTGTTTGATGATGCTTTGAACAAATGCATTTTTTTCTTCACTCTCTTTAATTTTCTATTGATTCTCAATGGTTGGATACACAGTCACTAGAAATCTTTCTGCATTTTTCTCAGTGTATAGTTTTTACAATTCAGTGACTTAGAGTCTCCCTGGCCCTGTACAACCCATTTAAATAGCCTTGCCCCACCCTGATATTATGTATCACCTCTTTTCACCTTGTTTTCGGAACCTTGATGCCCTATCCAAGCCATAGCTTTATATTTTTATATAATTATTTTTCTTTGGAAACAAAAAAAACCCTTGAAAAGTATAGAGAAGTTGCAAGTACAAAAAACTTCTTCCATGCATAACTTGGAGTAAGGTACTGACCTGATGCTCATCACCCCAGAAAACTTTAGTATGTTTCAAACAAACACAGTCCCCTGTATAACCACAAAATCAGATTAACATTGATATATAACTATTGTCTATTTCTCAGAACCCCCTTCAAGTTCCACCAATTGTCTCAATAATGTCCTTTACATCAGAAGAGTTCAGTTAAGAATCATGCATGGCTTTTAATTTTCATGTCCCACTTGTCTCCTTCAGTCTAGAAAAACTATTCTTCTTTCCTTGATGCTTATGGCCTCAACATTTTTGAAGACTACTGGCAGTTACTTACTAAAGTGTCCCTCAGTTTAGATTTTTCTGGTGTTTCTCATAATACAGGTTAGGCATCTCTGGCAGGAATATCACAGAAGTGATGCATCCTACCAGGTGGCACAGAATCTTGATTTATCTTATTAATGATGTTCACTTTGATTGCTTGATTAAGGTGGTATATGCTAGGTTTCTCCACTGAAGTTACTCTTTCTCACTGTTTAATTAATAAATATTCTGTAGAGAGATACTTTGAGCCTATATAACTATCCATTTCCTCATCAAATTTTGAATTATTCATTTATTTATACATATATGAATCCATGGTTTCTTATTTTATACAATGGGTTATAACCTATTACCACCATAATTTATTTTGATGCTGAAATTGCCCTCAGGTTGGTCATTGAGGGCCCCTACAAGCAGGTGCCTGTGTTCTTGGCAAGTCTCCATCATCCTTTGATCATTTCCTCACTTTCTGGCACAAAATGTTCCGGCTCATCTTATATTTTCCCTCCCCAGACCTGGAATGAGTCGAGCTCTGGTTTCTCTTATTACAGAATGGTATTTAGAAACCAATATTTGGCTGCTAAGTGTGCTCATTGATATTAGAAGAGCTGCTGCTCCAAGATCTTTACAATGCACAGAGACAGGGAATATACAAATATATGTGTATTTGTGTGTATGTATATGCATGTGTGTATGTAGTACATGTGTACATGTAAGTAGTATATGTGTATACACATATGTCACAAATACATTTAATATTTATATTACTTTTATATCTGTTATCTATCTATAATCATAAGTTCACACTAATATCTCCAAACTAAATACAACACCACAGGGTTCATTTTAGTTTTCTCCCCGCTGCATGTGTATCTTTCTTCTCCAAAACTGAGAACTTGGATCCCATTAATGTTAATATATTTATTGCCTTGATCTATCACTGTAACCATTCCTCCATCTCTGCTGCCATCATCTCCTCTGCATGAAACACTCCTCACTCAGCTCAGACGTTGACACCCCACATGAGGCGTCTGTCCATGTGCATGCCTCCAACACTATGTAGACTCTGACACCACACTGTAGGCCTGTCTGATTTGACACCCTCTTCACTCTACTTGAGCTCTAACACCAAACATCGTCCCCTCTCCACATAGGCACCTGTTATGCTCTGCCTACCTGCTAGCTTTAAGAAACACTTGTTCAGGAATAGATAAGAAAGGAATGAAAGGGAAGGAAGGGACTGGGAGGGGAAGAAGAGTCATGAGTCATAGCTTAACCCATGTATTTTTCTCCTCATTCTTCCATTTCATACTTCAGTTTAAATGCATATTTTAACATTGCCTGAATATGACATAAGTTTGTCCCGTTTGAAATTCTGCTTTTAGATCTAGAAGCATGTCCCACAAATTGAAATTCCAGTTTTTATGAAAATCAAGTAAGTCTGCATGAGGTATAAAACTAATTTAATTGGAATTCAAGGGTTCAGTGATGAATGGTTATGTATATGATTCTGGGCAACAGAAGAGAAGTCTGGTTCCATACTAAGATTTTTGAGTTATAGACATGGATGTAGTAGTTGAAATCATGGGAATGAATGAAACTGTCCAGGAAAGATAAGTGTAAAGTTGGAAGAAAAGGAAGCCTAGGGTAAACTGGTATTTAAGGACAGTCAAAGGAAGAAAAAAAATTGAAAGCTTAATCAAAAATAATAAATAGGTGAATTAGAAGAAAATGGTGCCATAAAATCCAATGTAAATAAGAAATTTTTAAATGTTTAAAAATTTGTAAATGAGAAATTGATGATTTAATCAATCATGCAAAATGTTGTGAAATAAAAGATCTAAAGAATAGCCATTGGATTTAAAGATAAAAGTGTAAGAGTAACCAGAGATGTCAGAAAGGCCCAATGGCTATTGTTGATGGAAACAAGGCAGGGATGAGGTAGAAGCTTGAGAAGGGTGGTCAAGATGACGAAAGCCAACTATAGAGGTTGGAAGAAGGAACTCCCTAGGAAATTAGGCTGCACGTATGCTCTAGAGTAGATCTTTCTCTTTGGCCATTTGCTCCTAAAGATAAGCCTTTGGTCTCTAAGCCCCCTGAGCAATGTTTCTAAATTAAAATTTTAGTTCCAAAACCTGAATTCTCAACATTCTATGTCTTGGACCTCAAATGAAAAGCAGATGAAGGAAAGAATTGAGTCATAACCATAGTTACTGGTGAAGGTGGTGAAGAGAGATGTATATCATGTAGGAGAGATAAAAAACATGTCATGGAAGAGATGATTTTTTAAATATCCCTATGATATTAAATCAACTGCTAGTTTTAAGGAGCACCATGTTTAGCCATATTCTTAGTGGTCACAAATGCCTTTTGGGCCTTTCTGACATCTCTGGTTACTCTTACACTTTTATCTAGACATATACACTGCACAGACTCACCTCAGGCCAGTGCTGGCCTCAGATCAATTGCTGAACCAGAAGTCTGAGCTCTCTTCAGGGTATCCCACATTGCAGATTTCTGGGCTCTCTTTTCCCATCTGCTTATCTTTCACCATGGTTCTATGGAGAAAGGGACAGCTTTTAATCATTGTGCTCCTGGATAAGCAGAATCCTTCTCTATAGTGTTTTCTGTATTCAAACTTTAAATCCTCTTTCTTTTGGTCAGAATTGTTGTATTATGTCCATACATGTGGAAAGTCATGCTATTGGTAGCTATAAAAAAAACCTTACAATTTAAAAATTCACCAGCACTCTTTCCTGCCATCTATATCTCCATAAATATAGATATAGATATAGAGGATATAGAGATAGATATGTATGTATGCATGTGTATGTATGTATGCATGTATGTATTTATGTATGCATGTGTATTTGTGTATATAATACATATATGATATATATACCAACAAAGTTGGTAAGCAGATTATTCAGGAACAGCACAAATCTATCAGCAAGCTTGGAAAAAATGATCCAAAGTATTTTACACACATATATATGCATGAATATTATGTATATATAACATATCATATATAATTATGTTTATATTTATATATGTATACATAATTATATGTTATATATACAGGTATCATAATGTATGACTACATATTATATAATATATAATTATACACTATACATTAACATAATTATATATATACATTAAATATATGTAATATATTAAATACATATATAGTAAATATATTACATATTTAATATATATTTATGTATATTATATTTTATATATAATATATACACATAATTATATGTATATATTATATATATATGTATACATACATTTTTCCCAGGCTTGCTGATAGATTTGTGCTATTCCTGTCATGCTGAATAACCTGGTTACCAACTTTGTGTGTTCATAAGCAGTTAACAAGCCAGGAATTAGAACAGTATTAACCAGAGCAATTGATGATTAAATATATACAGTCTTAAACTAGTTACTATTGTGCTCTAAACACCTGAGTCCTTGGCCAGAGTGTCTGAGCACATTAGTTAACACACATTCAGGCCCATTTAGGCCACATTCCTTTGTGGCCTTTAAATGGTGCCTGAAAATGCTTATTAAACCTTGTCCTTACATAAAGATTTCTATATCCAGTGTCATAGTGGAAACACATTTGCATACATTGGACATCATTGGCCATCCATAGATTCTGGGGCATGGCTATTGCTCTCTCAGCAACTTTATGTTAGCCATAGATTCTTTATTTTACCCTGTGTGAGCCATAGATCCTTTATTTGTGGCAGAAACTAAAAACCTCTATAGGACAATGGGCCTGAAAATGAGCTTTAGAGCATAGTAATTTACACATATATCATCAAGGCAGGCTACAAACATAATCTATGGGAACCTTCGGGCCTCCAGCTTTTAATAAGGCAAGCAACAAGTCAAGTTTTACGTGAGAGATATTCAGTTTCAAAATGTTGATAAGAGACACTGTTCTGTATAGTAAGCATCCCACAGAAATACTGTGTGCAAAAGTGCCCACAGATTCCCAGCTGGCAGAACTGTGTCTGTAAGTTTTCTCTTTGCTATGTAGCACTCTGGGAATTAAAGTCCACCAGCCATAAAGCTTGCTCCTGTCACGGCCAACCACAACTGTCTCTAATTAGTTCTGGTTTGTAGCTTCCAGACACAAGTATCCAAACACACAAGCAGTCCAGTTTCCCCATCTGGTTCTGCAAAATGCAATGCATAATGTCTTTCTATGATGATAAGGGAAATAAATCACATATACACACACAAAAATACATACATACACACTTATCTGTTATAACACACATACATACACCATTTTCTTGGAAGGAGGGAGATGCATTTTTCCATATCAGTAAAGACTACTAAGTTTTATGACCACGAATCCCGAAGAAAATAGTAGATGAAGCACAAATTCCAGCAGAACAGAAAAAAGCTACTATTCTCATTATCAACACCATGAATTTTATGTTTTGTTCATCTCAATAAGTCTATATCATGATGTCACACTGGACAAATCTAAATAATGAGTAACTCCCAATGTGTGAGTCTCAACCACACTCACGCCCTCTAAGGTCACATCCCACCACCAAGGACATACTCTACCTCTGTGTTTCTCGTATACTCCATTCTACCTTATTGCTCTCACTACTCTATTCAGAGATATCACTTGGAGCTGATTAGCATTAGCATGCTACATTAGCATGATTCTCCAGGTCCTGCACTTCGGAGGGATTTAGAACCACAGCAGGAAGAAGCAGAGATAAAGAACTAGTGTCCGGTAGCTAAGATCTCAGCATGCAAAAATAACTTAACCTTGACTGTCTTTCATCCTTAGGAAGACCTATTCCTAACACCTCTGCCACCTACCAAAAGCTTTTCTTGATCGTCTTATATCTGTTGACTGAGAATGTTTCTGTGTTCATTTTAAACAAATTTTACCTTCCGAAAGATATGAAGGTAATGGGAATATTTTGCTATGTCCCAGTCTCCACACCTCCTAAACATGGACATGATCCTCCTCACTATCTCCTTCCCATCTCCCTTTTGTGGGGTTAACAGACAGGCTCTCTCAAATGTGCCTCCAACACTGTAAGCTCCCGGACCCACCCATTTGAAGTCTAAAAATCTAAGCATCCAAAGGAAAAGAAATCTAAAACAATACCAACTTTAATTGGTATAAATTAAATAAATTGATAAATGCCCTTTTTTCTCTTTCTTCTTATCAAATATAAGTATTTAATTATATGTCTGTACTTAGACTAGACTGAAGGCATAGTTCCTGCTGTGTAGACATGAAATAAATGTTAGGTGAAAGAAAATATACAGTAAATGAATAGCTGGTTCCATTAGCCATCATCGTGCATTTGCCAGTGTTAATAGCATCCACTCCTGGGTAGTACATTTTTCTTTGCACTTTGTACCTCATCCCAATGCCTCATCTTTTTCTTTGCAAATCTCTACTCTCTCTCCACTAACGTTTAACAATTAAAATTTTCAAAATCATCAAAATGTTCTTTCTCACTTGTCTGTCTCTTGATTAATATGGCTTAGTCAAGCTGACTTTTCTTTCAGCTCTCTGAGCATACCTGTTCACATATTGCCTATATTTGAACAATTTTAAAATGTTGATGAGAGACACTGTTCAGTTTTTAAATGTTAAGAGACACCATTATCTCTTATCAACATTTTAAAACTGAACAGTGTCTCCTATACTTGCACAATAGCATATACTTGAAATGCAATTTCTGCACCCCAATATCATTTATTCTAGCCAATCACTATTCACCATTCACCTGCAGGTCTCAGCTTAAAATTGCTTTCTTTAGGGATACCTAAAACAAGATTAGGAGCCTCAATTGCCATAGTATCTCCATAATACTTTTCATAATTATAATTGAATAATTATGATTGGGTTTATTATTAGTTTCTCTCATTGGACAGTAAGCTCTTTGAGGAACTTTAACAGCAGGGTTGAGTGAGATGATGTGGACAATTTCTACCAACTATAAACTACAGAATGGCTGGGTGGAATTTTAACTATATATTCAAACTCAAAAAAAAGGAAAATAGAAATCCGTGGGCATACAAAACAATGAGATGTTAAAGAGAAAAAAACATCAGAGCATTAAGCAAGAGTTAACCCCTCCAAGAAGAAGTAACGTGATGACAACAAAAGCATAAAGCCTCAGATGAAAGACATGGACAAAAACTGTTGTACGGTTGTTATTCTAGATATGAGTTAGTATAGTATCACTTAAAGGTAGACTAAGAGTTCCATAAGTTAAGAATGTATACTATAAATCCTGAAGCAATCATTAAAAAAAAAAAAACATCTAGTTCTAGATCCTTGAGGAATTGCCATACTGTTTTCCATAATGGTTGAACTAGTTTACAATCCCACCAACAGTGTAAAAGTGTTCCTATTTCTCCACATCCTCTCCAACACCTGTTGTTTCCTGACTTTTGAATGATTGCCATTCTAACTGGTGTGAGATGGTATCTCATTGTGGTTTTGATTTGCATTTCTCTGATGGCGAGTGATGATGAGCATTTTTTCATGTGTCTGTTGGCTGTATGAATATCTTCTTTTGAGAAATGTCTGTTCATATCCTTTGCCCACTTTTTGATGGGGTTGTTTGTTTTTTTCTCGTATATTTGTTTGAGTTCTTTGTAGATTCTGGATATTAGCCCTTTGTCAGATGAGTAGGTTGCAGATGTACCATATGACCCAGCCATCCCACTACTGGGTATATATCCAAAGGATTATAAATTATTCTACTACAAAGACACATGTACACGTATGTTTATTGCGGCACTATTCACAATAGCAAAGACTTGGAATCAACCCAAATGTCCATCTGTGACAGACTGGATTAAGAAAATGTGGCACATATACACCATGGAATACTATGCAGCCATAAAAAAGGATGGGTTTGCGTCCTTTGTAGGGACATGGATGCAGCTGGAAACCATCATTCTTAGCAAACTATCACAAGAACAGAAAACCAAACACCGCATGTTCTCACTCATAGGTGGGAACTGAACAATGAGATCACTTGGACTCGGGAAGGGAACATCACGCACTGGGGCCTATCATGGGGAGGGGGGAGGGGGGAGGAGGGAGGGATTGCATTGGGGAGTTATACATGATATAAATGATGAATTGATGGGTGCTGACGAGTTGATGGGTGCAGCACACCAACATGGCATAAGTATACATTTGTAACAAACCTGCACGTTATGCACATGTACCCTAGAACTTAAAGTATAATAAAAAAAAATAAAATAAAATAAAATAAAATAAAAATAAAAATAAATTAAAATTAAAAAAAAAAAAACAAAGTTGCAACTTTAACATGCTTCTTTACGCCAATAAATTCTACAGTTTAGATAAAATTAACATATTTCTTTTTTTTTTTTTTTTTTTTTTCCAGACAGGGTATCATTCTATTGTCCAGGCTGGAGTGTAGCAGTGCAATCTGGGCTGACTACAGCCTTGACTTCCCAGGTTCAAGCAATCCTCCCATCTCAGCCTCCCAAGTAGCTAGAACTAGAGGCACATGCCACCATGCCCAGTTAATTCTTGTATATTTTGTAGAGATTGGTTTTCATCATGTAGCCCAGGCTGGTCTCAAACTCCTGGGCTCAAACAATCTGTTTGTCTCGGCCTCCCAAAGTGCTTGGATTACAAGCACGAGCCACCATACATAGCCAAATGGATATTTCTTGAGAAACACAAGCTACCAAAGCTCATTGAAGAAAAAGACTAGATCATTTGAATAGAACTATGTCTATGATAGAATGTGAATTTGTTATTAAAAATCTTCCCATAATGAAAACTACAGGCCCCAAATCCTTCACTGGTGAATTATACCATGTATTTCAGGAGAAAAGAATAAAAGTTCTACATAAACTCCTCCAGAAAATTAAAGAAGACAGGATACTTTCCATCTTATTTTATCAGTATTAGCCTGATTACAAAACCCGGCAAAGACATCATGGAGAACATGATTATCCATGTGGAAAATCCAAAAAAATGATTTAAAAAGCTATCAAAACTAATAATTGAGCTTTTACAAGGTTATAGGATATAAGACCCATCTGAAAAATCAATTGCATTTCTATATACTGATGATACAGTAGTTTCTTAAAATATTAAACATATATGGCATATAACTCAGACTTCCCACTTCTGGGTATTAGAAATGTAATCATATAACTCTACAAAAACTTGTACTTGAAGGTGTGTAGCAGTTTTATTTGTAACAGCCAAATATTGGAAATAATCCAGAGCCTCATCAATAGGCAAACGGGTAAGCAAACTGTGGTACATCCATATAGCAGAATACTACTCAGCAATAAAAAGTGATAAGCTATTGTTACACTCAGAAACGTGAATTTCAAAATCACTTTACTGAAAGAAGCCACAAGAAAAGAATATACATTGTATTTTTATAATTCTATATATATTGAACTCTAGAAGATGAAAAGTTTTATATCATGACAAAAAGCAGATCAGTAGTTACTTAGGAATCAGGGGTGAGGAGAAGTAAGAGTGACAGAGAGGAATTACAAAGGAGCAGAAGGAAATTTTTGGAATTTGCAATGAATATGTCTACTATTTTGAGGTGATAGTTTAATGGATACATATATTTAGTAGTTTTATCAGAATGAATATTTTATATATATACAGCTTATTATAGGTAAATTACACTTGAATAAGCCTATAAAAATAATCAAAGGAATGGAAATGACAATTTTTTAAAAATTAGTAAATTTTAAAATACCTAGATGTGAACAAGTACCAAATAGAATTTTTTAAAATTAAAAACATAGTCATCAATTTTGAAAACTTAATGGATGAGTTACAAAGCAGACCAGCTCCATCAGAAAGCAAATTAACAAGGTGTAAAAAAGATATAAGTATATTATCCAAGTGGCAGCTCATATAGCTAAATATATGAAAAGTATAAAAGAATCATTAAATGATACGAAGGGAAAATGAGAAGATATGACATATATCTCAAGAATTCAGAAAAGAAGAGATATAATGGGTGAATTATAATATTTGAAGTCATAAGGCTGAAAATTTTCTAAGATTTGAGAAATAAGTAAATTTAAAATTGATGAATCACACCAATAACAAGAATTGCAAAGAGAAAATAAATGTCAATCTAGAAAATTCTATAGCTAGCTAACTAATCATTTAAAAATCAAGACTAATGAAAACCTTTCAGACCAAGATTGAGAGAAAGTCGTTGGTTAAAGAACTACTAAATAGTATCCTTCAATAAGAAGGAAATCAAATACAGACGAAATGAGTGTGTTGCAAGAAGCAATAGTGACCGAAGAAACTGGTAAATGTGTAGATAATTCTAAACAAGCATTGACTGAAATCGGGAGGAAAAAAAGGAAAACAATGACTGATATTAAGACAGTTAAAAACAATTGAAATAGTAGGTAATAATCACATGAAAATTAGGAGGGCAAAGGCCATCAGTAAACTATTACAAATTCCACATGCTGTTTTGGAGGACCACAAACATGTTTATGAATTTTGGGCTTTGCTAAGTGAAACATTCGTATTAATACTTAAAGATAACTGCCCAAAACTAAACAAGTAAAAGCAAAGTCTGGTATAGTTGACACAGATAACATTTTTGCTAAATAGGATTAAAAAATAGGTGAACTGAACTTCAATAAGGCTATAAAAATCATCAAAAGAATGAAAATAATAATTTTTTTAAGTTAGTAAATTGCTAATGACGGTTATTTACTTTTCGAAGTTAGTGAAGAAATACATTGCTTGTTATTTTCCATATTTCTCAAAGCATACCTGTATTTTCTTAATGTGATATTACTTCTGTTATTGAGCTTCTTAAGTACAAGGATTCCCAGAATCAGAACCACTAGGATATGCAGTTGGATTGTGTGATCTTGGGACTGTCCAGTAGAGGCAATGAGGCAGTACAGGATGATGCCTATTAGCACAGGCTTAGGAGTTGGAACTCCTGAAGGTAAATTCCAGCTCTTTCATTGATTAGTGGAATGGTCTTTAGCCAGTTACTTAACCTCTGATTATCATAGGTACCTTACCTAAAATGCTATTGTCCTTAAGTGTTGCCACTATTTAATGATATAATTCATTGAGACAGTGCTTAGTAAGGTATCTGGCATATTGTAGGCATTCAATTAATGGCAGTTTCTGTTATTTCTGCACCTCCAAGTCTTTCCCAGGACATGTTGATGATTTATGAGAACAAGTGTCTGATCACTTGGTGAGAAGTAAGTGCTAACTTGCCCAGGACTGATCTCTTTTATTCACGTCTCCCAGAAAAAGAAGCTAGCTCCCGCAAATTGCGTGGATGCTAACTATGGCTTAGGACTTAAGACAATCAATCCTGGCCAACCCAAATCTCCTATCCCACACACCATGTATCAAGGGAAGGACTGGCATCAAGGAAGCTGATGTAAATCTTTCTCCCAGATTGCCCTGACATACAGATTCAACTCCATGGCTCAGAACTCAGCTTTTTGACCACAGAAGGGACAGGCTGGTTCTCCATCTAACACTATCCCCAAACTGGCCAGACAGGACTGGAGTTAAGGTTCTGCCATGACATATTATCATGGCATCCACACCACTGAGCTCATCAAAGGAGAGCCCAATGCTTCCTTAACCATGTGGTTTGTAATCCTCAAAGCCCACAGCCTCACCCCTGGTCCTGCTAGATCCTTATGTGCCTCCCTGGGATGCAATGGACAATGATGAACCTGCACACTGCTACTGCCCTACCCTCAGAAAGTTTTTCCCAACGAACACTGCCCTAACAGGCTTTGTGTGAGTACTGCCTAGCCATTTGCCCCTGTCTATGTGACAATCCACTAACCAGACCTAAGACACAGATGTTGAATTATATGGATTCTACTCCTACTGGCTCTCACCTACCTTCCCTGAAACACTTCAGGCAATCACAACCCTGGATATCTCTTCAGGAATCAGCTCTGATGTCTTCTTTGTTCTGCCTTAGGCACAAACAAGTCTTTGCTCACCTTGCCCGTATCAGTTCTGTGGCTGCCTAGTCTGTCCTATGTCCTCTACTTCCTTTCCCTGGCTAATTACATTGATAACTTTATACTACAACTAAGGTCTTATTTGGTACTGAGCAAGGAAACCAAAGTCTTCCTCATTCATTGGGGAAGTTGGAAAGCAGGGATCAGATGGATTGTCTACTGCATAATCACAATACAGCTAGTTGAGGCAACTACCGTGAAAAGCAGGAAAAGGTCTATTAACCTCAACCTGCCAGTCTCTAAGTACCCAACATGGCATGATAGTGAACCAATTAATGAGCGATCAATAAGTATAAAGTGGTGTTGGAACAAATTAGATAGAAAATAGTCAGAAATGCAAGATTCATGATATTGGTCTGGGCAGTAATTTCTTGGATATGACACCAAAAGCATAGGCAAAAAAAGCAAAAATAGACAAATGAGATTGCATCAAACTAAAAAGCTTCTGCACAGCAAAGGAAGCAAACAACAGAGGGAAGAGACAATCCACAAAACAAGAGAAAACATTTACAAATCATACATCAGATAAGGGATTAATATCCAAAATATACAGGGAACTCAAACTACTCAATTACAAGAAAACCACCCTATTTAAAAATAGTCAAGGGACCTGACAGATAGTTCTCAAAAGAGACACATAAATGGCCAACAGATATATCTGAAAATGCTCAGCATCTCTAAGCACCAGAGAAGTGCAAATTAAAACTACAATGAGATATCACCTCACACCTGTTAGTTTGGCTATCTATCATAACATAAAAGAAACAAGTGTTAGTGAGAATGTGGGGAAAAGGGACTCTTGTCCACTGTTGGTGATATTGTCAATTAGTACAACAATTTTGGAAAATGATATGGAAGTTCCCCCAAAAATCTAAAAATAGAATTTCATATGATCCAGCAATCCCACCCACCTCTGGATATATATCCAAAGGAATTGAAGTCAGTATGCTGAAGCGATGTCTACGCTACCATATTTGTTGCAGCATTATTCACAATACCCAAGATATGAAAACAGTCAAAATGCCAATCAATTGATTAATGGATTTTTTTAATGTGGTATAAATTCACAACAGAATACTATTTGGCCTTTTAAAAGCAGAAAATTTGTGACAACATAGATAAACCTAGAGGACATTATGCTAAGGGAAATAAACCAGGCACAGAAAAATAAATACCATGTGATCTCATTATATGCTGAATCTAAATAAGTCCAATTTGTGGAAGTAGAAAGTAGAATGACGGTTACCAGAGGCTGAGGGAGTGGGATATGAAGGGGGAGATGCTGGTCAAAGGACACAAAGTTTCATTCAGACAGGAGAAATAGGTTCTGGAGATCTCTTGCACAGCATGGAGGCTATAGTTAATAATAAAATACTTTATATTTCAAAATAAATAAAAGAGAATTTTAAATGTTCTTGCCTCAAAGAAATGATAAATATTTGAAGTGATAAATATGTTAATTAGCCTGATTTGATTACTCCACAATGTATACATATATCAAAATATTATATTGTAACCATTAAGTATAAACAATTACTATATGCCAAATAAAAATAAAATAAAACATTTAAGAAAGAAATAGGAATTCTAAAAATGCAAGATTCATGTTTGCAACAAACTGAGTCATTCAAATAACAGGCTAATCAATCATTTATTTAACCCTGGATGGTATAGATTGTTTTCTTTTTAACCAAGAGGTCAAATGCATATAGCAGATTGGGGCCTTTCAAATGCAGAAATACAGAAACATCAGACATCATTACACAGACATGAGTTTAGTTCCTCTGCTTTCTACCTCCATCTTCTATTCATTTAACAAATATATATCATGCACTAGTCTAAACGACCCATAAAAATGGGGTGGAAATTCTGGGGTACTGTTTAAATCTTTGATGATTCCATATAAGAAACAATAAGCAATATCTGTATTACCACAAGAGAAACTCAGTCTGGAAATATTGACTTCAGAGAAGAATTTTGCATAAGTCATGTCCAGCGGGGTTTCATTAGTGATGTAGCAGAAGTTGCTCAACGTGGAGGGGTCTCTCCCTGAGGCAGCTTGGTGCTGCAGACCCCAAAGGCAGAGTTACAGCAGAGCTCTGCTGCAGAAGTGCCTGGAAGGTCACTTCTCGGCCCACCCAAACCTGTGTGCAAAGAAACCTGGTGGCTACTTTTTCAGCTTGGACAAACCTTTGACCTGATGGCCAGAGGAGCTCTTTCTGTAAATCTTTACACCCAAACAAAATTCACCTGTTGACTTGCAAGGAAACAAATATTTTTTAAGTGCTTTAAAAAAATGAACTATTTCATATCATGAGAAAAATCTCACCTTAATTCATCTGAGGGCTCATCTATTCAATTCCTCAACCCATTCTACGGTCCTTATTAATTATCAAAAATTATTTATGCACTGGTTATTTAGATAGTCGGCTAAGTTCTTATGGAAACAAGAAAACACATTTTTTAAAATTTGCCAAAATCTGCTGTTCCCTTTCCCTCAGAAGCACAGAAAGTGAGTTCTTGTGGTTTCTTAGATGGATGACAGATTTCTATCTAATTAATCCAGAGCCCTGTGTATAGAAATGACTGCAAAGCAAACATGTCTATTAACAAAAAGCAGTGATTACTGGTTGGCACTAGGCCAGCAACTCTACATAAGCAATGAACTGATGCGTACAACTGTCTCCGTGCCATATGGGTTCTGCTGTAGCAGTGAATTTGATCCAATGTAAGGTTAAGAGATGTCAAATTTAACTGGGTTTAATTGATACTGGTAAGAGGTTCTAAATAAAGAAACAGTGTGTGCACCATCAGAAACAGGCAACACGTCAGGCTCTATCCTCCCAGTTTGTTGGCAACTCAGTTACTGCCAGACATTCAAATTAGTTTTCAAATGCAACTTTCTCAAATACGATTTTTTGTGGAAGTTGGGTTAACAGGTTTCTCGGCAGCTAATTGGGGCTGAATATTATGTCATAATATAATTACATCTGCGGTTACTTCTCTCTTTATCACAAAGTTCTTGTTTACACAAACCATGTAGAAAACTCACATTCAGCATGCCCATTATGAACTCACTATTCTCTCCAAACTCACTCTTCCATCTGTATCTGCTGTTCAGACAAGGGTCCCTTGATAACCAAAGAGAAAGATTTTAAAGTCATCTTGACTCCTCTAACTTTCTTATCTTCCACTAATCCCCATAAATTCAACTTCACACATGTCCCTTACATGAGTCCATTTCTCCCCACTACCAACTGTCCCACCTTCACCATGTCTCCCCTGAGTTGTAATAGCTTCCTAGTGGAATGCCCACCTATCCTAACCATTCTTCCCAACTGCCAGACACTTCCCTGTTTAAAACCCCCAATATTTGTCTTCCGTATCTCCTAAGAAAAAAATCAGACTTTAGAGTCCTTTTTGCTATACCTGCACCTGCCCACTCACTGTCAACCTCCAGCATCCCCTTGATCCAGACACCCTGGCTTCTTATCCTACCCTCGGCATGTATGTGCAAGCATTTTTGCGCTGTTGCCTCTGCTTAAAACACCACCCTTACGTTTTTCCTGAAAATTAAGAGAGGAAAAGCTCAAACCTTACTTTTCTGAGAAGCTTTTTCCACCCCAAGCAGAACTCACCGCCCTTTTCTGTACTCCCACAGCTCATTGTTCATAACTTTATTATAGCACTGATGTGACGCATTAGAGCTGTGTTTATGTCTAACTATCCATCTCGATTATGAGTCCCTGTGACTCCTATCCATCTCCGTTATGGAAAATCATGCCGTTTATCTTCGTACAGCTGAGTTCCCCACAGTGTTGGGCCTGACTCTGTGATGGCGGAGTGAGGAATACACAGAAGGGCACATCCAAGCCATGTGGACAGGCTGATTGAACCCACATTAACAACTGTATCTCACCCGCAACATGACAGGAGATACCTCCTCTCATCTAGGGGATGGACTCCATTTCAACCAGGTGCATCTTACCAATTAACAATGACAACCACAAATGTTTATTGAGCACTACATTTTGCTCAGCACTTTACAATCATTGCTTCATTTATTATTCACGAGTGTCCCATAGGGTGAGGTTTTCTCTCTGCTTTTTTGTTCTTTTATCTAGGACCTGGCACATGTAAATATTGTTGATGAACAGACAAACTATGTAGTATATTATTACCTTCATTTCACTGAGAAAGAAACTGAGATGCAGAGATGTTAAACAACTTGCCCAAGTGCTGTGGACTGAATTGTGTCACCCAAAGATTCACATGTTAAATCCCTAACCCCAATGCCACTATATTTGGAGATAGGGCTTTTAGAGGAAAATTAAGGTTAAATGAGTCCTAGGGCTTGATAAGTTCGGTGATTTTATGAGAGATAAAGAGAGAGACACCTGTCTCCACTTGCATACACCAAGGACAGGTCATGTGACAACACAGCAATAAAGCAGCAAGTCACAAGCCAGGAAGAGCACCGCACCAGAGCCTGACCATGCTGGACTCCTGATCTCAGGTTTTCAGCACCTAGAAGAACACGAAAATAAATTTCTGATGTTTAAGCCACCTAGTCTATGCTATTTTCTGTAACAACCCAAGATGATTTAGACACTAGTTATTTAGAAAAATTAGGAAATAGAAAACTCAAAATTTTAACCTAGATTAACAGATTTCAGAAGCTTTATCCAGTCACTATGGAGTATTTATCAAAGTATGTGTTGTGACCCACTAGTGGTTCTGAATGCAATCTACTGGACTACAATCAGCAATTTTTCTAGAAGTTGAATAGACAGGTATAGAATACAATTAAAGAGATAGAAAATATCAGAGTGTGTCACTGTTTAAAGTAATATAAGTAATCCTTGAAAAACATGTCACTTTTTTCTGAGATGGAGTCTCACTCTGTCACCCAGGCTGGAGTGCAGTGATGCAATCTCAGCTCACTGCAACCTCTGCCGCCCAGGTTCAAGTGATTCTCCTGCCTCAGTCTCCCAAGTAGCTAGGATTACAGGTGTGCTCTACCACACCCGGCTAATTTTTGTATTTTTTTTTTTTTTTTTTTTTTTTTGAGATGGAGTCTCGCTCTATCACCCAGGCTGGAGTGCAGTGGCCGGATCTCAGCTCACTGCAAGCTCCGCCTCCCGGGTTCACGCCATTCTCCTGCCTCAGCCTCCGGAGTAGCTGGGACTACAGGCGCCCGCCACCTCGCCCGGCTAGATTTTTGTATTTTTTTAGTAGAGACGGGGTTTCACCGTGTTAGCCAGGATGGTCTCGATCTCCTGACCTCGTGATCCGCCCGTCTCGGCCTCCCAAAGTGCTGGGATTACAGGCTTGAGCCACCGCGCCCGGCCTAATTTTTGTATTTTTAGTAGAGATGGGGTTTCACCATGTTGGCAAGGCTGGTCTTGAACTCCTGACTTCAGGTGACCCGCCTGCCTTGACCTCCCAAAGTGCTGGGATTACAGGCATAAGCCACCGTGCCTGGCCCATAAGTCACTTTTCGAAGTAAGACTTTAAAAACATAAGTAAAACCTTTGTTCCAGAAATGTGGAGGGGAGGTGTAGAGGGCATATGCACCCCAATGTGATATGTATCTCTCACTGTGAGTTTTATCAAAAATATTTTTATAAACACTGTGTTTTTGCCATACTGTCTCACAAATAGCCCATCCATCCTATCTCTAGCCAGACCTCTTCTGATATAAGGAAATATCATGTACCCATAGGTGAGTCCTGATTTTCATACTGCTTACACAATTTTCCTCTTGGTCATAGCTCATTCCAGCATGACACGGTTTGACATTTAATCTCTACACATCACACATATATGCTCCCTTACTTATTTTGTGCCCATGTTTTTTTCTTGCAACAGTGGAAGCTGACCACAGCTTGACTGTCCATCCTTACTCCCCGTTTTCTACAATTCTTAACTTAGTCTGTATCCCTGCAGCACTCTTCTAAGGGCTTATCCATTACAAATGCACACTAAATGCATGTGCAATAATTCAACTAATTGATCCAATCAAGTAGATTATATCCATTTGAGAGCTTCTGTTCAGTCCCAAAAGAGCCCAGATTCAGTCATGGAGAAATCAAGCAGGCATTAGCTCTGATTCTGGAAAACTTGGGTTTTTGTTCCTAGAATCAAAACATCAGTAAGTTTCGTTTAATACTGAGACAATGTGAACATCTATAATTTTCTTTCTGGCTCAGTCGTGATCACTATATGGTAGTCAGGCTCATTGTGGTGGGGGAGGGTCTGGTATACTCACCCAAGTGATATAGGCACAAGTGACAGCCACCTCAAGGACCATATCTGGGTATGGGCCATTTGAGTAGCTGTCACCACAAAGACAATCTTGTCTGGGCCCTGAGTATCGAGACCAGACATTCTGCAGGACAGGCTTAAGGGGTGCCAGTCAGCACCATGGACAGTTCCAAGTGCACCTGACTGACTTCAGAATAGCAGGAATCCCTTTGATGTGTAGTCAGCCCCAGCATACTTGGCTTATTGCCTCTCCAATGTACAGCCCACTCCACACAGGTGCCTCAAACCACAATGGGCTTTTCAGTGTCAGAGACCATGTGGTACTAGGCCCAGGAGTCCCTTTTCCAAGATCTGGAGATAATACTTCCTCCTCTGGGTCTAGACAGGCCCCTCAAATGAGGAAGGGGAAGAAGTGGTGGGTTCAGCTCTCCCCCACCCCTTGATTTAACATCATCTTTTTGCAACGTCCTATATCTTCTGTCACCCAGGTCATTACCTAACACAGGTAGGAGTTAGGGGAGACAGTGTCTGGCCTATCTGTAAAGTATATTTATTAATTTTCTGATTGCCCAGCATCTCTTCCAACTTAATTCAGTAATATATCCCAACTTTTGGTGAGCTACTTCTCCCCTCACAGTATGCTATGTCTATTAATCAAAATGGCTCATCATCCCCAGGTAACTTGGCAGACATGTGACTCATCTTGGACAATCAGATGCTTCCTTCCTAGAATTAGAAGATAAGAATAATAGTAAAACAGTCAGAATTTCCTTATTACTGGTAAATTCTTGACCCTGAAAAGACAGCTGACTATTTCCTTCTATCAAGACCCTCTGAGGCTTCATGTTTCCTGTCTGTTCCAAATCTGGATCTTTAATCTCATAAGCAACTTCCCTATCTTTCTACAGATATCTCTTTTGCCTAAATTAGCCAGTATTAGTTTCTATTGCTTATAACCAAAAATTCCTAACAGTTTCATCTACTAAGGATAAAGGCTATGCCTGGAATCTTGAGATGGAAGGTAGAGAGGATAATAAATTTATAATTGGCAGTTAAGCCAACTAAGAGACTACAAGCCAAGACTATATGAAATTTATTTCTAAATCCTTACACACCTTAGAACATGCTTTATGGATAGTTGGTATTCAAAATGTACCTGTTAAGTTGGGGCATATATAAAAATCTATAAAGTGAGCATGACTAAGAGAGATAGATGGATGCTGGTTAAACATTATTGTGAATAGTGCATATTTTGGAGGCAAGAAACAGCTCTCAAAGAAGTTACCGTTACCTCTTCACCTCTCTCTCTTCCTCTTCATATCCCTCTCACTTTTAACAATAAATACAAATTTCAAAGCCTCATCTTAGCTCTCTCATTTGTTAGGGCATCTGTTATACCATGGAGTAAAGCATTGGAGCAAAGTAAAATAAAATTCATGTAAAATAAAGGCTTTTTCAAAGAATTCCTAAATTTTGATCCTTTCTGATATTCCCCTGACTCCAGTTAATAAAAATAGCTACAGTTAATAAAACATTCTATCCACTCCTTTTCAATGCTGCCTATTATTCTTGAATGCTCAAAAGCCCCAGGCTCCCAGCCAGGTCAAAAGGTTTCACAAAACATCCACGAATTATTTCGAAGCAGTGAGACTCCCACAGCATGCCTCCCCGGAAACTGTAAGGCAAGAAAATCCATCCTCTCTTTCTGAACGAAAGTCAGAATTCACAGGAGGAGATATAAAGAAACCACCAGATAAAGGTTTATTCTTATTTTGCACCTTTAGTCTGTAATCCCAGGTACGCCCCTCACCTAAGTAGGAGCATTCCTTCCCAGGAGAAGAATCCCAGCACACTGTCTATGACAATGTATTTTCAACATTTTCTATAACAACCACAAATTCTATTTTTAAAAACAATTCCATTCTTTGATATGCTGGAGGGCATTCATAGTTTTCTCTCCCAAACACTGAAGGGAGAAAATTCTCCCACCTTAGCCCTTTGGTCTTTTCTCTTTCAATCAGACTTGAGCAGGTTCAAGTTGAGCCTGCTAAAAAAGGAGCCTCTGTTCACTCCCCTGTCAAACCAAACCTTTCTGCACAGCCCTTTGGCTTTGCTGGATGTTGTTATAAGACCCAGTCCTTACAAGCAACACAGTATTTCCAGCCTGAGCTCTCCACAATTTGATTCCTCATCCAAAATGTAGTATACTATAAGAGACATACCATGGCTATAAGATTAATGATAACCATAGGGCCCACTCATCCATCTCACAGGGCCTACACTATGTGTTACTTAGCAGTATGATGTAACCTGGCCTGGGGAGCTCCAACTCTGGCCCAAAGATTACCCAGTCTCTGTGATAACGGGTTGCCCTAGAGACAAGGCCACCTCAGTACAGATGCAATTTTCACAAACCTTAAAACAAAGCTTACCCTTGCAAGAATAGTTTAAACTCCCTTTATGAAATAAGTACCTGGTAACTGGCCCAGACAGAATACAGGTATAAGAAAGGGGGAAGGAGGCCGGGCGCGGTGGCTCAAGCCTGTAATCCCAGCACTTTGGGAGGCCGAGACGGGCGGATCACGAGGTCAGGAGATCGAGACCATCCTGGTTAATACGGTGAAACCCTGTCTCTACTTAAAAATACAAAAACTAGCCGGGCAACGAGGCGGGCGCCTGTAGTCCCAGCTACTCGGGAGGCTGAGGCGGGAGAATGGCGTAAACCCGGGAGGCGGAGCTTGCAGTGAGCTGAGATCCGGCCACTGCACTCCAGCCTGGGTGGCAGAGCAAGACTCCGTCTCAAAAAAAAAAGAAAAAAAAAAAAAAAAAGAAAGGGGGAAGGATCCCGCAAACTCTGAGAATGGTATCCAAAGGAAAACCTCCCCTTCAGGGGGTCATCTGACCTCTGGCTATATCTGGTCCATGCCACCGTGAGAGTGTTACCAGAAGAAACTGCCTGAACACCAGATGGTGCCTGATTCTTATCTTTGATGCAAATTAGACCAAATAGGGAAAAGTCACCTCTGGGGAAGCTGGTTAACCAGGCCCACCTGACAGCCCCAAACACCACATAAAACTGATTCTTTGTGTGTGAATTGTGACTTTAGAGTGATACCCTTAAACCCCAAACTGCCCTATCTGCTAATGTATATAATTCCTCCCTGGTTTAGTCCTGACCCACTGGAAGAGTGGGCAGTAGATTCTTCACTGGCATTGCCAACAGCAAAAAGGTTATGAAACGAAAAAGATAACAAGTTGCAGGGAAGAACAACAGAGCTATGCAAACCACCCTGCTGTGATAGTTGCATTTTAAAACCAAATCAAGTTACTTAGCAAACAGAATCCACACTCTCCCATGAACTCAAAACACTAAATAACTAATTAATATTTTCATTGCTCTGGCTATGATGCCTTCAGCAAGTTTGTGATAGTTTTGCCAGATCAAGTATTCAGAACTATTTGCTTTATAGATTTTTTAGTCAAATTATTCTTTATCCTGGTCTGAAGAATCCTAAAAGTTGGGGGAAATGGTGGGATATTTTTCTTCTTTGTTGCTAACACATGTTTGTACATAACAATTTTTTAAAAAACAATTTTAAGCCAAGTAAATATTAGGAGCACTACTTCCCAAGTCCAGAACATTTCACATTCATTCATTTACAAGATATTTCTTGAGCACCTGCTTTCTGTCAGGAATGGTACTAGGCTCTATCCTGGAAACTGTAAAACAGACATAGGATGAATTTTTAAATATCTGTCTTTTTTAATGTGTTACTGGTCATCTTTGCCTTGCAAAATAATCTCTTTTATTAGCATAAAGTCTTTTTGTAGACATTGCTTTGCTGTCTTATTTATTTGCAAAATTAGAGCTTTGTGAGAGCCTGCACTTCTACTAAGGTTTCTATTAGACTTGGGTTTTTAAGAATTATGATCTTTTATAGCAGCACAATTGAGTCTCAAGGCCCAACTTTTCTACAGCAGTTTCAGTCACAACAAAAACTTTATTATAACCAAAAGCATGCCAAAGTCCTGCTGATGGCAGGTCCAGAGGCAGTGTTCAGTTGACCTCTAAATACCTTCCTGCTGGCTGTGACCAGGAGCCACAGGAACTGGTAAATCTCCATGGTAGGTTTTGCAGCTGTGGTCCCTCCCTGACTGTGATGGTTAATACTGAGTGTCAACTTGATCGGATGGAAGGATTCGAAGTACTGTTCCTGGGTGTGTCTGTGAGGGTGATGCCAAAGAGATTAACATTTGAGTCAGTGGACTGCAAGAAGCATAGCCACCCTCAATCTGGGTAGACACCATCTAACCAGCTGCCAGCAAGGCTAGAATAAAGCAGGCAGGAGGAGACGGAAGAGCAGATTTGCTGAGTCTTCCGGCTTTCATCTTTCTCTTGTGCTAGATGCTTCCTGCCCTGGAACATCAGATTCCAAGTTCTTCAGCTCTTGGAATCTTGGACTTATATCAGTAATTTGCCAGGGACTCTTGGGCCTTTGGCCACAGACTGAAGGCTGCACTGCTGGCTTCCCTACTTTTGAGGTTTTGACTCTCACTGATACACCACTGACTTCCTTGGCTCCTCGACTTGCAGCCGGCCTATCATGGGACTTACCTAGTGATCATGTAAGTCAGTCCTCCTTAATAAACACCTTTTAATATATACATATATCCTATTAGTTCTGTTCCTCTAGATGACCCTAACTACTACACCCACCATCACTGTTTGCAGGTTCTCTTCCAGGAGAGATATTTGCTGTGACCACCATCCTCTATAACCTCTCCTCCAGTTTCTTCCTCAGGATGATCCAAGACACCAGAGAGCTGAAAATTATCTTCCTTTCACCAACAATAAAGGGAGGGGAATTGTTCTCAATTCTCTAAGTACAGCTCAATCTCCTTCACTGGGGAATCAGAATTTGACTAAATCACGCCCCAACTTTCCTATTTCGTTTCCTTCCTGAGGGAATTCTGGTCAACTGCTCTGCTTACTACCTCCCAAATGGGCCCTAAGCTTTCTCATCATGATTTCTTTACTCAAAACATCCTTCCCACCTACAACACCCTTCAAAATTCTAACTTGCATTTAAACCTAACTAAAACCTCATCCCCTCAAAACAGTTTTTCCTTAACTGATTTAGACTGAAATCATCATACTTACCTTTTCACAAATTACAGTAATTTCATGGCTGAAAGATGTTGAGTGTCTGAATTGGGACAGTGGCAACAGGAATGCACATGCAAGAATAGACTCAAAATCTATAATGGTAGTCAAATAAATGGTCAGGGCTTGGTGGATGTTGGTGGATATTATTATGGATGCCTCTTGCCAAAACACTGTGAGGCTAGCACCACGGAAGGAATATAAGCCTTTCCTCTGCAATTTCTACTAGGCACAATATTTAGAATGGGAGGCAGAACTGACCACTGGTCAAAATTCTTAAGATTTTATATCTTCCCCCAAGGAAGTAGAAAGTAAACAAACATTTTAATAGCACAGCAATCTGTTGCCAACCCTAATTACAATAATCTCTCATTCTGAAATTACTTTTTTCCTCACTAGTTCTTTCATCACAGACGCCCAATTTGAAATCAAAGATAACTGACATCACCTCTAAAATTTTCATTACTCGAAGTATGGGAAACAGAGGATGTATGGTTCATGCCCCTTGAGCCACACGTGTGCATGTCTCAGTCTGTCTTGCCCGAAATAAATTTGCTACAATCACTGTTTTTACAATATGCTAAAGATATATTACCAAAATAAGCTTGTTCCTCCACAGAGTAAGTAAGCCGAAGGCATTGTGTTCCATCTTTACAATGAAATGCAGATTTCTCATTGAAAGACTAATCTCCAGTTTCAAAAGACCGAACAAAATGGTGCTTAAGAAGAATTAGAGCTGGTTAAATATAAGCTGCTAAAAACATCCAGGACAAGAATATTCTACGGGTACCAACGCGTTTTCATCTGCTTATGATTTAAACAAATTCCTTTCAGAGGAAGATCTTATCCCAGTATTTTCTTCTGAGATCAGCAAACAAAAATCAGGAAGTATACTGACCCAGAGCCTTCTTTACCTAAATGATCTTATTTCTCTACATTTGTATCAGTAAGAGATTGCCTCATATTAGCATGATTGACCCCTCCTCTGGTCTGAACCTACTCACAGCAGAATGGAAGAGAGACCCACAGAGCTCCCTATGCTCCTGGTGGGCCACACATGGTCACATTTGCTCAGCATCTCCTCTCAGACCTCTACTCACTGGCAGATACCAGTCCAAGGTCTGCCTAAAACTAGTGACCCATTCCTTCCTTAGAAGATGTAGGGACCAACTTCAGTACCTTCATCCCTGTCACCTTCACAGCCCCATATAGTTTTCTCTATCTGCCTATCTAACCCCATGTCCTTTCCTTTAACTGCCCTCCCAACCCTTTTCAGGGTCCTCTGGAAGTCATGGTCTGTTAGGAGTAAAAACACCTAGAGGCTGGGTGCAGTGGCTCATGCCTCTAATCCCAGCACTTTGGGAGGCCAAGGCGGGTGGATCATCTGAGATCAGGAGTTCAAGACCAACCTAGCCAACATGATGAAACTCCGTATCTATTAAAAATACAAAAATTAGCTGGACATGATGGTGGATGCCTGTAATCCCAGCTATTCAGGAGGCTGAGGCGGGAGAATCACTTGAACCCAGCAGGCGGACATTGCAGTGAGCTGAGATCCACCATTGCACTTCAGCCTGGGCGACAGAGCAAAACTCTGTCAAAAAAAAAAGAAAAAAAGAAAAAAAAAACCTAGAAACTCAATTTCTCTGAATACATCACCTTCTCATGCCAATGAAAATCTCCAGGAGATCCCAAAGGCACAGTTTTCCCCAGTCACTACACTGGTTGTGTTTTTCCTCTGATAACATTTTTCCTGAAGGAGCGGGGAGCTCTCCTCATTGCCTCTTCCAGACTAACACTCCTGACTCCATCCTGTAAACCCAGTCATACCATCTGATACTTCACATTGTTGTAAGAGTCTACCTTTCAACCTGTTGATGACTCTCATTAAATGAAAGAATGGGTCTTTGCTCACTGTCTTCCTCTCCACTTCTCTAACAATGGGGGGTGGTTAAATAATCACATAGATCTCACAGACTTTTGTTCTTTTTGCTGAATTTATCCTACATCCTGCCTCAGCCACTTATTTTCCTGGTCACACCCTGTCTCTTCTCATTGTCAATAACTTCACTCCTCCAAAATATTGGCTTTAAGTGTCCCTCTCATTACAACCTCTGAGCTTTCCATCTTGATCATTGTTTTTACCACAATTGCAGTAACCTCAGGATATAGAAATCTTGGACCTATCATCCTTTCACTTCCCTCCTTCCCCAGTTTAAATTCCCTGGTCCATCTCTGACATTGCCTCGCATCTACACTCTCAGCTCTCATCTGCTCATCTTGCCCTTTATGTATGTACTCAGTCAACAAAACCACAATCCTAATTACATTCAGCTGTCTGCCTACTCCATGCCTACACCCAAGCCAATTCTGAAGGCCAGAGGAAATCTCACAATCATTTGGACTAATCACACTTTAAAATCATGACCACAAACCTTAACAATGTCCTCAACCTTAACCAGGAATTCTAGCTTATTGTCCTTGCCAGTTCACTCTCCTGACCTCTGAGACAAGTTTTTCTCTCACACACTGACTCTTCTTCACTTGAACTTTCAACACGTCCTACACATTGGTCTCTCAAAGACATCATATCTTGTTTTACTAAGAAAGGAGGAACATCCCAAAGAGAAGTTTCTTATCTTGCAACCAAACCTGGCATCCTCTCTGCTGCTGTGCCTGCACCTTACCTGCCCTCCTATAACAGGGCTTGAACTGTCTGTCCTTTCTAAAGCCAGCCTCTCCATCTGTGCAGTGGATCCTGTCCCCTCTTGCCCATATGAGGACTTCGACACAGTCATTGTCTTCATTCTCTCCTGGCTTGTTACCTGATCACACACCTTCCTCCTTTTCCCATTAATTCCACTATCCATTTCTTGGCTTCCGTTTACAGTAAAACCACTCAAAACATTGCCATGCTCTCTGCATCCACTTACTCGCTACTCATTCTTTCTTGAACCCCTACCATTCAGGTTAATATCCCCCCATTTCACTAAAACTGTTTTTTCAAGGTCGTTAATGACCTCTGCATTGCCAAACTTAATAGTCTTTTCCTAATTTTTGTCTAATTTGACTTCCCAATATCATTTGATTATTTAATCATATCATCATTTGATAATTCTCACTTTTGGGAATATTCTTTCTTGGACTATAGAACATCATATGTGTCTGGTTTTCTTCTTACCTCACTGTCTGTTACTTTCCAATCTCATTTACTGGATTCCTCATGACCACTTGAGGCTCAGCCCTCAGCCCTCTTCTGTATCAGGATTCATATCCCTTAAGTCATCTTATCTCTTCCATTGCTTTCCACACCATCTGTGTGCTGATGGCCCCAAATTTCTATCTCCATCCCTGACTTCTCGCATAAACTCCATATATATCCAACTCCCTGTGTGACATCTTCACTTAGATGTCTAATAGGAATCTCTTTAGGTGTACTTCAAAACATGCTAAGAATCCCTGCCATGATGACCAAGAACCAAGAGAAGATTCAATATCAATAGTAGTCAGACAGTGACAAACCATAAACACAATGTGATTTTTCCATCACCTCATTATTACCAATTATATTGCTAGGAATATTCACAACCATGTCTTGTGTGCACATTGCACATACTTTTGTTTTTCGACTTAAGATGCCAAACTTTTCCAAAATAAATATATATTCTCAGCTGTGTTTGCAATTTTTTATTTTTAACATCACTACTGCCAGTCATTTAAGTTTTGTCATTCTGTTGTGTGTGTGGTGTTATTACATCATCCTTTTAATTTGCATTTTCTTGATTACTGGCAAAGTTGAACACCTTTTTATTACTGACCAAGCAAACTGAACTATGAGATTTAGGATGAAACTTAGGTGCCTAAACTATAAAGAAAGCCATGGAAGTGGTTACCATAAAAATCAGGGGAGTAGTTACCCTCCGGGGGCAAGGAAGGTAAAATCACCAGAAGAGGACATGCAGAGAGTAAGGGGTTTTCTGAGTACTGATGAATGTATTTTTTGTTCTGTGTCGTAGTTACACAGATGTTCACTTTGTGATAAAACACTGGGCTGTAAAGTCTTGTTTTGTACAATTTTCTACATGTGTTTTATTTCACAGCAAAAAAAATTAAACAGAAGGTTAAGTGAAGCAAACAAATACTATTTGAGTACTTACTACATGCTGGGCCATATGACAAATACTAGGGACCCAAAGATTAATGAGAAAGGTTGTTTCCCTCAGGGTCACCATGAATCATGCGATTAATTGGTGGCAGCCAGAATTGCACCTGGAGCACTGAGAACCCGTGAAAGATGTTAGGAAGGAGGGGGATTTGTGGCAGGCCTCGAAATGTGAGTGGTATTGGATAAGCAAAGAAAAGGAGGGGCATGATGGCCATCTTTAGATTTATGACCAGAGCAACTCCCAGTCTACACACACATTGACACTGACACTCAGATGCCCACAGTCACACACACACTCATGGTGTGCATTTGCTGGAGCTGCTGTAACAAAGTACCATGGACTGGGTGGCTTCCACAACAGAAATGTGCTGTCTCACATAGTTCTGGAGGCCAGAGTCTGAAATCAAGGTGTCGACCAGGTTGGTTCCTTGGAGGCTGTGAGGGAAGGATCTGTTCCAGGCCTCTCTGCTTGGCGTGTACATGGCTGTCTTCTGTCAGTGTCTCTTCACAAGCTCTTCCCTCTGTGAGTGGCTCTGTGTCCAAATTTCCCCTTTTATAAAGACAACAGCTTATGGGAGTACAGCCCACCCTAATGCCTCCTTTGAACTTGATTGTCTCTACAAATACCTCTCTCCAAACAACGTTGAATTCTGAGGTATTGGGGCTAAGATTTCAACATAAGAGTTTTAGGAGGACACAATTTTACACATAACACTCAACATACATACGTACTCACAAATGTACACACATCCATGTTCTCCCATACACAGTCACACATACACACACACAATCTCACAATACACATACGCACACCCCTTTACCCTTTCTCACTCATACCAACGCCCTCTCAGGCAGGCAGGCAGGCACACGGAGGGTCCCGCATCTGCAGGGGAGTTGCTTCCTCCCCCATGCTGCCACCCACAGCACCCTGTCTCCTTGGGTGGGAATGTGACCCAAGCCAAGGAAAACAGAGTCTCTCACCAAGCATGAGCCAAACTGGAAGTAAAGGAAGACAGCCCCCCAGTCTGGTGGCAAATTTGGGAAGATATACACTCAGTTGCTACTGGAAACACTGTTCCACTGTAGTACAGGCCAAGGCCTGTCTGCTGGACAACGAAGAAGAACCACAGGAGAAAAAAAAAGTGAATCTCGATTCCCATATCCCCGGGCCCCAGCCGTCCATTGGTCAGCTGCACCCTGACAGGCTCACAGTATGGTAACTCCCTTTCCCTGCTCAAGTTAGTTTGGTGTAGATTTCCGTCACCTGTCATTCAAAGAGGCTAGAGCTTTGCAATGGAAGTCTAGAAGGCCTGAAGAGACCATGAAGATACAGGGTGAGGGATCAAAACGAACTTGTCACCATGTCTGATGAAAAGCCTTCTCTTTTCTTTTGTTCTATTTTGTTTCACTGTCACAGTTGTATACTGTTCTCCAGCCACACCACGTTCTTTCAGTACTGCCCCAACCTCTCCACCCACGGCAAACTTTAAAATCCTCCCTGCTCCTTATAGATCTCTGTTTATATGTTAAGTCTGTCCAAAAAACATTTCCTGACCACCCTAAGAAAGGCAGTTTGCTCTCATACTACCTTCTAACTCAGAACTTTAATTGCTTTCTTCATAGTCCTTTATCACAGTTGGCAATTATTTTATTTGTATACTATTTACTTGGGTTTATCTCTCTTCCCCATTCTACTCTAAGCTCACTAAGGACAGAAACTGGGTGTGTATGTTCCCCATTTTATCCCCCCAAGCCCAGCACCCAGTGTGGCACTGATGGCTGATGCAAGAAAGTCAGGAAGGAAAGAGACAACGAGAGAGGCTGATGGGTTCTCCATCCCGCAGTAACTTCCCAGCTGTGCTCTCTAAAATCCCAGCATTCTGAGAAGACTGTTTCACTGGCAATTTCACCCTAGACTTCTGTGCCTATTGCTCACTGAATGCCATGCTGTTTTACCTGCTGGGTGATTCTTCTCTGTTAGTCTCCCAGGCCGCACACCCACAGGAATGCCCCTGCTGCGTGACCTGCTTGCTTTAACGGCGGGGCAGCTGTGCCTCTTATTTTTAGCATGGTCACAGGTGTCGTGTATTACCTTGTTTTGGTTTTAGCCAATGACAGAAACATGTTAAGAATTCTTAAGTGACTGTTACAAACGGTAATACTCCCCCACCTTCATTTTTGTAATTTCTTTACCCCAAAGGCTTTCCTCCGAAGGTATGCCATAGACAATGCTGGCTTTCTTGGGACAGAGCAGTGAAGAGCAGTATCATACTCAAGCACCGGGACATGCAGGCAACTTTCTGTCTGGAGAGCCCTCTTTGGGGCCAAGGATACAGGAGTACTTAAAAGTCTCTACTCACAGAATCCTGTTTGAAAAAAAAAAAAAAAAAAAAAAAACTGTTATTTGTTAACTTGTTTTTTGGGTTTTGTTTTTGTTTTTTTTGAGACAGGGTCTCACTCGGTCACCCAGTCTACAATGCAGTGGTGCCATCACAGCTCACTGCAGCCTCAACCTCCCAGCTGAAGCGATCCTTCCACCTGAGCCTCCCAAGTAGCTGGGATTACAGATACTGGCTACCACACCTGGCTAATCTTTGTATTTTTCACAGAGACCAAGTCTCACTATGTTGCCTAGACTGGTCTCTAACTTCTGGATTCCAGTGATCTGCCCACCTCGGCCTCCCAAAGTGCTGAGATTACAGGTGTGAGCCACCGCACCCAGCCAAAAAACCTTTCCAAAGTAAAACACGTGAAGGAAATGACTATGGTTTATTAACAGAGTCTTAGAAACCAAAGCCTTCATTTACCACAATGACTAGCCCAGGGGAAAAAAAGAGTTTCCTGTGGTGTTTGTAAGGTGCCTGAAAACCACATTTCCTCCTCCTTTTCCTTTCAGATACTCAATCTCTGGGAAACCCAATTGACAAGTTTCTGGCAATTCAACACCATGTAGTATCACACGTCAGAAATCGGTATGGAATGTTACACTCGCTTTTCCTGTAACTTCTTACAGCCTTTAAATTGTCATCTCTCTAACTACATTTCTTCAAACAATATTGCCATTTGAGTGGTATCAATCAGACAGGATTGCCCTTTGATGTCAAAACTCTCAGTCAGCCCACGTGAATAAATTCTGATTACTTCTGTATTCTGGAAAGAAAATGTATTTTTTCAGATCACAGTCATGAGCTGTGAGGGAACATTTAATAAAAAATAATATTGACTTCTCATCTGTAGGTGTCTGGTGCTAAATTTAGTGTCTTTTGCTAACAGAACCACCCTAGGCCTAGCTCCTTTTTAACCATGGTCTTAACACTCCACTGCTTTGCCTAATTCCTAATTCTAAGCAACTCCCATGGCCTAGTTTGTTTTGTTGATTTAAAAAATGCGCCAGTTTAAACTTCACATTTCAGGTTTGATTGCTGTGGGACAAACTGGCTCATAAATCTTTGCTCAGCTACTAGTAACTAGGGAGAAGTCGCTTTCTTCAGTAAACATCCCCTGCTTCTCAGTAATAGGGTGCCTTCCATCACCCAGAGGTTTTTTCCTTTTAATTGAGTGTTTGTTGAAGCATGACTCTGAGATAGGAGGCCTATTCAGGAACAGAAATTGCAGCCCAAAGTGCCCATTACTTACCTGAGACAGGGCCTGAGACCAGCTGCACCTTGCAGAGCCTGGACGCCGGGCGTGTGGATTCGGGCTGCTGGGCCGATTAGCGACGTTGCCAGAAATGACAGGGATGCAGGGAGATCAGGGGAGCCTAGGTCTTGGTATTCTCTCCATCACCTGCAAACCTGAGGGATAATAATAATAATAATAATAAAGTAGGCACTGCATCTTTGCTCCCTCCTCCCCACCAAAAAACAACCTCTCCCCAAAATGGAAAATTCAACTTCTCTGCATACCAGAAACACACTTCTGTGTTTCCCCGTTTTTTTGTTTTGTTTTGTTTTCTTCTCTAGCAGTCAGAAGTCTGCTTCCAAAGCTTCCCCTACCATCCTGATCTGAAAGGAGAAGAGAGCCAACATCTTTTCAATCTCCATTTTGAGCCAGACATTATATTAGCTGCTTCAGTATATCATTTCCCTAATTCTTCCAACAGGGCAATTAACTTGGTCCGCGTGTTATGGACAGCTACTGGGAAGACCTTTGCTCTGTCTTAGCTCTCCCAGTCCTGATCTCATGGGCCCCATTTTTCCTAGCCCAGAATTCTTCTTACACATCAATATGGATGAGGTTTTACTTTGAACTGTCCATTCTTCCAAGAGTGACAAATGTCGGATTAAACTGCAAAACTCCCCAACTTCACATTCACTGCATTCACCTCCAATCAATACATGCGTTCTGGTGCTTCCCAGCAGGAAGATCGTCCTCATTATGGCCCGCCTTGGCAATGTGGGGAACTGCTCCTCCCAGCCCCTCAGAGCTTACGCTATTTTGCACATGCCCTTCTCACCCCTGATGTGAAGCACTATAGTGTCTGCAAATGTGATTTATTTGAATTCTAGCAGAAACATTTGTGGTACGTCTGGGTGGTCCTCTGTCTTGAGCTGAACCTCGCAATGCTACAGAAATGGGTTATTACTGATACCTGGAAATAGCTACAGTTTCTTTCTTGGCTGGGATAAATTACCGTGTGACCTCTCAGTGGTATCCAGTATGTGGTGAGCCCTTAGCCTTCAGACAAAATGGCGCCACCATCACAAATATCTGTCCTGCAGAAATACCTAAAGTTTGCTGTCCCCTGTATTCTCTAACATAAACAAGCCTCTGTTTTGATCCTTCTCATTGCCCTGTTCCTGTACACACCCCTTCTCTGTTGCTTGGCTCCCATTACCCTCCCCTAACTGAAAGTCCCTCTGCTTCCTTACTATGAGCTATCTATTCTTCGATAAATAACTTGAAGCTCTCCACGGAAGGGGACTGACTGCTGAGCTGGGTTTTCAGAAATGAACAGAGAGAGCTGGAGAACAGAATGTGCAGAGTTACTGCAGGCAGGAGAAATGTGTGCACAGGAACAAAACACATTATATTAATATTTGGGAACACTCTGATCAGGCATTGTTTGTCTATGAGAAGAAGACACCAGCTCTAAGAAGCTCAAGTAAAAAGTAAGTTTACTGTTAGTATTGAAGGGAATAGTAAGGAAACCAATTTCAGGTAGTAAGGCCAAGAACTAGCACCACACAACCTCCCATGTCCACTTCAACCTGAACGTCTGCCCCATTCTCCTTTCTGATACTCCATTTCCTCTACCTGTCTATTCTCAAAATTGTGACTTTATGGATTGGGCTACCTGGAAATAGTGTTAGCCCTAATTTCACAGCCTTAACACTTCCACCTCTCCTAGTTCAAACTACCTAGAGGAAGGTCATGTGATTAGTTCGGCTCGGGTCAGGTGATCACTTCTGGCCCAATCAGCTGTGGCCAGAATAGTCCACTGTGAGCATGGCATTTGGACCTGTCTCTTCAGCATCTACTATGGTTGGAAGGCACCTCCTAACACAAAAAAAGTAGGCTGAGCTGGCAACCTGTGTCTGGACAAGAGAACCCTCAGCAGTTCAGTATTTCTGAAACTTAAAGAAAAAAGCAAAGAAGGATGGTGGAAATGAAATCTTGTTCTTTGCTGGCTGATGAGTGCCCCTAGACATGGCTCTATAAATTGTTGATTAGGTCATTTTAAAATATATATTTATGTGCTTTCAACATTTTTTAAAAATTAGATTTTACTAACCTTTTTCTCCCATTACTTAAAAACATTTTCAACTGTTGGTATCATAGGTGAGAGAAATACTTCAGTCAAGCCTTTCTCCTCAAGCGGTTCCCAATGACTCTACCAAGTCCTCTTTCCCTGTTCAAGATAGTTAGGTTCTATGCCAAATACCTAACAATTCCCCTGCAGTCTTTTTTTCTTTTTTTTTTTTTGTACCATGGATTCTGGCATTGGTTTATATAGTATTTATTTTCCAAACTAGATTATAAGCTTTTGAACATAAAAACCTGCTGTTTCTATATTCTTGCTTCTATATTTCCTTGACTGTCATATATACTTATTGGAGATGGACTATCTGGATATCTATCATGATGGACTTCAACACTATATTACAATACAATAAGTAGTCTCTTACGACATGTATTGGTCGTGACTCTTTTGGTCATGAATTGCAGAAACCAATCTAAACTAGCTTAGGCGACAAATGGGAATATATTGGAAAGTTATTAGGTCCTATCACATCTAAACCGTGGGAAGGGCAGAGAGATAACTGGACAAAAGGGCAAGAAGATTCAGAGACTCAAAAGGAAAATCTGTCTCTCTTCCTGCCCCTATTTCTCTTCTTTCCTGTCTTCCTCCTTCCTGCCCATCTCCTTTTTTCATCTTTACTTTCTCTCATTTTTAGACTGGTTCTCTTGATGGTTTCTAAGTTTAATATCTTACATATTCCAGTGCTAAAGAGAAACTGACTGTCTTTCTTGGTTAGAATTTTAAAATTCTATTTGGTTGGCTCAGCTTGGGTCAGTGAACCACCCTGAATCAATAAAGTATATGTGGGAATGGGGTTTAGACAGAGACTCTAAAAACACGGCTTTGCCTGCTGAATCTACAAGAATGGAGAAAAGCAGTTCCCAAAATAAAAGGTGTTTAAGTAAAGGTAATACTAATTACTGCAAATGGATAAATCCCTAGCTTTCTGTGGCTTAACATAGTCAAAATTTATTTTTCACTCATGACACAGTCCTGATCAGGTGGCTCGTCTCCACGTGATGCCCAGGAGGAAGAGAAAACAGGTTTTGGTGGACATGTACAGTCTCTGTCACAGAGGCATGCTGTCCCCTAATGAAGAGAATGGAAGAAAGGGAGTTCTTGGTCTCCCAAACATTAGATGCCCAGTATGCCAGACATAATACATCTGCTAATAACACAATCACCCAGCAACAATCATGAAAAGAACGCTACAGACAAACAAAAAAGTAGCGGATATAAAAATGTATTTGTTTCCACAATGCAAAACAAAGTTGAACATGAAATTATAAAGAACCTCAAAAAACATGCTAATAACTCAAAAACAGGAATCGTGGGGTTTTAAGAAACTGTTTCTTTGCATTTCATTCATTCAGAGGGACCACCCTGAGTGCTGTCCTTGTTTCATGAGATTCTGGTCTAACAAAGTAGTAGGTTCTTGCATCCTCCCCAACTACCCCAGAGAATGATAAAATTGTTTTATTTGGAGGCATGTTCTCTCCAAAGGCTTTTTGATTTAGTGCCAGAGATTACAGTACACTAATACAGTCAAAGCCGGAATCAAGACCTTTCTTCGTTCCAGTTCCTTGATGGCAGGCTTAAATACGCCTCCTCATAGGATCTTTATTTGCCACAAAGAGACTGCAGCTGATTCCTTCCATTTTCCAGGCCTACTCTTATCATTTCAATTAAACAAACTCTTGGAACAATGCATACTGCTGTCATGATCAGTCTCTTTTAGTTATCTCCAGGTCAGATAGATGCCTCCTCCAACTCTCACTTGCAGGTTTCTATGATGCCTTTGTGCCCTGTTCCCATTCATCCTCCTCCTTTCCTTCTCCTTATGGAAGAGCAAATAGCTGTACCATTTCTTCATGTTACTGGCTGAGAATCCACTCCATACCTCAGCCAGCCAGGTTCCTCTGACTGCCTTTATCACCTTTGTTATCTTAAACATTATAGCAAAGTAATTGTTAGTAGAGTCCTTGCAGGGGACGTGAGTAAACAAAGTAATTATAGAGGAAGCTAAAAATTGTAGGACAGAGAGAAAATCTACCTATGTACAATGACAGGTCCCAGGAAGTTTTCAAGACTGATGGATAGACACAAACATTTGCAATTTAGAAAAAAAAAATGTGCGTCAAACCTTTGAGCTTATGAAAGCATCCCAAGTCACTGCCTCTTAGTCATAGTTCACTGCTAGGACTCTTAAACTCTGAGCCCAACCTGAAATAGGGCACAATAGGTGTTGCGCAGAGTTCCTCCCGGAATCCTCTACATTCTCACAATGCCTTTATGAAAGTACCTGCCAGATATATCATCCACTTGCCTCTCCTTGATTGGAAACATTGAAGCATGGTAAAGGTGGAGTTAACCACCTGCCACGTGACAGAGTAGCAGAGAGAGTTCGGGGAATAAAACTTGGGATTTCATCCCTGGGTGCCTACCTTAGCATACAGCCATTCTGCTGCACATGTTTTTCATAATGTACCTCCGAGGGTTTGAATTATTGCTGGGTTTTGCTTTTTTAGGTGGATAGGGAGAATTCAGGTGGAGAAGACTAGTAAAATGCAAGAAGTTAAAGCATTATTGGTATAACAAATAGAGAATGTTTTGTTCCAGTCGAAAGAGCTCCAATATTTCATCCCAAAGTCATCTTCTGGGAAAACCGAAATGTAAGGAGGCTGACACATACTGAATAAGATTTAGTAGGCACATTTCCAGGGTATGCACAGAGCCTGAGTTTTGCTGATTTTACACTTCCTCTTTAACCTTAGGTCTACCTGCGCAAATATCTACAGTGTCTCATGCTAGTGAACTTTCAGGGCAATGTAGTCAATAGAGCACAACATTTTTATTCTACATTAGTTTCTCTTTTCAGATACTTATATTCGCAAGGCATACTCCCTGATCACAGTCAACTTTCTCTTTTAAAATCACGTTATGCAAAAAACAGTTTCCAGGATAGTTTTCCCATACAAAATAAAACCTGAGGAAAAATGCCCAGATATTAATAATGATTGCTACAAGAAGGTTATTATGAGTGATTCTGAAATCTCTGCTATGAATTCATACTTTTAAAATCAGAAATGAAAGATAAAATTAAAACCCCTAACTGTTTTAAAGGTTTAAAGACACACTGTGCAGCTCCACGTGAGTCCGTGTCACCTCTACAGGGCAAGGCAAAGCCCTTGAGTGAACGTGCGGAGCAGCTCAACTCTTTCAGCTGCTTTCTGAGGCTGTGACCAAGAGGCAGCGTGGTACAGTGGTCAACCTGAACACCTGGTTCTCAGTCCTACAATAGCTACTCTGTTGTTTGATCTTGAGCTCAATACATCATGCCTTAGTGCTGCAGATGTCTCATTTCTCATCTGTAAACTGGGGCAATTAAGCATAATGCCTACTTATAGGGTTCTATGAATCATAAGAATTAAGTGGGGTGATATAAAAAAATCCAGAGCACTGTCCGGTACATGCTAATAACTCGATAAACACCAGGTATTGTATCAGCCAAGATCCAATCAGAAAGAAGGTACTACTCTAGATTTTTTTTTTTCTTTTTCAACTTTTATTTTAGATTCATGAGGCACATGTGCAATTTGGTAACTGGGTATATTGTATGATGCTGAGGTTTGGGGTACATATGATCCCTCTCCTCAGGTACTGAGCATAATATTCAACAGTTAGTTTTTCAAGCCTTGCCACCCTCCCTGCCTACTCTAGTAGTCTCTAATGTCCGTTGTTGCCATCTTTATATCCATGAGTACCTGATGTTTAGCTCCCACTTATAAGTGAGAAAATGCAGTATTTGGTTTTCTGTTCCTGCGTTAATTCACTTAGGATAATGGCCCCCAGCTGCATTCATGTTGCTGCAAAGGACATGATTTCATCCTTGTTTATGGCTGCATAGTATTCCACAGTGTATATGTACATAGTTTTCTTTGTCCAAACCACCACTGATGGGCACCTAGATTGATTCCATGCCCTTCTATTGTGAGTAGTGCTGTGATGAACATGTGAGTGCATGTGTCTTCTTCATAGAATGATTTGTTTGCTTTTGAATATATACCCAGTAATGGGATTCCTGGGTCAAACAGTAGTTCTGTTTTAAGCTCTTTGAGAAATCTTCAAACTGCTTTACATAGTGGCTAAACTAATTTACATTCCCACCAACAGGGTATGTGTTCCCTTTTCTCTACAACCTCGCCAACATCTGTTGTTTTTTTGACTTTTTTATAGTAACCGTTCAGACTGGTGTGAGATGGTATCTCATTGTGGTTCTGATTTTCATTTCTCTGACGATTAGTGATGATGATTTTTTTTCATGTTTGTTGACCATTTGTATATCTTCTTTTAAAAGTACCTGTCCATGTCTTTTGCCTATTTTTTAATGAGGTTGCTTTTTGCTTATTCAATTATAATTATTTAGGTTACTTCTAGATTCTGGAGATCAGACCTTTGTCGGATGCATAGTTTACAAATATTTTCTTCCATTCTGTAGGCTGTCTGTTTGCTCTGTTGGTAATTTCTTTTGCTGTGCAGCAGCTCTTTCATTTAATTGAGTCCCACTTGTCAATTTTTGTTTTTGTTGCAATTACCTTTGAGGACTTAGTCATAAATTCTTTCCCAAGGCCCATGTTCAGAATGGTGTTTCCTAGGTTATCTTCTAGGATTCTTACAGTTTAAGGTTTTACATTTAAATCTTTAATCCATCTTGAGTTAATTTTTGTGTATGGTGAAAGGTAGGTGTCCAGTTTTATTCTGCGTATGGCTAGCTAGTTATCCCAGTACCACTTATTGAATAAGGAGTCCTCTCCCCATTGCTTATTTAATACAGGGAATTGATTATACAGATAATGGAAGAGATTAGGAGTCAACAGAGAAGGGCAGAGAAGCAACTCAGAGATTAGCAACAACCAGGAAGCTAGCATCACCCCTAAATTGAAGGGACAAAGGGAAGAGGTGGAACCACCTGGCAGAACCTGGAACCGTGATGCGTCTGTTGAGTGAGAGCTGAAGCCATGGCAGAGACTCGGTTGCTGCCAGAGGAGCTGCCCAAAGAAGAAAGACAGGAGAGATGCCCTGGACCCCCTCCTCCTGCCCTCTAGTCTTTTGCCAGTGCCACTCATTAGCCAAACCTCTTTTCAAACTGAAAGAGAAGGGAGCCTGGGAAATGTAGTTCCCTGCAACAGACAGCAAGGCAGAGAAGAGCAGGGAATGGAGTGGAGAGCAAATGCCCAAATAACTGGCATAACCATTATCCTTATTTTCCAAGAAGTATCTCTTTAAAGGAACTTTGCATTTGCCTAAAGGCATATTAAGCAGTTTTTCATAATGTCACTCTTTGTAGCTTCCTCCTAAGCAAATTTTGAGAATTTTTGCAGCCCAAGGTTCAAGTCTAGTGACTATCACCAAGCAAAAGGTGTATCTTCCATCCCCATGTGAGACCCATGCCTCTGTTTCTTTGACATGCTGTAAGTGAAGTGCACTGAGTCTCTCCTGAGTGTTCATCACAAGTTTCTAATTTCTCCATGCCCTCCACAGCATGCATAGCATAGACATTCTTATGCATACTCGAGCTTTCTGTACTTCAGTTTCCATATTTGTGACATGAAATGCTAATACCTACTATACCCTGAAGCCCAACCTTTTTTAAAAGCACCTTATAAACTGTAAAGCACTTTACACAAATGACTTGTCATTACCTTTTGATTTCTGGGCTGATGCTCTTTTTGCTACCCCATGCCAGTCCTCTTCCAGAAATAACTAATGATTCTGACATGTTAAAAGACATCATGAACCTGTGTACAAAAAAAAAGTGACTGCCAAATATAATAGGTTCTGCCAAATTTCAGATGTGGTCCCAAATCAAATCAGCCTCAGGGCAATGCTGACATAAAAAATGAACTTGTTCACATGTTAGAGAGCTCTTAGCCAGGCTTCCCTACACAACTACAGTCTTGTTTGGGATCATCTTCCAAAATATAACAACTGATGCAAGTAAAAGCATATTTAGCACATTTTACTATCTCAAAAGCATGTTTAGGCACATTTTAAAACACAAGGTATTGGACAAACAGAAAATCTGCCCAATCCTAAAAGAGAACCACAAACAGCTTCCCTCTTATGGATTGGCTGCTCTGTGGCAGGCACTGTACAAGGCACTTAACAGACCTCATCCTGCAAGATCAGTGTTATTAGTCGGGAAACTGAGGTTCAGAGGTCCAAAGCACCATTCTCGAGGCCATGCAGCCAGTAATCAGCAGAGTTAAAAGTTGGACCAACAACGTTCTGCCAAACATCTTTCTACTACATAATACTGCATCCCACAGTAGAATGTGTGTTTCTTCATTTCCCTTTTGGCTGCTCCAAACACATGCTATGACCCTGGCAGCTCAGTCTCACACCATGTGGCCCACACCTGGCAGGAGCTCCAAGCAGGCTTACCTTGTTTATAGAAAACACTGGCATGACAGTGCATCCCTCAGATCTCTGTTGGCAAGGTTCAAAATTGAGCAATAGGTCCAGCGTCTGCTCTCTGTAATCTATAACCACATTCACATGGAGGCCTCACTTTCTACCACCTGCTGCCAGTCAACAGCTGACCACAGCAGGAACATTAAGGTAGGGCCATCCCTGGAAGATAGTAGATTCTTCTGACAGGCACTTTCGACTCTCCTTCAGCTTAAGACTCTTCCATCCAGCTTTATTTCCTTCCCTCTCTTATTCACAAGGTCCAGACCTACATCATAGTCTGATGGCTGTCCCCACTTCCTACATTCCCTCATAGGCATTTCCTCTAATAAATCTCTTGTCTGTCTAATCCAGCCTGAGCATCTCCTCCTGAGAGCACCCAGACTAAACAGCATCTCCTACACTGTCCTTGTTCTTTCTCCTCACCTTCTATCTCCTGGTCTCAAGTTTCAGGTCGCAGGGCCCCAGCACCCAGCTGCAGTCTTAGTGGACCTGGCCAATCAATCTATTCCACCCACACCACTACTACTAGCCTCCAAATCAGAGGTGGGACTAAACTTTTTCCCCATCTTTAACACCTCCCACTTCAATACCTTTTTGCTGCTTGAATGTCCGCTTATTGGGGAAGAAAAAAATGTTATAAACCTCTTGTCTCTAGGGTGTAAATATTAGTAGTTTAATGGGCTTTCTCTCCAGGGAGTCTGCATTTTAAAGAGGTCAGATAAGGAGGACAATCCCTTGACCTAAAGAAATGAATAAATTTACAAATCTTTCTTGAGTACCCACATCAGGGAGCTCAAGACAAGTTGGATTCAAATTTAAAGAGTAGAGCTCCGGAGTGGGATTTAAACAGTGCTGCCCCTTGTCTGGAGAAATCTTTTCTCAGGGCAACTACGCTGCTCAATAACACTGAAGGCAATCCCAAATAAAGCCTTCCCTACCCTAAACATGCCATTCTTTTCAAGAGTGACCTGGAAATGCTCTTCTTCATGTGATGATAGAAGGGTTTCAATTCAACTTGCTGTGGCCTGGGTAGAGGAGGCCACTCAAAATCCAGCAGGTGGGGGAAGAGTTCCTTGATAAGTTTAACCTGGTCTTCTACCACCTTCTCTCAAGTTACAATCTCTTACCGTAATTACAAACAAGCCAGGAACTCTGTGGTGGCATGTATTATCACAGAGGTTACTCCCTCCTGGGCCTTACAAAACATTGGCCAGATGTTTCTTGGGCACTGAGCTCCTTGGGCAAGGTGATTTATTTACATGGGTTTGCTCCCCTATACATAAAAAGTAAGTAGTAGCACTTGGGAGATACTCCTCCATCTTCCTATAAAAGCCAAGAGTGGAGAATAAGGTACTATCTTCAAAGTACTTGATAAAGTAGTTCCCCCTTATCTTCCGGGGATACGTTCCAAGACCCCTATTGGATGACTGAAACCTGGATAGTACCAAACCCTATAGAAGTATGTTTTTTCTACACATAAATATCTATGATAAAGTGTAATTTATTAATTAGGCACAGTAAGAGATTAACAACAATAACTAATAAGATAGAACAATTATGACAATATGCCAGCATCACTACTCTTGCACTTGGAGCCATTGTTAAGTAAAATAAGGGTGACTTGAACGCAAGCACTGCCATGCCACCTAGACACTCTATCGACCTAATAACCAAGACAGCTACTAAGTGACTAGCAGGTGGGGGGTATAGGGTGGAAACCTGAACAAAGAAACGATTCACATTCCAGGCAGGACAGAGAAGGACAGCATGAGATTTCAGAACAGCACACAGTTAAAAACTTACAAATTATTTATCTCTGGAATTTTCCATTGAATATTTTCAGACTTCAGTAGACAGCAGATAACTGAAACCACCAAAGGGAAAACTGCGGATAAAGGGGAACTGCTGTATATAATAAAGTCAATAATTTCTTATTGTCAGCTGGAAGGTGTTATGAGTGCTCAAATGTTAAAACAAAGTAAAAACCTCTGAGCATTTAATAGAGGGAATAATTAGTCAATCATTCAAATGAGTGTGCTCAGTTTGTAGCCTCCAATTCAAGCTAATTACATACACTCAAATCTGTCATTTTGCACTCAAAAAAACCCTCACACATGTATACACACATACACACACATGCTTAAGCAACAAGAAAGTTAACCTTGTAATGCAAAGTTAATGCATCATTACTTTTCTGCATTTTAAGCACAAAAGTCTAAAAATGTGCAGTTACTATAAGCCATGGCCTTTGACTCCACACCAACTAGCACAGTCTGGCAGATAGCACTCCCAAGTTTTTTTTGTTTTTTTTTTTGAGAGGGAGTCTCGCTCTGTGGCCCAGGCTGGAGTGCAGTGGCGCGATCTCGGCTCACTGCAAGCTCCGCCTCCCGGGTTCACGCCATTCTCCTGCCTCAGCCTCCCGGGTAGCTGGGACTACAGGCGCCCGCCACCATGCCCGGCTAATTTTTTTTTTTTTTTTGTATTTTTAGTAGAGACGGGGTTTCACCGCGTGTGCCAGGATGGTCACGATCTTCTGACCTCGTAATCCACCCGCCTCGGCCTCCCAAAGTGTTGGGATTACGGGCGTGAGCCACTGCGCCCGGCCTAGCACTCCCAAATTATTAATACACAGATCTGCTTCCACTTTGGTCACCGACTTAATATATGATACTAAAAAGGCACTTATCCAAACCGTGCCTGCATTTTCCCATATGTAGAAGCAAAACAAGGCATTCAAGTAATTTCAGGTTTCCCAGTAGCTGCATGGGAAGGTCATAGATATTCATGAGTGTAGCTCATAACTCTTCCTAACCCTCAGAACAAAATCCCACTGCTAAGCAAAGACATCCCAAAACCTTAGGAATGTTGTGACTTCTGAGATAATTCACCCACCGGAGTCAGACTGCTTAAGAACATTGGATGGGTGGAAAAGGAACATCTCAACCAGGAGAGAAGGAACTGAGCCAACAAAGGGCTGCATCTGGTGACCTTGTGCCTCCCAGTGGTGGAACCCAGGGCTGCTGCAGCCAGAAGTCTCTAACAGTGGTAAGTAGCCTTATTCAAAGGCAGAGAGACTGTACCTTCTTTCCCCCAGAACCGTTATTCTTCACAGATATACAGAAAGTTCCTCCAGTGGCACAAGGTACAGATCTATGCCACAGGTGTTTCTTTTGTACTTGGAATCACCTCTTCATGGAGTCATCTCTGATCAGACCTGTCCATCCTCCGGTTCCCGTTCTCTCTATGCTTCCATAATATTTTTCATACTGTGCTATAAATACTGCTATGTTTGTGTGTCTTCCTGATAGTTGATTTCCTTGAGAGGAGAGGGTTATGATGTCTTTAATAAGGGCCTAGCCAAGTTCCTGGCACATAGTAAGTGTTCAATAAATTTCTAATGAATAAATGAATGAGTGAGATTATAAAGGACAATCAAGCACAGTTGTGCCCTTAAACAACTAATAATCCTATGAAGGTTAATAAGACTAGAAACCAAACATTTATGACAAAACAGAATATAAGAAGGTGTGACCAAATTCTATAGGAATTTAAATGAGGAAATCATCTCAAAAGTGAAGAAAAAGGATTTTAAACAAGGTCTGAAGTAGGGAATGACATCTAAGAAGAGGCAGGGCCTCCGCAGTCTGTATGATAACGCACAAAGCCCCTCTGACTTTATCTCCTACCAAATCCCTGGCTCCCTCTGCAGCAGCCACAAGAGCCTTTTATTATAATCTCCAACTCACCAGCAAATCTCTACCTCAGGGCCTTTGTACGTGATACTCCCTCTGTCTGGAATGCTCTTCTCCCAGATATTCACATGGTGAACTCCCTCACCATCGTCACATCTTTGCTTAAACATTACCTGCTCAATGAGGCTTACTCTAACCACTCCATGCTAAATTGCAACCCACTAACCCCCACCAAAGTTGCCAATTGCTCTTACCCTGCTCTGGGCTCTCTTGTTTGCTTTTTAGTAATAGATCTTATCTAACATGCATTAAAGGCATTTTTTAGACTAATTAATTGTAAAGTCCAGTCCAAGTTTTATTTCAAACTCGCCACAAGAAAAGGGGCTCCTGAGAACACCAATTCCGAGGTTTCTCTCTTGTTAGACATGTTTCTAGAAGGAGGGAAAGCGGTTAGATAACATTGTTAGACTAGGTACAATAAAGGAATGTCTGGTTAGAAGTTATTAGGCCTGTCACAAGACAGATGATTAGCTGGGCAGATAAATTTAACTTCCCAAAAGGGAATCTTAATCTCATTCAAGTTCAATGATGTAACTAGTGTATTTGACACTCAGAGCAGATCATTTTTTCTCTCTCCTCCTTAAAACAGAATTAGTTTTAGGAATAATCACAAAATTAATAATAAAAATGGCCAGAAAAGAATCAGAGACAGTGAAATTTTTCTGTAATTGAATTACATGTTCATAGCCTGCTAGTACTGAAATTTAACAATGAACAAAGAAAAAAATTAAAATAAATGTTACAGCACAAAAAAGGAAACAAAGCAGTGGATCAAAAATTTTCATCTCATTCATGGGGAGAAAACTTGCATCTACATATTGTTTGCCTCAGAAATGAACAACACTGCCATTTAATGTTAAATATTTAATTATTAAATAATTACATAAGACTTGTTTTAAAACAAATTTCTATTTCAGTAATATTATTCAAATTTAGTATATATCTTCTGTATGAACTAAAATTTTTACTTTCCAAACAAAAATATGACACTTGGCCATTCTCACTTTCATTTTTTTAAATTGCAAACAAATAAACATGGAGAATAATGGTGGTTATGTAGTGGCCATATAGAATAACAGAATTGAGCCAGCCGCTAGTGGCTCACACCTAGAATCCCAGCACTTTGGGAGGCCGAGGCGGACAGATCAGTTGAGGTCAGGAGTTCAAGATCAACCCGGCCAACATGGTGAAAACCCATCTTTACTAAAAATACAAAAACATTAGCTGGGCATGGTGACGTGCACCTGTAATGTCAGCTACTCAGGAGCCTGAGACAGGAGAATTGCTTGAACCCAGGAGGCGGAGGTTGCAGTGAGCTGAGATCATGCCACTGCACTCCAGCCTGGGCGACAGAGCGAGACTCCATCTCAAAAAAGAAAAAAAAAATGATGGAATTGATATAGCCCAAGTTCAGTTTCTGTGTCTCTACAATCACTCTGCTATTGTTGTTTATGTCAAAACTACTGTTTAAACTCAAGCACATCTACTAACCCGGGATAGGAGGCACATTCTGTTCCTGAAGCAAGCACTAGTGATTCTGAATGTGTGTGTGAAGGGCAAGTGTGGAGGGAGGGACTTTATAACTAAGAGTTGTCTGAATTAATTTTGATGTAGAATAAAGTGTTTATTAAAGAACAGATAATAAAAAGGTGCTAATTTGAAGTGTATGTGTGTATTAAAATGTAAGAGTAACCATAATAATTGTTTAAGACTTAGACCAACAAAAGAAAAGGAAATGAATGAATTTCCTTTATCAATGAAGTTGTCACTGGTTCATGGTGACAATAACAAGCAGACCACTTTTTGTTGGTTGTGTTGCGGTTTGGTAACTCCCTGCAGACAGCACACTCCTCATTGCTTGTGCCTGGAGGGGGTCCGCCCATTGTTCCACCCTTGGTAGGCTTCTGCTATAATCTGACAGCATTTTATTGAAACATTTTTTCAGAAATCTAACAATTCTGGCTTGGGATCATTTTCTTTCTCATATAACACATAGTTAACTATTTCATTGATTAACTCCTCCTTAAGGGCAGGGGTACATGTCGATTTTACACTCTGTTATCCCAAACACCTAGAACCGTGGCACATAGGAAGTGTTTATTAAACTGAAAATTTCTCAACTAATTCTCAACTATCATGACTTTATGGAGAGAGTCTCATCTACCTAAATTAACTATAGTTTTCTCCCAAGACCTATGCTAAAGATCCAGGAAACCGCTTCTTTAGTGTTTAGAGTATCAGAACTGAGAATCCCTTCCCCGTCCCCGCAAGCCCCATGTCCCCTCCAGACTCATGGGTGTGTGACACAGACTCAGACTGTGTCGGCTGATTCTCCAAGTCTGTTCTGAGGACCCTAATTCTGAATAATAATAGCTGTCTGGTAAAAGGAGGAAGAGGGGAAGATACCCTGTTATTAAATTATTTTAGGAAATTTTTCATTAACAAAATTAAGGAAGACTTATTTGGGTTTTTTTTTTTTCACTACAACAATTATCGGGGTTTGTTTTATATTGTCATTCCATATTGTATAATATGCAACATTTCCAACATTTTTATGACCATAGTTCTGAGAATTTCTGAGAAACTCTGTACTGCAGTGGAGTAATCTCCTGACCTCCTAGCCCTGCACACTCTTAATCTGAACATGAATACGATAAAAGTGCCTGCTTCATGGAGCTGTTGTGAGGACGAGATACATTAAGCCACCGGCAGCACATAGAACAGTCCCTGACACTTGACCAAGTCATTAAATGTTGGCTACTGTTCACAGAATTTTGTATGTGGTTACTTTAATCTGAGAAACTCAGGTTAACTATAGCATTTTTCTCATCCCACTTTGTAAATGGACAAATCAAGGCACAGATTTTTTTTAAAAAGTTAAAAATAAATGTGAGTCCTGTCTGTAATCCCAGCACTTTAGGAGGCTGAGGTGGGCGGGTCACTTTGAGCTCAGGAGTTCAAGACAAGCCTGGGCAACATAGCAAAATCCCCTCTCTATGAAAAAATACAAAACTTATCCAGGCATGTTGGCTCATGCCTGTTGTGCCAGATGTTCAGGAGGCCAAGGAGGTCAAGGCTGCAGTGAGCCAAGATCTCGCCGCTGCGTTCTAGCCTGAGCAACCCAGCAAGACCCTGGGAAAAAAAAAAAAACCTAAATCTATTGTCAGGAGGATAACTATAAGAATTACTAAGGCTACAAAATTATAATTTGTCCACAAATTTAGCATAATACCTTAAAGTACTGTTTATCACCCTATGTTCCCATTACCCCAGAGAAAAGTGACAAAATGCCAGAATAACCAGGGTCCATCTTCTCTGGGAAACCAATTTTGCTTCAAGGTTTTGGTATTAAAAAGTTAAATAATTTAACTCATAAGTAATTTAAACAACATATGTATATTCTTAAATGTAAATATCTCAGATTAGAATGCAAATCCTATGAAATTTGAATAAAAACATGAACATTTAGATAAATATTTTCTTCCTGCAGAAGACGCCTTGAGCAAAGCCCCAGAGCCCTTGAACTGTCTGTCCCCCTCCTCTGACATGATGGGTAATCTGATGGAAGCTCTGAGAGGCACTGCCTAGAATTAAGCCCTGTGTGTAAACGAAGCAAGGAAGAAAGAACATGTGCTATCAAATATGATTCATGATTCAAATATATTTTAATATCTTATTCTTTTCACACTCTGAGAAACCATTCTGATAATGTGATTGTTTTGTAAAAGAGTGTATCTTCAGATAATATACAGATTTTATAGCTATTGCACAGTTTTAATAAGCAAAAGACTTGCTAGGTTGAACTGGGTTCAGCCCAAACCACTGTACAATTTAATTCAACACAATATTCCTCTGTTTAAAGTGCATGTAATTGCCAATTTATACAGTCACCAAGACCAAAGGTTTGCTAAATAGAGTTCTGCAAACATAGTATGGAATGCTTTATCCCCAAGTACCGTAAACTAAAAATGAATGAAACTAATCATTAATCAATCATGTATCTAATTCATTTCAAGGGCTTCTTTCAACTGTACAATTATCCAATGAATAAATTCAAATCCACCTGTGTTAGTATTTTTCTAGATCTTATCACCATAAGTTTTAAAAAATCCTTAGAAACTCCAGGAAATGTGTAAAATGAAATTGACATTATCTTAAACAGTATTAGATTGTTATTCCCTCTTCTTTCATAAAGATTTTCTTTATGGAGAGTTATTCTTAAATAGCACTGATAGTTCTGAAAGTTTCCCCAAGTGCTCCATTCTTAAAGAAATTTTTATTTAAAGGATGAACAATGCATAACACTGCTTAGTGTGTGTGGGTTTCAGTGAAAGGCATTATACTGTAAAATCTCATTCTACAACTTTTTTTCCCTCTAAATTGTAATTTTTGAGACGTAGTCAATATATTGCTTTGTGTAAATAGATCTAATTCTACTAACTGGAAAAAACACTCAACACTCATGACAGAGGTTATTTCTAGGCACCTAGGGAGGGGAATGAGTCTTGGAATGGCAGACAAAAGGCCTGTGAACTTTATATATAATGTGTTATTTATTTTATTAAATATTGAAGTAAATCTGGCAGAATGGCAACAATCCTTGGATGTTTTCTTTGTGCTTTTCTGCAATTTTAATTTTTTTCTAAATTAAGTAAATATATTAAGGATTTGAAAATACAGTCTTATTTTCTCACTGAAGTAAACAAAGACAAATTTTCCTTTTATATGCAAACAACTTTTTACAAAATTCACAAAGAAAGATTTTGCTGGCTGTTTAATGTCTCCTTTGCTCTTTCCTCTGCTTTGGGGGCTCTGGCCCCTCATGCTCATGCGCACAGCAACACGGGTCCAGTTAGCTTCCCAGAAACCTGCACTGCACATTGATGCATATCTTACAGGCTCTTCAGGCACCCTATTCTGTTCTCTGCATCCTTGCATCCCACACAACCCCTCCTGAGTCACCCTGGGAAGAGGATGATCGTTCTGAAACTCGTGCCTATGGACATGCACTTTCTGGTATTATCCAGTGCTCTTTGTGGGCCCTTGATCAACAATTGACTTTGAATAAGATCTTCCCCTGTGAGGGATGAAACTCCAAAGTAAAAGCAAGAAATCTATGTTTACAAGATGGCAAAGCCCCTGATTCTATGTGCTGCTTCCCTCCATTCATTCAGTGACTCTTTTTTAAGAGGCTGCTCTATGACAGACACTGTCCTAGATTCTGGGGATACAGTGACAAGACGAAGATCTGTCCTTGGAGTTTCCCCCCTTGTTGAGGAGTTGGTAGATAGGCAATGGACAAATTAAGTAAGTAAGCATCTGATACATGAGAAGGTGGAAAATACTATGGACAGTAATCACAGATACAAAACACTTAGGGGTGGTGGAGGAAAGCCTCACTGCAAAGGCAACATGTGGGCATGTTGAAGGAAAAAAAGTTGTGATGCATGTGAATATCTAGGGCTAAAAACATTGCAGGCAGAAGAAAAAGCAAGAGCAAAGGGCCTGAGGTAGGAGTATGAATGGAATGCTCAAAAAACAGCACCCCCGTATATGAGGAATGCAGGGTGTGGCTAGAGAGATACCCAATTGCAAAGTTTGCTCTCCTCTCTGTGTGAATGCTACTCAGTGTAGTTATCAGAACAGCAGCATTGGTCTCACCTGAGAATCTGTTAGAAATGCAGATGCCTATATGTCACCCCGTACCTACTGAATCAGAACCTCTGGGTTTTTTGTGGTGTTTGTTTGTTTGTTTGTTTGTTTGTTTGTTTGTTTGTTTGTTTTGAGACGGAGTTCACTCTTATTGCCCAGGCTGGAGTGCCATGGCCCAATCTCTGCTCACGGCAACCTCCGCCTCCCAGGTTCGAGTGATTCTCCTGCCTCAGCCTCCCGAGTAGCTGGGATTACAGGCATGCGCCACCACGCCCGGATAATGTTTGTATCTTTAGTAGAGATGGGGTTTCTCCATGGTTGGTCAGGCTGGTCTCAAACTCCCGACCTCAGGTGATCCTCCCACCTTGGCCTCCCAAAGTGCTGGGATTACAGGCATGAGCCACCACGCCCGGCCCAGAATCTCTGGGGGTATTTTAACTCTCCACCTGATTCTTATTCATGCTAAAGTTCTCCAACACTCCTAATAACAAAAAGAAAAAAACATCAATTTTTGGCTTCAAAAATTCTAAGATGAAAATGTAATTCTGTCCCTTGCTAATACTCTAACATTGAATTCATTGCACAATTTATCTAGGCCTCAGCTTCCTTGTATATAAGGCAGAGAAATTCATGCCTGCTCATTTTAACCAAGAGAGTTACTTTTAAAAATTTAAATATCATTATATGACGAATTAATGGGTGCAGCACACCAACATGGCACATGTATACATATGTAACAAACCTGCACATTGTGCACATGTACCCTAGAACTTAAAGTATAATAAAACAAAAATTGAGAGATCCAAAAAAAAATGTAAATATCAAATGTGATGGCAAATATTAAAGGAATGTGGTGACTGTAAATCTCTTGACAAATGTGGGTTTTTACTATTATGAACATAAGCCCCCAAGTCCATCCACCCTCAGGCATTTGTACTTTTCTGTACCCCTTATCCTATACCCCCACCCCCTCATCCCCTACAACTACCGCCAATGCTATTGGGTTGGTCAAGACTTGCCCACGGAAAGCTTACAGTGAGTCTGATCTGGTTTTGTTCAATCTGGCACAGAGCCTTGGCATTGGAGACTGCAGCTGGTGTAGCGCTGTCATGATATATATCATACCTATCCTCGCTTTGGCAGGCAAGACTCTTGCCACCAAGCATTTCAGACTAGGATAATGGCACAACAGAGATGCTTGCCACACTTAGCCCAGAACACTTCCATCACTCTTTCTATCCCGAAGTATTTGTTATGTTTTATGCAAACAATACATGTTTGCTTGGTGTATGCAGTGGAGAGGACACTGGGTTTGGAGTCAAAAGAAAAGGGTTCCAGCCCCCAAGTTCACTAGATGACCCGGAGAGCTCACATTACCATTCTGAGCTTGCCTTTGCTATCTCCTTCCCAAGTAGGTGAGAGTTATGTAAAATAACATACATGAAAGCTCTTTGTAAAAAATAAAGCACTACGTAAGAGAATAGGACATTGTTATCATAATCCAGTTCCTCAATAGGTCAGTCGCTCAGTAAACAGCCGACAAATATTTACTGAGCCCACAAAGTACCTGGCTCTGTGCCAGTCTCTGGGACACAGCAGTAAATGACAGAATAAAACCACACCACATGTGGCACTTATATTCTAATAGAAGAACAGAGAAAACAAATAGCAGCAAAAGTGAGATATGTAGTCTGTCCAATAGTTATAAGTGCTTTCAAGAACAATAAAAAAGAGGAAGCTGGAATGTAGGAGGAAGGGGATTATAAGGTCAGAAAGGGTAGCTAGGAAAGGCACTGCTGAGAAGGTGCATTTAACCAAAGACCGAAAGAAGGGATCGAGTCCGCCTTAGTGTTCCAAGCTCAAATCATGCTCAGAACATGTTCAGACCAGTTCTAGGTCTGCTTGACCTTCTGGATCTGTGATCCCAGAATTTTCCTTATTTCTAGCCTTTTGTGACGTATTTGGGATAGTTCGCTGAATATCATCGGTGCCATGGATAACTCATACAAAGACACAAACCCAAGCCATGTGAACAGCCTATTTGAAAACTTTTTCTTTACTGAGGCACCTGGGACAGTGGCTGTTGAATGAACTCCTCTTCTACCAACCCCAGAGTCCAGTGACTTTTCACCAGTATGAAGATGGGAACCACTTGCTATACTTATAGACTAGAGATAAACTTCATGTCCATCTTATTTTTATTGTTAACATACTGTTTTGATTCTATCATTCACTCCTGTTTGCTGAGCATCTATTATGAGCTTAGTATTTTGCAGCTATATTGAGAAAAGGAATTTTAAAAAAAAAAATGACTATAGCACTCTCATATTGTAGAGGGACAGGATTCATATTTAGATATCTAGATGAATTTTTCATTTCTGCAAAGGTGGACTCCAGAACCTAGTGTGAAATGGGAATACTGAGTATGCTATGTAATCAACTAAGAGAATGCTTTTATTTTCCAGCGGCAGATGTGGGGGTTGGGGTTCAGGGAACCTGGAAATAGAAGAAGCTAAGAAAAGGTGACAGGGACTATGGGAGCAGGTCCCAAGACATGGAGGGCAGCCAGAGTTGAAACAGCATGAGAGTAATGAGAATTCCCTGGGGCTAGAATGGGCAAGAAGTTTAGGAACAGTAAAAGCTAACATTTTATTTTAAATGTATTTTCTATTTCATGCTGTAGAGCTCCTCCATCATCAAAACCCCCAGTAAAATCTGCTGTATACAATAACTTTCCTATTGTCTTTAGGGAATGAAGGAGAATGGAGCTGGATCTATAACAGGCGCTACAGAAAACAAGATGGCAAACAAGGTCCCAGCAGAAGCCAGAGTTGAAAACAAGAGAACCAGGCAAATGTAAGCACCCACCAGACCCACCCACAGAGAATCCTAGGGACTGAAGTCATTTTATGTTTGCCTTCAACTTAAGATAGGTCCCAGATAATTGGAGGATGTGGGGACCAGGATGCCTCATTGCACAACTCCAGCAGGCACATTACAGTCGGTGCGCAGGAGCATGACCCTCAAGTTACAAACACATCATCTCATTTAATCTTCACAACACTCCTGGAAGAAAGGCATTGTTACCCTTGTCCTACAGAGAAAGAAACCGAGACTCCAAGAATATGTCATATGTCAAAGTCATTATGTGTCTAACAATTAGGGGGAATCAGTGTTAAGACTCAGTTCATTCTAACCTCAAAATCGATTCCTATTTGTATATGACCTATTTCTATGAAGCGGTGAATGCAAGTGGGTGCCCCACAGACAGTTCTTCCCACAGTCCCTTCCCTCTTCTCTAAGATCCTCATGGTTCTAGGTTCCCCACACCTCTATCTCTGTATCTGCCACTAGAAAATGAAAACATTTTTTATTTTATTTTATTTTATGGCATATTCAACACTTCCATTTCACACAAGGTTCTGGAGTCCACCTTTGCAGAAATCAATGTAGTTCTGCGACTTCAGAACTATACTTCTCTACCTCAATTCAGGCAGCAAGAACCAACAGAAACTTAAAAGGACCCCAAAATCCAGTAATTTTGAAACACCACATCATAGCTTATCCAAAAACTTTGCCTGTTTTTTATTCAGACCTATGTGCATGCAAATATATACACATAGGTCTGAATAAAAAACAGGCAAGTTAGGCAGAAGTGTAGAGGAGTTCATAAGTGAAGGGAAATTATGTTGCATGAAATACTCTGCTTGCTTCTTTCTGCCTTAGTCTCAAATCCAAACCCCACTCCATTTTAAATATATAATTCCGTTTTCTAAGGCAACTCCAAAAGATCATTGTACTCTCCTGTTTCCCTTTCCCCTATGAAAGCTACAAATGCAATCAATTTAAATTATCACCAAGGCTGTAGATTGTAGCCAATCAACTCTCAGCACCAGAGAGTCCTGAAAGCAAATCTTATTTCCCTGGAGCCTTTCCACCTTCTCCATTATCTTCTTCTCTCCCCAATAACATCCTCAATATCTTCCATTCTGCTTGCAGTCAGTGCACGTGCTCCAGGCATCCAATACTAGCCTTCTCGACATTTTCATTTTCATGTTTATATCTTCATTTCCATTCAGTCCTTAGACCCCTCTCTATGTGACTCAACCTTCAATCAGGACAAGTGTTTCTTTGTTTCTTTGATGCTGTGAGTCCAGTGGAATCAAGTGGCTGCAAACAAGTGTTCTATGGCTTGTCACTCTGACCAACCAACAAAGAATCTATGCTTGTGACAAGCTAATTTGTTAAGATAAATCAAATCCCACCATGTGCCGGAGTACTCACTCTGAAGGACTCCCTGTCACTGCTTCCAGAGAAGCTTGTCCAGGCTTTAGTCATGATCCAAAAGACTCTTCATCAAGCAAAGACAGAGGATGCTATTAGTAGAAACTGAGAAGGTGGACACATCCTTCCTCTTGCTAGGCTAGCTGTTATTCTTAGACCACCCAAATAAAAGTACCAGATCTTATATAAGCCCTGATGCCTGTTCTCTGAAGGGAAATCTGTTTTTGATAGTTCAAGTTTCCCCAATTAAAATTTGCAACATAAAAATAAGCAAGTGGAAGGAGAAACGAATGCTTTTCTTTTCACACAATGCTGTTGACAATCTAGTTATTTCTCTGCTATAATAATCCAAACCATGATGTATCTCCCACCCCATGGTGGCATGACTGCAGGGACCCTCACCTTGATCACCTGCATAGATCTTTTCTATTTTATTTCAAGTTGACAGGGAAGTCATTGTACCACTTCTTTAAAGACGCTGCATAATGAAAGATACAAGAAGCACTTTGGAAGCTGAAAGAGTTCCTGTCTCCAAAATTTACTGGCCCTCTCTTCTGTGGACTGCAATCATCCCAGAGCTAATCAGAACTCGTGGGGAGTTGATCTGTTAGAAACCAAACCACTTAAGGCAAGAAGGAAATATATCCGTTCATGAGAGTGAAAAGCCTAGGGTAGCTCTAGACTGGCAAGGCTGGATTCAGGTGTTCCAACACTGCCGTCAGAAAGCTGTCTCTCTACAATTCCATCTCACCACTGCACAGTGAGAAGGCTGCCAACAGCTCCACATCCATTTTCATCATCTCATAAAGCCTACTGGAAAGACAGCCTATTCCCAGAAGTTCCAAAGAAAATCTTAGCATTGTGTGTCATTGCCATAGCTTGAGGAGGTGAAATGGCTAGACCTGTGCTTATCCAGGAGCTCACAGTGAGGTTGTAGACCGAATCACATCAGCTGAAAACCACAGAGAAATGTTCCCAAATGTAATTGAGTTGTTATGACCAGAAAAATGAGTGAACAGGTACTGGGCAAAGACATGAATGAAGGTGGACAACTGGCCAGCCAAGAGGCACTGGCTCATTTCAAGCTTACCCTAGAATTCGTCAAGTGTTCCATGTTCAGTGTTCCAGAGGCTCTGCAGAACCAGAATGCTGAAAAGAGGAGGGAAACAGTGTACACTACCAGCTGTGATAGAAAAGAATGGCATCTTTTATTGAGGAGCAAAATTGCACACCCAAACACCACCACCACCATAGCCCCAAACCCCACCACCATTCCACTGGCTTTTCTCCTCTTCCCTCCAGTCCACCCTCCAGCTCACCCTCATTCATCCCAAAGCTGCCAAGTCGGGGCTTTTTTTTTTTTGTTGCTCTTTTCTTTTTCCTCCCAATTTGTGCTGGAAAGTCATCTAAATCTAATATTCTTTTAAAGTAAGTAACCTCTTATGGATGACTGCTGGTGAGTTCAGCCATACCAATAACTAACAGAATTTTGCATTCCCAGGTATAAAACAACACATATCTGAAACCAGTCATGTCAAAATAAAATTTTACATGCAGCAACACCAGAACAAGGATCAAGAATCAATGGGATAAGCCAGAGTTCTAACTGTATAAAATTGGAGGAGGCAGGAAAAAAATGCAGCAATTTGCTTCAGATGCTCTATCTCCTTAAAGCAGACTCTAGATCTCACACTTCCTGGAGGATGATCCCAATGGCCTCCTGTGTTGGATACAAAAGAATCAGAATGTTCCTTCCTTCAAGGAAGGCAATCATATACTTATTGAATGGTTACTAAGAAAGTCCAAACCCTAAATGACAAAAAACAGAGTTGCCAATTATGGTGAAGAGTCTAGCTACCATAGGCAGTTAAAGAAGGAAGCTATATCACAGGACTGCTCAAAGTTATTCAGGAAGGTCTGTCTCACAATATGGGATAAATGTCAGTGTTATTAGTTATATCTGATAGGATTCTTTGAGAACAAACTACTGAGATCCACAATGGTTAACTTAACCATAAAGGGGGTTATCAAAAAAGCTACAGTGTGGCCCACAAAATTGAAAGAATAGCTAAAGAATGAATGAATGTAACAAGGTCAAGACCTCTCCAGGGATCAAGGCTGCAGCAGAAAATTGATATCCTAGCAGGGTGCAGCTTTTCCATCCAGATCTCACTGCTCAAGAGTTTAGTGTCCCTGAAGAGAAACTGATTGACCCAGAATGGGTCACATGCCACTACCTAGTTGTCAGGGGTGGTAGTATGTGGGGTGTGGAGAAGAAGACACTTAGACACCTTGATTGACTGTTCAACCAAGGCTGCACCCAATGTGGAGAAGGAATTCCAAATGACATTGGAGTACTATTACTTGAAGAAAAGGGCAATGGTGCTCAATAGAGAAGGAAGGAAGAGGGAAGGAAAGAAGAAGAAAGGGAGGGAGGGAGGGAGGAAGGAAGGAAGGAAGGAAGGAAGGAAGGAAGGAAGGAAGGAAGGAAGGAAGGAAGGAAGGAGGAGGGAGGGAGGGAGGGAGGGAGGGAGGGAGGGAGGAAGGGAATAAGAAAGGGGAGGAGAAAGGAAGGGAGGGAGGGAGGAAGGAATGGAGGGAGGGAGGGAGGGAGGGAGGGAAGGAAAATGGGAAAAAGGAAGAAAAAAGAAATAAAGAAGAGAGGGAGGAAGAGAAGAAGCAGGGAGAGACGAGAAGGATGAGAGGGAGGGAAGGAAGTTACTTAACCTCTTTATATTTTAGTTTTCTTTCTACAAAATGGATGTAATTACTGCGTATACTTCCTAGAAGTGTTGTGAATACCACATAAAGCACTTAGCACGGGGTTTGGAACGTAGGAAATGCTCGATAATTTTAAGCATTTATCCTAGATGGGAAGACACAGAAGGGACACTTGTCAAAAAGAAACAAACTACGTGCTGCTCTGAAATAATTGCTAATTTTTTTATTATTAACTTACTGAAAATCATCAAATGAATTAACTATCCAAGATATACAGCAGAGCAATAGAAAGAGATACAGAGTGCAGTGTGTCTCCAAACTGGAAAAACTCAGGAGCATCATGGCATATAAGAAATGTAAGTTGACAGAGCTGTCTACCCATGAAAGTGGGATTGTAATCTGAGTTTTCAGCAAGTATTTTAATGCAATGGTGAGTACTTAGTCCAGGGAGAAAGTCCTAGAAGCCAGACATCCCTGACATATCCAAAGAATAGCTGCACATTTAATCCCTCAGCCTCCTTGCATTGCCCATTAACATGCCTGCTCTGCTACTCAGCACAAGGTTCCAAGTCTGTCACACTTGGCTTCTGCTTAAGTCTGTTTGGAGTGATGACAATCAGGGTCCCATACTGGCTGGCAATCCCTTCCACACAGCTGCACTAAAGGAAACCTCCAACACAGTAGGAGTGTTATTAGAGGCAAACCAGCCCTTTGTTAGGTCCCAATTAGGCACAGGCAAGAGCCAACTATGATGGTGCGGGGAGGAGAGATATTTCAGGTAAGAACTCCGAATTACATATAACTTCAACTGAGGAAGCTGACCTTCTAGGAACAGTGTTCCTGTGCTGGTACCTAAGCCATGCAGACTGTCAACTAGCCAGTCCTTCCTATGCACAAACCTACACATGTACATGATATGCATCTGATGACCATTTCTCAGCAAACAAGTGTATTATTGAAAATGGAGAATTGGGTTGAGGTGAAATGAGAAAGGGGGAGGCATCCCCATCAGCCTGCTATGTTTCCATCACTGGTGTCGGCTGTTCTGTTCCATCCTAAAGGGGAACTGCTCTCTTCCGCATCATCATGTCATTTTTATTATGCTGGCAAATGATAAGGCAAAAACCCATCATCACAGACCAGCCTGTGAAAAACTAACTAACAATATGTAGTTGAAAATGAAGAAGAAAGTCTTGCATTTCCTTTCACCTGTAGGGGAAAAAAATGATGAAGCCCAAGGCAAGCTCCTCACCATTCAGCAGTCCATCTTACTTTAAAATATACGGCATACAGACTGAACAGGAAGATTTCTGCTATGCACGGCAATTGTTCCATTTTCTGTATTTCATAACCTGCAATTTTGAAGCCATGCTTGGTACACACGCTTGTAAAATAGTCATATCAGATAAAAGCAGAGGGATGCTAAACTATTGGAAAATAAATCAAATTCTCAGCAAGCCGTTATATCCATCATGTTGCAGCAAGTGCACGTATAGTTTAAGCTCTGCGCGCACAGTCTATCCATTGTAATGATTTGGGGTCAGGATCCTGCCACATGCATTTAGCATTCACTAAGAAGTAAACCCAGGAGTGTAGCAGGGAAAAGTACCGAGCTGTAGCTTTTGGTCCTGGAAGTTGCCCTCGTTGTATTTGTTTGAGTATAGCCATTGTATCTAAATAGCAAGGCAGAGAAGAATTAACACATGCATAGAATGTGACTGTTTACAAGGAGCTTGCATGAGCATTATCTCACTTGATCCCCCAAAGAAACTCAGAAGATGAATGGAGAAAAGCACTCGCATGTTACAGTAGCACAAAGACATTTGGAAACATCTGTGAAATGTTGAGTAAAAAATCTGAAAACCCATCCACACCCACCCCCATTCAAAACTAGGGTGGGAGTGTCAGAGTGATGTTTCAGCAATGTCTTCTCCTAGAGCCAACATATTCACATTTGACCACAACAAATATTCCATGTCTTTGATTTTTTTTCTTTTAACACAAACATAAGACTAGTTTATTAGATAATTGCACAAGACTTTGTGAAGCCTTATGTAAGCACCAAATACGAAAATTATTCAGAGAGAGAAACCAAAACTTATAAATACCGTTAAACAAAACTACACATTACACTGTATACTAATATGGAGTATTAAAAAATATTTCAAAATGTTCAATGTAAAAAAGTAGAAAAATATAAAAACCACAGATTTTACTTGAAAAAAAAACATAAAGCTTCAAATTTCATGTCTGAAAATCACAGAAAAGCCAATTTGTTCACAAGGCTACATAATAAGTCTTAACCACATCAATATAGCACTCTCCCAGAAATAAATGTCCAACAATTAGCCTCCAATTCCCTCAAACCTCCACTTCCTTTCAGGATGAATTCTTCCTGATTCTTTTCTTCCCTGCTTGCCAAGACCCCAGATTTGATCATCCAAAACATTTTCTTTCCCCTGCTTTCCACTTTGTAGTATTTGTTCTTCCCCTTTACCATTAATTGAAAACTCAACCCTGGAACCATGCTGTAAACCATGCGTTTCACCTCTGGAGAGGATCACAGGATGCCATAATCTGGCCCCTATATTATCAGCTTGACTGCTACAACAAAATATCATAGACTGGGTGGTTTAAATACCCTACATGTATTTCTCACAGTTCTGGAGGCTGGATGTCTGAGATTGAGGTGCCAGCATGACTGGGCTCCTGGCAAGGGATATCTTTCTGCCTTGCAGATGGCTGCCTGCTACCTGTGTCCTCATGGCCACAGAGAGGAAGCTCTGGTATCTCTTTCTTTTCTTACAAGGGCACTAATCCCATCATGGGGAAATCCACTCTTGTGACCCTATCTAAACCTAATTGTTTCCCAAAGGCCCCATATCCAAACACCATCACACTGTGGGTAGAGCTTTCAACAAATGAGCCTTGAGAGGACAGAATTCAGTCCTTAGCAGCCCCATTTCCAATTCCTGATGTCATCCGCTAAATGGCCTTCAATGCTAGACAGCAGTTCTTCTACTAATTCCTGAAATATACTCTCATATAGTCACTCTCCTAAATTTATATATGAAACCAAAGAATTGCCCTGGCCATAGCTAAGGTTATATAAATACAATGTTACTAATACACTTGTGTGAAAGAATAGAACATCAAAAGCGAATGTATTGAAGAGTCCACACAACAAACTCTTCTCATGATTCTGAAAATCCCTTCAGGGACTCTCCTAAAGTTCCAAAAATTCTCCTATAATTAAAAATTGTTTTTCTCCAAATCTAGCATTTAATATAAATAAACATTGACTTCCTTTTCTGTTTTTACAATTTTATTCTTGTTTGCTGTTTTAGCAACTGATTTTCTTTCTACCTTACAATATAAATGTAAAATATTTCAGGTACATTATGGATGAAAAAAATTGTTTAGAAATATAACCATATTCATAGTATTTCTTTGGATAAGTGCTTTCTGAGTTTCAAATCAGCAAGTTTTGAAATAAGCTTATAAGAAATAAATAATCTGTAAGTTGGGGACTATCCTATAGGAAGCATCATATTTTCCAAAATAATATTTAAGATTTGAGGCAATATAATTAAATTTAGAAAAAAATTCAAATTTCATACAGGGAAGGGAAATACATACATGGATCAGATGACAACAAATACCAATGTGTAATTACTGGTTCTTTATGAAAGTGGAAACTTTGCTGTAATACCAGGTTTCCATATATGAATTGAAGAATGAACCTGTTCAACTTATTAGAAAAGTTAACACTGGCTCAAAACAACTTTTTTAAAAGTGTGTTCTAAGAACAAACTATTAATATTTCTGTAGCATTTAGAACCAAGAAGGACAATCAATCAAAAGGAGAAGTATAACAAACATGCCAGAAAGATCTGGAGATGATGTTCCCTTAAAGCATAGATGTGACCTGGTGGAAAACTTCCAGTTATCAATCTGAAACTGTAAAATTCCAAGGAATTTTACTGTCTTGTAGACCTCCCATTGCCCAGAGCTAGCCAAGATAAGTCATGGGCTCACCTGTCACATTAACCTTAAGGGACACATCAGGTCCTGCTGAAGAGGATATTCAAATCAATCCACTACTGCTTCCCACACCCTGCTCCTTCCAACCCACTGTCAAGTTCTAAGAAACTACCAGAAGATCTAAAGTCATCTTGGGAGGAAGTGGCCTCAGACCTGGTTAACAAGTGATACCTGATCACCACTCACCTAGTCTTTTATTTCTACAAATTTTAACTCCAGTCCTTAGAAAGAAGCAGAACCAGGGGATGAGCACCATGAACTGAGTTTTTCTGAATCCTGAAAAATTTTCCTTCTCCATTTTGAAATCATTTAACCCCAAACCTCAGGTACATATCAAACAAGGAGACTGAACTGAGAAGGAGACGAATTGAAAGAAAAGGTCTGAGACACAGGGCAGGCAAGAGATGCCTGGACCCTTTCAGCTGCTCCATCCCTTGAAAGCTTTCGCCCCACTGGGCTAGCAGCACTCTTACCTTCCTGGAGAAAAGTGCTTTTGATCCATTATTTTAGAGAATAAGAATATCACTTGTCATTGCCCTTTTTAAAAAGTCATCTATAAGTTAATAAATTAGCAAGTAGTTTATATATCAACTTTAGTCAAATGGGCTTCACATCATATAACAAGTCTTTGAATTTAGAATTTGAGAATTTTTGAATATGTCTTCTTTGCGATTATTACAGTCAAATATGAAATATTTTGCCTACACACTTAAAAATATGCCATGTAAATTATGTTAAATGCTTATGGTAAATATCTGCACTGGAAGGAAAAATCTGGTCTCAAAGAAATTAGGGCCTGAAACTTCATACAGATTCAATAAATACATGCCAAATGAATAAAGTGAGAGTTAATGTGTATTAATTTGTGCTAAACCTAATGCTACGTCTGTACATATTCTCTCACTATGATATGATTTGGCTGTGTCTCCACCCAAAATCTCATCTTGAATTTTAATCCCCATAATCCCCATGTGTCAAAGGAGAGATCAGGTGGAGGTAATTGAATCATGAAGACGGTTTCCCCCTTGCTGTTCTCATGATAGTGAGTGAGTTCTCATGAGATCTAGTGGTTTTATATAGTTTTAGTAGTTCTTCCTGCATTCCTTCTCCTTCCTGCTGTCTTGTGAAGAAGGGGCCTTGCTTCCCCTTTGCATTCCGCCATGATTGTAAATTTCCTGAGGCCTCCCCAGCCGTACTGACCTGTGACTCAATTAAACCTCTTTCCTTTATAAATTACCCACCCTTGAGCAGCTCTTTATGGCATATGAAAATGGACTAATACAAATCATTTGGGTGCTGTTTTTATTTTATGAATGAGGAAAGAGCTACTTGTCCAAGGTTACAAAGCTGATCAATGATGTCACAAAAACTCAAGAAGAAACTATATGTAGTTGGGATGTTGACACAAGACCAATATCCAGGAACATAGGTTCTAGCTCTGGCTAGGCCACCAGTTTTCTATAACCTTGAATATGATTCTTGATTTTTTTTATCCTCACTTTCTTTATCTAAGGTTCTCTTCCAGTTCTAAAATTCTCTAATTCTATAAATCTATGGCATCTTGCACCTGAATTTCAGTTAAAGATCCTTTCAGACAAGTGGCTGGATGAAATCCTCCCAGATGTGGTGTAAAAACCACACAGTTCTTCTACCATGCAACACTCTCATATTAGTCATGCCTTGAGTGTACTACCTCAATTTTCTAATCCATGCAAGTGCTTAATTTGTTGTATGTAATTTGTTCTCTTTCAAGTTAATATCCCTGTATTATAAAAACCAATAAACACACATTGAAAATAATTACAAAGATATAAACCTCTTACTTTGCAAAAATACGTTGTAACTCACGCATTTTTCTACTCAGCAACATTTACTATGTGTTAAAAATGATGCTCTATGCAATCTTAGGCAGGAGAAAATGTTTCCTAGAGAAATTTTAAACATCCACATGAAAAAAAGAGAATACACATAATCAACATAATGATCTCAAGAATGGAATCAACAGAAATAAAATCACCTGCTTTGGTTCTTCTGGAAAATAGCTAAAGATAAAATCAATGCTAGCAAGAGGGGTGGCTTTGTTAGCCAGCATCAACTAACTGCTGTTCAGTGGGTGCATTTGTTTATGGCTTTACTACTAAAGCAATGCAGAATCAATAAAGTTGTTTGAGGGCCTTGAATTTCTTACTCTATATAACTACTGATGCCAACCCAGGGAGGGCTAGTAAGATGGGCAGTATGGCAAAACAGGCCCGTTTAACTGGAGCTTTTCTCAGAGGCTCTGACCACTGCCTCTAAGGAGACCTTAAAGCAAGACCTCAGTGGATTCAGGCATCCACATTACAAATTGTACTTCATGAGACACTCATTCAGGTCAATTAACTGTGAGAAATATTGCATATCTATCCTTTTCTGAATACGTACAAAGCAGATGAACTTATTAAAGTCTTTAAGAAGTCCTTCATAAAGATATATACTTAAATTTGTTTATATCACTTTCTCCAAATCTATTGTCCATAGGACCCCTCTTATCCAATATCTATTAACACCTCACAAAGTATTCTAGAGAACATGGTCTCTTTAGCCACTGCTAGGTCTACTGATTTCATAACATGAAGACTGAACAAGGGAAAGGAGAAAAGGGACTACCATTCATGGATCACTTACAAGGGGCCTCACTTTGCTCTCAGGGTTTTAAGTGCACACTTTCATATAATCCTCACAACAATCCTGTGAAATAATATCATATTATCTTCATTTGACAGTTAAGGGAACTGAAAATATATGTGAAATTGACTGGGAAAAGTACTTACAATTAAGTGAAAAAAAATCAGATTATAAATATGTTTATAAATATATGCATATATCTATTTTATATAGTCTAAATATTGTTAACTAGCAGCATGTAGGGATTTTTAATTAAAAGACATTGGTTTCTCACATTTAAAACTGAGGAAGTTTCCAATGTTTTTAAAAATCAGAAGCTTTAGCAATGAGGGGACCCTTCTTTTGGGGAACATCCCTCTAATACTAAACAGTAGCTGCCTCTTTAAGTGAGGTCTGAAATCTCCACTTGCCCAGATTCCATCTGGCTCACTTAACTCACACATGCCAGCTGTCTGGTCCACACAAACATTCAGGTGTCTGGTCTAAATAGAGATATGCCAAAATGCTCTAAGAAAAGCACTGTGGTTTTGCCCTAGGTTATAGCACATCAGAACAGCTCCTACCCTAACAGAACTCCGACTCTAGCAGGAAATACAGACAATTCAGCAAGCAATTTCATAATTGCTTGGAAAGTATTAAGTTGTAAAGTATTGAGAAAATGAAGGAATAACTTTGGAGCTCAGAATGGGAGCATCCAAAGAAAGTGATTTTTGAGCACAGACTTGAAAAATGAATAAGAATTGTCTAGGGAAATAAAGAGGGTAAAGAGTATTATAGGAGGTAAAGAGTATTGTCGATGGACCCCACAAATAAACATTTTTTGAGCACTGTTACACATAGGGAGTAAATGCAACCTCTACAAGCTTGTAATCATTTGGAGAGACAACGGGCCGTCAGAAATAGGGCACACAATGTCGTTGATGAGCATGGGGGTTCATAATTTCAACTTGGGACTCCGGCAAGGAGGTCTTCCATAGCAAAGTCACTCAGACCATCAAGAAAAAGGCTGAGAAAACAATATAATATGATAATAAGAGCAGATTGTCCCAAATGCATGGCAAATTCTGGTTCCCCTCACTCATGGCATTCTCGTGACTGAGGAAGTATGAGTGCCCAAGGCTCATACCCCTAAGGAGCGCACCCACAGGGTGAGCTTGAGGAGACAGAATGTGTTCAGTGAGGATGAGCGTGGGAAGTCACACAGCCCACAGGAACGACGGTTGGCCAGGGAGGTTTGATATGTTAGCAAGTGATGTATCCATCACACCACAGCTTCTGAGAAGTTGGATCACCTGGTCTTTTGCTTATGTCAGGATTTATCTTCCCAACTGAAAAGAAAGTTTGAATCCTTTTGATTTATGACCACTTAAGATGTTGCAAGAAACATGCCTGGCCATTTATGTTATTGTCCCATTTAATTTAACCACAAAATAATCATTAGGCAGAAATTAGTATCCCATGTTATAAAAGAAGTAACTGAGGCTCAGTGGTTATACATCTTGCTGAATATACATCTTACTGCCATGGCAGTAGTAAGTGGCAGAATCAGACTGAACTTAGGCATTCCAAAGCCAAAGCTCATACCCTTCGTCAGCGTTTTGCAAACTGTAGATAGAAAGACCCATTACTTAGTAATAACATCTACTGAGTAGCTTACAGTATAAGAATTTATAAATGAAAAATATAAGATAAAACAGAATAAAGTATCATGTTTCACATAAAATAACACTAAGTTCACTTGACCCTTGAAAAATATAGGTTTGATCCATGTGGGTCCATTAATACACAGACTTTTTTCAGTAAATATATTGGAAATTTTGGGGGAGATTTACACCAATTTGGAAAAACTTACAGATGAACTATGTAGCCTAAAAATATTTTGTAATTAAGAAAAAGTTAAGCGTGTAACAAGCAGATAAAATATATGTAGATACTAGCCTATTTTATCAAATAAAATAAAATACACACAAATCTATTATAAAAAGTTAAAAATTTGTCAAAATTTACAAGACTTCATGACCAAGAACCCAAAAGCAAATGCAGCAAAAACAAAGATAAATAGATGGGACTTAATTAAACTAAATGGCTTCTGCACAGCAAAAGAAACATAGCAAGCAGCTAAGTTAAAATCAGATTTATTTCTCAAAATCACTACATGCCCAGTGTTCTAACTCACACTCACTCAGGACACCTGGCTGATGGAGGCTCTGCGTTGAAAAGCACTTTTACAATCACTACAGTACTGAGGAAGACACATAGAGAATAAGACATAGTCTCTTAAAGCTTCCACATTGATATGACATCTATCACTTATATTTTAATAAGCAAAGCAAGCGATGTGGTCACATCTAATTTCAAAAGTATAGCAAGTACCACTGTTCCATGTGTCTGGAAAGCAGAAACCTGGAAGTATTGGTCAAACAGCACTGTATTAGTCCATTTTCACATTGCTGATAAAGACATACCTGAGACTGGGTAATTTATTTTAAAACAAGAGGTTTAATGGACTCCCAGTTCCACATGACTTGGGAGGCATCACCATCATGGTGGAAAGTGAAATGCACATCTTACATGGCGACAGGCAAGAGAGGGAATGAGAACCAAGCAATAGGGGTTTCCCCTTATAAAACCATCAGATCTTGTGAGACTTACTCCCTATCACGAGAACAGTATGGGGGAAACCGCCCCCATGATTCAATTATCTCCCACCAGGTCCCTCCCACAACACGTGGGAATTACAAGAGCTACAATTCAGGATGAGATTTGTGTGGGGACACAGGCAAACCGTATTAAACACTAATGACTATCAGAGGAATCACTGTCATGTGGCAATAGTTGAGGCCATGAAGATGAATTAGATCTTATTCTATTCCCAGGGAAGAAAATGCCAACACATATTTTAATAATATGGTGCCCATACTCACATTTCCAAATGTCCTACTGGCATCTTAAATACAAAATATTCTAAGCCAAACTACTTATCTTCCCTGCAAAAATGAGTTCCCTGTCCTCATTTGGATATAATTTTGATTAATATCATCTCGATTCGCTCAACTGTCCAGGTGAATCACTTTGGATTCATCTTTAACTCCTCCTTGGCCTTCACTGGCAGACCCAATCAATCACAGCTCTGTCCACCCAGTAAACAGCTCATGAATCCATCCTTACTTCTTCATTTCCACTCTCACTACCTTGGTGCCAGCCCACATCATCTCAACCAATGCCAACTATCCTAAATAAGGTTGTACTGCTTTTATACAATGAACAAACTCAGAGATCTGTCTTACGAAAATTGGCTGTTATTGTACCATAAATAGTTTCTATAATCTTTTTCTTAGTATCTTCTTGAGATTTGGCAAATATCTTTTCTTGAAAATGCCTCCTATTTTGGAAAAAATCTAGGTATAGTGATTGAAGAGGAAGAAAATATTTAGAGAACTCTTGAGAAGAAAAAACAGGAAGAGGGGCAAGAAGAATCGAGGATACTTATGACTGCCCTGTCTCATGAGAATAGTCACCTTTCAAAGTTCTCTCTGCCTCTAACTTAGAGGGTTTATAGTTTTATTTTAAAGAGAGAAACTGATTCCTTGTGAAAATCCTTTATAGTGCTGTAGGAGTTGAAATCACAAGACTGAGTAGAATCTCCAAGGAAGGTAATGAAAAAAAAAAAAAAAAAAAAAAAAACAGAAAGATGAGGAGTAAACTTGGAAGTGTGATGTACTGATGAGGGAGGAATAAGAAGAAAGCAGAGCCAGAGCCAGAGCAGGGCAGGAAAGGAACAGACAGGAAGGTGGGGGAAGCAGAACAGTGAGGTGTGTGTTACAAGAAGGGGTAATCGGCAGAGCTAAATGCAGGTGCTGTCCCGGAGAAAGAGCACCTCTAAAGCTTTTGATTCAGTCATTGGGTGGTTGCAACCTTGAAATCAACATTTACAATTGGAGGATGGGGTGCTGGAGTACAGGCAGCAAGGAATAAGTGAATGGTCCCATGGCAGCAAAGGTAACATACTCCGCCAAAAGTTTGGTAGTGTGTTAACAAGGAATGACAGCTCTATGAGGCAACAAGTTCTAAAAAAGATGTCCTCAAAGGCAAGGAATACAAGTAACATATGTTTCATGAAGGGGAAAGAAAGAGAAAATGGGTGAGAATGAAAATGGCAGAAAAAAAGATAATACCAATGAAAAAAGATTCATTTCCTCTCATCTAGACATTCTCCCCAGCCACAACATAACTCATTGGTATGACAGCAGCTAAGGATGGGTAAATTCATATTTTGACCATTTCATTTTTTTCTGCCATAGCCCTTTAAATGTTTCCATTACTTCACTTAAAATTATTGCATATAATAACTTAAAAAAGAAACCAGTTCACATTAACAAGAAAGATCTACAAGTGAAATTTTGGAAAAGATTCCAAACCTCCTTCTATCCCCCCTCAAAAAATTCTACTCTTTTATTAAGAGTAGAGTTGTGTACTATTAATGATAATAATAGCATCATTATATAATATTAATGATAATAATAGTAGCTAACATTTACTTTATTCTTATTATGTATCAAAACCTCTGCTAATTCTTAACACAAACTTATGAAGCAGGTGTTACTAGATGAGAAATCTGAGACTACCACCGCATGTTTTCTTCTAGTACTTTCATAACTTCCTGTTTTAGCTTAATTCATTGAACCCTTTGGAATGTACCCCACCATCATGGTTGAGAAGAAAATCTAACTATGTTTTTCAAATATCTACACAGGTGGTCCAAAACTAATTCCAAAACTAATTTTTGAATAGTCCACTTGCACCATATACTAAAAGTCCATATATATTTAGACCTATTTGTGTGTACACCTGATTATTTCTAGATTTTTCAATTTTGTTTAATAGATCTGTCTCCATTCATTTACACTGTTTTATCTACTTGATTTTTAAAATATGTTTTGATATATGGTAATGTTTTCCTCATTTCCTTACCATCATGATCAATATTGTTCTTTTTCAGAGTTTTGTTAGTCTTTATTTTTCATGTGAACGTTTTTTGTTTTTTCTTTTTTTTTTTTTTGAGTCAGGGTCTCACTCTGTCACCCAGGTTGGAGTGCAATGGCACAATCTCGGCTCACTGCAGCCTCTGCTTTCCAGGTTCAAACAATTCTCCAGCCTCAGCCTCTCAAGTAGCTGGGACTTCAGCTGCGAGCCATTAACATTTGGCTAATTTCTGTATTTTTTGTAGAGACGGGGTTTTGCCATGTTGCCCAGGCTGGTCTCAAACTCCTAGGCTCAAACGGATCTGCCCACCTTGGCCTCCCAAAGTGCAGGGATTACAGGCGTGAGCCACTGCGCCAGGCCTGAACTTTATAATTGAATTGTCTAGTTTCAAAAAACAAATTCTTATTTTTGTTGCAATTAACTTAGAAAAAAATTGACATCTTTATGATGACTTCTGTCTATCTGTTCAAAGTTTTTCAATACACTTATTTGGCATTCCGCGGAAGTGTTTTAAAGTTTATTTTGCTATTTTTTAATCGATCGCTCACATTTCTTCTAGCATGTACTCTTAGGCATTCAGTATTTTGGGTTGCTACTGTAAATAGCATATCTTCTCTTATTCTATCTACAAGCTATTAATTTATTTGTATTAATTTCTTCTCACTAATTACAAAATTCTCTCATTGTAGTGTTTTTTCAACTAATTCCCTTGGGAATTCCAGGTTAAACCTCACATTATCTACAAAAAATATTAATTTTATTCCCTCCTTTTCATGTATCTGCTTTGGCTCATATTTAAATAATGTAAAATAATACAAGTGATAATGGACATCCTTAACATTTTTTTTCCTTTGAAAGGAGTGTCACTATTGTGTGCCATTAAGCTCATGATTCTGGCTTTTCTACTGAGCCTGATATATTTTATCACATTAAGGAAAATTCATCGATTCCTATTTTATTAAATACATAGATATTAATAACTGCTTTTTAAACTATAATTTAGATTCCTTAGCATTGTGGCAGATCTAAAACATGGTCACAAATTATTTGACAAATTATTTGTCCCCTAGAAACGTGAGATGTTTGCCACCTCTCTTGAATCTCTGCCAGCCTGTGACTACTTCAACCAATAGAGCACATGTACAGTGATGCTATGTGATTCTGAGGCTGGGTCTGGTCTGAATGTTTGTGTCCCCTTTAAATTTATACATTAAAATCATAGCCCCCAAAGTGATGGTATTAGGAGATGGAGCCTTTGGAAGATAATGAGGTCATGAGGGTACAGCCCTCAGGAATAGGACTAGGAACCTTTTAAAAGAGGCCCTAGAGAGCTAGCTAGCCCCTTCCACCATGTGAGAACACAGTAGGAAAGCACCATCTCGGAACCAGAAAGTAGGCCCTCATCAGACACCAAATCTGCCAGCACCTGATCTGGGACTTCCCAGCCTTCAGAACTGTGAGAAGCCAATTTCTGTTGTTTATGGCCAGCCAGTTTACGTATTTTGTTATAGTAACCTGAATATACTAAGACTGAAAATTGGTACTGAGAAAATGGATATGGGGTGCCGCTATAACAAATAACTGAAATATAGAAGTGGCTTGAGTGGCCATGGAGGGTGGATCACGAGGTCAAGTGATCGAGACCATCCTGGCCCACATTGTGAAACCCTGTCTCTACTAAAAATACAAAAATTAGCCTAGCGTAGTGGTGGATGCCAATAGTCCCAGCTACTCGGGAGGCTGAGGCAGGAGAATCACTTGAACCCGGGAGGTGGAGGTTGCAGTGAGCCAAGAGCATGCCACTGCACTCCAGCCTGGGTGACAGAGTAAGACTCTGTATTGAAAAAAAAAAAAAAAAAAAAAAGAAGAAGAAGAAGAAGTGGCTTTGGAACTGGGTAAAGAGTAGAAGCTGGAAACATTTTGAGGTACATGCAAGAAAATGCCTGATTGCCATGAACAGACTATTAATGGCAACTCTATGAGGGCCCAGAAAGCAACAAGGAGAGCTGTAGAGAAAGCCTCAGTCTTCTTAGGGAATACTTAAGTAACCCTGAACAGAATGTTGTTGGAAACATGAACAGTTAAGATCCTTCTGATAAGTTCTCAGCTGGAAATAAGGAACATGTTTTTCGACAATGAAGGAAAGGTCATCCTTGTTATAAAGTGGTAAAGAACTCGACTGAATTGTGTTCACGTCCTAGTGTTTTCTGACGGTAGAACTTATGAGACTAATCTCTTTATCAGATGATTGTTTGGTCACACCTTTGGTGTTCTCTGTCACCATTCTATCTTATTCTTTACAATATGATACGCTGAGAATATTTCAAATCTTTAACTTTTGGCTTCCCTTTTGATTAATGTTAGGAGGGCAGTCTTATGTGCAGTCTTTTGACCCCCACTTGGCCACATAAGAATGGGAAACTGAAACACTTCCTTACAAGAGGTAAAGTGCTCACACAGCCTTTGTCAGGCACATCACCTTGTGTAGAAAGCTATTTTCCTGTTCCATACTCAGTAAGTATTCTTTTGTTCTGTTTCAGCATGTGCGTCCACGCTGTTGAAGCTGACCTTGCTCTGTATCTTGTCTATGTAAGTAAAGGATTGCTACATCCAGTGCTTGATTGCACTGTTCCTTCCTTAGCAATTCCTATAGCAAGATGCAAGAGGCAGAAGTGTTTACGGTCCTCCTCTAGGATGCACAGTGTTCTAACATGCACAGTGTTCTTGTCCCCTGGAATTGATAACCCGTACACAGTGTTCCGTACAGAGTGTTCTGCCCAGTGATTGACAATTCCATCTTAAATCATTTCTCTCATCTCAAATTTTACTAGAAACAGTCAAGAATAACCAGGCTACTCCTTCAGCATTTTGATTAAATATTTTCTCAACCAAATATCCAATCTTCCAGTGCCTTGATTTTGGACTTGCCAGTCTCCAGAACTATAAGTAATAAGTTTCTTTCTTTTATAAACTATTTCATTTATGGCATTTTGTTATAGCCACACAAATCAACTAAGGCGGTGTATTTGTTCTCACGCTGCTATAAATAACTGCCCAAGACTGGGTAATTTATAAAGGAAAGAGGTTTAATTGACTCACAGTTCCATATGGCTAGGGAGGCCTCAGGAAACTTATAATCATGATGGAAGGCACTACTTCACAGGGTATCAGGAGAGAGAATGAGTGCCAGCAGGGGAAATGCCAGATGCTTATAAAACCATCAGATCTTGGCAGGGCATGGTGGCTCACGCTTGCAATCCCATCACTTTGGGAGGCTGAGGTGGGCAGATCACAAGGTCAGGAGATCAAGACTATCCTGGCCAACATGGTGAAACCCCATCGCTACCAAAAATACAAAAATTAGCCGGGCATGGTGGCAGGTGCCTGTAATCCCAGCTACTCAAGAGGCTGAGGCAGGAGAATTGTTTGAACGCGGGAGGTGGAGGTTGCAGTGAGCCAAGACAGTGCCACTGAACTCCAGCCTGGGCAACAGAGCAAGACTTCGTCTCACAAAAAAAAAAAAAAAAAAAAAAAAAAAAAATCAGATCTCGTGACACTCACTGACTATCACAAGAACAACATGGAGGAAACTGCCCCCAAGACCTGATTACCTCTCCCTGTTCCTGCCCTTGACAAGTGGGGGTTATGGGAATTAAAATTCAATAATTCAAGATGAGATGTTGGGTAGGGACACAGCCAAACCATATCCAACAATTATAAAAGGTCATGAAGCTTCCTCCTTGTTCCCTGTGGACATTTGCTGTTGGATTGCCAATGTAAGAAGTCTGGCTGGGCACGGTGGCTCATGCCTGTAATCGCAGCACTTTGGGAGGGCAAGGTGGGTGGATCACTTGAGGCCAGGAGTTCAAGACCAGCTTGGCCAACAAGGCAAAACCCCATCTCTACTAAAAATACAGAAGCTGGGCATGATGGCACATACTTGTAATCTTAGCTACTCAGGTGGCTGAAGCAGAAGAACCACTTGAGCCCAGGAGACAGAGGTTGCAGTGAGCCAAGATCCACTCCACTGTACTCCAACCTGGGTGACAGAGTAAGACTCTGTCTCAAAAAATAAAAATTAAAAAAGGAAGTCTGACAATCCTGAAGCCAACATGCTGTGAAGAAGCCCAAGCCACATGAAGAAATCATGCTCAGGGGCTCTGGTTGACAGTCCCATATGAACCAAGACTTCAGTAATCCTAGCCTGTGCACAGGCCATGTGAGTGAAGCATCTACAAGATATTTCTAGTCCTCATCTATTTGTATCTTCCCAAAAGAGGTCTCAGATATTGTGCAGCAGAGACAAGTCATCTCTGCTATACCCTGTTTGAATTCCCACAAAATCTGATAATTTGATAAAATGGTTGTTATTTGTCACTGAGTTTACAACAGTTAGTTTTGAAGCAATTGAAAATCAGAACTGATGTAATAAAATGCTTTATTTGTCTCATTTAATGATTTTTGACCCGAATTCTACTTTGTCTGATATTTAGATTGCAATCCTTAATTTCTTTTGTTTGAATTTGCCTCTTTTGCCATTTACAACTTTTCTAAATCATTTTGTTTTAAGTCTTTGGAATACGGCTTACAGTTAGGTATTTCTTTAGAATCTAATCTGAAGGTCTTTCTCATGTAATAGTTGAGTCAGGCTCATTTATAATTTTTAATGTGATGGATATATTTTGTTTCAGTTCACTTGTATTATTTTATATTTTCTTAAGTTTAGTTTGGTCAACTTTGAGAAGGAAAAAAAGAGAAGGAGGGATGGTGTGCTTTATGTGTGTGTAGTCATTCTGCTCTTTGAGGAATTTTCTATTTTTATTCTATTGGTGCATTTATAGTTTTAACTTTTTAAAAAAATCCTCAGATTTTTAAATTTTTCGATAACATCTATTAGTTTCTTACTTTCTCTCTCTCCTCTCTTTCTTCTCATCATCTCTCTCTTTCTCCTCTACCACTCAATGACATATTATCTTTGTCCTTTGAAATAAGCATTTCACTTTTACTACCTCACTTATCAATAAAATAGTTTGATTGTCAGCTGTTGCCCATAAGAACTCGGCAAACTTAACCTACTTCCCAACTTCTTTGTCTCTTTCTTTTCTTCATTGTAGTTAGTTGTTCATGTAGGAATGACGTTCCTACATTGTCATTTATATAAGATTTATATTCTGTTCTGTTACCCTAATTTACCCAGTTGTCTTTCAAATATCAGTTAGCTTCGTGGTCATAAAAGAATAAAGCTGGATTCATATCTTATACCACATGGAAAAATTAACTTAAAACACATCAAAGACCTGAGTGTGAGAAGTGAAACCATGAAACTCTTAGTTAAAAACACAGGGGGAAAGTATCATGACATTGGCTTGGCAATGAGTTTTTGTACATGACACCAAAAGCACAAACAAGAAAAGACAAAACAGATAAATTGGACTCCATTAAAATTAAATATTTCTGTGCATCAAAGAGAACAATCAACAGAGTGAAAAGATAACCAAGATAGCCACAGAATAGGAGAAAATATTTGCTAATCATATCTCTGATGAGAGGCTAATATCCACAATATATAAAGAACTCCTACAACTCCACAACAGCAGAAAAAAATAAACCCAAATTTAAAATGGGCAAAGGATTTGAATAGACATTTCTTCTAAAAAGATATATAAATAGCCGATACTCACATGAAAAGATATTCAACATCACTAATCATTAGGGAAATGAAAATCAAAACCACAATGAGATGCCCCGTGACACCCATTAAGATGGCCACTATCAAAAAAATAAAATAAAACAAACAAAACAAAAAATGACAAGTGCTAGCATAGCAAGAATGTAGAGAAATTGGAATCCCTCTGCATTTGTTGGTGGAAATGTAAAGCTCTGCAATTGTTGTGGAAAAAAACAGTATGGTGATTCCTAAAAAAATTAAAAATAGAACTACCATATGATCCAGCAATTCCACTTGGTATATGCTTGAGTCTTGAAGAGATATTTGTACATCCATGTTTATAGCAGCATTATTCACAGTAGTTGAAAGGTAGAAGAAACCCAAGTGTCCATCGGTGGATAAATGGATAAGCAAAATTTTGGCATATACCTACAATGGAATATTATTCAGCCTTAAAAAGGAAAGAAATTCTAACACATATTACAACATGGATAAATCTTGAGGACATTTATGCTAAGTAAAATAAGTCACAAAATGATTCCACTCATATGAGGTACCTAGAGTAGTTAAATGTGTAGCGGCTGAAAGTAGAATGGTGGTTGCTAAGGGATAGAGAAAGGGGGATGAGGAGTTATTGTTAAATATAATCAAGTTTTAGTTTTGAAAGATGAAGAGCCCAAGAGATTGGTTGCATGACTATGTAAACATACTTAACACTACTGACCTGTACACTTAAAGATGATTAAGATCATACATTCTTTGCTATGTGTTGCTATGGTTTGACTGTGTCCCACAAAGTTCATATGTTGGGAGCTTAACTCCCAGGGCAACAGCATTGAGAAGTGGGAACTTTAAGAGATGAGTAGGTCATGATGGCTCTGCCCTCATCAATAAATCACCGTTCTTATCATGGGAGTGAGTTCATGATCACAGGAGTGGGTTACAAAAGTGACTTTGGCTTCCTCTTAGAGAGAGGAACTCACAACTGTTCTCTCTCTATGTGATGCCTTCTACCATGTGAAGATGCAGCAAGAAGGCCCTGATGGGGTGCAGCCCCTCAGTCTTGGACTGCCCAGCTTCCAGACAGTGAACCAAGTAAATTTCTGTTCGTTATCAATTATCATTATCATAACAGAATACCAGGCTGTGGTATTCTGTTATAGCAACACAAAATAGACTAAAACATGTATATTTTACCACAATTAAAAAGAAACTTTAAAAAGAGAGAGAAAAAACATATACACTAAAAGAAACTCAAAGATATAATCAATTGCAAGATATGGCCTTTATTTGTAGCTCTATTTAAACAAATTAACTATTTTTTAAAAAAATATATTTTTAAAAATTATTTTAAAAATTTTTTTTAATTTTGAGGCAATCACAGAAATACAACCACTAAATGGATGTTTTATGGTATTAAAGAATTGCTATCATTTATTTTTAGGTGTGATAATGGTATTGGCATTGTGTTTTAAAAAATATTTTTGTGTAATAGAGATACATACTAAAATAGTTATGGAAGAAATGAAATGAGGGATTACTATTCACTGGAGGATAGGGAGAGAATGATGAGATACAGATGAATCAAGATTGACCATCCAAACTGTTGAAGCTGAATAATGGGTACATGAGATTTTATTAGACTATTCTCTTTACTTTTGTATATTTTCATTTTTCTCCTAATAAAAATTTCAGTTCCAGAAAGAAAAATAAAAAGCTTACTGCTAGTTCTTTTGCCACGGTTATACAAGCCATCACTTGATGGCAGAACTTCTCCCTTGAGTTGCTTATTCACAAAAAGATCCTGGCAACAGAATTCCCTGAAATCTTCTGTACACATGGGTGGATATAACATCCTTGACTCACACTTTCTTTCTCTGAGAATTTGAAAGGTACCACTTTTCCACCCTCTAGTGTTGAATATGGCCATGGATATGAAGATGAACTTAGCTGATTGTTTTCCCTTTCCAAGTTACTTCATCCTTTTACTGCCCGAAGAATTCTTCCTTCATTTCTTAGAGTTCAATAATTTCACTAGGGTATTACTTGTTGATGATGATCTGGGTCACTTTTCCCTGGGGCATGCGGTGCCTTTTCAATGTGTAGAGTCACATATTTTATTATCAGAAATTTTTCCTGAATCATATCTTTAAACGTTTGGGTTTTGTTTCATTGATTGTGTTTCTCATCTACAACTTCAACTGCATGTGTCTGGGATCTCCTTTTCTTTTCTTTTATGTTCATTATTTCCATCACTGTGTTTTTATCACATCTCTCTTCATGTTTCTTCCAGTTGTGTCATCATTCTGGAATTACATATTTCCTGAATTTCAGCACATGTTTCATATTTTTCATCGACTACTTACTTCTCCTCTGTGTTCTTGTGTTTCTGCTTTGGGGTCTTCCTTCAAAAGTAATTGCTCAATTATGACCATTCTTGCAGGAGTAAGATGGTATTGCACTGTGGTTTTGATTTGCATTTCCCCCATCATTAATGATGCTGAGCATTTTTTATAATAGATGTTGGCAAGGATGCAGTGAAAAGGGAACATTCCTACACTGCCAGTGGGAATGTAAACTAGCACAAGCACCATGGAAAACAGTGTGGAGATTTCTTAAAGAACTAAAGAGTAGATCTGCCGTTTGATCCACCAATCCCACTACTGGGTATCTACCCAGAGGAAAATAAGTCATTCTACAAAAAAGATACTTGCACATGTATGTTTATAGCAGCACAGTTTGCAACTGCAAAAATATGGAACCAGCCCAAATGCCCCATATATATATACACATATATATATATATACACACACACACACACACACACATATATATATGCAATGTATGGCCTTTATCTGTAGCTCTATTTAAACAAATTAACTATTTTTAAAACATAGTTTTATATATTATATATATTTTTCTTTTATTTATTTATTAGTATATAAATATATTATATATTTATTATATATATATATATATATATATATATATATATATGATGGAATACTACTTAGCCATAAAAAGGAATGAATTAATGACATTCAGAGTAACCTGGATGGAACTGGAGACCAGTATTCTAAGTAAACTAACTCAGGAATGGAAACCCAAGCATTGTGTGTTCTCGCTCACAAATGGGAGCCAAGCTATGAGGATGCAAAGGCAAAAGAATGATACAATGGACTTTGGGGACTTGGGGGAAAGGGTAGGAGAGGGTTGATAAAAGACTACAAATTGGGTTCAGTGTATACTGCTCAGGTGATGGGTGCACCAAAATCTTACAAGTCACCACTAAAGAACATACTAATGTAACCAAATACCATCTGTTCCCCAAAAACCTCTGGAAATAAAAAAATTAAAAATAAATAAATAATGATGTCTCTAAAGTCTTATAAAGCACAGCACAGAGTGGATGATCAATAAATGAATACACTTTTTAAAAAGGAATTGCTCAAGGTAATTGCCTCATTGCATATGTTTTTATTTTAATTCATGGCAAATAGTTAGGACATGATTTTCATCCACTTATGAGTATTCTCCATCTGCCAGTGATTTTGCTGCTCTTTCCCACCATTTTCCATATAGGATATTTTTATCAATGCCCTTTTTAAAAAACTTTTCACCACTGAATGAGTTACATTTTCCCAAACAATTTTCAAGAGGTCTTTTACTGTGGAGGGGCCAGGTGGCCTTTCAGGCTTCATTCCCCTTCCTGTTGCCCCAGAAATAAACTGCTTCCTTCAAATACAGCTCATCTTTGGTTTCTTTGTTCAGCCTTCTCCTATATTTCTCAGAGCCAAACCAGGATAGGAACACTTTTGCATCGACCCTGCAAACCTCAATTCCAGAACACTGTGTTAACATTAGCACTTCAGGTGAGTCCTGCGCCTTCAGGATGAGTATTTTTGCTGGCACTTCCTCCAATCTGCCAACCCTGGACTCTCTCAGTGCTGCCTCCTTCTGCTTCCTCCTTGGCAGCCACCGCACAATTTCAGTGTCTCCTGGCAGCCTTTACAGATGTTGCAGAGTCTATGGTTTATATTTGCCTTTTGAGCTTTTCCTTTTCAGTTTGGTTTTTGGTTTTTCTTTTGCATAATTTCTAGGACAGGAAGGGGGAAATGCTGCCATGCATAGCCTGGTTTATATCAGAAATCTGACAACATTTTTAGGAATATACTCTTGAGAAGCTTTCTGCTTCCCATTTTATCATGGTTGACTTTAGTTTTGTTACTCTGATTTTAATGAATTTACCCTCTATAAAAATAGTTCGCTTTTTTCTCACATTATATGTGTATAAAACTTGCTTTGTCCATTGGAGGCTTTCTTAGAAAGAGTAAAGCATCTCATCTGGGAAAGCATAAAAATAATGTAAAGGGAATGATAAGCCCAGATGCAACAGAATTCTTCTACTCAGTCAATCCTGAAACGGGGGCAGGATTATTGCAAACCAACTTATGATGCCTTACCAGCTGCTGAATTGGATCTCGCTTTAACTCTGCAAGATGATGGGATGAACTTATTTTCTTTCATGTAATGAAACCAGGATCTTTCATGGTCAGTAAGAGTACGGAAGCATCTGGATTCATTGACTGCAAAAGACCTTAATAGTGCGTAATTCGCTGGGGGAAAATTGTGTGTATCATATTGTCATTTTGCATCTGTTACTCTGATTAGGATCACTGTAATACATTCAAATTCATTAATGGTGGCTACTTCGGATCCCTAAATAATTAATGGAATCATAGGTGTCTCCCTAAGCAACAACCCGATGGCACTGTGTATTAGGCAGCACTGTGAGCTCTGAATAAACAGCTCTGACACAGCGACATCTGTTTTGTCAGGCACCTCCTCTTGCACCAGCTTTCCTTAGCTGAGCTTGGGAAAATGGGCAGAAGCAAGAGTAGAAATCAAAGGAGATAGTCAAGTAGACTCTGTGTAGTGGTTTGATGTGAAATGCAGGATGCCAGGTCCCAATTCATGCCATGAATCGGAATCCCTGGATGGTGGAACCTGGGAATCAGCCTTTTAATAGACACCCCAATGATTCTTATGTGCCCTGTAGTCTGAGAAGCTCTGGCTAGAGACCTCTCTCCCAAGGGAAAAAAAAGACAGCAAGATAGGGAAAATGTTACGTTGTGGATCCTAGCCCACTGGGGTACTATAATAGAGTGTGTGAATTTTTCTTACCCTACATGCTTAATATGGTTCCAAGACTTGAAGGAAATAATTTCTCCTATTTCTGAAACATAAATAAAACGTCCCCACGCCCACCCAATTTTGTTGATTTCTGCATGTGCTCTGAGGATGAGCAGATGTCCCCAAGTGAAGCAAAAATGTTAGTATTCTGAGACTTCTCCCAGAGTAACTTAAAGAAATAAAAAGCCAATTTATTAGACTATGATTAAAAATGCACACACAATTAACTGTGGAAGTGTGCTTGTTTCCCAATATCCTGAGGACAACAATTTTTGGCAGATTTTTCAACTTATCTGCATTTCATCAAAGTAGGAGACTATACAAATAAATGGCAGTGGCGTATCCTAGGGCACTAAAGAGGTCATGAAAATATCTATAATCCACACACATTGCAAGTGTTAATAAAGATAATGTCCTAGTCAGGAACTGTGAAGTTAATGTGTATTTGTAAATGTCTAAAGAGTAGATGGAGAGAAGAGAAAGAGAGGGCGAAAAGAAAGTAGAAAGTGAAGGTTGTAGAGGGGACCAGGAGAAAAGATGGAAGAACTCTGATGCAGTTTACATCCCAGAAATCACTCTGCTGTGGTTGCAGAAAGCCAGCCTGGGTTGTCTTTCCTCCTGGCTGCTCCACAGAATGTCCTCCAGAAAATAGCCATGAATGAGCTCAGTAGCCTCCCACTACCACAATGAGAAAATCAAACTATCAGCAACATTTCAAAGTAAATGAAGGGAACCAGAGGATGAGTGCAAATTCCAGGTGTCTAAGTTTGTACTCACACAGCAAAATAATGCCGTGGACACAGTGGAGCTAATGTAGGGCAAGCAAGAGACATCACTTGCCAATGGAAGTGGGTATTAAAAGAGGAGCTAATTTTAGCACAATGTTATTAATAGCCACCATTTGTCAGGTCTTACTAAGTGTCAGCATTTATTTATTTAAATTTAATCCTCACTGCCGTCTTTACAGATTGCACTCGTTTTACTAACGAGAAAATTGCAATTGTAATAAGGATGCTCACCTAGTGAGCAGTGGAGCCAGGATATGACTCCTACATGTCTAACTCTGATGTCCATGCTTTTAACCACAATTTTACTGTGGAAGATGCTGTATCTCTTCAGTGATATAGGGTTGCCCTCCTGGTAAGATATGCAGGAGAGTCTGCATCTATGAGTCTACACTCAGTTTGGCTAAACGAGAGATGCCAAGCCATGTAGGACAACTCATCTGGCTTTGGACATATGGGCAGCACACTCTTTGGATGAGGGCTGAGACCAGAAGTCAAGAATTTCTGTTTCCATCAAACCATGAGTTACATGTAGACAATAAACATTCATTAAATACATGATTTAATTTTGCTTTTGTCTGTCTTTGTTCCCAGTGTTAAGCATAATATTGCCTGGTACATAGTAAGTGCCCCAAAAATGCATGATTAATGACTCAATAAATACACGAACTAGTGAATAAATCAATCAGTGTACAGAGAAATGAGAATTGCCACACTCATCTGTAGGAAATTATTGCACAAAGAGCAATACGCCAACCCTAGATCATCAATCTTTTCTTGCCATATGTGGGTCCCAACATTTTTTCACAAGTAAAGGGAATATGGCATTGTCATAGTTACTTGTATAACAGAATGTGTGCTAACAGCAGTAATGAACAAAGCCCAGGCCATGAGCAGTCCCAGGCTGATGACTCATACACCACCAGAGCCTTTTGTCCCCAGTCATTATTTTCCAGCATTTTCTTGCACTGCCCTTTTGCTACAAGAATCAATCTGGAGTTAATCATTTGCTCTTTGACCTGAAGCATACAGATTTACAGTGCACTTTTTAGGGCTATGAAATCTTTGTTTTGGATTTTCTATAGTTTAAAGATCAATTTTGACTAATCAGAGGTAATTAGAGATCAACATACCCTTCCAATCTCTATTTAGGGCCTGGACAGGTGTTAAAAACCTACGTGATTTCCAAGTCAACATTCATTTCACAGGCAAATATAGGAAGAACCCATGTTTGGCAAATATAATTTCTAGTTGTGCAGCTTTCAATTGACAAATGCCTTAATGATGGAAAAAACAAAGGACAGAAGTTAGACTTCCTACGTTTCCAACATGTTGGTTGTTATCACTATTAGATGTGTGACCTTAAACAAATCACTAAGCCACACTAAATCTCACTTTGCCCAACTGAGTAATGAAGTGTTGAACTCTCTGCTAGGTCTATAAACACACACATATCATCTTATTACAGTCTATCTTACTCTATTAGTTTGCTTTGTTTATAAACAAGCTGGTGAATTACTTGAGGATGTGTCATAAACTTTCCTTTTTGTTCTCTTCCATTGCTTCTAGAACCGTTAAATACAAAAAGCTGATCAGCAGTGAACTAGATAGAAGTAAATCAAGGTTCCTTGTGTTTCCCTACCAAGGTTTTCAAGAATATGAAAACCTTCCCAAATTTATGTAACAAAAACTCTTCAGGAATCAGAACAATGTGCTGCATTTCTATAGGGTTTTTCTTTTTTTGTTTTATTTCTCAGATATGTGTGATCCCTTAAATACTGTGTGTGTGCATGTATTTAAAACAATCTGTGCTTCTTTCACTCTTGGTTAAAAATTTTATTGGTTTCGTACATAAAATTCCCAAAGTAAAATTTTCATTGAAAATAGAAAATACTCAATTTCTGTTTGCACTAAGTGGCTGACAATTAACAAATGAGTCATGTGTATTCCCTTCCTGTAACTAATGTTCTGCAAGCCGAATTCATCAATTACAGCAAGGACACAATATTCACTTTACCAAACATCCAAGTTTCTTAGATGTTGCACCTTTTTGTGTATGTGTTTGCTTTCTCATTCTCTGCGTGTTCTATTCATAAATTGTGTCCAGCAAATTATGGCAAAGGTGTTTCTCTCCTCTATTGCCACATTGCAATCTATACTTAACTGCAGGGTAACAACAACGGAAGCCATAACTAAAAGAGCCAACTCTAGCCCTCTAAATCTGCAACTACAGCTTGGGAAAAATCTTGTATCAGGGTGTTACATGCTAGATTTAATGTGAATGTTGTAGTCTGAAATGAAAATTATTTGTACAGCTGGAATATAACATTTGCATAAGTTACAATTAAAAGGGAAAATATAATTACAAATTTTCAACTTAATTTGAATGGTTTTTAAAATGCTCATTTGGCATAGGCAACAGCTTGCAGGCAAACAGAACACACTCTCAGAGTTGCATCCCTTTGTCTGGGTAGCAGTAGTGAGCTCATTTTGAAGTGCTTGCTTTAACCCCTGAATCCCAACAGCAACCAGCATTGAGAACCTAAAGTACAAGGCAATGTTTGTTTTCAAAATAGGATCACAACATACACAGTGATTCATAAATATTTGCATCTTTTAATTGTTTCTAAAAATGAAGTGGCAAGTGGCATCGCACAGGAATGTTATTTCTCCCGTGGAGCGAATGAGCAGTGGAATTTTAACTAGTTTCATTCCCTTTCAGTTCTCAGATCTGAGATCGTCGGTCATATCTCCTGTACAATGTTTTCCTCATATCACAGTCTCTTTAATGGCTCCAGTTTCTGATTTTTTTTCCTCCTTAATTACATGTCCTTTTCTTGTAGCTACTTCATGCTGAAGGCATGTCATTCTTCTCAGAGACAGTCTTGGCTAGGTGTCCATGGACCAAGTCCATTTGTTCATTTGTTTTCAGGATTTCTTTTCTAAGAGGCAAAGGAATCCTTTTATTATCCTCAAGCTCAAAAATTGAAATTTTCATAAAATACTTTGTACAGCATGTTTACTTGAAACCCTGCTTCCCCAAAGTCATGATATTTGTGATTATTATGTAACATGCATTGTGTTGCATCAATGAGTTTTGTAAAAGAGAGGAAAAAGAGAATATTATTCCATTCTGTCTTTCCCAGAAAAAAAGCATCCAAACAGACATATAAACAAAAAAATTACTGTTACTGTGAATTACACAATGAACTGTGCCTTTCTATTTTCCCCTTTCTATTTTCCCAATCTTTCTTTTCACAGCTATCTCCAAATAATGAGACACCAGAAGATGCTCTTGAAAAAAAAATAAATTATAAAAACTGATCCTTTGTTCTATTTACCCTGGAATCTGAAAAGAAAACTCCATGCCAAAGAGAAAAACATAAAGTAATAATACAACCCAATTTTATCTTTTTCCTGAGAAACTACAAAGGTACTCAGTTGATCAAGAGTATTATTAAGTAGTGTGATTTTTTTAAATCACAGAAATCTTGCTTATTTTAGGAAGAAAAAATACATAGCAATGAGAGGACCACCACACCACCTTCAAGAAAATGCTCCTTACAATGACTTGCTGAAACCAGTGACAGAACCACATTTCCCATGCCCTTGTGGATAATCATCTTTTGGGCAATGGACTTAGAAAAACTTCATCACTCTTAACTGGGATGTAAATGTAATACATGTATCTGATAAGTGCATATAAATGTAATTTATCTTGAAAGGAATTCCAAGGTTTTAGTAAATACAATGCTGGGGTCTACAGCTTCCTTCCTAGTCCATTAGCTTTCCCATTTCTTTCCTCTTTGATGTTCATAGTGGACAATTGTATCAGCCCCAGCCAGTAGCAGACCATTTCCTCAAATCATATTTCCCAAACGGTGGAGATTTGTCACTGGTGAGATCATTTTAGTTGCCCATACCCCAATATTTAAGCTATCTGTTTTTTCAAAAATATAACACACTTGTGATTTCACCAATTTTATCAAATAGTAAGAATTTATCCAAGAATAAGGCTAAATTATTCCATTTTAAATTGATAGAAAGAAAATATTGAGAAAAAAGCGCAGATGGTATGCAGATAGAGCAAAGGTCATGAAAGAGGTATGCAGATGACTAAAGTTTAGGAAACTGTCCTAGAAAAATCACTTCTCCATCAAGAACTGCACTCTTAAGGAAAAAAAAGAAAGAAAGAAAGAAAGAAAAAAAGTACTTCTCAAAAAATTTTTGGAAGAAAATTAAAGACCCAGAAAAGAACCAAATATTTCTCATTTTTACTTTTCCCTTTGATTCATGAAAAACATTTTTCAAAAAGACCAAAAGCACCACAGCACAAGGACTTCCCTTGCATGCAAAGAGTAGATCTGGAGAAGGCATTCTGGGGAAGATGTAGACATTTTTTGACAAGGCTCCTCCCAAGAAGACAACTTGTCAAGGAGAGCCTCAGGCAAGTTGAGATGGCAAGGGTTGCCACTAGCAGCTCCAGCGGTCACACTAGGGTAGAACTAGAGTGATGCTGAGCACCAGGCGAGGACCGCCTACAAATGAGGGGCACTGCATGGGGCTCCCACAGAGGGAAGCAACCAAAGGTGCAGGGTTTCAGGAACAGCCAGCCACCCTGTCTCCCAAGCTCCCACCACTCCACATCTCGGGCTCCGTCTGTCTTCCCTTACCTTCCCTCCCTCCCTTCCCTTTCTTTTCTCCTCCACTGTCTTTCACCAACTGAACTGATTATAACTGTGTAAACTCTATTTTTATTATTGAATTTCTTTCTGTCAAGTTCTTTGTTTTCTCTTTTGAGTTTTAAATATATGGGTGACTTCAAAATTTTATATTCCCAGTTCCCCAAAAAGGTTAGAATTCAGCTAAAAATGGTGATATGTTGGCTTTTACTTGTATGTGGTTGTGAGATAGATACGTTGTGTGATTTTGTGTCCACTCCCACCCCCACCATTGAAAATAGAGCAAAAATTGGAGCTGAAGAAAAAGAATTATTTTCCCTTTTTGGTGGGAAGAGTATTGCATGCAATACGTTACAAGGGTAATTTTGAGAGTGAAAAATCACAAGGAAGATTCTCGAGAAGGATGTTTCCGAGAACCATTGTGTTTTGTTCTTTCTACTATCCTGAAGAAGTCATGCCATTTCCAGTGGTAACCAAAGGAAATCTAGAATTATTCACCATTAAGACAAAATAGGTCATTCTTCAAATGTTCCTTTACTTCCTTTTTTATATAAGCTGCACCTCCCAGAGTGAATGTCAGAATCAATCAGTTGGGTAGAACAGAGGTTTCCACCCTCATTTCCCCAGAGCCCTACCTTTGATGGGGGGCAGGGGTACTATAGGAGAGGGAAAGGGGCACTAGGAGGAGCGATCTCCAGGCTCCACACCTCCTTCAACCACCACAGCCCCACTTTTGTCTGTTTAATAGAGCAGTCATTGAAAATTTCCTTTGAAAAAAATGGGTCTCATGTTTTAAAAAATTGTAACATAATGGGAATAGAAAAACTAATGTGCTTGGATTAACCCTGGAAAAACAGGATATAAGTTATAAGGATGATGAATGTTTCTTCAGACTAATTGTTTCTTTCTAATTCCTCACAAGGTTCATGAAATTATATGCTGTTCTCCTGTGGGATCTACTAACCTTGCACCTTGCGAATCACTCTCCACTCCCCTCACTTTCTAGTCATTAAGCTGGGGTGGTCAGGGGTTAGGGAAGAAGGAGGTGCAGTGGGGAGGGCACATAAAATAGATGGATTGGCTGCTCTCCCCTACAGTTTTACATATACTTGCCAAATATGTAAGACCTCTGTTCTGATAAGAGTGAGATAAGCCTAAATGTTTCTTACAGACAAAGTTGACAAGATTCAAAAGTGGTTTGTGTAAAAGAGACTCAATCCCAAAGGGGCATTTGATTCCCAAAGGGAAGCAGATGTACTTCATCTGGAATATCGTGATGTTCCAGAAGAACTTCAGAAGTGTGCCGGTCGGAAGGGAGCCCTGTGAGTAAGTGAAATGAAGCGTGAATAACTGCCTAATTAGTGGACATGAAAACTGGACAGTCTCCAAAGTCGTCAGAGATGACCACGCTTGCCAGACAGCTTCCTAGACTAAGGGTGAGTCCATTCGTAATCATCCCAGCTGGGAGGTGGCTGGGAGATTTGGCACAGGGCTCGGAAGACTGGCTAACCTGGATAAAGTCATTCAAGGCAATCAGGCGTGACATCATCTCCATGGCTGAGGTCCTCTGGTGCAGGAGTTCTAGAACTTCTTGCGGCCACTCCAATATAACAACACTCAGGAATCACCTCCACTACTGCTGGGGCAGGCAGTGGGAACAGATGTAGAGAGGGTAAACTTTATTACAAGGAATGAGGAAAATGGAATTGATTCTGATATGGGGCATTGTCAACCATTAGCTCACATGACAGCCAAGAAGATAGAGTCCTGTCCCAATCAATATTATAAGAGGTGAGTCCACAGACCACCCACAGACCAAGGAGACATCAAGCCTCTGAACCATAGATTCAAAACCTCCATTCAACAGGAATATCAGGGAGTTCTTTGATATCTAGCTTTCACGTGTTAAAGCTAGTTGCCTCACCTTCCCACTCCTATTTTTGCCTAGAAAACAAAGTCCAAATTCCTTAGCATCAAGGCTCTTCAAAATCCAGTCCATTCTATTTTCTCAGTCTTCTCTCTTGCCATGCCTTGGCCTGTTCTCTGTTTTGCAGGGAATATAGATTGCACTAGCCCCTTGGTCTAGTTATGTCCATTTCTAAAGTCTCTGGTAAAAACACGTTCATATTTCAGGATGCAGTTCAAGTTTCACTTCCTTCTCTACATAGTTCATGACTCCTTTGTGTTAAAGACACAGTTCAAGCATCTACCTTAGCACCTTACTTGAAGACGAGTCTGGGGAGAACAGTCCTTGCTTCAGCTTCAGTTGAGACATAATTACACAATCTAGCAAGCCAGTGGTGTGCACCCAAGAATCACATGGCACTGAGAGACTTAACTGACTATGCTTATTTGCCCCAGGGTAACTGTGAAATAGGGCTTTGGAGTGTGGTATCAGTTTCTTGCATCTATCCCAAGCCTAGCCCCACGGACACCTGTCTAGGTCCTTGTAGATGGGTGATTAATAGCATGAATCTAAAGCCAGTTGCCTGAATTCAGATCTCAGTTCTGTTGCTTACTGGTCACCTTGAGTGAGTCAGTTAACCTCTCTGGCCTCAGTGGAGATGAAAATAATATGGGGCTGTTGTGAGCATTACACAAGTTAACGTATGTAAAGCTCTCCCAACACTGCCAGGCACAAAATGAGCCTCATGTAAGCATCAGGTACTACATTTAGGAAGAGAGACGATGGTAAGTAAAAGTTTATTCAATTTGGGAGCACAAGTCACACTAATTCAGAATCACTAAGTTGAGAGAAAATTCAAAGAGGGTGATCTTCCTAGTTCCATCATCAATTAGAAGCAGCTTAGCTCATTGAAGTGGTGGCATCGTGGTGGGGCTAGAAGCAAGGGTAGTCCCAGCAGAAGGCTTGGGCACATGACAGGGGCAGTGGTGCTCAGATAGAGGTGGCAGCAGGGGCAATGGCATCGCCAGGTGGTCTCTGTGACACCCACAGGTGGCATCTCAAGGTGCTCAGTGAGTGAAGACTATGTAGAAGTGACACAGAAGCCTGCTGGAAGCGATGACACCCAGTGGCCATGGGACTTTGTCAGCAAAGACAGTGATGAACAGCATGAGAGATCAATATTCCGGGACACCATGGGGCAGATGTCAGCCTTATTCACATGCCCATGAGAGAAATTCCCTGGGGTCGATCAGAAGTTCGTGGAGGTGAAGCTTTGCCAGGTCCTCATGAATCCAGTGTGACAAATTCCTCAAATTACCATTGGTGTGAGCTCATTCTTCCAGAAGAGGAATATCGGGAAATCGTAGAAAGCACAAGCTTTAGAGTCAGTCAAGCTTGTACTCCATTCAACTGAAAACACTTCCTGAGCACCTGTTTCATGCCACAGGCTCTGCTCTAGTTGGTAGAAACACTACAGTGAGTGAGGCAAAAAGTGTCCTCCTCACAGGACGTTCCCTTACAGAGGGAGACACAGTTGATAAACAAGTAAGCAAACACATTAATGAGATGTTTCATGTGATAAGGGCTGTGAAGACAATAAAGTAGGTAATGATGTAGGAGAGGAGTACAGCAAACCACTTAAATAGAGAAGCTGGGTCAGTCTCTCATTCACAGTGAGGATGCAGTGGCCAGAAGAGGCAGCCCAGGGAAAATCTGAGGTGAACCCTCTGGTAGGAAAGACTTGGCAAATTGGAGGAACAAAAAGAAAAAATAGTAAATCTAAAATAAGGATCAGCAAACTCCAGTCTACAGGCCAAATCCAGCCTGCCGCCTGTTTATGTCAATAAAGTTTTATTGGAATATAGCCACGCTCATCTGCTTATTTATTATCTATGGCTGCTTTCATGCTAGAATAGCAGAGTTGAGCAACCACAAAGGAGACTGTATGGCCTGCAGAGCCTAAAATATTTATCTGGCCCTGTGCTGAAAAGTGTGCTGATCCTGGTCTAAAGCATTGTAAACAAGCTAGAGGGAGAACAGTAGGAGATGAAGTTTAAGGGATCAGGGAAGGGTGGCAAACTGCAAGGCCTTGTAAGCCATGGGAAAGGGCTGGGATTCTGTTCTGCATGTAATGGGAAGTCACTGGAAAAGTCCAAGCGGGAAGTATGTGATCTGACTTATGTTCTTACAAGGCCACCCTGGGAGCTTAAGAAGAGTAGATTTCCAGTCTTTGGAAGATGGATCATAGGGCCAAGAGGCAACCAGAAAGTCTACCAGGTGGCTACTGCAGAGCCCAGTGAGAGACAAAGGTGCCAGGGATAGGGATGGTAGCAGTGCCAATGCAACAAGTGGTCAAGGTATATTATTTTAGGTAATATTTTAGGGGTTTAGCAAGCATGAGAACCCTTACTCCACTGTGTAACCTTAGGCAAGTTATTCAAACGCTTTAAGCCCAGTTTCTTGTCCAAAAAAAACCCTCGGAGCACTATTGTGTGGATTGAATTACAAAATACATCTGAGGTGCCTGTCAAAAAGTTAAGTGTTCAATAAATGTCGACTATGATTACTATGTGTTGTTGTTGTTGTTGACTGATGAGGACTGTGGAAAGATCAGGTTGCAGCATACAGCTCATTGTGTCAGTTAATGGTGCTCTTCTCTCCCTGATTAAATTTGTGAGTTCCCTGGAGACAGGGAAGCTCCGTTATTCATCTTTATATCCCCAAAAGTATGCCTGGCACATGGTAGATGTTTAATAAAAGGTTATTGATTAAACTATTATTTTTTAAGAAAGGAGGAGTATTATCTATTCTGCCATTTTTCACCAGAAGTGTTTTGTTTTCAGGATTGATATAGCACATTTCTGTGACACAGAACCATTCCGAAGATACGGAGGTAGCTGTCTCTAAGGAAACCTGGTACCCAGCAAAGGAAAACTCAGATGCTATTCTTTGGAAAACCTCTAACCTGATAAAATACGTCAATGTTTGCAATAATGTATTGAATCTGGGCTAAAAATTCACCATGCACTAGAAATCCAGTCTTATCAGATACATATCAAAAATCTCTACCATAGTGTGGATGAGAACAATGAGTCCAAAAATCATTGCTCTAATGTGTCAAGCTGTTTTCAGACTAATTTTAAAGCGGTTGGATATTCTGATCCCTTGCTCAGCCATATTGAAGGGTCCTCCATTTTGCATTATTACCTCCTTCCTTTTATTCATTCATGAGTCTGCCTTTAAAACTAAAAGGATTTGAATTAAAATTGAGACTTCAGAATTGTTTGTCAACTTTCTTATTCTGTGGCATTACCACTTACCAAAAAAGACTGGAAATCTACGCTTCTTTAGAAGTTAAATTTTGTCATTATATGATCATTTCAAATGAAATTAAATATGACACAAATTTTAAAATAAAAAATGACACCTGTAAAATACATACATACTCCTAGGTGACATTTTTATTTTTAAAAAGTGGTTAAATACCATAGTGGTCATACAATACAAAATCAAAAAATCTTCAAAGGGCCAGAAAATAAAAAGTTACCCGCTGCATTTACCTGTTATATTCAGAGTAACTAAATGTATCCTTAACACATATATGTTGCTATATCTGAAAGAGGAACTCTAATTACTTAAAAATTAATAAATTACCACTAGGTGAGAAATGTCTTCAAGGCAGTCAACCGAATCATAGCAGTATTACACAAACTTACCAATTTAGCTAACAAACCCTAAAAGAATGAGAAAATAAAAATAAGTAAAATACTCAAAATAACAGGACTCTATAAAAGAGGATCCATTATTATAGTAAAGAAAAAGCTGAAATGCTTGCAACACCAGGGAGCAGCCATGAGGAAGGATTTTTTTTTTTTTAAACACGAAGCCTGGCATCTCACAAATAACGTATGTTCTATATTATGTGGCAGTTGCTATGGTAACAACCTTTATTTTCTGAAACAGTACACAGATGTGTACAACATACTAACTTACTGGTTATAAATTACAGCTTTTCCCATAGTTCAATAACTTAAGAATTCTACGTTTTTGAAATCTCCGAAGTTCTGTTGTTATTACATTTCTTTTAGGAGATAATTTTCCTTGTTCTTTCAAAATGAGAGTGTTCCCAGACCAAGAGAGAGGAGCAATGAGAAAATGGGGTGTCTCAGAGAGTAGCAGTGGACTGAGTACTGTGGCTATAGAGTCTGTAGGAAACCCACTGAAAGAAGGAGAAAATTACTTTAATGAATTCATGAACAGTAGTCGTGAAAAACAAGTCGCCAGCAAAATGATGTCATAAATAAACTTATGAATTGATTTATTATTATAAGGTGCCATATTTGCAGTTTTAAAATAAATGAAGATTATTTCTTAGAAGTGTTACAAACACTAATATAATTTTACAAGGTACAATAGTGTGGTTGCATGAATTAACCCGATTTTTTGACTTCAAATGAAATGTTTTGAGTCTTGAAAAGACCCGAATCTGGGGGAAAACGTATACTACTATATTTAATAAGGGATTCGTATCCCTTTGTCAGGTTATAAAGCAAAATACAGATTTTTACTGATTGGGATATTTTTATATTCTAACCTTTATCAACAAATACTTGAAAAGTGCTTTCTGCATACGGGGAACTGGCTGTCCATGCTTAGATGCATACTGACATGTGTAGAAACATAAGCTATAGGAAAGGTTAGTTCTATAGATGATTTTTTACTATTATAAAAATTTATATTATATTTTCCATGTGGATCTGAATATTTTCTTTAAATAGGTAGCTCGCATCGTAGGTTTTTTAGAGTTATCAGAAAGAATCATCTCTGCTGCATTTATGAGGTGAGAGTTCATTACCTGGGAAACATTTGAAAAATAAGCTTGTATAGCTAGCATTTGCAGTTAAAAACCATCTATCTTAAATAAGAAAAAAGATTTCTAATTATAAGAAAATTGTAAGTACTCTTACATAAAAAGTAACAAAGCATCCCTGATTTAGAAAGTCCAGTAACTGCACTGCTAATGGCTTTTCCTAACAAACATAAAACACTGGGAACTGCTATTTCAAGTCACAATACGGTTACATTCAAATTCAAAATTGTCTTATAGCAGCAATGACAATGAGAAACAATTGAATACTGTGTAGATAAGACCAAACCATTTTGAAAAGCCTGCACCATTAAGTGGTTGTTAACATTTTTGCTAATGCTTTCCACACACACTCCTTTCTATATCTTTTAGAGATATATTAAAAACAGGACCATGACTAATCCATTCAAATCCTTGCGCTATCAGAGAGAGAGCGAGAGAGAAAGAGACAGAAAGAGAGAGAGTTAAGTTATCACCTAATGGGGGCTTAGTGGCTAGAACTCAGAACCCAGTAGAAAAAGAGTACTTCACTGCTAGGTGCATTTTAAAAGTATTACTTAAATTACATTTAAGTCATCAGATAATTATGAACTTTCTTCTCTTTTATATTTATATGGCATATTTATTGAATTGCACAGTATGCTTTTACAATAAAGTGCTTTTTACGTTGCCGCCTTTGTTCATCCAAAATAAAACTGACAGTTATCCTTTTATAAGCTATTCTGAGAACATTTTCTCTTCTTTGAAGCTGATTGATGCACTACTTTAAATGTTCCTGCAAATATCTTTTCAATTCAAGTTTTTGCATAATGTAATAAGAAGATAAAAGAATTCTATACTTCAACAAGAGACATTACAAAGCAAGTAGAGACATTATCAAGGGCATTAACATGCTCCTAATAGCAATAAAACCTTTTAACTGTCTGATGTAGAACATGCTCCCACCAAACCACCACATATTATGGTAATTGGCTCCAATTTCTGAATCTTACATTGTAAAGTTACAAAGAGTTAGGTAGAACTGAAAAACAAATCTCTAATACTCATCTTGTTACTGTTCCCATTATAAGATGTTTACTTTCTACCTCTAAGGAGAACTGGTCTGCTCTGTTGTGCTGCTCTTTACTGTGCTATCATATTTTTGTATCTTGTCTCATTTTTATTTCTACTCACTGATATCAAGACACTTTTTTTCCCAAATAACTCTTTTCTAACTCCAAAACATCACAGTAACACAAATAGCATTTTCCTCAGAATTTCAGTGTAACAAATGGGTTCTCTGTACATGCCTGTGTCACGTCTCATTCACTTTATGTGTTCTCTCATCACGGGCAGATACAACAGGGAAAAATAGTCCATGAGGACGCTTTGACTTTTCTTTACAACGCGTTACTAAATGACATGAGTAGCCTTTCCATCCTGGCCAAGAGGAAATATAATTTCAAACTAAAGTTGAGTTCAGATTCTGTTAAATTAAATAGCAAAGAAACAGTCACTCTTGGCTTTACTCCTCTTAGACAGGAAGCAGGGCAGTGGGGAATTGACATGAGCCATTCCTCGGTGATTAACCTGCAGTTTATGTTGTTTCTAGGTGACGTGTCCATCGTGCAGGAAGCGTCTCCGAGGCTGGCGAGAGCAACTTGTCTGCTTTGAGAAATGCAGATCTGTCAGGATCCAGAATCGGACTCTGAAAAAGCTGTCATTTCATGTCTCTAAAACAGCCTTTGATTTAATGTACAAGATGTCAAGAAGTAAAGGACAATAAAATAAAAACCAAAAAAGGAGAACTATTTCAATTAAGAAGCATTTCTATATCAATTCTTGGAAATCAGATAAAATAAAAGCTGTCAGAATCAATCTCTTTTAAAAGGTTGATTTTTTTGTGGTGCTTACATACAACATGCAAGACCGGAAAAAGCACAAATTACTAGCACAGAGCAGCCAAACTTAAAAATTCCTTTCTCATTAGAGAGATATCTGCTTATTAAATTTTCCTAATGGATCTAGGAAAAGTGTTTTTATGGCTGGGCTGAGAACTGAGGAGAGAAGGAAAGAAATAAACCCTCATACAGAAAAAAAGTCACAGATGTAATCTCCAGTTCTACATGAAGGAGTTTCATGCATTTCCAAAAATTTCATCTTTAATTGACGATAATTAAAAGCTTCATATAACATTCTAGAAATCTACCTTTTATTGCTATGGGTTTTCAATGATGTTTGAATGCCTTTTTCAGAGAAAGATAAATATTTCTTGAAAGATTGCCCTATCACCCCAGTAATCAAATATCCTAAAGGAGTATTGAGAAAAAAATCTTTACAAAATTTGAGGCAACCTTTTAGTTAAGAGTATAATAATATTAAATAAAGATACAAGCATTGCCAAAAGTAAATAAATAAAACTCTTCTAAATGTGACTTCTTATTATAGAAGACATCACTTTCATTTTCATTTAGGTTGTTTTGTTTTGTTTTGCTTAGAGTTTTTCTCAAATTTATTTATTTTTTAAATTGACAGATAAAATCGTATGTATTTACTGCATACAACATGATGTTTTGAAATCTATACACACGTCGTGGAATGGTTAAAGTTAGCTTATTAACATATGTTCATTTGTTGTTAAAATATGCTGTTTAAGAAACATGCGTTACACTTCCAGCTTTACTCCTGTCCTTAAAATTTTTATTATGCATTTTATTCCACATCTTTTATTGAAAAGGCTATTGGGCAGGGAAAGAAAAGATAAATTAATTTGCTGTCCCCCAAAAGGTTTGTCTATATCAGGGGTATACCCCTTTCAGTAGCCTATTTCTGGCACCTTTATTTTTTAAAAATCAACTTTTTTTTTTAAAGGGGACTATTTAAAGAAGAAAATTCACTCCTTGATCATCAAATCAAGAACTTTTCTTAAAGTAAGCCTTCCACAAGCAGTAAAGGAAACAGCCTAAGAACTTCCTCCAATCAAAAGAAGAAAAATAACAAAATCAGCTCACCCGTGATTTCCTTAATAAACTCAAAAGAGATAAAATCCCATTGATGCCTCTAAAAGTAAAAATGAGGAAAGGGCAACTTTATTGATTCCCTGCAAACCAACGAACGTGTAGCTTATTGATAACGCTAAACACCATCTAAGCCTTTAGTGATTTTCAACCAAAAGTCTGCCTCTGAATGATGGTTTAAATCATCGTATTAATATATTAGGGGAAAATTACCATGGGAGACACTTGGAAATTAATTAAAAACGCTGCACTCAGTTTGTTTGTGAGAGAAGATAAATATCACACATGGGAAAAGATGCCTGACAACCGCCATAGTTTTCAGATCCAAATTAGACCCTGACAGCTATGTCTTTGTATGACTCTCCTTGGGGTATGATAAGCAGAAATATAGAATATGAAGATTTCTGATAGAAGTATTTATTACTGACACTTCCGAAACATTCCATGTGTGGCATCAGCAAAGCATGCTTCACCTCAGACAGAAATGTCAGGTTTTCTTCCAAGATTTGTTTTTTTCTATTCCTCTTCCCCCATTCCCATCCCTCCCTCCCCATCCGCTACTACCCCCCTTCGCCTCCAAAAGATGATCTTTTTTTAGAAGTTCAACAGCAGCCCCTGGTGGAACTCAGCAGTTGTTTCAGCCTGAGCACAGTTGTTCAAGCAACTCCATTCATCTTGTCAATAAAAAGAAAAGTCTGTACATGTGTATATTACCCCATCAGTATGCTGTTCCTGCAGGTCAGGGATCAGAATACGACCCTGAATGTACAAAGGCAGTGCTTTATGATGGTAATTTCAGCCAATTTCGGTAGCTGGAGTTTTGAAAAAAATATATATATGTAACAAACAATAAACATCTGTCTCCAATGTCACATTCATTTTATGCATGAAGACCAATAATTAACTGCTCGTGAATAACGCTTACCACAGAGTGCGTCAAAGTGAAGAGGCCCCACACACGTGAGGGGGTGATCGCTATTTTGTTTGACTCATGTTGTGACAGATTCAGCTTTGTCACTTAGCAAAATGAGCTATACAAAGTGACAAAGAAGGGATTTCTCTGGGTCAGAGCTCAGAAAGCACCACAGTATGCTACTGCACCATCAGAATGGGAAGCTAGGCTTAACAAGAAATCCCACCAAAATGCTCTTCAGAGAGACCATCTCTATTCCTTTCAGGCTTAGTTGGCAGCCCCAGATTACCATGTGGGGCAAGGGGGAGATGTGGGGCTCTTTGTCTGCATTAGGCAGTGTCAGTCTCTACACTTCACAAAGCTGCCTGGGAGAGGGGCTCAAAGCCAACTCCACTCCCTCTGGAGCCATCTCCCTAGAGAACACTTTTTTCTTAGCACAAAGCACAGTCCTATTGCTAAGCCCCATGCCTTTGGGGCCACATCACACCAAAGGAGTTGCCTTCCCAATTCACACAGAGGTGCCATATAGGCTCCTGGAGGCTCTGATGCTAGGCAAGGAGAAGGAGACTTGCATAATGAAGAGGATGGCTCTCCTGACAGAGTTTCATGTGCCCCGGGGTTGAGGAACACAGCGGGCATTCGCCCTCCAGGAGGCTCACATTAGGACACAGTTGTAATGAGAAATTTACTCAAAGACTCAAAAGTCTACTTGAATAAATTTATTCGATGCTTATTTTGCTTGTGTATTTTGACTTCTCTTCTTAAATGATGAGTTTTTTAAGAGGAAAAGCAAACTGTACTTTTAAAGCTTAAAATAGCTTCATGATAAATGCTAGGATCGAATAAATATTATTTTATGTGAAAACATGGTTTTTAAATTTTGAAAGTATTGTACTTCACATTAGCCCTTCACATGACCCTGAAGCCATTTAAATCTCTGGACTGATCTCACGTGAAGCTGAGTCTCACGTGAGCCAAGGAGTCAGCAAAGGTTTTTTTTACAGGGAATGCACTTGCACTGACTTAAAGAAAGATTAGAAATTGGCTACAGAAAAGAGGGGGAGAAAACATTAGAGGGCAAAATAGGAGAAAAATTACTATATCCCAAGGAGTGAAGATGTAAAACTACATGGTATATCCAAAGAACTCCAGGAAGCTTGATATTGCCAGAGCACGAATTATAGTATGAGAAAGATGGGAGTGAGGTAGGAAAGACTTGGAAAACCTTCTCTGCCCTCCCAGAGAGATGGGATCTGTCCTATGGGTCATGGAGAACAATTAAAAGACATTATGTAAAGGAGTGACCATATAGGGAAGGAAGGAGACTGACAGTCAGAAGACTGACCAGGAGTGTTGTCAAAGAGGATAAGGACCTGAATTCTGATGGAGGATAAGGACCTGAACACTGAAAGGAGACAGTGATTTATTGAATATGGACCCTGAGGGATGGGATGGGTCTTAGATAACTCCTAGGTTTCCAGCATAGGAGACAACAGAGATTATGGTGCCATCAACAGGGTTAGAGGCTGCAGGGGTCGAAATAGGTTTAAGGGGAGAAGATGACACTCTGAAGAAGTACTTCTCAAAATATGTCCTCAAAAATCCTCCACTGGCCTCCAGGCAGCTCCTTGTAACACTGATTATTAACACTGCCCTTGAATGTCACAGCTGGAGAGGGACCTAACAGATCATTAAGCCTGGTCACTTTCAAGCTGTGTGCCATCAAGTTGAGGGGTGCTAGGGCAGGCAGGACTCCAGGCTGCCTCCCCAGATGCAACCCAGGAGGGTCCACTTTTACCTAGTGTGTACATTATAATTCTTCATAAGACTTAGATCACAAAAAGAAAATCACAGTTTGAAAACCACTGACAACTCTTCCTTTTACAGAGAGGAAACTGAGACCCATGGAGGTGAAATAATTTGTCCACAGATACAAGTCTATAGCAGAGGCTGAGCTAGATCCACGACACAGAGTTCACCACATGTCAGTTTCAAGTGTCCTCCATGCTGCAGTTTCCTCCATGAAGTCACTGCTTTTGCTGTGTTTTTTGGAGCTAGCTTCAAAAACTTCCTCATAAAAGAAACTCAGTTAGCAGCTTCTTCAGTTGTATGTATTTAATAAATATTCATTGAACATCTTCTGTATGCCAAGCCTTCTTTTATCAAGAACACCTGAGCATCTCTGTTTGGATTCCCAGTTGTAATTTTTGATTCTTTGGGAGTTCTGACAGGGTCCTCAACTAGTATTCAACTGTAACTGGATGTGGTTATGACACAGGAGGGGTTTTAGTCCCTAGTAAACAGGGTTATTACCAAAAGCATGGGTTTCCTAATTCCCTGGAAGATTATAGCTAATTTATATGTTTAAGGTAATTTTTGAAAATATGTTTTTAAAAATCTATAAATTTTCTAAAGTATTTTAAGATTCTATTCATAATTTTTTAAATAATTACTTTTTAGATGTTACATTAATTTTTTCACATATACATATAAGAACTCACTGGAAATAATGCCCCAAAACTCAATAAGCCTAACTTTACAAAACTTAGAACTGGTATCTGAAGTAATTACAGGATAGATTGTTTTCCAAAAACTGAGAATTCAAATAAAATAAAATAAAATAAAATGAATTTGATAAGCCCTTCCTCCCCATCATACTAACTCAACAGCTGCTTGTGCCAATAGAGTAATTCCTAAAACAAGGAAAAGCAAATCCTTGCTCAATCTAGAGAAATAGATACAAATGTAGCTAAGGGGTTACAACAACCTGTTGACCTTTTTCTAAAATATTACGCAGTCTTGAGAATCTTGTCCCAGGACTCCCAGAAGGGAGCAGCGGGCTTGCCTCATTGTAAAGTGTGTGAGTCAGGGTAGAAACAGGAGCCAGCCGGAGAGTCTTCCTGCTCGTGGACTGCCAGAGATGAGATTCGTACAGGCCCTTTCAGGGTCATTATCTAACATCTTGCTGCAGGAAGGAAAACCACTGCTCAGTCTGTCTTGCTGGGGAGTTCATTCTTCATCTTATGAAGCTCTTTAAAATACAGGACCAAGGAATCAGTCTTTCTTCCACTGCCTCTTTATACTTCACTACCCAACCCCACCCCGTTTTCTTTCTGTACTCCTCCCATCTGCAAATAGTTTTTAAAATCAGAAATTCTGCATATATCAACAAGTATAACATCCAGTTAGCAGGGGTGGGTTGCAAGAACAAAGAAGTGGGGAAAAAGGAGAAAATCCAAGATTATGGAGCAAATGGATTTCAAGACTCACTCATTACAGCCTCTTTCTTTCTTTCTTTCTTTCTTTTACAGGATCTCACTCTAATCATGCAGGCTGGAGTGCAGTGGCATAATCATGGCTCACTGCAGTCTTAACTTCCCAGGCTTAGGTGATCCTCCCACCTCAGCCTCCTGAGTAGCTGGGATCACAGGTGTGTGCCAACACACCTGGCTAATTTTTTAGTAGAGACATGGTTTTGCCATGTTGCCCACGCTGGTCTTGAACTCCTGGGCTCTAGAAATCCACCTGCCTTGGCCTCCAAAAGTGCTGAGATTGCAGACATGAGCCACCACACCCAGCCTAACCCATTTCTTTATAGGTGAGAAATCAAAGTGACTCATCTAAGATTACCCAACCCACTGTTCTCACATAGTGGTATTATTGAGTATAGGAGGCAAATAAGCAAACAGGAAAGTTTTAAAGATCAGGCAAAAGCTTTACTGGCTCCACAGGACTGCATTTCCATCAGTTTCGTTTACATAGGGAAGTATATTAGTGAATGGTCACAGTGAATCTTAGAGGGAACAAGCATATGGTTAGTGCTTATCCCCATAACCTATTGAGACCCAAGGAAATTCAGAGTTAATGTTCGTTTGAGATGATCATGTTTTGGATATTTTGATCTGGTGTCCTGGAAAATCTCATTTAACAGCAATTTTGTTGATTCACTCAACAAATGTTAATTAGAAGCTTACTCTACACCAGCCCTCCAAAGTCGTGAGCAAGAGAGCCCAGGTCTTTTACTCTCTTGCTTATCTGGTCTTAACCTTGTCACTGCATGGTCATGGTGCTGGAGCCATATTTCCTTCCCAAACCCAATAAATGTACCTATCAGCTTTTTCATACAAAGAAGTTGAAAATGACTTTAAAATCTCTTGAAGTTCATGTTCTGTGTCATAAATAACACTATTGGTTTATCATCTCTATTTCCCTCCTTCGGGTGTTCTGGCTTCCTTCTTTCTGAGAACTCGTCTGACTGCCATGTGGACTGGCCTTGTCTAGATGCAATGACACTGAGTTACACATTAATGGAACTCCACATAGCACATGAAGCTTCACTGGGAGCATTTAATGAAATGAAATGTTTTGGTGAGCTCTTCAAATTCATTAGAGTTCAATGATCAAAGACGTCCTGGAACAGATAACTAAATGTGGATTGGAAATAGGAGGTAGATAGGTCACAGAATCTTCTGGCAAGTCCTTGGAAGCATCTGATCAAATGCTAAAGATCTAAAACCTTTAGTATGACTATGAAATTAGTATAGACCCACATCCCTAGGAGTGAAAAAACTTACACTGGGTCTAAAACATAGTCTATTGACTATGAAAAAGCAAATTGTCAAATAAAAAAATGGAAAATGTGACCCAGGTCTGGGAGGCAATGGTCCTACAGATTAAAAAGGTGGCTCATCTGGTCCCTAGAGGAGTCAAATTCATAGAGACAGAAAGTTGAATGGGGGTTTCTCGGGCTGGGAGGAAAGGGGACTGGGGAGTTATGATGGGTACAGAGATTTGGTTTAGAAAGATGAAAAAGTTTTTGTAAATGGGTAGTGGTGATGGTTGCACAGCAATGGGAGTGTATTTAATACCACTGAACTGTATACTTAAAAAATAATTAAAGACCGGGTGCAGTGGCTCACGCCTGTAATCCCAACACTTTCGGAGGCCGAGATGGGTGGATTACCTGAGGTCAGGAGTTTGAAACCATCCTGGCCAACATGGTGAAAAAACATCTCTACCAAAAATACAAAAAATTAGCCAGGCATGGTGGTGGGTGCCTCTACTCCCAGCTACTTGGGAGGCTGAGGCAGAAGAATCACTTGAACCCAGAAGGCGGAGGTTGCAGTGAGCCGAGATGGTGCCATAGCACTCCAGCCTAGGCAACAAGAGCGAAACTCCATCTAAAATAATAATAATAATAATAGTAATAGGAAGTTTTATGTTATGTGTATTTTAACACAATTTAAAAAGTGGAAGCTGGGCAGGAAAGAAGAGTATAATGGATTGTCCATATTAGTTCATTCTGCCTAGTTCCTAAACCAGAATTTACCCACATGAACATTTTGAGCTTTGGCTTCTTCATATATAAATGTTAATCATGTTGCCAAATTCCCAGTTGTTTGAAAGGATCAAATTAATTTTTGAATGTGAAGGGGAAAAAAGCATGTGGCCCATCTAAGTATTCAACACATATTACCTCTTATTACTGTATCTCTTCTGGATATTTTAACTTGCTGCTTACTACTATGATTAAAAATATTACACAATGTCTTCAATAAGTGTGTGAAAAATTTCCTTTAATTTCCACATTAGATATAACTTTTTTGCAGATAACGAACCATATGGGAAAAAAAGTGATTTTGAAATATTGTTCTTGCTTTCTCTACTTTTATTTTATTAAATTTAGTTAGGATAGGGTTAAAAGTCAAAGCAAACATCCTATCAGCTAACAGTATTTGACTGACACCAAAAAAGTTCCATTGGTATGAGAAACTGATTGCAAGTAAAATGGTCTAAGGATTCCTTGAAACACATCCTATAACAACCCATGTCTTTCTCAATTACCAGAATGCTCTGTAATACCTGACAAGTATTTGTCAAGACAATATACATCAATAAATTTAATTACACATTTATTGAACTTATATTTCGTACAAAATATTGTGCATGGTGCTCCGAGAAAAGTTACGATGTAACATACATGTTCCTGTTCTCAAGGAGCTTGCTGTCATGAAGAAAAGTCAATTTCCTCAGCAAGTCTTGATGACATACTTCTCCCAAGACAATTCTGAATAAAGGTAAGAAAAACTGAAAATTTTTTCCAAACTGTAAGAAACCTTTGATTGAATCACTGTGTCTTATACCATAGCTTGGAGGATATATTTTCCTTTATGCATTCTGATATTTGAGAATAATGAATTCAAAAATTACTGGAAAAAGAAGATCTGTAATTGACTGCCTAGGGAAACTATAAAAATCCGTTCAAAATTCCCACCAAGAGTAGAAGAGAAGTGGATTCAGATATAGTCTGAAATCTTCCCAAGCTTTCTCCACTGGAATTGTAATTAGTGAGACCCCTTTAAGCAATTTTAAAACTGCTTAATTTAAATACAGGAAGTGTTTCCTTAGGCTCCATAATACTTCGGCAGAGCTGATCCTATTTCCTGAGATTAAATAGAAGAAAATTCTTTCCTCGGGAGACTGAACCACACACAATAAGATCATTCATTAGAATGTTCATATAAATTCAAAATATACCAGGGGAAGACCAAATGTCTTCTTCATAAAGGGTAACAGCCTAGAAATGCCAAGTGGAGCCATGACTGGTTTTACTCTTGAGTTTTGGCCTTTGTGGAATATGGGTTCCCCAGGAAGAATTATTGAAGTGATAACTCATTTTCACAGTGAAACCAAGTACAAGACAGCTAAGATAAATAAATTAATTATTAAATCTTTTATTCTAAATAAAAACCATCTGTCAATATTATTTGTTTTTTAACAGTATTTACTCATGAAAATAAAGCTTTTACTTCTATAATGTGATTCTTACTCTACTTTGCACCACTTAAGACTTAGCAATTGGAAAATCTCATAAACTTTAGGAAGTCTGCATTTTGACCTGTCAGGGAAAGGGAAAGCTTAAGACCAAAACCTACTACTCAAATGCCTGATTGGTAAGGGGAGTGCAAAAGGATACCTCTAAAACTTTTGCACTGTTCCATAAAAGAAAGGGGAACACTTTGCCATCTCTTGCCATCCTTCCGTAAATTTACATCACCTCTCTAAATTTGATAGCTAAATAGTATTCTGATGGTTGTTGAGACTTGTGTGTCAGATTTTAAAACATGATTGTTGAGGCTTACTTTGATGGTGAGATTTTAGAGGCCTATTTCCCTGCTTAACAAATGTATTATAGAGTGATAGATAACAGAGATTCTAAGGATTACAATGAGAGATCAAGGAGTTCACCTGCAATATCTATTGCATTGACAGCCGACTTTATTGAAGTTTCACAATATTAACTGCCTCTCTGTGGACTGGCTTAACCAGGTAGGTGATTATCAATTTATCACCAGTCAAAACACAGATTGCTTTATGTACGGTGTCTGTGGCATAATCATGTACCTTGAATCTCATCAAACTTGAATGATCCTACTAGGATGATTCTTATAAGACTGAGAAAGAAACATTAGTTGGGAACTTCTCTAATGAAATTGTGTCTAATTCTCAGTTTGACAGAACATGATTCCTGGAGCATAGATCAAGAATTCATCATTCCGAAAGAGGGTAAAGAAAGCCTGAGAGATAGAATGGAGGGAGAACTAAGGTTATTCACTTCCTCTTCTTGAGCCTTGCTTCCTTTAACAACTCCTCACTCCCATTCCAGGGACAGAAGGCAAGAAATTGATCAGTCCTCAAAATCCACTCCAGAGGGGAAGACTTGTGCCCTGAAACTCCATCTAGCAGTATACAAACGGACTGAATTACATATAGGAAATTATCTGGGATAACCATGGACCAGCACCGAGATGTCTGCATGACCTATTTGGCCCTATTTTCAATACAGCAAGAGGTTTTAAGTTTTATAATTCCACTCTATTTTCTGATTCTATCTTTTAACAAAGTCTGATCTTTCTCCACATATTGAATTCCGTTAGCTGCTATCCCAATTAATATTTGTTGAAGGCAGGCAATGAAAGAGAATATTTTGGCCTTAAGTTTTTGTCTGATTAGGGCACAAATAAATAGCTACACTAGGCAGGGCACAGTGTAGCCTGTAATCCTAGCACTTTGGGAGGCCGAGCAAGAGGATCACTTGAGGCTGGCCAGGAGTTTGAGATCAGCCTGAGCAACATAACAAGACACCATATCTACAAAAAAATTTAAAAATTAGCCTGGTGTAACGGCACACACCTGTGGTCCCAGCTATTTGGGAGGCTGAAATGGGAGAATCACTTGAGCCCAGGAGGTCGAGGTTGCAGTGAGCTATGATTGCGCCACTGCACTCCAGCCTGGGCAACAGAGCAAGATCCTGTCTCAAAAAAAAAAAAAAAAAAAAAACTACACTAGCAAACACTGATTGACCACTATGTTAACCAGGCACTATTCTAAGCACTTTTTCTATATTAATTTGTTTCATCTTCTAACCCTATGAGGAAAGTACTATTATTTTTCCTGTGTGATTCTTGATAAATTTGATGAATAGAAATATTAAGTAACTTGCCCAAGATTAGTCAGCCTGCAGATTGAGCCCCAGTGGATGACCCTGGAGTCTTATAAATTCTAAAACCCAATCTCTTTTCAGTCATACACTGATTAGATTGAGATTGAGTTTCTTTGCCCTTATTCTAGCTGCCTACCATTGTATAAGGTAGAACCTCTAGAGTAGTCATCTTTAGAGGTTTTCATACAAAATGTCTGGCACTCGATTAAAAAAAAATGCCAAACATACCAAGAAACAGGACAAAAAGTAAAAAGACAATAGAAACAGGGCCAGAGATGATCCAAATAACAGAGTTATCAAAATTGGATTCAAATGGTCAAAAAACAGAGGACAAGAAAGCTTCGCCAAATGGAACCTTAAAAAAATCAAGTGAAAATGCTAGAACTGAAAAAAATATAATAAAGCTAACAATTCAGTCGATGAGTTTAATAGTAGACTAAACACAGGTGAAAAGAAGATTAGTACTGTAAGATATCTCAGTAGAATATACTCAGACCAGAGCATGAAGAGAAAAAAATAAAAATACAGAGAAGAGTACAAGAGACACATGGGAGATGGCAGAATCCTAACATAAGTGTACTTGAGGCCCCGGAAGTCAATTAGAGAGGAAATGGTGGCAAAAACCAATATTTAAAGAGAAAATGTCTGCGAATTTTCCAAAACAGACAAAAGATGTTAAACCTCAGCAGGATAAATACATTACATTCACTTCACAGTAAAATTGCCAAATGACAAAGACAAATAATACACCATAAGAACAGCCAGATAAAAAAACAAATTACCTTCAAAGGAACTACAATGACAACTAAGTTCTCAGCAGAAACTGTGGAAGCCACAAGAAAATAGAGTAACATCTTGAAGTGCTGAAAGAAATTGTTGGCAACTTAGCAATCTATATCCAGCGAATACCTTTCCAATTTAATACAAGATGTTGTAGATAATACAGATTTCTGTCAGCAGATCCATACTAAAAGAAATACTTATGGGAGTTCTTTAGACAGAAAGGAAATGATCCCAGCTGGAAAGACAGAATTACAGAGAGGAATGAGGAGCAACAGAGAGGTAAATATGAGTATAAATATAAATGCCTATTGACTACAAGGTAATAATAATAGTTTATGGAGTTTAAAATACATGTATAATTAAAATGTATGACAGCAATAACTCAAACAGACAAAGGAAATAAATGAAGTTAATATGTTCTTAAATCCTAGCATTGTCTGAGAAGTGATAAAACTACTAATTTATATTAGACTCTATTAAGTAAAGAATGCATGTTATTATAGCCAATAAATATAATTCCAAATATAGCAGTAATTACATTAAATGTAATGGACTAAATGCTTCAATTGAAAGACAAAGTTTATCCAACTCAAAGAAAAAATAAAAATTCAACCTAAATAAGCATTATCTTAATTATAAGGACACAGAAAGGTTGATAGTAAAAGAATGGAAGGAGAGATGTGTAAACACTACTATCAAACATAAAAAAGGAGATTTGATAATGGTGTTTAAAAATTAATCTACCGGAAAGATAAGACAATTTCAAATTTGTATTCTCTCAAAAAATGTAAAGCAAATATTGACAGAGCTAAAGGTACGAAGAGATAAATCCACAATGATAGTGGATACTTTAACACATTTTTCTCACTTACTAAATGATCAACTAGATGGTATCATTAATAAACTTGACTTAGTTCATATATAAAAAATTCTGCATCTAATAAGGGAACATGGGACATTTATCAGGACTGATCATATGCCGGGCCATAAAACAAGTCCCCCAGTTCAAAAAAATTTCAAAATATTGAAACTTTTAATGTGTTTTCTGACCTCAGTAGAATTAAGCTGGAAACCAGTAACAAAAATGATAACTAGAACATTCCACAAATATCTGGAAATTGGTCAAAGAAGAAATCACGTTGGAAATTAGAAAATATTTTGAACCAAATGATAATAACATAACATATCAAAACTTGTGGATATAGGCCAAGTTGTCTTAGTGGAAAAAGCCAGTGGCAGTGGTTACTTGGGAAAAGAGGGATGATGACCAGGAGGCAGCATAGGCAGGGTCCCTTGGGAGTTGGCAATGTTCTATGTCTTGCAGGAGGAGGAGATTATATGAGTGGTTACCTTTGTGAAAAATTCCCCAAGTTGTGTATTTATGCTTTGGGCATTTTTCTGCATGCATGCTATATTTGAAGAAAAAGTTTACTTAAAAACAAACTAGAAATTATTCCTGACCCCTCTTTTTCTCACATCCCACATTTGGTTCATCAACATTTCCTGTTGCCTTTAATTCAAAGTACATCCAGAATCTGGCCATTTCCTGCTACCTCCCCAGCTACTAATCTTGTCTGAACCAACAGCATCTCTCTCTCTTCATTTCAATTTCATGACTGCTCTCCCTGCTTCTGCCCTTGTTCCCTATAGTCTTTGGTCAACACAGTGACCAGGTGAACTGTTAATGCTGAATCAGATCATGTCACCAATCTCCATCCACCAAATTGCCCAATTGGATTCTTATTTCATGCACAATAAAATCCAAAGGATTCTTACAATCTTTGTCTCTACATGATTTGAAACACCATCTCCTCTCCTATACCACCTCCTACCACAACCTTGTGTTTGCTCTGCTGTAGCCCTACTGCCACATCACTCTTCCCAGGCAGGCCAGGTACATTCCTGCACCATGACATTTGCACTTACCATTCCCTCTCCCTGTTTCTTTCCCTAGATTCACAAAGCAGGTCTCTCCAATATCACCTTCTTCTGTGACCATTATCTCTCATTGCAATTCCCTCCGCCCCAAACAGCCTCCAATCCCTCTTCAGTTTAATTCACCAAATATTAATCCAGCAACACAGTATGAGGCAAGTACTGTTCTAGGTGCTCAAGGCAAAACAGCAAACAAAACAAAGATTCCTGCATTCATGGGGTTTACAGTCTAGCAGGGGGAAACAAACAAACAATAAGCATAAATGCATTAATAATTATACAGTGTGTTAGACATATATAAATGCTATGCATAGAAAACTAGAACAGGGTAAGGGATATTAGTGACACTGTTCAGAGGGGATGAGAAAAGAGTTGTAATTGGAAATAGCATGTTCGGGGCAAGCTTTAGTGAGAATAACATCAGAACAAAATTTTGAAGGTAGTAAGGAAATTAGCCATGCAGATGCAGGGGAAGAGCTTTCCAAACGGGCAGAACAAATGCCAAGGCCAAAGATATGAGTGAGTGTGTCTGACATGCCTGAGGACCAGTAAAAAGGCATCCACGGCTACAGTGGTTTGTAGGGTGAGCAACTGTCCAAGTTTGCCAGGGATTCAGGGGTGTCCTTAGATGTGTGACTTTCAGTGATAAAGCAGGAGCATCCATGGCAAACTAAGACAGTTAGTTGGTCGTCTTAGATGGAGATACTTTTTGGAGGAGAGGTCAGAGAAGTAACAGGAGGAGGGTGGGGAATAGGGGTTGGAATAGGAATTCTCATGAAGAACCATGAGAACCATTTTAAGGATCTGGTCTTTTAGAATGAAAAAAGTGGGAAGCCACAGGAGAGTTTTAAAGAGAAAAATGGTATGATCTGACTTACATTTTAAAAGACTTGGTGTGATTGCAGTGTTGAAAATGGGATATAGAAGGACAAGGGCAGAAGAAAAGCCACCATCTTGAATGCTATTGCAATAACCCAGGCAAGAGATGATGCTGGCTTGGACCAAGGAGCTACCAGTAGAGGCAGTGATGAGTGGTCAGATTCTGGATATATTTTGAAGGTTTAAAAAAAAAAATTCCTAACAGGTTGGATGAGGGATAGAAGAGAAAGAGGAAGGATGACTTCCAGAGTTTTGATCCAAGCAACTGGGAAAATAGAATCGCCAGCAGCTGAGATGAGAACAAATGAACACAGAGCAAGTTTGGAGAGAAAAAAAATTAGTTCCATATTATGTCCTCTTTTCTCCTTTATTTTCCTCCATACCTCTTACCAACATTGACATACTATATATTTTACTTACTTATTTATCATCTGTATTCATCCACTAGAAGGTAATCTCCAAGAAGGCAAAGACTTTTGTTTTCATTCACTGCTATGTCACCAGCATCTAGAATAAATTTATTCATTCCATGAACATTTATGGAATACTTCCTAGATGATTGGAACTGTGCTAGGCTCCAGGAATACAATAAGCACAATATATGTTCGTAGAATTGCCAGATAAAATATAGAATGACTAGTTAAATTTGAATGGCATATAAACAATGAATAATTTTTAGTATCAGTATTTTCTATACTCAAATATTCAAATATGTATGTTCCATATTCAAATATCCAATTATGGGACTACTTATACTAAAAATTATTTGTTGTTTGTCTGGAAACTACATTTAACTAGGAGTCCTGTATTTTTATTTGCTAAATCTGACAACCCTATGTGCTTTCTGCCTTCAAGGAACTTAGAGTATGATAGGATATATAGACAAAGAAACAATCTGTATGTAATAACCTAGGAATCCAGGACGCCATCAGAACACACAGGAGGATAACAAATAAAGATTCTAAAGGGGCATCCAAGAAGCTTCCCGAAAGAAGTGATGTGGCAACCAAGAGTAGTATTATCTACTGGAAAAAGAGAAGAAAGAGCATGCTGGGAAGATGGAACAACATGAGCCGAGCTTGAAGGCAGGACAGACTATGCAACCCCAGGAAGTTGAAACTTGACCTGGTATCCTGAATGCACCTAGAGAGCATGGCTGTGTGAGATGGGAGTTGAAGGAGTTATATCACCACAAAATATTGCTGCAATACACACTTGACTGAACAATTACTTTACCAGATATCTAGACTGAGGCCAGAAAACATAAGCACCTACAGCCAAGAACAAGAGCGGTAATAGTGACTGTCTTCCCCACCCCACCAGGCCGTTGTGGCAGCAACCACAGAGGGTTCTGAGATTCACTGCCCACCAGCAGCACTTTGTCAGGCTGAACCATCATGACCAAGGGCAAAATGGAGGATGGCTTCATTCTGAAGGGTAATGTCCAGTCCCCAGCTCCCTACAGGTAGAAACAGGCAGACAGAACAGAGACTAATTTCCTAAAAACAGATAAACACCATGAGGAGTTTGGGGAGGGAGGAAATTCCATGGAAAAGACTAGAATTTACTTAACAAAATGGGCAAAGTTTGGAGCCCTTTGTGACCCTATTTTGAATCCACAGGATGGGGAAAGTCTTGTGACATTTGGGTTCTACTGGAGCACATGTTCTCAGCAAGGGTGATCTTACCCAAAGGAGGAGAAATTGGTTCTTGAGGGGGAAAAAATCTAGACATTATAATGGCTTGTTGCCTTCCAAAAGGTCACAATGCATAAAAAGATACACAAGTCTTTCTGTGTTATTAAAATTCCACCAGAGAATGGAGTAAGGGGAAAAGTGAGGAGAATTAAGCGGGGGGGAATGTTTAAAAAGGCTATTTGGGGGAAATAATGAGAAAAACTGAGAAACATTAAACTAAAACAAAGTTCTACTTGAGGGCTGGAGACCAGACAGCTTAAAAGATGTGATGTCCTGGGAGATGAGTAGGGGGCAATGATAGGAAGGAGTGGAATGGAGGGCATTCTGAGTGGCAGAAACAGCGTATGCACAGGCTTGGAGAAGGTAAACAACATAAAATGCAATCGCGTGGTCAAATAAGATAAGGTCTGAGAAAGGTTTATTGGATTTAGCAATTAGGAGGTCACTGGCCATTTAACCTCCTTGTGCTTCAGTTTCAATACTTGTTAAATTAAATTGAAAAATAATCTCTAAGGCAACTTACAGCTCTAAAGACTCTTTCGCCAGGTTGGATCTCTTTACACACAGAGACACACAAACACATCCACACACTTACACGTACTCCCAACACACATGCTCATCTTTTTTCTTAATCTGATGTTCCTAACTCTCTAAAACTATATATGTCTTCGGAGAGTTCCAGTTCTCTTCGTTTAATTATAACAATGCTTTGAAAAAAATCAGTTATGAGAATCTACAGTGTCCTGATAAAATGAGCTGCTGAACAATAAACTGGTGAACATTATTTCCTATAAATGTTTCTAATGCCTTCTAAATACTTTTTATAATGTAATAAACTCTTTAGAATGTGGACATCAAATTTTATTTCATTTGAAAAAAATGATTTTAAAGCTCAGATTTACTCAAACAGGGCAAAAAAATTACTTTCTCTTTAAGCTATCACTCATTTATTAAATATTTACAAAGTGCCTACTATGTGTCAAATAAGATATGAGTTGGGGAAATATCAGTGAGTAAAACAAACAGTTCATAGCTTCCAGAGCTTAGGAGGAGGAAAGGGGATGAGAGTAATTAAAAAGTTGATGATGTCTGCACAACTTAGTCATTGCTATCATTACAACATTGGTAACATATCTGAAGCTTGCATGTTCCTGAAAATAGAGCACTGAGGAACAGGTAAAGTATCACTAAGGGGCAGCACAGACAGCAGTCACTCAGGAAAGGGTGTTCTTAACCATTTTGGATCCATAAACCCCTTCTTGGATATTGGTTTTTAATATGTAAAATAAAATTACAAATGAAAGCAATTATATTGGAATACAGTCATTTTTTTAAAAAAATGAACAAGATAGTAACATATGTACTTCTTTATTACATTAAATAAGTCAGGCAGCTGTTCTCATACTTACTGTAATTCTGAGGTAGTGACAAGCACAAATGACATGGGGAGGTACTTGCACCTCTATAACATGTTCTGGAAATATTTGTGATTTCTAGAGATGACAAAGTCACAGATACAGCTAAGAATCCTATGGTTGTCACCTACATTCATAATTGAACAATGTTAAATTTCAGCTGGAGGTTAACTAAAGATTTTTTTCCAGTCGAAATTCACAGATTCCCCTGAATTCCATCCAGAGACCTCCGGAATTGGAGGTCTGTGGCCCCCTGTTCTAGGGCATTAAGCTAAATCAGGATTTTTTTTCTTTCAATAACATAGCTCCATGGTCACTTCTAGAGCTACAGCTCTATCACTGGGACTGCTCAAATGTGTAACTTGTTCATTACTTGGGACACACTGCCATCCCATGGCTCCTCTTGAAGAGTTGAGCATTAATAACCGACAACAAAGCAGCCTTTTAGGGCATTAGACCAAACCTGCAAATTAATGCACCGGTTCATCACAATTCATTAATCAAACTCAGACTGGGTTTAACAACAGATTATTAAAGACTCAAAATTATATCCACGGGAAAAAAAAAGCAGCTCCCAGAGGGTCAAATGTAATGTGAATGGTTTTGCATAAAACCATAAACCTGCTATTAAATTAAAAACAGAAAAAATTATGTCCACTCCTTATCTCCAGGCATTTTTTTTAAAGGAATGCTACACTAATTTATTTCTTCGCTGTTCCTGGTTACACGGTAAAAGACTAAAAGGTTAAAATGCAATGGTTCTTTGATGTTTGGTTGAGCAACTTTCACTAACATGTTCTGATTGAGGTGAAGAAATTAATAAAATTATTTCCATAATTCATTACTAATGGGAAGCTGTCGATGCTTTCAGCTGACAGTTCACACGAATTCTTCTCAGACACTGAGACCCCTCATGGTGACTGGCTGCTGGACTCACTCCTTCTGACTGTGTTCAGCAAAGCAGAGCCTGGCTCTCTGGTCCCACCGTTTCTTGATCTCTCACCTCTGTGTGTTTGTTCTTGACAAACAAGTCTATTCTCTCTGTGAACAAAAGCAGAAGGGGAAAACAATGATTTTAATTTTTCTTTCCCTTCAGGGAATTTAGGGAGCCCCTCTGGGGAAATCTCGATGACTTGTAAACATTCAGAATGCTATAATTTGGCAGATCACAGTGCTGCAACCAACTGTGCAATGAATTTTCTTAAAAGGTTAACATTTTAGTGCAGTAATCATAGATAAAGAGCATAACAATAATAAGATGTGTGGAACAAACAAATTTAAAGAACTGTATGGTGTTGCAACATCTTTCCTCTTTCCCCATTAGAATTGAATCATTAGTTCTTTCTGGTTTTGCAGAAACAGATGCAAAAATTACTAGCACACATGCTGATTAAGGTAGGTAAGGGACATTTCTGGAAACACAAAATGTTTTATTCAAATTATGTACCTGTTTGATATGTATAGGGTGTTTTGGTCTTAGTACTGCCTGTTGTAAACTCCAGACTCCTAAAGGACAAAGACCACATCTATGTTATGTATCTGAAGATAACTAATAACTTCTCTTTGAAGATAAGCTCCTATACATTGGTCATACCAAGATGGCATCAAATAATATTATGGGTGAGGCAAAATATACCAGAAATTACATATTTGATTAATACATTATTCTATTACATATGTGTGTGTATTTACATAAACATAAAATAGAATAGAAATAATCTAAGTCAGCATCTTCAAAGCACTTTATAAAAACAGTGAGATTCTAATACAACATGACTCAGGTTGAGATTTGGGTTATATTGTTGTGGTTACATCATGAACAGCAAATACAGAGTTTAATTTTGTCTCCTTTCCCAACCCCCAGTGCTCTTTCCTGCTGGCTCAGAATCATAATCCATTTTAACAAAACACAACAGACAGCCTTGCCTAATTGCTTAGTGATAACTTAAAATGAAATGTATTCACTCTATCCAGGTACAGAACCTGGAACATAGTAGATACTCCATAAAAATTTATTGAAATGAAAAATGAAACTTCCTCCCCTCTTTCCAAATGAAAACATACTGTGTTACGATTATTCTTCCAAAATTAACTTAGTCACTACTGATTCCCACAAAGTGTTATCATAGAGATTAACTGCAAATAAGTTCTTCATTAAAATATTTTGGATTAATGCAGTGAGCCCTGAATTTCATGCAGATGTTTATGACTCTAACAGGAGGGAGAATGTATATACCAGAAGAGAAAATTATACTTACTTGAAAACATGACTATAAAACTCTTATCATAGAAACTAGGGACATTGCAGGCCACCAAGATATCAAAAATGAGGTAAACCTTAACTTTTGAATGATGGCACCCTGTGTAAAAGAGTACTATTGAGATTCCTTACCTCTCTAAGGTGAAATAAGTGGACAAATAATAGTAATAGCTACAGTGTATAAAGCTCTTACTCTGGAACAGAAATCTACTACTTAGATGACATGAAACAGAAGCCCATGATGTAGATGGTGTGGGTATTAGCATGACCCTTCACAGACCAGGAACTTCAGAGAGCTCAACAGCTCACCTAAGGTCATACAAGGGAGTTGCAGAGCCAAAACGCAGTTACATCTGGCTGACTCCAATTACTCGCTTCTCCTCTCTGATCTTTTCCCATACATGCCCTCCACTAAAGCTACCTCAAATGGAAAAAAATAAATACTGAAGGAAAGATTTGGGCCCCATACATATTTTTGTGTCAGTTTTCCTTAGCCTACAAAATATAAGTGCCAAAATAGCAAAGTGCTCGACAGCTTGGGCCATGGCATCAGATTGTCTAGATCAGCTTCCCAGTTCCATGACTTCCTTGTGCAGACGATTTTCTTATCTTCTTTATGCCTCAGTTTCCTCATAAGTAAAATAGTTATGGCAATAATAGCAACATTGTGGGATTGTAGTGATAATTAAATGAATTAATAAAGAGCAAGTGCTCAATCCTGGACACATAGAAAGTGCTGAATAAGTGTTTAAATGTTGGGTGCTAGTTTTAGCTCTTATGGCTATATTAGAAGACAGATTTGGTCACCCACAAGTCAGCTCATTAGTTGATCAGCTTCCAATCATCAAGTTTTACTGAGCATCTAAAATATTGCAATCTAAGCAAAATAGCCTGAAAGTAGTCCTAATCTAAGACGTTGGGTCGTAAATTCTTTGACGTAACAGACAATTTGGCAATTCCTCACTAAGTAACCAAGAAGGGGTCATTAATGACCTTGGAAAGAATTTCGTTTAAATATGATTGGGAAAGAAAAGCTTATTACAGGGGCTAAGAAAACAGAATAATAAGGAAATTAAAATAGCAGTATAGGTGATTCTTCTTGGCATTTTGGTAGTGAGTGCAAGGAGGGAATTTACTCAAGGGCTTGAAAGTATACAGGAGCCGGGCGCGGTGGCTCAAGCCTGTAATCCCGGCACTTTGGGAGGCTGAGACGGGCGGATCACGAGGTCAGGAGATCGAGACCATCCTGGCTAACACGGTGAAACCCCGTCTCTACTAAAAAATACAAAAAATTAGACGGGTGAGGTGGCGGACGCCTGTAGTCCTAGCTACTCGGGAGGCTGAGGCAGGAGAATGGCGTAAACCCAGGAGGCGGAGCTTGCAGTGAGCTGAGATCCGGCCACTGCACTCCAGCCCGGGTGACAGAGCGAGACTCTGTCTCAACAAAAAAAAAAAAAAAAAAAAAAAAAAAGAAAGTATACAGGAAACAAGAAAGTAACTTCAACATCAGTGATATGCGGCAGTTGTAAGAGAGAGTAAGCAGTTGGGGATTACAGCAATACTTGATGCATTACCATGACTAAGTGACCCAGATGAGCTGATCTTTGCTACCCATTTTTATTTTTTAATTAATTAGTGTTTTACCCCAAATCAATCATTTTATCTTTCTGGGTTTCAGTTTTTCATCTCTTAAATAATAATGAGGGGTAAGGGTGAGTGAACAGTTAGCAAAAACATGACAGAGAAGGAACAGTTGCCATATATTTTGACCATGAAATCACTAGAGCTTCCAAATTAATATATTCTTTGATAGTGTACAAAAGAGAGAACCAAGATTTACCCTTGCAATGTGATTTCCAATGTTCAAATGTAGAAATTAAGGCCCTAGATCACCCAGCCAGGAATCACAATATTGAGATTTGAACCCACAGTGGAGTCTCTTCAGAAGTCTGTTATTTCCACAACTTCAACTTGCCCTTCTAATGAAAGGAGAATTCAAATAACATTTGATGACTATTATCTCTTAGGTGTAACTAGTTTTTATACATTGTAACTATTAGACACTTTTAGCCAATTATATATAAGAATAATAAATATATTGATAATGTTTCTTGTTTGTAAAAACTGCTTGAAATAACACCTTCTATACTGGCTCCAACATATGATAAAACTAAGTATCTGAATATTTTAGCATTGTTATTAGAACTGATGCAACACTAAATTAAAAATGACCACATATAGAGCACCCACACCCATATAACCTGAATTAGATCTTTGAAACATCATACTCATTGACTGAATATTAAACACTTGGATTCCCTGCTGTAGGGAATCTTTTAAACTACTACAAGCAAGGGGAGCCAATGAACTGTCTAGACACTGGGGGCAAACACTTTCTAGACCTTTTCCTCTTGGTTGGAAAGGCAAAGGGATTTTGTTAGTTTATGGGAGAAGATAATGAGAAGAAAGAACACACAGAAGTCTAAGGTAAGCTGAACGAGGTATAAATTCCTTCTTTGTAGGAAAGGAATCTTGCCCTTCATACCCTACCTAAGTTACTCCCAGGTAAAGATGTCTAAGTGACAGAGGTCTTCACCACAAGTCAAATCTACATGACCACAGGTAAACACAACTGTTGAGCTTTATTTCTAAGCTATATTTCATAAAATCGCTCTCTCTGGATCAATAAAATGCAAATGCTAAAATTATCCTGTTAACCATCAAAATAAAAAGGACCTTGAGAATAAAGTTGTCATTCTTAATTAAAATGGTCTCTTTAATTTCTTTGCTCTAACTAACTAAAGTAGATACTAATACTGTAAACACTTAATTGACTAAAGAAAGATTCTATCCATACCCCCAATTAGAGAACACTTAATTTATATATGATGCAGCTCATAACTATTTAGCAGTATGGTTGAGATAAGTCTCTTTGGCCTACTTTTTAAATGATTAAATACTCTCCATCCAACTGAATGGATGTCTTCCGAGTTGCATTTTGCATGCTAAAACATTCTTTAAACACATAGGCCATCACTCAGATTTAAGAGGAAAAAAACCTTAGTGACAGTACATTCATTATGTCTTTATTAACACAGGACTTTTCCATAGGGTTATGTGCAGCTGAAAATGAGGTTCAGTTTAATAACAAAGCAAGCATTCCTAGCACTACAAAAATTATAAAATTTTAATGTTTAATGTGTTGTTTAATTGTAGAAAACTCTGAAAAGAATAATATCCTTGAAATTTACTATGCAAATACTCTTAATTTATGACAAATAGTTCCTTAAAACACAAGTATTAAATCTCTATTAGATTTGTTGAGGTAATGTACTAATATGCATCACTAAGGTCTTAAATTTCTAAGTAGCAATGCTGCTTGTTAGATGCAAATAAGGATTACCTTAATTAAAATACACTATCTACAGCCTCTCAGCAGATTTAGCTCAGTCTTTATATAGGACAGGTTCATTATCTATCTCAAGTTAATAAAAGTATGACCTACTGTGGTTATGTCTTTTAAAATTTAATTTTAATTACTATTTTGTTAATGGAAACAAAGCACAAAAGAATTGTGAGTATGATCTGAAAGCAATTTTGAAAACTTAATTAAAATACCTCTTGAAAGCTTCAAAAGGAATTTAGCACTTACATGGTTTGATAATGATGGCCTTACAAATACAGCGTTAGATACCAACTCTCTAAAAAAAATGTTGAATGAAACGTACTTTAGAACTATAGAGCTTCCTTAGTCTGCATTTTGAACTAATGGGCCAACTAAATAGGTGTAAACATAAAACTTTTAATTCAAAATTTCAACATTAGACAAAAGCTCTTAACAAAGAAATGAAATGAATAACCATTACACAACGCCTTTACAATACATAAACCTTAAGTGCATTCAGAGTTTTTACATAAAACTATAATCGTTTAATCCAGAAAATTGCAGATGTGTTCAGTTTGCCTTCTAGTCCTTCGGGACCTGAATATAAAATTAAAAGACTAGTAATGTTGTATAAAATTCAGTACCAGAGTTTTATTAGGCAGCTTCCACTTCCATCTAAATTTCAAAGGTTTATACATATATTATTGATCTTATCTGTGAACATATTGGTTCAGTTAGGAGCCTTTAAACATAACACAATCCATAGATTTTATTGAGATTCACTACTCCTCATGAAAAAGATAAGAATATGAAACGGAGGGTATAACAAAGAGCATGCTCCAGGCCAGAAATACAGTCTTCGTGATATTCAAAATATATTTAGCAACTCTTACGTTACAAACCTAGCAATGTTATGGTTCATACTGCAATGTGCATTTTTGTATCAGACTACTTGACTACTTCTAGTAAGCAAAATCCCTGAATTCATTAGCAATAATAAATTTTTTTTATGATTATTTAATGGAAAAGGCATTTTGCCAGACACCACTCCCAACCATGTCCAAAAGAAAAACATATCCACTATGCCCTTCTATTTAGCATAGAGTCATGAATCTAATCTTTAAAACATTGGAATCCTAACTTCAGAAATAAAAGAAATTGAATTTAAAATGAAAAATGAGAACATATGACTAAAATAATGAGATATCAATTAAGTTGAGATACTACTGAATTTCAGTAATTCTATATTAAGCTAGAAATGTGATTTAAATTCACACCCACAAATTTGACCTAATCTAACTAACTAAACAAAGTCTGTAAATATAGAAGATTGTATCTTTTGGTATATCTTTTTATTCACCAACAGAAAATTGCCAATTTATAAGTGAGTTGTTTTCTCAGAGTTTATTTACATGTCATATTTTTGAAACTTATGATGAATATTACCCTAGAAGTAATAAATGAAGATTAGGTTTTCCTGAAAAAAAAATCTATAAAAGCTCAATTTAGGCTTATAGCATATCTGAAATATCTGCAATGAAATATAGCAGGAAGCAGGATTGTTTCATACTAGTAATTAAAGACAATGGAAAGTCAAATAGAATAAAAGATAGTTTATTATTCTTAAATGCTCTAGGAACAATAGATTTAACTGGATGACAAAACAACATGAAATGAGATGTCTGTGAGCATTCTGTAAAGGACTTCTGAGCTTTTTCAAGGTCTTTGGAAGTGGTTACCACCAGTTCTCTATTAGGGCCTAATTTCACATGACTACATAACAATATGTATTAGTTGTACAATTATGGTAAATTTTAAAACTAGTGCCCTTCCCTTCCCTCATTACTGGTATTCCCTAATATTAATGTTGTTTTCATCATAATGGTAAGAATAATCAATAATGATAAGAATAATTTTTAACTTATAGTTGAGGTGGAAAATGAGCAATAACAGAGAAAGATTTTTCTGGAGATAATTAAGCATGCATTGGAAGCGAGGAAAGGGGGAAGGAAGAAATAATGGAAAGGAAAAGAAGGGAGAAGGGGGTTAAGAAAAAAGTGTATACATGTGAAAAAATAGTAACTTGAGGTCCATTGGTGTATGGAGTTTTTTGTTTGTTTGGCTTTTATGTTTTTGTTTAGTGTGTGTGTGTGTGTGTATTGTGTGCGTAAAACAGAGAAGAAAAGGAAGCAGCAAGAATGGTATGGTTTCCTAACACCATCCTTCCATTTAAGTTAGTTTTTTCATTTCAATTGTTTCTTTTGAAGGCAAACATGCCAAAACAGTGAATGATCCATCTGATCCCTTAATACAAAATATAGTGGCTTATGTTTCTAAAGTGAGAAGCATTGAGAAGGGGTATAATAAATAATTCTTAGAATAATTCAGCAGAATTTTTCCATAAAACCACAGTGGTACATCTAGTTCTAGATCCTTGAGGAATTGCCATACTGTTTTCCATAATGGTTGAACTAGTTTACAGTTCCACCAACAGTGTAAGATGAATTGATGGGTGCTGACGAGTTGATGGGTGCAGCACACCAGCATGGCACAAGTATACATATGTAACAAACCTGCACGTTATGCACATGTACCCTAGAACTTAAAGTATAATAAAAAATAAATAAATAAATAAATAAATAAATAAATAAAAACCACAGTGGTTTAGCTATATTATTGCAAAACATTTTGTTTGTATTTTGGCCCTCCAGGACCCATGCAAATTATTGAACTGAAAATGTACTGCATAAAATTCATTACCAGAGCTATATTAGGCAAGGACAAAATAAAAGTCTCAGAGACTTTAACATGCTTATGTGCATTGAGACTCCTTAAGAGTGTGCAGTGCTTCCGCACAAGTCTGAACTTCTCTCAAGGGGTTAACTCTCTGTGGTAGTATTCTGTGAAACACATTCTGTGAAGAGCTGAGTTATAGTCACAAATGGGACAAAAATTCCCACTAGCACCCCTATTGCCCAATGATCCCCACTAACACCGCTATTGCCCAGTGATCCCCACTAACACCCCTATTGCCCAGTGATTCCCACTAACACCCCTATTGCCCAGTGATCCCCACTAACACCCCTATTGCCCAGTGATTCCCACTAACACCCCTATTGCCCAATGATTCCCATTAGCACCACTATTGTCCAACAGTATTTTGGAGGATCTAGCCAATGCAGTAAAACAAGATAAAGAAATGTGGCATAAATTGGAAGGAAGAGACAGTATTGTCATTCTTTGCAAATGATATTAGAAAATCCAAGAAAATCAACTAAAACCTATTAAAACTTATAAGAGTTCAGAAGAATACAGAAAAACACAAAATCAATAATTTTCACTTATACTAACAGCAATCAGCTGGAAAACATAATAGAAAAAATATTCCACTCATAATAGGAATTTAAGAGGGAGAGAGATCACCCAAAAGAAAAATGTGCAAAGAATATTAATAAGCAATTAACAAGAATATGCAAATAGCCAATTAACATATGAACAGATGTTCAAACTCAATAATAATCAAAAAAATAAATTAAAACAAGATGCCATTTTCCCCTTATGAGAACTGAAATGATTTAAAACGTGGTAATACCATATCTTGACATGAAATGTGGAGGGAAAAGATATTTATATAAGTAGTATTACTCAGAGTCCAGACAGAAAACAAAGATCACATTAAAATACGGTAATTTGAAGAGCGTTTAACAAAAGGATTATTAATATGGGTGAGGATAGGGTGGAGAGAACCTATAAAGGACGGTGCAGTCCCCAGGGCTACAAACAGAGGGACAAAGCTGAGCAGACAGGCTCAATGACCAGGAACTGTGACACTGGGTCAAGGGAGGCAGCCACAGCTCATCAACCCTGCAGACAAAGCCAGGAGAAGCAAACCTCAACTGAACTCTCCTCTTTCCTTCTCATCTCCTGCCAGTATCTCTCATTAATCCAGCACTACCATAAGGCAGAAGCCAAGGGACCTTTACTCTCAGGTCAGCCTCCCAGAGCACAAAACAGGCAGGAGTTGGTACAGATGGAAAGGAGTATGGGGTGCACCTGGAGAAGCAACAGAAGATATCCAGTGTGACAGTGTTGGGGCAAGTATAAATTAGTAAAGCCAAATTGGATGATAATTTGGCAATAAGTGACAAATTTAAGTATTCACATATACCACAATATTTGCACAGTCATTTTAAAAACCAAAAGTCAGTCATGAGAAAAATATCAAACCACTAGCAGTGGTTGTCTCTGAAGAGGAAAGGTAGAGAAACTCAAGGCTCTAGAGTCAGCCACATATGGGCTTACATCCTGATTCTAGCTGCTCAGTCAATAATCTTTTGACTGAAAACATACACACACACACACAGGAAAAATAAAACCAACCCAAGGAAAAAGTTTTGGTCAAGGCTTGCACCATCAAGCCATAGGGAATCCAGGGGCAGATCTGCCTTCAGAAATGCCTGGATCCGGGGAGTCAAACGTCATCAGGTTTTTTCTTTCTCCTTCCCAGAGCCTACCAGCACTGCTTCCTCATACTGGCGTCATTCTCCCAGGTCAGCTGTTCCCACAAGTTCAATCCATGGCTTCAGGTAATAGTAAACTTATGTTCTCCAAGACTCGTGGCTAAAGAGAAAAGAGGTTCCCTGGCACTTCAATTAAAATTATTTCCGGAAATGCTGCTGACTGGGCATGCCTGGATCACATGGTCAACCGTGGACAAATAATACAGCCGGCCAGGGCAGCAGGGCGTGGGGTTAGACCCTTTCTGACACACATGTCTACCCTGCAGCCACAGGGTGTGAGAATCTGATTACCCCCCACCACAATCACATTTGGGATAGAAAAAGCACAATTCCCCAAGAGAGAAATTTTTTTCTGAGCAGGAAAAGGTAAATAAACATTATATAAATGGTAATCTTAGGCAATACCTAACATCTCTAAGCCTCAGTCTCCTTATATGTGAAATGAAAGAGATGGTCATATCTATATACTAGGGTTGTTATGGGATTAACCCTGTGGGTTAATCTTATTCTTATCTTTATTCTTATTCTTTGTCTTATTATTCTTTTTTTTTTAACCTCCACCTCCTGGGTTCAAGCGATTCTCCTGCCTCAGCTTCCCGAGTAGCTGGGATTACAGGCATGCACCACCACGCCCGACTAATTTAGTATTTTTAGTAGAGATGGGTTTCCTCCTTGTTGGTCAGGCTGGTCTCGAACTCCTGACCTCAGGAGATCTGCCCACCTTGGCCTCCCAAAGTGCTGGGATTACAAGCGTGAGCCACTGTGCCTGGCTGTCATCTTTTTATTCTTATCTTTCTATTTCATATTATTTTTAACATAATACGTATTGTTTTAATCATGAATAAGAAAGATGTTTCCATTTGAGAAAAAAGAAGTTAACAGCATTAACTGAGGAAGAGTCATCAAGTAAGTTAATCATTTATGATTCAAAATTTGGATTGCCCTTATATTTGCTATTTACAAATTACTTACTATAACAATTACTGCACTAAGTGTTTTACATACATTATCTAGTTTAATCCTTACAAATATTTCATACAGAAATTCCAATTTTACTGACAAACCTGAAACTCAGAAAAGTAAACTAATGTACCCGAGAACATAAAGCCAACAATTAATGGAGCCGCTATGTAAAGCCAGGTCTGCCCAAAGCAAGGAGGGATCTGCAAACTACAACCCACATGCCAAATGCCAGCCACCCTTCATTTTTCCACGGCCTGTGAGCTAAGAATGACTTTTACTGTTTTGTTTTGTTTTGTTTTGTTTTGTTTTGAGACTAGGTTTCACTCTCTCACCCAGGCTGGAGTACAGTGGCATGATCTCAGTTCACTGCAACTTCCACCCCCAGGTTCAAGTGATTCTCCTGCCTCAGTCTTCCGAGTAGCTGTGATTACAGGTGCCCACCACCATGCCCGGCTAATTTTTGTTTTTTTAGTGGAGATGGTATTTCACTATGTTGGCCAGGCTGGTCTCCAACTCCTGATCTCTAGTGATCCCCCCACCTCGGCCTCCCAAAGTGCTGGAATTACAGGCGTGGGCCACCGGGCACCCAGCTGACTTTTATATTTTTTAGTTGTTGAAAAAATATAGAAAAAGACTTTGTGATGCATGAATTATTTGAAATTCAAGTTTCAGTGTTCATAAATAGCATTTACTGGAACACAGTCATGCTTAGTTGTTTAAATATTTCTTATACCTGCTTTAACGCTGCAGTGGCAGAGTGAAGTTGTTGTGACAGAGATCATATGGACCACAGTAACTAAAATATTTACTACCTGGTCTTTTGCAGAAAGTTTGCCAACACCTGGTCTAAATAAAAAACACATCATCTTTCAAATACATCTCACTGTCTCTCCAGGTACTGCCTAAAAATTATACATTGGTTGCTACCGTTGAGAGATCTCTAGGAGCCCTAGCAAGAATATTTCAGTGCAAAAAAGATAAAAGAGGATGAACAAATTCAACTTGTAAGAATGAAGAGAGTTCGATGATAATGTCTGCTCAGGACAAGGTAGAAGGATACAGGGTTATTGGTTCTTACGTGACATATGGACTGACCATTCAGTTACATGAAATGTTATCAAGTTGAATACCTGAACTCGATATCACACAACATTCACAAAACCTAATGAGTCAGGAAAACTTTTCTGAGAAAAGAAAGTTTAAAAGTAAACCCTACCTTACATTCTAAATTTATTCAATTCAAAAGCAACAAATAAAAGGGATAGAAGTAATGGCTTATTCAAATTCTTATAATGGAAAAAAAGAAATTTGAATTGGCTTGTAAATTTCAGAAATAGTCTGCTTTTTCACTATATACAAAATATATGAACTTCCAGATTCAAAGCAATCCTAGAGGTTTTCTTAGTGCATTGCCTGTTTTATTATACCATTACTACCTTAAAACATCCTTGGAAATTATCTACTATTTTCTCAAAAATCTCTTTAAGACTGAACAATCACATGTGTTCACATAATCTTTTCTTATAACCTTAATACCTAAGCAATGTTTTTGATATAATCAAAATATTAAGAACAATTTTTCATCAGACAGACTCGTAAATTCATGACTTCCTTTTATTTTATTACTGATGTACTGTGTAGCTTAGATATATATGGATTTTAGTAGGTTTTAATTGATACATAACAATTGTACATATTTATGGGGTACATAGTAATGTTTTGATACATACAATTAGAGTGACTGATTTAGGGTAATTAGCATATCTATCATCTCAAACATTTATTATTTCTTCATGTTGGGAACATTCAATATTCTCTTTCCAGCTATTTGAAACTATGTACTATTGTTAACAATAGTCATTCTCCAGTGGTATAGAATACTAGAACTTATTCCTTCTATCTAGCTATAATTTTGTATCCTTTAATACATTTCTCCCTATTCCTCCCTTTCCCCTCCCCTTCCAAACCACTAATATCCTTCATTCTACTTTTTACTTCTATGAGATCCGCTTTTTTTTTAACTTCTATATATGTGTGAAGGCATGCAGTATTGAATGTTCTGTTTCTGGCTTATTTCACTTAACAAAATGTCCTCCAGTTCCATCTATGTTTCCATGAATGACAGGATTTTACTTTTTTATTGCTGAATAGTATTTCATTGTGTATACATACCACATTTTCTTTACCCATTCATGGACACCTAGGTTGATTCCATATCTTGGCTATTATAAATAGTGTTGCAATAAACATGGGGATGCAGTCTCTTCAATATACTGATTTCCTTTCCTTTGAATAAATGCCCAGTAGCAGGACTGCTGAATCATATGGTACTTCTATTTGTGTTTTTTTGAGGAACTCCCATATTGTTCTCCATAGTAACTTCCCTAGTTTACATTCCCACTAACAGTGTATGAGTCCCCTTTCTCTGTATCTTCACCAGCATTTATTTTTTGTCTTTTTTATAATAGGCATCCAAACCATGGTAAGATATCTTACTGTTGTTTTTACTTGCATGTCCCTGATTATTGCTGATGTTGAGCATCTTTTTATACCTTTGTTGTTCGTTCGTATTTCTTCTTTTGAGAAATGTCTGTTCAGATCCTTTGCCCACTTTTTAATCAGATTTTTTTTTTTGCCTTTTTGTTATTGAGATGTTTGAGTTCTTTGTATATTCTAGATATAAGTCTCCTGTCAGATGAACAGTTTGCAAATATTTTCTCCTATTCTGTAGGCTGTCTTTTCACTCTATTGGTTGTTTCCTTTGCTGTGCAAAAACTTTTTGGTTTGATATAATCCCATTTGTTTATTTTTGCTTTTGCTGTGTGTGCTTTTGAGGTCTCATTCATAATAAGTCTCTTCCCAAGCCAATGTTTCCCATATGTTTTCTTCTAGTAATTTTATAGTTTGGGTGTTACATTTAGATCTTCAATCCATTTACAGTTGATTTTTGTATAGAGTGAGAGATAGGGATCTAGTTTCCTTCTTCTGTATATGGGTATCCAGTTTCCCTAGCATCATTATTAAAGAGATTGCTCTTTCCACAATAAGTGTTCTTGGCACCTTTGTCAAAAATCAGTTGACTGTAAATACGTGGATTAGTTTATGGGTTCTCTATTTTGTTCCATTGGTCTATGTGTCTGTTATTATGCCAGTACCATATTGTTTTGGTTACTACAGCATTGTATTACACTTCAAAGTCTGGTAATGTGATGCCTTTAGCTTTGTTCTTTTTGCTTAAGATTGTTTTGGCTCTTTGGGATTTGTGTGTGTGTGTGTGTGTGTGGTTCTGCACACATTTTAGGTTTTATTTTTCTATGTCTGTGAAGAATGTCATTGGTACTTTGATAGGGATTGTATTGAATCTGCAGATTGCTTTAATTGGTATGGTCTTTTTAATAATATTTTTAATTCTTCTGATATGTAATCATGGGATGTCTTCCATTTGTTTATATCCTCTTCAATTTCTTTCACCAGTGTTTTGTAGTTTTCCTTGTAGAGGTCTTTCACCTCCTTGGTTTAAATTTATTCCTAAGAATTTTATTTTATTTGTAGCTACTATAAGTAGGATTACTTTCTTGGTTTATTTTTCAGATTGTTCACTCTTGGCATATAGAAATGTTACTAATTTTTTATGTTGATTTTGCATCTGGCAACTTTATTGAATTTATCAGTTCAAAAATTGCATGGTAGAATCTTTAGGTTTTTCTATATATAAGATCACATCATCTGCAAATAGGGACAATTTGATTTTCTCTTTTCCAAACTGGATGCCCTTTATTTCTTTCTCTTGCCTAATTGCTCAAGGTAGAACTGCAGTACTATATTGAATGAGAATGGTAGAGCAGGTATCTTTGTCTTAGTCCAGTTCTTAGAGAAAAAGCTTTCAGCTTTTTTTCATTCAGTAAGATGTTAGCTGCAGGTTTCTCATACATGGCATTTATTATGTTGAAGTAATTTATACTTAATTTACTGAGATTTTTAATCATGAAGGGATGTTTAATTTTCCCAATGGTTTTTCTTCAACATTTAAAACAATTACATAATTATATGATCTTTTGACCTTCATTCTACTGATGTGATCCATGACATTTTATTGATTTGCCTGTGTTGCACTATCCTTGCATTCCTGGAATAAATTCCACTTGAGTATAGTGTGTTATCTTTTTTTTTTTTTGAGACGGAGTCTTGCTCTAGACAGTGGCATGATCTCGGCTTGCTGCAAGCTCTGCCTCCCGGGTTCACACCATTCTCCTGCCTCAGCCTCTGGAGTAGCTGGGACTACAAGCGACCACCACTACACCCGGCTAATTTTTTGTATTTTTAGTAGAGATGGGGTTTGTCCATGTTAGCCAGGATGGTCTCAATCTCCTGACCTCGTGATCTACCCGCCTCGGCCTCCCAAAGTACTGGGATTACAGGTGTGAGTCACCGTGCCCGGCCAGTGTGTTATCTTCTTGATGCGTTGTTGGATTTGCTTTGCTAGTATTTTCTTGAGAATTTTTGCACCTGTGTTCATCAGGGATGTTATTAACCTGTAGTTCTCTCTCTCTCTCTCTCTCTCTCTCTGTCTCTCTCTGTTATGTCCATATCTGACTTTTGCATCAGGGTTATACAGGCCTCACAGAAAGAGTTATCAAGAAGAATTCCCTTTGCTTTAATTTTTTTGAATAGTTTGAAAGAATTGTTATTCATTTTTCTTTAAAAGGTTTGATAGAATTCAGTAGTGAAGCCATCCAGTCCTGAACTTTTCTTTGTTGGGAGACTTTTTATTATTGGTTCACTCTTGTTATATGTTTTTAGTCTGTTCAGATTTTCTATTTCTTCTTGATTCAACCTTTTTAGGTTGATAAATTGTCCAGTAATTTATCTATTTTCTTTGTGTTTTCAAATTTGTTGGCATATAGTTGTTCATACTACTCTGTAGTGATTGTTTTTACTTATGTGGTATTCATTGTGATGTCTCCTTTTTCATTTATGCTTTTATTTATTTTGGTCTTCTCTCTTGTTTTTCTTAGTCTGTCTGACCATCTTTTATCTTTTCCAAAAAAGCATTTTTGTTCATTGATTTTTTTATGTGTATTTTTAGTCTCAATTTCCTTTATTTGTGCTCTAATCTTTATTATTTATTTCCATTGACTAACTTTGGATTTAGTTTATTTTTGCTTTTCTAGTTCCTTCAGATACATCATTAGGTTGTTTAAATATACGTAGTTTTTATGTAGGCATTTATTACTACAAACTTGCCTCTTAATACTGCTTTTCTAAACTTGTATAAAGTTAATAATTTTTTTAAATACTGCTTTTGCTGTATCTCAAATATTTTGGTAAGTTATATTTCTATTTTCATTTGTTTCAAGAAATTTTGTAAATTTTATTCTTAGTTTGTTTCTTCACTTATTGGTTATTCAAGAGTATGTTGTTTGTCATGTATTTGTATATTTTCAAATGTTCTTCCTCTTACTGATGTCTAGTATTATTCCATCATGGTTCAAATAAGAAACTTGATGTGATTTCACTTCTTAAAAAACTTTTGAGGTGTGCTTTGTGTCCTAACATATGGTCAGTACTGGAGAATGTCCCACATACTGATGAAAAAAATATATATATTCTGCATCAGTTGGGTGAAATGTTCTATAAATGTCTGTTAGGTCTATTGGGTCTGTGGTATGATTTAAATCCAAAGTTTCTATGTTGATTTTCTGTCTAGATGATCTGACCAATACTGAGAGTGGGATGTTGAAGTCCCCAGGTATTATTGTATTTCAGTCTATCTCTTTATTTGAATCTAATAATATTTGCTCTATAGATCTGAGTGCTCTGGTGTTTTGTGCATATATATTTACAATTGTAATATTCTCTTGCTGAATTAATCAGTTTATTATCATATAATGTCTGTCTTTGACTGTATAGCTTTTGACTTGGAGTCTGTTTTGTCTGATGTATGTATAGCTATTCCTGCTCATTTTTGGTTTCTAATCGCATGGAGTATCTTTTTCCATCCCTTCTCTTTTGGTGTATGTGTGTTTTTGCTGGTGAGGTGAGTTTTTTGCAGACAGCATATAGTTGAGTCTTAGGTGTTTTTTTAAATCCATTTAGCCAGTCTTATATTTTTTAAATAAGAAATTTAATCCATTTACATTCAAGGTTATACTTAAGATGTACATACATTTTATCTAAGCTTTAAGTTATTTATTTATAAACCTAAGATAACATGGAATATTTTAAGAATTTGACTAGAAACTTTATAAATTCCCTTATGGTTTCTGACACATGTCAAGTAAGTACAAGGCATTCTCCTCATGATATCTGCTACATACTTAATGTTCATGTCTCTCCCAAATTCATGTTGAAATTTAATCTCCATTGTGTAGTCTAAGAGGTGAGGTATTTTGGGGAGTGATTAAGGGTTTTGCCCTTATTAATGGTATTAATGCTATTAAAAAAGAAGCTTCAGAGAGCTGCCTTTTTTTTTCAATTCCTTCTACCATGTGAGGACACTGCATTTGTCCCTTCTAGAAGATGCAGCAACAAAGCACCATCTATGAAACAGAAAGCAAGCCCTCACTAGGCACCAAATATACCAGCCCCTTAATCTTGGGATTCCCAGCCTCCAAAACTGTAAGAAATAAACTTCCATTACTTATAAATTTCCTAGTCTAAGATACTTTGTTTTAACATTAGGAACAAACTAAGACAGAATCACTGACTCTATTTCTCAAAGTTAAAAATATGAGGTCCCCTAAAAGAACCACAAGGAGTGAGCCACTGGGCTACAGGAAAAGTTAGGTTAGCCTGAGGACAGAATGTTAGCACTTGTTAGCTTCATCATCTTGAGCAAGTTACTTAATATTTTAGCTTCTGCTTTCTCTATTATCTCAGCATTGGTGTATATTATGTGTATCAAAGCCCTCTGCAGATGGTGAAGTGTTATAAGAGATGTGAGTTTGTATATTGTCCTTAATAATTTTCCTTAGAAGCTCAAAGGAAACTGATTTAGAAACACAATACATTGCATAGATAGAATCAGATCTTTTTTTAAATTTTTTTATTTTTTATTATGATACTTTAAGTTCTAGGGTGCATGTGCACAATGTGCAGGTTTGTTACATATGTATACATGTGCCATGTTGGTGTACTGCACCCATTAACTCATCATTTACATTAGGTATATTGCCTAATGCTATCCCTTCCCCCTCTCTCCACCCCACAACAGGCCCTGGTGTGTCATGTTCCCCACCCTGTGTCCAACTGTTCTCATTGTTCAATTCCCACCTATGAGTGAGAAAATGCGGTGTTTGGTTTTCTGTCCTTGCGATAGCTTGCTCAGAATGATGGTTTCTAGCTTCATCCATGTCCCTACAAAGGACATGAACTCATCCATTTTTATGGCTGCATAGCATTCCATGGTGTATATGTGCCACATTTTCTTAATCCAGTCTATCATTGATGGACATTTGGGTTGGTTCCAAGTCTTTGCTTTTGTGAATAGTGCTGCAATAAAAATATGTGTGCATGTATCTTTATAGCAGCATGATTTATAATCCTTTGGGTATATGCCCAGTAATGGAATGACTGGGTCAAATGGTATTTCTAGTTTTAGATCCTTGAGGAATCACCACGCTGTCTTCCACAATGGTTGAACTAGTTTACAGTCTCACCAACAGTGTAAAAGTGTTCTTGTTTCTCCACATCCTCTCCAGCACTTGTTGTTTCCTGACTTTTTAATGATCGCCATTCTAACTGGTGTGAGATGGTATCTCATTGTGGTTTTGATTTGCATTTCTCCGATGGCCAGTGATGATGAGCATTTTTTCATGTGTCTATTGGTTGCATAAATGTCTTCTTTTGACAAGTGTCTGTTTATATCCTTTGCCCACTTTTTGATGGGGTTGTTTGATTTTTTTCTTGTAAATTTGTTTAAGTTCTTTGTAGATTCTGGATATTAGCCCTTTGTCAGATGGGTGGATTATAAAAATTTTCTCGCATTCTGTAGGTTTCCTGTTCACTCTGATGGTAGTTTCTTTTGCTGTGCAGAAGCTCTTTAGTTTAATTAGACCCCATTTCTCAATTTTGGCTTTTGTTGCCATTGCTTTTGGTGTTTTAGTCATGAAGTCCTTGCCCATGCCTATGTCCTGAATGGTATTGCCTACGTTTTCTTCTAGGGTTTTTATGGTTTAAGTCTAACATTTAAGTCTTTAATCCATCTTAAATTAATTTTTGTACAAAGTGTAAGGAAGGGATCCAGTTTCAACTTTCTACATATGGCTAGCCAGTTTTTCCAGCACCATTTGTTAAATAGGGAACTCTTTCCTCATTTCTTGTTTTTGTCAGGTTTGTGAAAGATCAGATGGTTGTAGATGTTTGGTGTTATTTCTGAGGGCTCTATTCTGTTCCGTTGGTCTGTATCTCTGTTTTGGTACCAGTGCCATACTGTTTTGGTTACTGTAGCCTTGTAGTATAGTTTGAAGTCTGGTAGTGTGATGCCTCCAGCTTTGTTCTTTTTGCTTTGGATTGTCTTGGCAATGTGGGCTCTTTTTTGGTTCCATATGAACTTTCAAGTAGTTTTTTCCAAGTCTGTGAAGAAAGTCATTGGTAGCTTGATGGGGATGGCATTGAATCTATAAATTATCTTGGGCAATATGGCCATTTTCCCCGATATTGATTCTTCCTATCCATGAGCATGGAATGTTCTTCCATTTGTTTGTGTCCTCTTTTATTTCGTTGAGCAGTGGTTTGTAGTTCTTGAAGAGGTCCTTCACATCCCCTGTAAGTTGGATTCCTAGGTATTTTCGTCTCTTTGAAGCAATTGTGAATGGGAGTTCACTCATGATTTGGCTCTCTGTTTGTCTGTTATTGGTATATAGGAATGCTTGTGAGTTTTGCACATTGATTTTGTATCCTGAGACTTTGCTGAAGTTGCTTATCAGCTTAAGGAGATTTTGGGCTGAGACCATGGGGTTTTCTGGATATACAATCATGTCATCTGCAAACAGGGACAGTTTTACTTCCTCTTTTCCTATTTAAATACACTTTATTTCTTTCTCTTGCCTGATTGCCCTGGCCAGAACTTCCAACACTATGTTGAATAGGAGTGGTGAGAGAGGGCATCCTTGTCTTGTGCCAGTTTTCAAATGGAATGCTTCCAGTTTTTGCCCATTCAGTATGATATTGAGAGCCAGATCATTTTTAAGCAAGTTTCCAATAACTACCTACGGTTAGAAAATTATGGTATCTATGTCACATGTAGCATTATAAGTAAGAATTAAATAGGAAAATGTTCATGGGTTGAGGGAAACAGGGTACATATTGCTCTAACTCACTCATATTTTCTTTGTCTCATTGGGCTTGATAAAACTACTACTCTTGATTGGAGATTGCATATCACCTGGCAGGTTAACTCTTCTATACTACAGGATTTGAGTTCAAAAGCTGATGACAAAACCACCGTGGGTCTAAAAACTCTTCTCAGTTTTACTGGGTAAGGCAGCTGATGTTACTATGCCTGTTAATTAACCCCTGAATCCCATCAAGGTATTTGAAGTATAAACTTAAGATGAAGACAGATAAAGTAAAGAATTTCAGAGTATGCATCTTCCTGCCCTATGCCCTGTTCCTATATTCGTTCAACAAAAAGCAGATTTCATAGCATTAGTCTAGATCCACTAAAAGGTGTAAAGTATGCACTTTGAGATCAAATAAAAACATAACACCTCAGACAATATTGTCAAATATACATTTTACACATGTCTGGTCTTACAGAATTTTCTTGTTCTCCTTGTAAGTGTGTATTTTTCATATAGGGAAAGGATAAATAGAATTCACTGTTGTCTTTTCTTATTTGGTTAAACATTGTAGTATTAGACCAATGATAAGATATCAACTACTGTTATTTAGAAATTATTTTAGTTATAGACAATGGTCTGTTTGTCTTTGTTGAAAATCAGCTCCAGGATCATCCTTCTTATATTTCCATTAACTATGAAATTAAATAGAGAAGGCAATTTTTAAAAAAAGAAATATTGCTTTTAGCCTGAAACTCTAAGTGTTGAATTTCTGCCTGCAGTGAGTTTTTTCAATTAAATTATAAACCATGGGTAATAGAGATTTATAATAGGAAAGCTGATACAATCTTAACTATAGGGAAACCATCCGACACGCTCTATGCAGTATATGGATGGATTATTTGCATTAAATTATCTTTAGAAAATGCAAACAAAACAAAGAAAAATGTAAAGCTTGTCACATTATTAGCATAAAATTAAAGTCCTTGAATGCATAATTGTTCCATACCCAAAGCATTAATGGATTTTATTCTTAGAGTTCAAAGACCTCCTAATTAACATGCAAAATGGCCTCATTTTATAAACAAAAATTTTCTTCCTACTCAGAAAAGACAGTTCTTTGCTGGAGGAAAATACTATGAAGTTTAAAAAACACTAACTAATATTGATATAAAAGCCCACACATCATATTGCCAAAAACAATAACCACTAGAAGCTATTAGAATATTTATAGCTCTTCAGCCTATTATGAGTATAAATTCTATGATTAGCCAAATAATACCTAGCTTAGGAAGATTTAAGTTCATAAACTAAAAGAAAACACAGTCTTTCTCTGGAAATGTTTACCTATTTGAATAACAATTTTTTAAACTATTAAAAAGAAAGTAAATTTAATAGAAAGGGAAATTGTGGACCTACCGGTATAAATTTAAATTACATGACTTCAAATCTAATTTTACAAAGCAAGTACCCTCTAATTTACATTGCCCTAGTTGCCAAGATTTGTAACAGGAAAAAAAAGTTTAAATTGCACAATTTTTTTAAAAGCATGCAAAAAAATGGATGATTCTCCAGAATTCTAATTTTTCTTATATTTCTAAATAAATTTTAGAATACTATATCCTTAGAAGTGATTTACTAGGTTTTTCTTAAATTTATTTCCAATGTAGCTAGTACTAAATGACTGATTTTATTCTGAGTATTTATGTAGTTTTAAAGAATTTATGCTTTTTAGAGTTTGACACACGTTACAAATCAAACTACAACCACCACAATATTGTCGTGTTTTAGAAAATACAGTAATTTCTTTCAACCAAGAAATAATGTTCCTCCAAAAGAGATATGAGGTCTTAAAATATAGTGCAGTCCCAAAATGTCTCACTTATTTGAACAATGGCAAAGAAATCTATAGGACTTAATCTCCCATTGTAACAACAGGTTCACTGCCAAGATTAGGAATAATATTCCCCTAATGTGTAATATTCATATGGCAAATATGAATATTAAGTAGTTAAGAATCTACTATGTGCCAGGGAGTGTGCTGGGCACTCATTATTATGATTATCCCATTGGGGCCACATATTTATATTTCACAATATTTTTTATACACATTCATATTCACATTTGTATTTGCCAACTATAACCTGCTGTTAGAATGTTAGAATCCTTAATCAGAATGTTCAGCATACAGATATATGCCAAACATCTTAGAAGAAAGTTATTCTTTTAAAAAACTTTTCTAGGGTTAATAATGAAAGAAAAATTAACAATTTATTTTTTTTCAAGTCCTTACCATGTAATCAATACTAAGTAAGCAACTGAGAATGAATGAATGGTCAAATGACAGTATTAAACCATATTCAGGTAAAATTCCCATTCTACTCTAAATTAGCTAAAATCAGAAAAGTCTAAATTTACTTTAAAATTGAAGAAATATAGGTTACATATTTAAAACTACTTCAAATGTAAAAGTGGTTCTACTTATTAAAAGGTCTTGTCAATAGAAGATTCTGCTATTATCTCATTAAATAAGCAGGTACAGGTAAAAAAAATGACGTTTATCATTTGTTTCAAAAAATCATGTTCTAAAAAAGACTATAAAATTTGTTCAACTCAAGAAAGGCCCAGTGACCCAGAATAATGGCTGAGATTTAAAGTGTTTTTCTACTTTTCCACAGGAAAAAAAAAAAAAAAAACAACTAACCCTTTTGCTAACTATGCAGACAATGGTTGAAATCAGCCCTGTGTAAAATGCTATAAAGAATGTGTTAAAAAATTACATTATTTGATTATTTGTTGTATTTTAAAGTCTTAAATGGGACATAGCAAATTATTTCATTTATAAAGCACTCTAGAATTTACAAAGTGTTTTTCTGCAAGCCGCTTTAAGGGTCTTAGTCTATCTCAAGGATGAGGCTTCCTTGAGAAATTACTACCCACACTACCTGTGACAGTTATATTGTATTTCTGGCTAGTTAAACCATGTCTATAACATAGAATTCAATTCTGGATGCCACATTTTAAGAGGGACATTGACCAATTAGAATGTAATGAAAGGCATATGTCCAGGTGAGTGGGAGAAGCTATAATTTTTGATAAATTATTCAAGAAACTTGGGAGGTGAAGAATAAGAAAAGACATAATAACTACTTTCAAATATTTGAAGAGCTGTCATAGAGAGAAGAGTATACTAATTCCGTGTTGCTCCAGAGGCCAGAACTAGAATAAAAAGCCATAGGTTAAGAAATGTAGATTTTGATTAAATGCAAGAAATAACTTTCTGTCTACTGTGCTGTGCAGTAACCACAGCTGCTTACAAGGGTGACACTAATCTCTGGAGTTTTTCAAGCAGGAGGTGGATGGCTAATCACAGTTACAATTTTTAACAATTACTGCACTGGTTGGAAAGTTGAACTAAAAATCTCTAAGCTTCTTCCCAGGTTTCAAATTCTATTTGTCTATATAAAATGAAATGCATAAATGTAGCTCAAAATGAGATTTTTATTGTATGCTCATTTATCTGACAGCAAAATATTTTAATTAGATTTTCAAAAAATAAATATAAGATTTTGTGATACATATAATGCTTACTCCCTAACAAAAAATCGTCTGGTCATTTGAAACTCCCAATATGTATGAAACAAGAAATATAGCAAATTTCAGGCATCAGGTACTATATGTTCTATTCATACATAAATAATTGCAATGTTAAGAAAAGAGATTTTATTTGTGAAGAAACTCTGGAATTCACTGTGAGTATAAATGTAAGGATAATTTTACAATTCAAGAATAAAGGAAATTGGCCAGGCGCAGTGGCTCATGCCTGTAATCCCAGCACTTTGGGAGGCCGAGGCAGGTGGATCACTTGAGGTCAGGAGTTCAAGACCATCCTGACCAACATGGAGAAACCCTGTCTCTACTAAAAACACAAAAATTAGCCAGGCGTGGTGGCACATGCCTATAGTTCCAACTACTAGGGAGGCTGAGGCATGAGAATCACTTGAACCCAGAAGGTGGAGGTTGCAGTGAGCGGAGGTTGCAGTGAGCCGAGATCACACCACGGCACTCCAACCTGGGTGACAGAGGGAGACTCTGTTGCAAAAAAAAAAAAGAAAGAAAGAAAGAAGGAAGGAAATCATCTCTCCTCTCTAAAGTACCAGAACAGAATGGAGCAGATATTTTCCCTAAAAGGCTGTAACTATTGGACAACAATTGTTCATTGGTTCCTTCGGTTCTCTTTGCATTATATACAGGACTAAAGAGCTAATTATCTCCCGAGTATAGTTTTATAGACCTATGTCCTAGTTGTGGTTTTGCTATCAGATATATGAGTGGCCTTGGGTAAGTTAACTTACCTCAGTAGCCTCACTTTTTAAAAAAAGCAGATTAGATGATCTTTTTAGTTCTTTCTAGTTCTCAGGTCTATGGATTCTACATATACAACACGCCACTTATGCAGTCAAGCACTGTCAACCTTCAGGAGCAAACCATAAACTTAAAACCAATTTCTAAAACCTGTAATTGTACCAAGGGAAATTTGTTGTGATCGGTTGTTGCACTGACTGAAAGAAGATCCACTCTCATTAATGATGATGACTATAAAAGCTAACCCCTGCTACCATAAAATAAAACCATAAAATTTGGAAGAAATGGCAAGAAAGGGAAAGAGAAGAGAGCAAAGAAGACAAAAGACAAAAAAGAGGGAAGAGGAAAGAAATCAGTAAGCAGCCAGTCATTACAATGGCAGAGATTAAAAGAAGCATCAAGAATGGCAAGTAGGGAAAAACAGAGAGAGAAATGAAACAGAGGTAGCAAAAGGAAGAGTGTCAAACACTTTCTGGAAGCTGAAGGCAATGGGGCCATTCAGAAAACGTGGAAGGTGAGGTTCTTCTCCCTCAATAGAACTGGAGAGCTTCCTGATATCACAACAGGATGGAATTGGGGCTGTTAGTGCCAACCCCCAGGTGCATTGTACTTAGTAAATTCAATCTACTCTGCTTATCAGATGACTGCAAAATATGGAAGCTGAGGTTCTTCTACTTCAATAGAACTGCAGAGAGCTCCTTCATATCACAACAGGGTGTAATTAAAGCTGTTAGTGCCAACCCCCGTTGCACCGTGCTTAGTATATTCAATCTACTTTGAATATACTGATTTGGTTTGGCTCTGTGTCCCCAACCAAATCTCATGTGGAATTGTAATCCCAGTGTTGGAGTAGGGGCCTGGTGTGAGGTGACTGAACCATGGAGGGCAGACTCCCCGCTTGCTGTTCTTGTGATAGTGAATACATTCTCATGAGATCTAGTTGTTATAAAGAGCATAGCTCTCTCTCTCTCTCTCTCTCTCTCTCTCTCTCTCTCTCTCTCTCTCTCTCTCTCTCTCTCTCTCTCTCTCTCTGTCTCTCATGCCGGTCATGTAAGACATGCCTACTTCCTCTTCACCTTCCACTATGATTGTAAGTTTCCTGAGGCCTCCCCAGAAGCAGAAGCCTATGTAGCCCACACAACTTAGAGCTGATTAAACCTCTTTTCTCTGTAAATTACCTAGTCTCAGGTAGTTCTCTATAGCAGTGTGAGAACAGACTAATGCACATGACTAAAACATTTTAAAATATTTCATCTCCAAAATGTTTCCAAAAAGGCCTTGCTAATTAAGGAACTGACCTTTGGATTGTGGGGAACTTCATTCATTCAAAGTTAACTGAGATGCTCCCTTGCACATGGAGTTGGTTTATGAATATAGATACATAGATGATTTATAAATAGATCTAAATAACTTCATACTTGAGGACCTAGAACAAAGCTCTAACTATAAAGAAATCAAATGTTTTCCACCCTTCTCTCTATTCTCTTTCTACTTGGGTTTTTTGGGAATTCATACTCTTGTGGCCTGATAATGTAAATCCAGCAGTGGGCCTAAAGAAAACCAAGAAGTGACCAGATATTAAATTCACAGCAGATTTTTCTCCCTTTTCCCCCACCCTGTGTGTTATTTTCATAGGAATCTGTGTCTTCAGGAGAAATAACAGCAAGAACTTTAGTGCCATTCTAAGTATACTATCTTAACACCATAGAAATTATGAATAATTATTAGTAATAATTCTAGGAAACAGACTATAATAACAAAAAAGCATGCCAAATTGTCTTGTACTTTATTAGAAACATAGGAACATAAACTGAGAATGTGCTAAGGTGATGGTTTGCTACAAATAGTCAAAGAAATATTTATTTAATATGATACAGGATGGTATTTTAAAATATTAACTTATTTGTCTTTTCCCCTTGCATTTTGTTTGTATCTTTTTCTCAGCCCAAATCACAAGGTCATCTCACCTTCACTGCAACAAAGAAGAGTTGTTAAAGCTGGACACAGGTAAAGAAAAATTAAATTCTTGGATATTATATTTCAAAAGCTTACTTTAAGAAAATCTAGGTTTCTAAGAACTGTAAACAAAAAGTTTAAGCCATAAATAATAGATTTGGAATGACTTAGCGTCAGTCACATTTTATACTCTGTCACTTGTAGTAGGTTCCAAATTTCGTATATGTACCTCAGGACTAGATTTGATGACATGTGATAGAAAACTTAAAATGTGGCTAAAAGCCACAGAGTTACATTCTTTCACATAAAAAAACATTTAGAGGGTAATTCCTATTGTCTGCTCCACTTTCACCCTCAAGCTCACCTCATCGTCCCAGACTGCCTTTAGAAGGTCTGGGACCGTGTCCACATGCCAGGGGGAGGAAGGGGGAGGGCAAAAGAGACAGCGCCCAGTGAACCAGCACCTTCAAGAAGCCTTCCTGGAAGTCACATTCAGGACCCAGAATTTCGTCTTATGGCCCTGCCTCGTTTAAAGGAAATCTAAAAAATACGGATTTTATTCTAAATGGCACTGTGCCTAGGTAGAAATTGGGGCTCATTACTATAAAGGAAGGTTAAAACGGAAACTATGTAAACACCTAGTGATCTCTACCATCACTAGCTTTTCTCCCACTAGAGAACATAATTTTCTCTGGGTTGCGGTTTAAGACCCTTTAGAGGAATTGTTTTGAGAGGGTGAGACAGTAGAGCCTGAAGTAAGGGGAACCAAACTGAAAGGACCAGGTGGACAAAGGCAAAGGTGATATTCATAGACCACCTAGGGTGAGCCCCAGGAAATGATCTGGGAACAGAGTCAGTGCCCTGCCACTACCCAGGCTCCATTTAAGTGAGCACCTTATCTCACTGTGCAGAAGACCTTCGTTAATCATCCTGACCACTAGTTTCCGGAAAGGGACCCCCAAAAGCACAGTGGCCTATTACTGCACCAGAAGTATTATAATATGTTCTGCTATGCTCTGAGACTTGGCATGGCCTGCATAGGCAATCCCCCTTACAATGGCTCTGGACATTCAGAAGACCACTGAAACAGAAATTATTACACCAACCATCAGGATGCATCCTGATTGTATAAAAAAGCACCAGCACACTTCACACCAGCACAGGACTAACTCAAGATTGCTCAGAACCAAAACTGGTGAACAATATCCTCTTTATAGATGTAATCCTGCCAGCATTGGTTCCTAAAATAGTTTATTCCAAGCTAATTACTTGTTTCAGACTATTTAAGGAAAACTACAGATAACCAAACGTAAACCTTGGTGTAATATCCCACCCACTAGAGTGATTAAAATGAAAAAGAATAGCAATACCTGTTTTTGGTGAAGGAATGGAACATAGGTAGGTTGGTGCAAAAGTGATCACGGTTTTTGACTGGGCACAGTGTCTCACATCTCTAATCTCAGCACTTTGGGAGGCTGAAGCAGGCGGATCACCTGAGGTCAGGAGCTCAAGACCAGCCTGGCCAACATGGCGAAACTCCGTCTCTACTAAAAATACAAAAATTAGCCAGATCTGGTGGTGGGCGCCTGTGATTCCAGCTACTCAGAAGGCTGAGACAGGAGAATTGCTTGAACCCGGGAGGCAGAGGTTACAGTGAGCTGAGACCATGCCATTGCACTCCAGCCTGGGTGACAAAAGCGAAACTCCGTCTCAAAAATAATAAAATAAAATAAAATAAAATAAAAATAAACACAGTTTTTGCATTCAAAGTAATGGCTAAAACCACATTTACTTTTGCACCAACCTAATACATTGCCAATGGAAGCATAAAATGGTGCAACCACTTTGGAAACAATTTGGCTATTTCTTATAAAATTAAACAGACATATCATAGAAATTCTACTAGATATTTACCAAAAGATGTGAAAATGTGTATCTATAAAAAGACTTATACCTAAATATTTATGCAGCTTTATTAATAATATCCATCAATAGGTGAATGGCTAAACAAATTTATACGGTGGACTACTGGCCACCAATAAAAGGGAACAAAGCACTGATACACAACATAATGTAGATGAAATCACAGACAGCGAAAGAAGCTGGACACAGAAGAGTACACATTATTCAATAACACCTTTATTCTAGAACAGGCAAAGCTAATCTACAGTGATAGAAATCAGAACAGTGATTACCTAAGGAGGGAGAGGGGAGGAGACTGACTGCAATGGGGCTGAGGGAAATTTCTGGGGAGGTGGAAAGATTCTGGGGAGGTGGAAAGGTGGAAAAGTTGTACGTGTAGATTGGTTTTCTCTCTGGCCAAACCCAGCAGCTGGAGTCACCCCAAGAACAGTGACAGGGGAATCCCTTCAAGGGACTATCCCAAAACTTCCTGAGATTGGGCTGGCTTGGGTTTCAGAGAAGGAAGCACTAAACTCCAGGGTGACCAATCTGAAGCATGTATTAGGGGAACTTACAAGTTACACAGGAGGAGGCTGCAGCAGGTCTGTCTGAGCGACAGTGAGGGGAGATGTTCTTCCTGGGTATGTCTGCAATGAGGGGTCCAGTTATGGAGTTTATGTGAGGGCTTAAAGAATTTTTCTGAGCCGCCTTCTACATGTATAGTAATATGATCAATCTCTGTGTTTCCAGCAACAACCTAAACAGCTTTATCAGTAGCTGGGAATGTTCAACATCCTAGCTCGGATTCAAGGATGCAGGAAAAAAAGGTAGCTGGCCAGGTCACAGAGTGGTCAAGGCACTCTGTTTTTCTTGGCCAGGACACAGGAAGAAAGCAGAGAGGATGTTGGCAGACCCAACAATTGAAGTAGTGGTTGATGATTACAGATGTGTGCATGAGTCAAAAGGCATCAAACTGTAACCTTAAAATGAGTGAATTTTATTTTTATAGTCATATTATTAAAAAAAAAAAAGAACTTCTGTTCATCAAAAGACACAAGGAAAAGGCAAACCACAGAGTGAGAGAAGCTAATTGCAATACATATATCCAACAAAGGGCTCATATCCAGAATGCATAATGTACACCCAATAAGAAAACAGTCTGCCCAGTAGAATAATGAATGAAGGATTTGAATATACAATTCACAAAAGAGGATCTCCAAATGGCTAACATATACTAGAATGTGCTCAATATTATTAATATCCAGCATCACTAGACACACACTCTAATGACTAAAATTAAAAAGACGGTCAGTACCAAGTATTGGCAGGAGTGTAAATTGCCCCAACCACTTGGGAGCACAGTTTAGCATCATCCAGTAAAGTTGAAGATAAGCAAACATTAAAACCTTGTACTCACACTATTAGTTATATACTCAACAATTATGCGTATTTACATGTACCAGGAGGTATCAAAACAATATTTATTGCACCGCCATTTGTGATAGCCAAAAATTTAAATATTTAGATAAATAACAATCTATAGTAGACTCGATAAATAAATTGTGCTATATAAATACGATGGAATACCATACAACAATGAAAATGAATGCCTTATAGCTATATACAATAAAATAGATGAATTTCACAAATGTAAGACTGAGCAGAAAAGATCAAACTTTATTATAAAGAGCTTTAAAAAGTTAAAAAACTAAATTATACTGTCAGTTTACTAAGGTACTAAAATAAAAAAACAAGGAAATGATTGCCATAAACATCCAAATAGTGGTCAATTCAGGGGGTTGAGACTGGGAAGTGTAAAGATGCTAGCAAAGTTCTATTTCTTGAACAGGTGGTATTTGTACAGATTTTACTTCATAATAATTTCTTTAGCTGTACAATTATATCTTATTCATTTATGTATGAGTGTTATATTTCACAACACAAACAATTTTTTAAAGAGGCATGGGAGGTGATGACATAATAACATAATAGATATCAGTTCAATGAACAAAACAAAGTGGGAATCAAAGAGAATGCTATTTATAAGAGGAAATATTTGAGCATTTTTATTATTGAAGGTTAAAAATGTAAGAGAAAATTAATGTTATGAAATCTCACAGAAGACAGAGGATGGAATCAAGTGTATAGGCAAGTGGTCTTACCTTACAAAAGACAACCATTCTGTCTATAGATTAGGAAGGAGAAGGGAATAATAATACAAAGAATATTTGAACCAGAGGAAGTATACAGAAGGTCATATTGGGTGATCTCTGGCAGTTAGAATGTTATTGATGGAGATTCTGAAGACTTAACTTATATTTGTGATCATAGGTTTTGTTTTGTTTGAAGTTTCAATGTACATTCATATATACACAAACCAGTGTCTTTCCAGAATCCAGAAGAGGAGTTTAACTTTCTCTAGTAACACTATTTGTTTTCATTTCACATAACTCAATATTTACTGTGCCTCCAATAAGTAAGGTCCTACGCTCAAAAACTTCCGATCCAGTAATGAGAAGAACAAAGTACATTTAAAATGATAACATATAGGCCGGGCGCGGTGGCTCAAGCCTGTAATCCCAGCACTTTGGGAGGCCGAGACGGGTGGATCACGAGGTCAGAAGATCGAGACCATCCTGGCGAACACGGTGAAACCCCGTCTCTACTAAAAAATACAAAAAACTAGCCGGGCGAGGTGGCGGCCGCCTGTGGTCCCAGCTACTCGGGAGGCTGAGGCAGGAGAATGGCGTGAACCCGGGAGGCGGAGCTTGCAGTGAGCTGAGATCTGGCCACTGCACTCCAGCCTGGGCGACAGAGCGAGACTCTATCTCATTTAAAAAAAAAAAAAAAAAAAAAAAAAATGATAACATATAGTATATATTAACAAAAGGAAAGGAAGGAGAAAGAGAGGGAAAGGGAATAATTAATGTCAATTTAGTTCCTACTATGTGTCAGACACCGTGCTAGAGGCATTTGTGCATTATTTAATGTAATGACAAGTCTAAGAGGTAAGAAAGGGGTATTATTCTGATTGATTGTACATATGTCAAAACTGAAGCTTGCTACAGGAATTCAGACCAGAGAACAATTATTGATCCCAAAATAGGGATCAAGCAGTTTATATAGGAAACAGCTCTGGAAATATAGAAAAGATGTCAACAGACAGTTTGTAGAAGAATGGACAAGAAAAAAATAACATTTCAAGAAGAAGGACAAATTTGATTATATGCAGAGGAAAGAAAAATAAGCAATATTTATATAGTTTGACTGAGGCAAAAGAAGCTACATAGAGAATGAGTGGAAAATAAACCCAGAAAATAATGATGTGGGGTCAAATTGAAAAGGCATTTGAAGATACCAGAGTGAAGAGTTTACAACTAATTCAGTGATACCATTACTTGAGGAAGATTTATCTAGTCCACGTCTGCCATCCCTAATTCACAATTCCAAAATCCAAAAAGTTCTAAAAAACCAAACATTTTAAGGTTTTTTTCTGAAACCTTAAAAAGTCAGTCTAATCTGAATTCATTCAGCATCCAAGTTTAACCTGAATCAAAGTGAGAATATTTATACTCTTTATTTATCTTAATGTGAATATTCACATGTTTCACTGAAGAAGTAACTGTGTTTGATTACAAGATGTTGCCCCAGCCTCATTGGGTAGATTTTAAAATATATGGTATAACCATATTACCTTTCTAAAACTGCAAAAATTAAAAAGGAAAATCTTCATTCTAAAAACAGATTTAATACCAACAGTTTTAGATGAGGGATTATCAACTGTAACAATGTATAGAATGGAATAAGTGGAATAACAGAGGTGAGAAGGCCAGTTTGGTGACCTCCAATAGTCCTGGTCACTTACATACAGTGGTGGCCATGAGAATGGAAAAGATGGGTGAATATAAGAATCACGGGACACTATACTTGGAAGCTAACTGGATATAAGGGAGTTAGGAAGAAGTCAAAGGAAAATCCAAGATTAATCCTGGAAGCCTAGTAGTAATTTCAACAGTCAACAATAACAAAAATGAGATCATTAATGGATTTACTTTAATCATAATGGATTTAAGGTGTTGGAAGGACATCTAGGTTGTAATGTGAGGCAGAGAGTTAGAAATGAGTGTTTAGAGGTCAGGTGAGAGGTCAGGACCTGAGGTGTAAATTTGAGACTCAACTACATAGAGGGGAACAATGAAAGTTATGAAAATGTATGGAATTCTCAAAGAATCAAGAAATTCATGCATGGAATTTTGGTAAATCGTGAGCACTTTACAGCATAGTTCTCTTGGCTGCATGAAAGATCTGTTGCTAAAGATTAATAAACGCTAACCATGCCTTAGTGATGGAGGGGCAGCGTTATCAGAAGCACCAGAAATGCACCAGGTAAAGGCTCACACAGATAAAAGTGCAATTCCTGGATTCCTTCCTTATAACTACTTCAGGGTGTCTTGCCAACAGTGAACTGAGCAAACACAAGTTTACAGCTTTGGAGAGATATCCCAACGCAGATGAGCTCAGTTAAAAAAAAAAAATCAAAATATATCCTTCAGTCAACATTTGTTATACTCCTAGGTTAGCAGAAATGTAGTTTTTTGTGGAATCTGTTATCATGGTTAGTTGTGACTCAAGAGGAGTCACTCAAGCCAAAGTAAACTATAGTTTGTCAAGTTGTTAACTTATTTTGTAAAAGGTATCTGTTTTACCGATGCTACTACAAATTCATATCAGCATTTAATGTTTTATAGCAATGAAACCATGGTAGGGAAGAGATGGCAATGAGTTAAGCTGATATGAACTGAAAGCCACATTCCTCACCTCTAAAAGCAAAGCAACTGACAGAGTATTTCTTGAGAGGTGTGATAGTTAATTTTATGTGGCAATTTGAATAGGCCCAGTTCTTGGTCAAACATTATTCTGTTTCTGTGAGGGTATTTTGGATGAGATTTACATTTAAATTGGTGAACTCTGAGTAAAACAGATTGACCTCTATAATGTGATCGGGCCTCTTCCAATCAGTGGAAAGCCTGAATCAAATTAAAGGCCGACCCCACCCTCCAACTCCACCCCCAAGCCAAAGGGAATTCTGCCAGCAGACTGTCTTCAGACATCAACTGCAACATTAACTCTTCCCTGGGTATCCATCTTCAGAGTCTTCAAACTTGAACTGCAACACGGGCTCTTTCTGAGTCCGCAGCCTATCAGCTCGCTCTGCAGATTTATGACTTGCTAGCCTCCACAAATGCATGAGCCAATTATTTGAAATAAATCTCTCTCTCCCTTTCTGTCATACACACACACACACACACACACACACACACACACACACATTGGTACTGTTTCTCTGGAGAACCCTTACTAATACAAAAGGGATGGAAGGAATAAAGCAACATAACCAACTGATCTAAAGAAATCGAAACCTATGATCCAGGTTACTTAGAAAAAAGCAATCTTCTCAAAAACAAAATGGTGGAAAGCAAACTGATTGAGATATTAAATTAGTTGAAATAATTAACTTATCAAACATGAAGATTCCATTCCCCAACTTTTTTCACTTCTTGGTAATTTTTATGCATCATTGGCAATTTTGCAAGTTTTAGGTATTTCTGTGTGTTTTTCATAGTATGGAGATTGCTCCTACTTTGAATCTTTTAATTTCAAATTCATTTTCTTGCCCTACACATTTTATAATAGTGAATACTTTAAAACTTTTTTTATTGCCCATAGTTAGACTTTTGTGCATCAACTAACAAACAAATTAAGCTACTTTGTGAAGGTTCCAAAATTTCAACAGCACTTCATCTTACATAGCTGTATTTGTACTATTATTTGAATGGTATGTGTTCCCTTTCGTATAAAAATAAGTGAAAAACAACAAATTGAAGGATCAAAAATAAGTGCTAACAAGAAAAATTCTCATAAAGTTAGCATAATTGAGATAAGATGGAGATCAGTTGTCATGCTAAGAAAAGTGGATGTACAACTCTATCATACAACAATCATTAATCTTTACTCACTTGAGTATTCAATCATGAGGAAAAGAACAAAATTTAAAATATGTAAGAATGCTAAAGCAATATGATCAATATTGTTTGATTGATAGACAAAGGGTAATTATGAATTTTATATATTTTTAGCTTTCTAGGACTGGAATGTCCTTTACAATATGTATGTCTATTTTCAACTTTCACATTCAATCTCCTCATATCTATTTACGAACATATAACTATAGGATAATGCTTCTCAAACTTTAATATGCACACAAACCACCTGGGAATCTTATTAAATTGTAGATTCAAATTTGTGGGTCTGGGATAGTGCATGGGATTCTGTATTTCTAACAACAGATGATGCTGGTCCATGAGCTACAGCTTGAGTAGTAAGGTTACAGGAGACTCAAAAGTGCAAACATTGCAAAATTACTTAGTCCATGATTCACCAAAATTACCAGTAGGAGGAAAAAACAGTGACTGATACTCCCCAATTCTACCAGTTGATTTTAAACCAAATTGTCTTCAACTTTGCTCATCTTCCTGTGGTTGGTCCCTTTTCATTCAGGTATTGGTTCAAATGCCATCTCCTTGGAGATTTCTCTAACTACTCTACTTATAATAGCCTACCCTTCAGCATCTATCTTACAATTTTGTCTGTGGCTAAGCCAAATTTTAGGATTGAAATATTATTGTTAATTACAAAGATTTAAGAATTATCTTTAATATTTTTATTTACTAAAAATATTGTAATAATTGGCACTTTTAAGCCAAGCTTACTTTTATTGGGGAAGAAATACAGAAATATATCTTAAAGTCATTGTATAGCTTAATGAATTATTATAACCAAAATGTCTGATAAACCAGCATCCTGGTCAGGAAACAGGAGGTCGCCATCTCCCAAAAAAATATCCTTGCATGCCTCTCTCCAGTCACAACCCCTTCCATGCCCCGATTTGTAACTGCCATCCTGACTTTTATTATAACAACTTCCTTGCTCATCTTTTAGTTTCACCACTTAAGTATGTGTCCCTCATAATTAAGCATCATTTTGCCTACTTTTGAATGTTTGGAATCAGATAGTATATATTCTTTCATGTTTACTTTACTTGGTTCAATGTTGATTTTTTAAAGATGGATCCATGTTGCCCCATGAGGCTGTAATTCGCTCATTTAGTTTGCTGTATAGTATCCCATTGTATATGTACACATTTTTGTTAGGTATGTACCTGGAAGTAGAATTGCTGGATTATAAGGTATAGAATCTTGAGTTTTTATGGATAATACCCAACTGCTTGTTCAAAACAGTTGGGTCAAAATATATACTCCCACCAATGGTATATCAGCATTGGCATTGCTCCACTTCTTTGCCAACTCTTGCTATTATCCATCTTTTTAAATATATATATATATATTTTTTTTAATTTTTATTTCTGTACTTCAATGGATGCAAATATTCATCTTTTACATTTTAATTGTTCTAGTGGGTGACTAGTGGTAACTTACTATAGTTTTATCTCTGCATTTCCCCTGATTACTAATAAAGTTGAGCCCCTTCACATATGTTTTTGTGGCTATTTGGATATTGTCACTTGTGAAACACTTGTTCAAAATTCTTGTGCCCATTTTTCTATTAGGTTGCTATTTCTTATTAATGTTCTAAATATTTGAACAATAGCAATTAAATGTGTTCAAATAACTTCTCCCATTCTGAGTTTTGTTTTTCTATTATCTTTAATGATATCTTTTGATGAGCAGTTGTTCCTAGTTTTGATATAGTACAATCTATCAGTCTTTTCTGTACGGATTATTGCTTTGTGTCCTGTTTAAGATTAGGATCCAAAAGTCAAGAAAATATTCTATATTCACACAGGACTGTAATCCATCTGAAATTAATCTAGAGTATATGAGATAGGGGCAAAATTTAGTTGTGCCAGGACCATGTGTTGAAAAGACTATTTTGCTGAGTGTGATTCCTGTAACATCCCCATTTAACTCACCTTTTGGGCTTGTCCAGAATCAAGTTGGTCTTAGAGGGTAACTGCAGATTATCAAATTTAAATAGCTGGTGGCTCTAATTACAGCTGTTCTTCCAAATATAGTCTTATACTGAAGCAAATCAACATACCTCTGGGTATTTGATATCTAGCTCTTGATTTGGCAAATACTTTTTACTCTATATTAATTTGCAAAGGCCACAAGAAGTAACCACAACCACGAACTTCCACTTTAGGACTGTATCTTACTTTAGGACTCTCTCAACCTTTCTGTGTCATAAACCAGTATTCAAGGACTTCATTCACTTTAACATCTCACCAAACTTGCTTATTGAACCTGGTGAAAAGAATGTAGCAAAAACCCTAAATGCCTTAGAAGACACTTATCAGCGGGAGAGAGATAAAACCCATGAAAATGTAGACGCCAATTACCTTAGTGAAGCTTTTAAGGGTCTAGTGTTTTAAGGTATATCCCAGAATATTCCAATGTGAAAGGTTACTTACTTTACCTTGTACTCCTACCATTAAGGTATGATGTTTCCTAGGTATCTTTGGATTTTGGTGGCAATATATCTCATATTTGAATGTATACTCTGACCTACTTACTGATTAATTCTTGGAGTTGCCTGTTTTGAGTGGGGCCCAGAGCAAAATAATAAGCTACAGATCCAGACTATAATGAAGCTGCCCTGCTACTTGGGCTTGATGACCCTTAAGATCCAATGGTGCTCAATATAGTTATGGCCTATAACGATGCTATATTAGAGAACTCACAAGCCCAACAGAGCCTTAAGATTTTAATCAAAGCCATGCACTCTTCTGCAAATAATTATCTTTTTTTTTTTTTTTTTTTTTTTGAGATGGAGTCTCACTCTGTTGCCCAGGCTGGAGTACAGTGGTGTGATCTCAGCTCACTGCAAGCTCCCCTCCTGGGTTCAGGCCATTCTCCTGCCTCAGTCTCCTGAGTAGCTGGGACTACAGGCACATGCCACCATGCCAGCTAACAGTTTATGTATTTTTTGCAGAGACATGTTTCACCACATTATCCAGGCTGGTTTTGAACTCCTGAGTTCAAGTGATCTACGCACCTCAGCCTCACAAGTTCCTGGGATTACAGACGTGAGCTACCACAATCATTTCTATTGCCTGTTTTTTCTGCTGTTTCTATCTTGTCTCTTCATGTATCCAGTTACCTCTGATCATTTGCTAGATACTAAATTTTAAAATAATTCATAGATATAATTTGAGGCCTTAGGAAGATGTTAGCTTCCTTCAAAGATGTGGAGGACTTGAGAGTATTAGAATCACAGAGACTTTCATCCAAGAATTCTCAAACCTTACCTATAGTCTAGGACAATTGGTTTATGTACAGTTCACCTTTATTAACACAGTGTAGTCCTTTGGGGGTCCTACCTCTTGGCCCCACCTGCTTTATCCTCCAGACCCCAAATTTACTCCCTAGATCTTCAAGCTGACAAAAATGAACTCAGCCCTTCAGCTGACTATTGCAGGGTGGCAAATGTACCCATAGGAAGAAACAGCCCTAAGTTCTAGGTTTACTTCTCTGAATTCCTCTCCCCTCCAGGATTTAGCCCAATTTTCACTGTCTTATTGACTTTGATTCTTTTTAAGAGGATGTGTTTTATATTTTGTTTTTAGTTTTCTTCAGTGAAAAGCTGGTCCGCCATCACTGAAGCAGAAGTCTTAATTATCTTTTCATAAGTATCTCAAGCTGAAAAGAAAGCAGTAGAGTTTGAGGCAAAAATATCAATGGAAATAATTAAGAGTCTCTTCCTCTAATACTAAAGAAATACCAAAGAGACTCCTAGCTTTTTGGTATATAATTTAAAATTTTCTTTTATCCAAAGGTCAAATTACATTTATATAAATCGCTAACTCTGTCAAGATTTAGTTTTCTATTCTGATGTGTGTGTATCTGTGAAAGACTTAGATGTAAACATCTAAGAAAGTAATAATAACCAATACTTTTTAAAAATAATTTTAGCAGATAGAAATATCACTAAGTTGGAGAAAGTCATTATAGCAAACATTCAAGTTGATCTGATTCAAGCTCTTCTGTAAAGAGTCCAATTTGAGGATGAAAGGCTAAAGGGGCACCAGAAAGCATAAGCAGAAAGATATTTTTGCAGAGAAGAGTCAAGGTAAAATATTGTATCATGATCCCCTCAATCCATCTCAACCACATGGCCAATATTCTCCACTCTTTTCTTTTTCATTATGTTAATTTTCACTGAAACTTCAGTAAATCAAATGAAGGGGTAATAATGAGCAACCCCAAATTTTCAAGCCTATTTTCTGCGTACCAGAAGGGTAGCTTCTCCTTGCTCTACATGCTCTTGCCATAGAATAATCTAACTACATTTACCAGTTCTCCAAAACACGCGCGCGCGCGCACACACACACACACACACACACACACACACACATCAACATACTAGAATGAGAGTAAATAAACTGAACATCTCCTCATTAAAGAAACCCATAAAATAATCAACAGATAGGTATAATTAAATTACAAAGGTACCTGAAAATAAGACAATCAGATTGAACTGACATCATCACAGAACACTACTATCAAGAAACACTGTTCAGCATGCCACATTCTCCTCACTTCCCTCCCCCATCAGTTATAATTGTACAATGATATCACTATACTTCATAGGTGGCAGTGAAAGGGATTCACTTGGCCTTTCTTCCATGACTCAGCCCCTTATTTTAGCAGCCCAGGTGGCTTCATGCGTACAAATATCCTTTCTGAGATATAAATGTCTACTTATATTTTATTAGAGATTTTAATATAAGTTTTATGACTTCTTCTCTCATCAGTTCATGATAAATATATTTTACCATGTTTTGACAGATTTCATAAGAAATAAAAATAGTATTTTTATATAATTTTCTCCATCCAGCAAGCCAGGTTCATTCTGTATGAACATTTCTCTTCGTATAAAACAAGAAGTTCAATTTTTCAAATAAGAATTTTAACTGGAATCAAACCTCTAGTCCTAAGGCTAGCAAGTATCATGCTATTCTAAAACACCCTCAAAAAGCAACTGTAAATCTGGTTCTATAGAACTTTGTATTTAAACTAACAATTTATGTAATTCCATAAAAAAAATCGGTGTTATATTTTTCTTAACATTTATTAAAACATTAGACATAAGCTGGATGGGGGAAAATGGTGATCAAATGCTAAAAATATAAACATAAAAAAAGTAAACATGAAAACAAATCTCTTTTTAAAAAATCATTTAGTTATAAGAAAATTAGCCAGAAAATTACATAGTTCCAAACAAATATTGTCTATAAAAACAAGTGCTCATTTACTGTATTTTTAAATGTGTCTTTTAAATAATGTCTCATCTACTGAACCTAGTCTTTCCTGGCAAACATTAGAATATACAAGTTTTCTTCATGTTTAATATTTCATAAAACAGAACTGGCTTTTGTTCCTGAAGTTAGAATGATGCCTATCATTTTGCTTCAGAGAAACTAAAATTGCTCCCTGGTGACTATTTCAATTAACCACTCCCAAAATCCAATGCAAAAACAACAAAAAACACTGCTATTTTACTAAAAGATTCCTGTCTTCCATTTCATTTTACCAGCGCAAGTACAAATTCGGAGAAAAGCTTCTTAAGTCCTGCAGTTTCAAATTCCTTTTGTAATTCATCCAACGCTGAATACTCTTTGACTTCAAATGCCAGAAACCTGCATTATACAAGAGAAACTCATGAATATGCCTAGATTTGTCAGAGTATAATTATCGATTCAGTTGCTTTTCCATCTGCAATAGTACTAAATTATACCTTTTGTGTTCTGTCTGTACTTTTGTTTCAAACAGCACACTAATCATTTTCTCTTTGCATTTCTTTCCACTTGAGTCCACATCTACTTTGGAGGTTTTCTGAAGAATCAGGTACTCCTAAATAATAAATCAGTACATTAAATACGTATCTTACTCTGAATCTCAAAGTCCTAGTTGTAAAGGAGTCATAAACCTGTAGGCTTATTTTCATGCTTAAAGAATACCCCCTTTTTAAATCAAGCAGTAAGAATTTTTACATACTTGTTTTTACGTACTTGGCAGAATAATGTAGTGGTGGATACAGGAGTAAAGAACAATATAATCCAACTCCCCAAGTTTAAATCTGGATTGAACTGCCTACCAGTTCTTACTCTGGGCTGGTTACTTAAATCCTCTGTGGCTCAGTTGCCTTCTCCATAAAATGGGAGGATCTACCTCATGGGGAAGTTGTACTGATTAAATGAAATAATACATGCAAAGTACTAGAGGAGTAACTGGATATAGCGCCACGGCACACTTGAAAGCACAAGCCACTGTTCTATTACAAATTCAGCAGCTAAATGACATTACCAGGCACACAGCACTTATCATTCCAAATTGATAGCATCTATAAATACGTACCTATACATCCTCAATCCTAGTATACAATCTTATAAAAATATGAGAAATTTATATAAAATGACATTTTAGAAAGAGCTGAAAAAAGATATCCTAAAAAAGTATTATTTCTCTACATTAGCAGGGTTCTAGTAAATATAAATAAATACTTGTTAATTAATTGATGTTTCAATCCGAGTAACAACATCTGCAAAATAGCTGTGTTTAGCTTAATATTCCTGAGCTGGCTTAAAGAGAAATCTGAGCCTTTTAGGTAAAGATGAGCAAGAAAATTAATTTGTATTTATTTTTTGTCAGCTATTATTCTACCCAAAAGGATCAAATGTTATAGATATACTACAAATCACTTTAAAACAAGAGGTTCCTCAGTCAGCTCCAATCCAAGATATGTATTAAATCTGAATTACTGTTGTATCTATATACTGTAACCCAGCATGAGTCTGGTTAACCAAATGCCAAAGTAGTTTTGTGGTAAGAGCCCATCATGAAAAAACTAGGTCATTATTCTACAAATCTTTAAGATTATAGGCTGTTCACACTAAATTTGTCTTAAATGAATTCAAATGTAATTATTCGTGACCTAACCTATCTGAAAGTATAAAACCTATTAAGTGATTTGTAGCTCTTCTAAGATTTAAAATATAAAAAAGTTTTCCTCATCTTGTCTCACCTAAAACAGGTCAGATGAGATAAGAATAAGAACTTGAAAAATCTGAAGATGATGATGATTTTGAAAGCAATTGCTGAGATAAGTCAGGTGGAAAGCAAAAGTTAGGTAGGAGGTGACAAGTTGACAGCCCTAATGATTCTACTTCTACTAACATGAAATCTCAGTTATAACAGACAAGCTCCTGTTTCCAGGTATTATAGATACCAAATTAAAGTGTCAGAATGTATTTTTAACAGCCAGAAAGTTACAAATCTTGCAGACTATCCACAAATACACACCTTGCTGTGCCAAAGTAAGGGAAGAAGTATTAATATGCACAAACTTTTCGTGCACATTTATAAAGTTCAAGCTCATAGCTAATTACAGAAACAAACACTCATGTGCCACAGAGCTTTTAAAATAACCTGTCACTTTATTAAGTAACATGATTTTTTAAATGTAATCTTATTCTTCAAGCTTTGCAAGTTTGTACTTGTAATTAGCAGTCAGACATTCTTTAAAAAGAAAAGGAACATCCATTAAGATGATAATAATGAAAGCAGAAACATCTTAATAATTAATCTATCCCATTGTTACAAAACACACTTAAAGACACACCATTTTAAGCAGAAAATAGCCAGATTCATACTCAACATTTAACTTTTTGGCACCTTGAGGTTGTTTCTGTCTCCCTGTAGTAAAATCAGTATTATTTTACCCATGAACATCAGTCTTCCTGTCAGCCTTAAATCTGAAGCCCACTTCTCCACAGTTTTGACATATTTAGTCTTTGCTCTCATGTGATCTAAATGCAAAAGAGTTATCCACAATCCATCATTCATGGTCGTGCTTGTTGAAAAAGTACACTTTTCATTGCCACTGCCAGTTTCTGGTTGGTTGAGGATATGCCTAAGATTCTGCTGAATCCAGAGAACCAGCTCATGAACCATAGGCTCCGACATAAGGCTCTCTGCTTGCTCAAGTAACTTCTCTTTCACAGTCACACACTGGGCCCTGGTCAACCGTTCAGAGTTAACCGAGATACCAGGCAGACATGAAGGATAATTGACTGGCAAATGGAACACCAATTCCAGAGGTATATCCGCATCCATAAATCCTTCAGCTTTTGTGTGAATTCTGAACACGGTCCCATCTGTCTCTGAAAGGCATCCAAAAATAATCATTAGCTGTACATTATTTAATTTGAATGGAACACTAGGAAGTTCAAACTTTTGTCTCAAATGTCTATTTTTCATGAGAAAACTTTGAGCTATTTTATGAAGGGACACATAATACTAGGAAAGCTATGATTCACAAATTATTTCCTTCAACCATACACATGTATTCATGTGTTCACACACACCAGCGCCCAGGACTTAACTGGCATTTACACTTGCTATCACCCCATTTTTATTAAGTTACCAGAAAGGTTTTTCATCAGATAATTTTTTTTCTAGCCAGACTTAGTTGATAATTCTGAAATCCCTAATAAACTCCTATGCGCTTTCAAAGATACAATACCATGTATATACAAAATCAGTAATTAATTTAAAAATTATACACTAAATCCAACGAAAGTCATTTTATGGGAAGTCCAAGTCAAAGCAAACAATGGAATCCCCTGTGGTTGTAGGGTTGCAGAGAAACTGATGACTGCATGTGACACAGTAACTGCCTGGAATGTTCTCTTCTTATTTCAAATACATTAGTATCAGTGTAACATAAAGGTGGCAAGATGAACTGAAATTGAGTGGACATCAATTCTGCTTCTTCCAGCTCCTAAGAAGGAAGGGAAAGCACACATAGGATATCATATGAAATCCTCTGCTGTCTTTCAGATTTGCTCGGCTTCACCCTCTGATGTGTTCCACACCACTTCACGCCACTTTTCAAAAAGATGATAAAACGTCAGGCTGAGTAGAACAGAACTGGGTGCAAATAAATCTCTCTGAAGCTAACTTGCCTCTCTCCACCCCTACTTCCCTCTGCATGTGCCTTTGCTTTATTCCTCTGCATGAGAGAAGCAGTCAAATCTTTCCCATTTTCATACCTGGACTGCTGCTCAACAGCCTCAGCAACTGAAACCTGAATGTATCCCCAATTTAAAGAACGGAACATTAAAATTGCTTCCTAGCCTTCTGATTCCACATATGTAAAAGCCATTGCTACAGACATTGATTCATACAGGACCAGATACATCTGTTATAGAGTTTTTCTTTCAGACACTCTTCAGTACCAGCTGCAAGGAACGACTATTTTAGGACATCATCTGGAAACACAGTTAACCGTTATAAATAGGTGTATTTCAGAAGAAAAATTTTCCAAATGTAACTTTGTACATTCCTCCAAAACCCATTATGTTTCTCAAAATCCCTTCTTCTTCTGTTACTTTTTTTTTTTTTTTTTTTTTTTTTTGAGACAGAGTCTCACTCTGTCGCCCAGACTGGAGTGCAGTGGCACGATCTCAGCTCACTGCTACCTCCACCTCCCAGGTTCAGGAGATTCTCCTGCCTCAGCCTCCAGAGTAGCTGGGATTACAGCCATGTGCCACCATGCCCAGCTAATTTTTGTATTTTTAGTAGAGACAGGATTTTTCTATGTTAGCTAGGCTGGTCTCAAACTCCTGACCTCAGGTGATCCGCCCACCTTGGCCTCCCAAAGTGGTGGGATTACAGGCATGAGCCACCACACCCAGCCTAAGTACTTATCCTTTTTAAAAATATATTTTATTGTTACAGCAGGCTGCCTATGTTAAAACAGTACATTTCAATACGTAAAACAGACATTACAAACAGAACTGCAGACAACACATGACCATTTAGGCTGAATAAACTCTCTAGTAATCATCTAGAGAGTTGACACTCTCTCTTCAAGGAGGAGGAGAACTTTTAAAGATCTTCAATCATTCATCATTCAACATTCACTGAACACCTACTAAGCTCAAGGCACTGTACTAGTCTCTGAGGGAAAATGATAGGTAAGACACGGATCCCATCATATTGACTCAATCCAGTGTTTCAGAACACGAGAGCGGGGATATATCCCAAGTGATCTTCCTTGACTTCTCTTCTACACCTAAACATTTCTTTATTCATCTTTATTCATAAATATGCATACATATACATGTACATATAATTTATATAAACATAAATGTCTGTGTTGGTAGATAATTCTCCAGGGATCTGGAGTGGGAGTTCAGTCAGGGTGGTGGGAAAAACTGTAGAAGAAAAATTAAAACACAGTTATAGGAAATAGTCACAAACCTTCTTGGAAGGCTGGGGTTTTGCATAGCTTCAGTAAAAGATTTGGCTGAAAGCAGCCTAATCCTCTTTACCTTGAGTTGATAGCAAAAGAGCAAATAACAAGGGAATGTGGGGGAGTTTACCTAAATAACTTGTTTACTCATGTGGTCCTAACACCAACCTTTTATTTTCCATGGGTGCATGACTGCTCTCTACTGGGGGTGGGTGAGGGGATGGCAATGTTAATTACCCACTAGTGGTGTTTACTCGTGGCCTTTGTCATTTAATCTGTACTAAATAAATGTGAACTTTGCCAGCTTATTGGGGCCCACACTGCAGATTCAGGAGCAGAACCCCCTTAGCCACACTGACAGGCAAAATATCTGTGTCAGTGTACATCTCTCATCCATCGCTAGGTCAGTGTGTGCAGGTCAGACGGCTACAATCTAGCATTTCTAAATGCCTTCTGAAAAAAGGACATCAACAGCTTTGTTCAAGGACATTTGTATAACCGACAGCCTTGGAAGCTAGAGTTTCTCCTCCAGGTCAGGGGGCAGATTTGTTTCCTAAGCAATATAAGGTAACATACTCCTTCAGGACAAAGATTGAGCAGGATCACTAGCAGCCCCCTCATAAGACCAGAGGGTTCCTAAGCTCACTGCCCCTCAGCTATAACAAAGACCCACTGAATGCATAGTATGCACCGCAGTCTACCTCCACATCACACCATTGAACTTGGGGGACAAGGAGAATCAATGTGAACACGAAGCTAATGCTGCCTGCTGTGCAGTAAGCAGTGACTGTTCAAATCCATCTGGGTTCACTGTCTCCTTACTGGCTGAATCCATGGAAGTGTGCTAGTGACCAAGGAACCTCAGTTGTCATTGCTACCTAGGAACTGCTGGGCTACTTGATTACACTTTTTTTATTTTTAATCATCTTGCCCTTTTTCACTATTTTATCTGAGAAAGAAGTGTCCTCCTCCCTTCCACAGGAAACCCTATCACTGGTCTTGTGCTTGTTTTTTTGTTTTTGTTTGCTTTTTGAGACTGGGTCTCACTCTGTCACCCAGACTAGAGTGTAGTGGGATGATCATGACTCACTGCAGTGTTGATCTCCTGGGCTCAAACAGTCCTCCCACCTCAGCCTCCTGAGTAGCTGAGATTACAGGCATGTAATCATGCCTGGCTAATTATTATTATTATTTTTTGTAGAGATGGGGGCCTTGCTATGTTGCCCAGGCTGGTGTTGAACTCCTGGCCTCAAGCAATCCTCCCATATTGGCCTCCCAAAGTGCTAGGGTTACAGTTGGTGTGCCACCACACCTGGGCAGTACTTGCATTTTCTAACCCTCCCTCTAATTATTCCTCTCCTCTACTAAGAAAATATTTATCTTCTTGTATGAAAAAAAAAATTCAGTGCTACTAATTTCCTTAAGCTACTGACCTATCATTCTCTATCCTTTCATCTGCAGTCTTCTTAAAATATAATTCTCTCATCCATTTTCCCACAAGCCACTCTCTACTCTCTTCGCAACTACTTGTACCGTGGCTTCCGACATACCTTGTCTCTGAAGCTCCTTTCTCAAATGTTACCAATGACCTCCTAATTACCATTGTGCAAGAAAGAGAAAACTCAGCAGGAGTAGGGTGCTCAAATTATGCACATTCCCACGAACAGCCTGTCTTCAGGACTGGCCCATGGCTGGCTCCTAAGAGCTGAGCTAAGAGTCCTGGTAACATTCTACCTGTTAAGAGTGTGGGTTCTATCAGGAGGTGAAGCTTAAAGTGAGCAGAGATCATGTCACTGCACTCTAGCCTGGGCGACAGAGTGAGACTCCATCTCAAAACAAAAGAGTGTGGGCTTTATTTTTTATTTATTCTTTTTTTTTTTTTTTTTTTTTGTATGCCTGAAGTGTTGGACCACACAGTCTGATTAAAGGATTTAGGCTAAAAATGTGATTTATGGTAAATCTTCTTGCTCTAGAGACTGGAGTCTGAGTAGCTGAAATGAGTCACGTAAGTATTACATGCTGACAAGATTGACCCCAATTAAAATTCTGACAAGGAGGCTCAAATGAGCTGTCCTGGTTGGGAACACAAGTCACATGTTGTTACACATGATTGCTAAGAAAATTCAGCATGTCTGTGTGACCCTACTGGAGGAGACGCCTGGACACTTGCTCCCAGTTTCTCCTGGACTTCATTCCATGCAACTCTTTCTTTGTTCATTTTAGTCTGTATTCTTATGCTGCAACAAACTGCAACCATGAATATAACAGTTTTTCCGGGTCCTATAAGTGCTTCTGGCAAATCACCGAGTGTGAGGGTGCTTTGGGCACCCCTGACATAGCCACATTCTGTGGCCCTTATCCAGTCCTACCCTTCTATAGCTTCTGAACCTGCTGAACCAGTCTCAAAATTCTCTTCCCTTACCTCCCAGACACCAGTGTCCTGGTTCTTTTCCTACATCCCTGCTCATCGCTGCACTGTTTTTCTACTTTTCCTAAACCCCTAAATGACAGGCATTCTCTAAAGCATAATTCCACAAACAACTTTCTTCTTCCAGTTTTCTAGACTTTTTTTTTTTTTTTTTTTTGAGATGGAGTCTTGCTCTGTTGCCCAGGCTGGAGTGCAGTGGTGTGATCTCGGCTCACTGCAACCTCCGCCTCCCAGGTCCAAGCAATTGGCCTGCCTCAGCCTCCCAAGTAGCCAGGATTACATGTGCCCGCCACCACACCTGGCTCATTTTTGTGTTTTTAGTAGAGATGGAGTTTCACCATGTTGGTCAGGCTGGTCTCAAACACCTGACATCAGGTGATCTGCCTGCCTTGGCCTCTCAAAGTGCTGGGATTACAGGTGTGACTCACAACACCTGGCCTAGGCATAAAATCTTAAAGCTGCCTTCCACTTTTTTTTCCCCTCCTTTCATACTTAGCATTCAACTGCCAAATCCCACAAGTCCTCCAGAATTTCTCTCCCTTCCATCCTCCTAATTCAGGCCTTTCTCTGGCTTCTGCAACAGTGGTCTCCTCGCCGCCTGCCTCTCCCCACACTAAATCATCCCAATACCACTCTCCCAGACTGAAATGAATTACAAATTCCTCCATGCAACGCCTAGGGCCAGCCTACCACTCTGACTTCCTCTCCCCTCACTCTTTGCTTCATTACCCGTTTTATACCATGTACTCAGTCTCAGGTGTCCCATCTCTGCCTCTTGCTCCTACTATCTCCAAGAAGGCCCTTAACTTTCTGTCTACTAAAATTTTGTCCAGTTCCACAGTTCCTCCCTAAGTCCTACCTAATGACTTCCACGGTATTTCAAACTTATTTCATGGTATTTTCATGCCCAGAATTATTGTGGTTAAACTAAATTAACATTTTTCCAGCACTGAAATATCTTGATTTTCTTTTTAAACAACAACCAAAATGGGGGGATACAAAAAACCTTTTAAACTTTACAGTCATATAGCTTTTGGAATTGTGCTAGTAGCTTGTAATCATGGATCTCACAGGTACAGAAATCCCTGGTACCTGTGTTAAATAATGGGCCCAAAGATGTGTACATTCTGTTCCCCAGAAGCTGTGAATATGTTCCCTCACATGGCAAGAGGGTCTCTGCAGACATGATTAAATTAAGGATTTTAATGGGGGGGATTATCCTGGATTACCCAGGTGAGCCCTGAATGTAATCATAAGGGTCCTTATAAGGAGGAGATAGAGATTTTACTACAGAAGAAGGCAATGTATCCACACTGAAGCAAGATGCTATGCTGCAAACTTTGAAGAATCCCTTTCTGATCAAGACCCTGAGACCACCCATAGTGTTCTCCAACCTGTGCCATATAAACACCCACTGGGTCCTCTCTAGTGCAGGAAACCACATGGAAGAAACATGTTGGTAGTCCAGGGGGAAAGTCTTGAAAAGCTATTGAACCAGCCATGTCAGTCCTTACCAATTTTCATTTTTCTCTGTGTTATTTTCTGGTCCTAGTCAGCAAACAGAATAGCAATGGGTGAAACTCCTGACTTTCACATTAGAAAACTGTGACCCCCATACTAGTTACATGTTTGGAAGAAAACTGCCTTAGTTCTTTTAAGAACTGGAAAGGATTAGCATTCTTCCTGATTGGTCTTGGTAAATCCCCCTACCCACCAGCTGCAAAATAAGATTATACAAAATGATACTGTCATCTCTACAAGAAACTGAAAAGCCCAATAACAGCCTCCATTCTTCTGGTATTTAATGTGGCAATAAAATTACATACTTTTAAAAACTCATTTTCTCCTGAAAACTCTAGAAGTATGTATTGTACTCTTCCATTTCTCATCTGCTTGACATTGTACAAGCAATTAAACTGGCTCCTTTTTGCCTCAGAATTTTTCATATAACACATGCACTGTAAGTCTGATTTTTGTTTTCTTTTTTTGCCATAATGAAAAAGAAAACAAAGTTGCCCCCATCTGCTTTAAGGTTTTTAACAGCTTAGAAACAGTGATTAGCAGAAAAATAATTATGCTCTAAATCTAACACTAATCTCTGCCCCTCCATAGCCCCCCAAAACTTTAGTTAATAAGCTTAATTCACAAACTGATCATTCTCAACAAACATCTATGCCCTAGAAAACTTAAGGCTTGCCCCCAGAAAACTAACATTTCCTAAGTCCAAGGCTATTTTCATGTATTCTAAAGGTATGCTCCTAACCACATTCCAAACAGAAATTCAAACTAGAGAAGCTGAACTTTTAGAACTCCAAATTCACACTAATGCTAGATTTAAGGTTTCATTCTACTTCATAAAATACAACACACAACAGAAACTCTATAAATGCAAATAACAGAAGATACTTTTTAAAAAGGTAAAACTGAAGAGAATGGGTTCTTCAGGATTCACTAAGAGCCCATTAAGAAATCATTTACATACCATATACATCTGACTTTCCCTACACTTGTATTTTTTTCTTTGCAATTGTTATATATCCTCAACATACAACTTTGAAGAAAACCACTAAGAAACCTCCAGCACCCTCTCATATTTGATAAGACAAGACTGTCTCCTCTTGCTCCCGGGCAGCTCCCAGGCAAGCATACACCAGTGCTTGTTTTATGCTTCAGCTGGATTTTTACATAAGTTTCAATGTAGCTTCAGAAGGAAAAAAAAAACCTAAAAATAAATGAAGCTAAAAGTAGCAATCTCATCGGTTTTACAGAAGTGAGCTCAATACCGACAATCAGCAGAAAACCGAGCTGAGCAGATTTAGAGGGGTCAATGTGTGACAGTCACGATTTATTTTATAAAAGGGTCCAAACTAATCTGAACATTAGTGTTGATAAAATACAAAAATTCACTCTGCAGCTTCTGTGAAAACATATTGCATGATATTGGATTCTCCCATCTTACAACTTTATCTGTTAGATTATTTCCAGAAGCACAACTGCCACATAAAATGAACATTGACTATGGCCACATAATCTGTGTCACTCAATTTCCCCATCAGGAAAATGGCGATACAACACCAATCTCACGCCTCTCATAGATCCACACATACATGCAGAAACACTCCCCTTTGGGACTGTTCTGAACATAAGTTGGCTCACACTCATGTCTTTTCTCTGGGTGCTCATTATCTCTTTCTCTGGACAAGTATTTCCTTGCTTTCCAAGAACTATTTTCCTGATGCAACAGCCCCATCTCTCTATTAAGGAGCATGATGCAGTGCAAAGGTCCATACACCTGGAGCCTGGTGGTTATTTAACCAGTCTAAGTATCAGTTATCTTCTCTGTGAAATAAGACCAATAGCCTCATCAAGTAACATGTATTTAAAGTATCACAGACATGGCAGGTCACCCCATCAAATCTGGCACCTGGACTGACTACAATGCATAGAAGAAAACAGAATATCCCTAATGGGGTCTATCCACAGCCCTCCCTTATAGATGAGAGTGTAGGGACTTACTTAATTTGCACCCCTAAGAGATGGTTATGCCTCTTACTATGAGCTTACTATAACCATTGTAAAGAGATCAAAAGGCAGATAAAATCCCCTGAAATTCTCAGCATAAAATTAGTCCAGCTAAATGGAATCCAATTATTCGGCTTCTTCAATCTTACGGCCTTAATAGTTGATCCTTGGGTTAGCAGTCTGAGTCTTGCTGGGTTATCGTGTTACCAGGAATGCAATTCCTCTGCAACATTCTCCTGATTCCAGCAGCAAAAGGGAGAACCTTATTTGGGGGAGGCCAGAAAAGAACTGGTGTTTAGAGTGTTCTGGTATCAGGTGTGTATCCTCCAACCCAAACTGACAGTGATGGTGAGTGGTAGCCAGCAGTCTACTGCATGTTTACTGTGGTCTGTTAAAGAAGTCCTTACTCTGTAAAAAGATGTTATGAAAACCATGGGAAAAAAAGAAAAAAAAAAGGCCTTACCTTACCCTTAATTCCAAGTTGTGAACATCAAACATCCCCATTTCAATCACTGAATTGTTCTACCTCTCAGCAACAAAATGTCCTAAGTTGTTACACTGAATTCTTTTATAATTCAATTACTTACTGATGCCAGAACACTGAATTAAATTAATTAGGAGGCATGGCTTGAAAGTCATGCTCAATTTAACAGCAGATAAAGGGTCCACAGTGTTCTCAAGATTAAGAAACTGTTTTCTTTCTATGCTTACATTTTTGGGTTTTCTCTGACCCTTCAGCAGTGTTTTATGCTCAGCTGTGTACTAATGACCCAGACCATTACCAGTTCTTTAAGGTGTGATGGGAAATTGCAGGTTCATTTTTCCAGGATATTCCCAACTGAGCCATAATAAAGGAATTTAGGAAAACTGATGATCTCTTCAAATAGCTGCCTCAGGCAGAAGTAATTATCACTAAAGAGAACAGTGGAGACAGAGAGGGAGAGGGTGAAGAATTATCCAATCAGAAGAGGGATGACAAGAAAACACTAAAAGTGAGTAAATCCCTTCACATGGATTTTAAACAATTGTTTCAAAAGACACAAGTCAGGCTGGGCACTAAAAAGAAAGCAACTCCATTACACTAATAAGTGCATAGTGCCTGGAATATAACAGTGCCCCATGAGTGGATGTAAGTGAATGAATGCAAGAAGGAATAAATGGAAGTCAACTCCCTGTCCTTCAGGGAATAACACATCCAATGGATACCATGAAGGATCTTAATCTTAGATGGTTTTCTCACAACATCCAGCCCATTTTCAGACTACCTTTTTTTTTTTTTTTTTTTTTCCTGAGACAAAGTTTCACTCTTGGTACCCAGGCTGCAGTGCAGTGGTGAGATCTTGGCTCCCTGCAACCTCCGCCTCCCGGGTTCAAGTGATTTTCCTGCCTCAGCCTCCTGAGTAGCGGGGATTACAGGCACATGCCACCACGCCCAGATAATTTTTGTACTTTTAGTAGAGACAGGGTTTCGCCTTGTTGGACAGGCTGGTCCCAAACTCCTGACCTCAGGTGATCCGCCAGCCTCAGCCTCCCAGAGTGCTGGGATTACAGGCTTGAGCCACCGCGCCCAGCCTAGACTACCTTCTTAAAGGTAACCTTCTTAAAGGTTAACCAATTTATGGTCAGAAAGTCAATTTTAATAGTAGCTACAATATAACATTAGAACGATAACTCTCATGCCCCAAACATGTACATAATGTATCTGAAAGCTAAGTGAAAGCTGAGTCACTGTACTTTCTCCTAAATGGCATTTTTTTTTTTACTCAATAGAAGCCACATACAGGGAAAGTTTCACCTATCATCAAAAAATAGTCAAAAGAACCTCTCTACACTGTAAGCTCCTAGAGGCCATGGGTAGCGGTGTCTTTGAAACCTTGACAAAGTCTGCAGGCAGCAGGGATTCAACAAATGTGGGCTAAATGACTAATAAAGCTCTCAAGAGCTTGTTTTTTAAAAAAAAGTGTCGGAAGACCCAGGCGCCGGTGGCTCACGCCTGTAATCCCAGCACTTTGGGAGGCCGAGGCGGGTGGATCACGAGGTCAGGAGATCCAGACCATCCTGGCTAACACGGTGAAACCCCGTCTCTACTAAAAATAAAAAAAATTAGCCGGGCGTGGTGGCGGGTGCCTGTAGTCCCAGCTACTCTGTAGTCTCAGTTACTCCGGAGGCTGAGGCAGGAGAATGGCGTGAACCCGGGAGGCGGAGCTTGCAGTGAGCCGAGATTGCGTCACTGCACTCCAGCCTGGGGGACAGAGGGAGACTCCACCTAAAAAAAAAAAAAAAAGTATATATATATATATATAAATTATTTTTAAAGTATTATATATATACAAATTAGCCAGGCATGGTGGCGCACGCCTGTGATCCCAGCTACTCGGGAGGCGGAGGCTGTAGTGACACGAGATGGATCCACGACACTCTAGCCAAGGCAACAGAACGAGACTCCACCTAAAAAAAAAAGTATCAGAAAAGCAAACAACTTGGAAATAGAATGCAGATAAAGCTGAGGTTGAGCACTGGATACATTAAAAAGTTCAGTCAACAAACATTTACCAACTACCTATCATGTGCCTGGCTGGCACCGTTCTAGGTACCTGGAGAATTACCAAACAGACCCTGCCCTCCTGCAACTTAAGACGTACAAATACCCGTGTAAAGTTAAAATCGGGGAGTGCTCTCGTGGGCCTAGGGCACAGTGCTTAGGAATGACAGAACAACGAGGAGGCCTCAGGACAGGCTTCTTTACAGGGTGAGATCTGAATAGTGGGAGGCTGGGGAAGGGCCTGGGGACGCGGACCGCAGGGGCCCGCGGCTCCGGGAGCAGGACTGGCGGCAGAGGCCCTAGTGGGCCGCACCGCTCTCTTAGTTTCTGGGGTCGCCTCAAACTCCCGCCCGCTGCGACACCACTCCGGCCTCCAGGACGCGTCACTCCATCATTCAACTAACCCGGTCCCCATACGTGGGCACAGGCGGGGTGCCCAGGCTCAGTGGTGGGGAGGAGCCGCAGAGAGAACGCGGGTGGCCCCTCAGGGCGCACTGTCCCTCCCGCGCGGGGGTAGTCACCTGAGCGGCTCAGCACCTCCCACTCGTGGGGCCCGCAAAAAATCGCGGCCAGTGCCGAGAGTTCCTCACGCACGGGCTCCGCCATGGCTGTGGGCCTCGCCGCCTCAGCGCTTCCCCTTCCGCTGTCGCCGCCGCCGCCTCCATCGGCCAGGAAACAGCACTGCCTGCGGCCACCTGGGGGCACCCCGCACCTCCGCAGCCGGGCAGCACGGGGGCGGAGCGAGATGGGGCGGGGGCGGAGCGAAACGAACGTGGGCGGGGCGAGACGGGGTGAGTGTGGGGGAGACTGGGCGGGCTGGACCCTTAGAAGTTCCGCCCAGAAGCTCTTGCTCACTAACTACAGACGCGAAGCTCAGGCCCTCGGTTTGGAGATTTTCTTGGAGGTCGAGGCCCTGCGCCTCTGTCTGCACCCGAGGCGACAGCCCAGCTTACCCCCGGCTCTTCTGAGCACAGGGAGGCCTCCCAGCAAAGCCTGAAACCCTCTAAGTTTAGCTGCAGGCTTCGAACCCCCACCGTCCCCGCCCAGCCTTGGGCTGCTGAGGTGGGGATGAACTGGGCGAAGGACACTTGGGAGTTAGGAAGAAACAAACAAGCAGGGAAGTGACCGGGAGATGAGGTGAGACCTTGCCCTGCTCAGGTTTGAACTGAGTGTTGGAGATAACCACAGTTAACAGAATAAAATTCTTCGCCCCCGTGGAGCTGTTAGCAACCCTGGTGTCTGGGAAGCCCGGAAGAGGCCCGGGTTAGTAACAACCTCCAGGATGCCCTCCGAACTGGTACTGGCGCAGGGACTCTAGACAAGGTCCGGATTCCCGAGCCCCTCCCCTTACGGGTGCAAAAAGGGAGGGTCAGGACCTGCCAGTCCTGGCTTCGGGATGTTGACTTGACGGACCAGGACTCATGGGAACTGTGCGCCAAAGTCCTGGGAGCAAAGTGTCCTAAGGCTCCTCGTTTGTCTCCTGCCTTCACAGGGGACAGCCCTGCTGCAGGTGGCCACTGGGACTCCTTGGCCGTTGGGGGTATGACCCAAGGGTGTAAACACTAGCTTTGCAGTGTTTTCCATTTCGTGATATTTGATGCCTACAATACAATGTGACTCTTGAAGCTTAATGAAATTATCATTCTTGAGTCCAGCACCTAAATTTTAAAATGTGAGCAATATCAATAGGGTAACAGAATAAGCAATCTATTCTGTTTTGATTATAGTGAACAAGATTACAATACTTATCTGCAGTAGGTCTGTCTCTCGGATGTTTGCCTGGTCTTTGCTTTTCCAGTAACAATTTAAAATTTGGCAGCCCCCAAAAGCAGCTGGTCTTGCTCATGGAGTTCTCACAACTTTTGTTTGTATGAGAAATCACATTTCATGAGATAAATATGAGAATTTAGGTCGTTATGCAGTGACTCCTGTCACTGACATACAGAAGTCAGAACAAAGTTGGCTGATTTTAAGACCCTGCATTCATTCACCATTACCATTCCTGCTATTGGTAAAAAAGGGATCTGATAAAGGAAAAGATACTGGCTTCCCGGAACAGAAAGGAAACCGAACAAGATGGACTGCAGGGAAAATGCTTTTCAGAAGATGTCATGGGATTTCAGTGACCCCAAGTAATTAGGAGCACATAATTGGGAAGATGAAGGCTTATTTAAACTCAGTTATCTCTGATATGGCCAATTGGCTTAAAGAAAAAAAAAAAAAAAAACTCCTTTATTTCCAAAATAACAGATGTTCCAGCAGTTCAGTAGGTTCAAATTAACTGCTAAAGAGATTGAACAGAAGAATACATTTTTAATTTAAAATATCACTGTCATTTTAATTCAAAATCCAGTGTTAACGATTAAAAGTCAAAACAATTTGGTTTTTGACTTATTTATTGAAAATAATCTATAAAATAGGCCGGGTGCAGTGGCTCACGCCTGTAATACCAGCACTTTGGGAGGCCAAGGAGGGTGGATCACATGAGGTCAGGAGTTCGGGACTAGCCTGACCAACATGGTGAAATGCCGTCTCTACTAAAAATACAAAACTTAGCTGGGTGTGGTGGCAGGCACCTATAATCCCAGCTACTCAGGAAGCTGAGGCAGGAGAATCGCTTGAACCTGGGAGGTGGAGGTTGCAGTGAGCCGAGATTGCACCTTTGCACCACTCCAGCCTAGGCGACCAAGTGAGACTTGTCTCAAAAGAAAAAAAAAAAATCTATAAAATATTCAAATAGTTTTTACTTATTTTTAATTTTCCAAATTTACTATATGTGAGATGAGTGAAATAACATGAAGAGCGAAATTTCAGCTGTAGGAAGGATTAGGAGGCAGTTGCTGAAGACCGCTGTCAGCAAGAGGTCTGTGAAAATTGATTAAAGAGTACATCAATCTATTATTAAAATTTTCTTGTCAACAGGTTTCTTCTTTGCTCTTCCTTTCTCAGTTGATTTCTTAACCTGCTTTTCATACCTCATTTAGCATGTTTAAATAAAAAAGAAGTCAATGTGAATGTCTTTTAAATTGACACTATCCTAGGGCACTGAAGTCCCATGAATAAGTTTCTGCACTCTGACATTTGGAAATAATCATCTCAGAGACTGCATAATGTCAGCTTGATATTTCTCACACTGTGAAAATATCAGCTACATGTCAAATCTCTAAAGTCTACCTTAATGTAATAAGTTTCCTCGTATTCACAGGCTACTGAAAATTCAAAATATTTAAATGTAGGATGAATGTCTACAGCTAGAGCATTGTCTATCTCCATCTCTATCTCTCTCCTCTCATCCTTGCACACACAAACGTGTATGATTTGCTAGAACAATTATTATTTTTACAAGCAAATTTTCTAAATAGTTGGTTCCCCAAGACCATAAGGGGGAAAAGTTTAAAACCTTTTGCCTTCAGTTAAAACTAATAACCCAGAAGATAGTTATTTTCATTTTGGGGGGAAACAGTTCTACTCACTTTCTCATGAGTAGTATGTAGACTTACTCAACTCTAAGTTTGAAATCTTAAGTCAAAACTCACATGAGCATAGAAATGAGAATGCACAATTTCAAGAATATTAGGAGAGTTAAGTGTTATGTCAAAAAATGGTGAGGATCCTAATGCTGGAGTGAAGTGTGATAAGAAAAAATATCAAATCAAAACTCATAAAGGTAAAAGTGCTTTCATGAACCAACAAAACAACCAAAAGAGGACTTAAATGCCAACTTCCTAAATAAATCTGAACTCCAAGAAACTGTGCTACTGGTTCTGTCTAAAGAGTTTCTGCAATCGCATACTCATTTCACAAAATGTTCTTAGATACTCACTGATTGTTGTCCGGGCTCTGCAGGCTGAGTGTGGAGAGGAGGAGAGAGTTAGAGATGAAAATAAGTCCATGTTTCCAATGACTACAGCCTTTGGTCTAGACAAGTAAACACAATATGCAACAATTACAAGTTCTTTCACCAAGCTGAGGGTACAAGAATTACCACATTTCCTTAGTGGTGTGAAGTTCAATATTATGGTATAGGTTAAAGTAACAGAGTAGGAGTAGCATATACCTCCCACAATTTCCCAGGGGAGAAATAATTTGGAAATGCTCAGGAACACAGTAGCCCTCCAAAAGTACACAAAGTCTGAGATGTTAACTGGTCATAGTTGTTTTGTTTTGTTACAGTATACAGATCATAAATTTATTTTTCATCATGATAAAAGAAAAGCAAATAAAATATATGAGAATTTGCTACTGGCTCTGTGATCATACCATTGTGTGGAAAGATCTGCCTCCATCATGTCCAAGTAATCTGCACTCCCTCCAAAATATTGGCTGCACTCTGCCATGCTTGATTTCTATGCGTGAATGATATCAAGACAGTTCCAGCTTGCTTTATGGGAACCCATCCATATGGCCCAAATTTACCAATATAAAAGCTCAATGCCTTCTCAATGTTATAACAACAAGTCACTGGTATCATTAGGGTTTTTGAGTTTTTCTAGTTAAAATAGTATCCAATATTTAATTTTGGTGATACTATAAATGGATTCTTCTTATTCATTATGTTTTCCCACTGTATTACTAGTGTAGCCAGTTTTTATTGTCTAAAAGAGGGTTGAGGATTGTGTGACTTTTTAAATATCCATTTCCCCAAACTCATAAAGGGACTATCCATGAGTAAACTCTGCCATTTTAGCAAAAGTGATTGCAAATGGAAAGATAGATGTATATCAAGGAACCACAGGTAAAACTGGGAAAATTAGAACTGGATTTCCTTTTTAAAAATTATAGTGGAAGGAAGGAAGAAGGTAGGAAGGGAAACAGAAAGAGAAAAAAGGTGGGAGGAACAGGGGAGGGGGGAAAAGGAGGAGAAATAGGGAAAGAAAAGGATGATTTTTATGAGGCAAAAGAAGTCATGAGTTAGGAATTTGTCTTTATGTCAGGAAAAAGTAAAAAAGATTGACTTGCCTGCTTCTTAAATAAAGAAGTCTGAATCTTGATTCAATAACAATCTGAGGTCTGAAATTTGATTCAAAATAATATAGGAGGGGGGAAGAGGCCATAGTGTGAGTGGGGCAGAAGCTGATCATAGGATAATGATTGATGGGGTGGAGCATGAAGATTCAGTATTTCATTCCCTCTACATTTGTGTATTTCATATTCTTTTTAATAAATGTTAATTTTTAAAACGTGTTCAGTAGATAATACATCAGGATATTTGACTTGTGCATAATGCTCAACTAAGGAAAAAAGGACAAAAATAAATCAGGAAAATAGGAGGGAAGAAAAAGGAAAACCAGAGCCAAATGGAGTGAATAGAGTTGGTGGATGATATTAAGAGACAGAAGATGACAAGTTCTAAAGTGATGTGTTTAACAGATGTATGATTTAGGATTAGTTCGGGTGTAAAAAGCACAGAGCCTAACAGTGCAGTGGCTTTAACAAGATACAATTGGTTTTCTCTTAAACGTTCAAGTCTGGAGGTAGGCAGAGCTTTGGTGCTCCCCAGTGTCAGGATACAAGTTCCATCTATTTTGTGGCTCTGCTCTGCACAGATTTGATTCCCATGGTCATGCTGTGGTCCAGGGTGGCTTTTGGAACTCCAGCTACCAGTTAGAAGAATGGGATTCAGTCCAATTTCATTGGCTAGAACTCAGTCCCCATGACTGCTGCCAGTTAAAAGGGAGCTTGAAAATGTTGGTTTTAATCTGAGAGGCCCTGTACTCATCAAGATGAGTTTGGGTCAGATGGATAGCTTGCAATTTTTTTTTTTCCATTCTGTAGGTTGCCTCTTCACTCTGTTGATTGCTTCCTTTGCTGTGCAGAAGCTTTTAGTTTGATGTAATCCCATTTGTCTATTATTCTTGTTGCCTCTGCTTTTGAGGTCTCACCAAAAAATCTTTGCCTACACCAATGTCCTGATGCATTTCCCCTATGTTTTCTTCTAGTAGTTTCATAGTTTCTAGTCTTAAATTTAAGTCTTTAATCTATTTTGAATTGACTTTTGTATATAGTGAAAGGTATCTAGTTTGTCTCCACTAGAATTTAAACTTCCATTAAGCTTCCAGGTGCCTTATCATGCTTGTTCACCTCTGTATCTAGATTTTAGGAATCTAAAAGAGTGCCTGGCAGATTAGGAATTCAATACATATTTATTGATACAAATAAACTCATCATAAAGTTCATAAATTCTTGATCAAATAACTTAGACTTATCAAGCACCTACCATATGCTAGTCATTTTATAAAATTTCAGGCATTTTTATGAGTGAATGAGACATAGTCACTGTCCTCCAGGCACTTGGAATCTAATCCCAGAAGAGCACCAGCATTTCCTGGGATGAAGGGATGAAGGTCCTGCCAAAGAAGTAAAAGACCATTGGAGAAGGCCTAGGGTGCCTGGTTTGGCCATTGTGATAGAGGTTCCCAATCATAGGGTTAGGGGAGGAGGAAGAAAGCTTAAGAAAATGTGTCTGGAAAGATAGATCTCTGACTTTATTAATTCAGCAAGCATTCACTGAGCACCTTACTATGTGCCAAATATTGCACCAGGTCCCAGGGAAACTGGTTTGCAACAGCAATCTCTTAGAAGTTATAGTGTAGTGGGAAGGGCAGATCTTAAAAGATCATACATGTGGTCATCTGCAGCCTGCAGAAATCATGGGAGTAGATGATTGCCGGTCTGAATCACAAGAATTTCACAATGACGGTGATGTACTTCCTGGCAATGAAACAAAGAAGCACTCTTTTGTTGGTGTTTCTAACACAATCTGGATCAAAACAATAACCCCTTTGTGGGAGTGTTGCTGCATTTCCCTGTTGTTTTTCACTTTTTAACATTACTTCCTTCTGTTTTTAGTTGAGGACAGAAGTCAAAATAGAAAAAAATCTCCCTTGTAGCACAATTGCCACCTGCTAATACCACACTGGCTTTTGTTTCTATTTGTCTGTCTGACTGCCTCTCTCTCTCTCCCTCTCTCTCTCTCTCTCTGTGTTTCTGTCTTTCTGCCTTAGTGATATAAAAGTTATCTAAGAATAAAAGGCTAGGCTATAATACTTTGTCATTTGTGGTTTTAGGTAAAATCTTTGTATATTTATGTGATTCTCATTGCCGTTCAAAACATTAATTAGCCAGAAATTTTTTCACTGATCGCTTCTTTAGTTTCAAAATGAACATTATACTTCCAGATGAAACACAGCCAGAGCTTCTACTATTGGGATCATATTACCACATACTTTGTCATTACCTCTTTCCCCTTTTTCCTAAGATAATTCCTTACTTCCCCCCCCCGGTGAACTCTTATTCTTTCAGATCTGAATCCCACTCCTCCTATACTTCCCCATCACTTATCATATGGAACTGTATTTGCTTATATGTCTATAATCCCAGTAGATTATGACTTTCATGAGATGAGGGTGCATTTCTATGTCATCTTGGGTGGTATTGTGTCCATAATTGGTGGGTTCTTGGTCTCGCTGACTTAAAAAATGAAGCCACAGACCCTCACTGTGAGTGTTACAGTTCTCAAAGATGGTGTGTCCGGAGTTTGTTCCTTCAGACATTCAGATGTGTCTGGAGGTTCTTCCTTCTGGTGGATTCGTGGTCTCGCTGACAAGAGTGAAGCTGTAGACCTTCGCGGTGAGTGGTACAGCTTTTTAAAAGGCAGCACATCTGGAGTTGTTTGTTCTTCCCAGTGGGTCCGTGGTCTTAATGGCTTCAGGAGTGAAGCTGCACACCTTCGTGGTGAGTGTTATAGTTTTTAAAGGCAGCAGGGGTCCAAAGTGTGAGCAGCAGCAAGATTTATTGTGAAGAGCGAAGGAACAAAGCTTCCACAATGCAGAAGGGAACCCCAGCCGTTGCCGCTGGCTGGTTCAGGCAGACTGCATTTATTCCCTTATCTGAGCCCACCCGCATCCTGCTGATTGGTCCATTTTACAGAGAGCCGATTGGTCCATTTTACAGAGAGCCGATTGGTCCATTTTGACAGAGTGCTGACTGGTGCCTTTGCAGTCCTTGAGCTAGACACAGAGTGCTGGACGGAAAAGTTCTCCCAGTCCCCACTAGGTTAGCTAGACACAGAGTACCAATTGGTGTATTTACAAACCCTGAGCTAGACAGAATACTGATTGGTGTATTTACAAACCCTGAGCTAGACACAGAGTGCTGATTGGTGTGTTTACAATCCTTGAGCTAGACACAGAGGGCTGATTGGTGTATTTACGATCCTCTGGCTAGATATAAAAGTTCTCCAAGTTCCCATCTGGCTCAGGAGCCCAGCTGGCTTCACCTAATGGATCCTGCACAGGGGCTGCAGGCAGAGCTGCCCAGCAGTGCTGAGCTGTGCCTGCACTCCTCAGCCCTTGAGCTGTCCATGGGACTGGGCGCCACAGAGCAGGGGGCGGTGCCCGTCGGGGAGGCTCGGAACCGCCGAGCCCACTGCAGGGGAGGAGCTCAGATGTGGCTGGCTGCAGGTCCCAAGCCCTGCCCCGCGGGGAGGCAGCTAAGGCCCAGCGAGAATTTGAGTGCAGCACAGGCGTGCCCGCACTGCTGGGGGACCCGGCGCAACCTCCGCAGCTGCTGGCCCTGGTGCTAAGCCCCTCACTGCCCTGGGCCTGCGGTGTAGGGGGGCCGAGCCGCGGAGCCCGCAAACACGCTTCCCGGACCTCGCGCTGGCCTGGACACACGCGACCCCGGTTCCTGCCCGCGCCTCTCCCTCCACACCTTCCTAGCAAGCAGAGGGAGTCGGCTCCAGCCTCGGCCAGCTCAGAGAGGGGCTCTCACAGTGCAGTGGTGGGCTGAAGGGCTCCTCGGGCACCGCCAGAGTGGATGCCAAAGCCTAGCAGGCGCCTAGAGTGAGGGCTGCTAGCACCTTGTCACCTCTCAGTATCTCCAACTCTTAGAACAGGGCCTGGCATGTAAAAGGCATTCAATATTTGTGAAATGACTCAAGAATGAATGAATGCATGGTTATAGTGTGTAAGTAAATATGTTATGGTTCACTTTTCTTATTACCTCCACTCTGATTTCTACCAGATTTTGTTAGATCTTGAACATGTTGACACACATCAGTGTTAAGCAGGTAGATTAATACTGATGTCTTTACTTGATTCACATTGAGAGTAGTGAAGAAAATACAAATGGGCAAATGAAACAATGGATTAATCCTAAGGAAGCCCCACAGTTTCATACAGGAGCCGAAAAGACGAGTGCATGCCACCTTTACAGTAACTTTTCACATTTGACTAATAGTTGCTTACAGTTACTACTTCACTTGATTGTATTATGTGCAAATAAAAATGGCTTTGAAAGTAATTTAAAGCTACTATACAATATAAACTTTTGACATTACTGGGTTGAGTCTGGAAGTCAGGTGGTAGGTAAATCTACACAGTTTTTATGTCCCAAACTGAAATGAGATACCCCATGGTACCTGATCCAGGCTAGCTAGAAATCTATCATATTTCCACCTGAATAAGTGAGTAGGGTATAATGTTTTGTTACTATACAAGTTACTATTAATCACTTTTAAAATAACTAAGTCACTCATAGATAGGCAAGTGATGTGTAACAATATAACCATAGTAATTAAAATTAAGAAGAGGCATTTAGATATCTTACTCTGTAAGTCATGATCTCTTAAGAAGCTTCTTTTTCTTTTGTATTTTTTTAAAATTTTTCTGATGCTTCTTTTATTTTTCTGATGCTTCAATATGTTGTTGACCATGGCTTAAATTAACAGATCAGATTATGTTGAAGGGGGTAGGGGATTCACTGGAGAGGGACCCAAGGGAACTTTTTATTGTTGATTAAAATGCTCTATTTCTTAATTGAGGTAGTAGTTACATGAGTTTAAGCCATTTAACTGTACCTTTAAGAGCTGTGCATTTTATTTTATGTGCATCTTGGTTTTTTAAAGTATTGGGGGAAAATAGACAGGTAAGCAAGTTCATATTTTCATAAGATTCCCTTTTTTCTGAATTTGAGCTGAGTATGCTCTCAGCTTAAAAATTGAAGGGAATTTATTCTTTTAAAAAATATGTAAGCTTTGCTACTGCTTGATTTTTATGTTATAACAACAAATCTTGGCAAGAAAAAAATACAGGTTTCAAGTGTCTTCAAATGGCACCAATCTGTCTCTGTGAATGAAATGATAACACAATTGAAGAAAACTAAATCTTCATTTAGGGAAAATTGTTTTTAGCCTAAAAGCTCAGCCTACCATTGTTTCTTTTGATCTGTTAATATTAACCAAAAGAAAAAAAATGATCGATTCAAGTACACCTTATTTTACACAGACTGTTATTCAAAAAAAATTTTTTTTTGAGACCAAGTCTCGCTGTCACCAAGTGGTGCGATCTCAGCTCACTGCAATCTCCACCTCCTGGGTTCAAGCGATTCTCTTGCCTCAGCCTCCTGAGTAGCTGGGACTACAGGCATGAGCCACCACACCTGGCTAATTTTTTGTATTTTTAATAGAGACAGGGTTTCACCATGTTGGACAGGTTGGTCTTGAACTCCTGACCTCAAGTGATCTGCCCACATCAGTCTTCCAAAATGCTGGGATTACAGACATAAGCCACTGCAGCCAGCCGTTATTCAAATATTTTTTAATGCATTAAACAAACTCACCATTTCAAATAATTTTATAATGATATTTATTTTTGGCAAAGTCAGGTACCTATAGTGATATGGGCAGTCTAGTATTCTTTATATATCACTTTTTATTTTATTATTATTATTTGTAGAAACAGGGTCTTGCTATGTTGTCCAGGTTGGTCTAAAACTCCTGACCTCAAATGATCCTTCTGCCTCAGCATCCCAAACTACTGGGATTACAGGTGTGAGCCACCATACCCAGACTGTATATCACTTTTTAGATGCATTATATATATATATATTTTTAACATCTCTGACATCAAGAAGCTCCGTACCGTCAATGGCATCTTGCCTTGGCATTAGCCAGGCAGCAGACAAGATGGCTTGTACATGCATTATTTTGTCATTTCCTTGATGACTTGATTTCTGAGATCATGAAATCTTACAGAATGACAGAATGACTATTAACATCTTGGAAAGAAGTCCTGGAGGTGTTAATGGAGTTTAGGGGGGAATTGTTTGTTTGTTTGTTTCTTAAGTAATGCAATTTCACCAATGCTGTCAAAGAAACAAAGGATAATACATATGGAAGAATACAGACACAAATGCCTCTGAGTTGAAATGTGGTTCACAGACATGGAATGTTAACAAGTTTTGGGAACACTGTAGCCAAGTTTTGACTGATATCTTCCTTTCTATGTATGAATAATACTGATATTTGATCATATACATCTAACTAAATCTAAAAGAGCTTTTTCAAGAAGTATAAAATAAAAATTTCAGGTGATACATAAGCCAGAGTATAATTGGCAGCTATTTTCTTTTGGTAGAGCTACATAAAATAGTGGCCCATCTCACAATTGGTGGCACCTTAGATTCTATGACAACTGATCTTTGTCAGTTAGCTTTGTGTCTGTTGGCTTTTCAGCCAGGGTTATGGTGGAAGAGTAGGGACAAAAGACCTGGAATCAAATAATATCTTAAATGTATAACAATAACTGTACCATTTATTGAGTAGCTACTATAGGCCAACAGTTATGCTAAGTGCATTATGTACATTATTGCATGTTATTCTTCCCAAAAACCCCGAAAGGCAGTTATTATTGAACTTTTATTCCTTCAGAGACATTAAATAACATGTCCAAGGTAAAATTGCAAAGCAGAATTTGAACCTAGTTTTGAGTGACCACACCTCAAAAAAAAGCTCTTACTTTCTGTACAGCAACTTCCCTCACCCCACCCCCAACATCCCTAGGAGTTCAAAGTGAAAGCTTAAAGAAGGTGCTGAGAGCTAGAAAGAGAGAGAATGAGAATCCCAGCAACATTCAGTCACTGTTCAGGTTGTTCTCAAAGCCAGCTTTACCTTTGATTTGGTGGTGCAGCTCTTTCTTCAATTATGTAAGATACCTTAGAATCCTAATATCAAATCATCCTCTTTTTTTACCTTAGCTAGTTCTATTTGGGATTTTATTCCTTGTAACCAAAACCATACCATTGTAATGTATACCATTTATACATTTTACTAGTAATAAGAAAATATTACTTTTCACACACCTCTAACAGCCAGATTTGAGCCCTGCTGTCTCGCTTCTTTAAAAGTGCAATGAATGAAGCTGGCTATTTCAGTTACAAGTCTGTGGCTTTGGAAGCATCTGATTCTCTGTAGGATTAAACTATGCCCTAATCAGCACTGGGTAAGAAGCAGTAAAATAAGCACAAAGAACTTAGGCCATGAGTCAGCTCAGTTTTCCTGAGCAGCTCTGTTTTAGTGCAAGTTGCTTAACTTTGATGAAAGTTTCCTCCACTGTAAAAAGATGCAAATTACACGATGATTTCTGAGAACCTTTCTGGTTTTTAAAATTCTTTCCTCTTGCACAGATTAAAGTCATCCAGACATTGCATGGATTACATGTGAGTATATCCAGTGGATTTCATGGCCCGTTTCACTCCCAGTTTCTTTGATATGTATTGTCTTCTTAATAGAATTTAAATTCAGTATTGTCAAGTGATATGCTTAACAAAATTAAATGAAGACAATGCCATTGTGCTCAGTAGTGAGAATTTCTAAGAACTATGAAATATCTATGGATGAAATAAAAGAATAAACTGATGTTATAAACCTTATCTCCAACTACCTCATGATAGTTTTTATACTATAAGACTTGTGACTGGGGAAAGGAAAAATCACTAAGTTCTGAAATGGGACAGAGAGTTTCCATTCTCCCTGCAGTTGAAGTCAGATCTTCAAAGCTAGATAATGAGAAGGAAATGGAAATGTTCTTGTTTTTCCTCATGGACTATTGATTTTATTTATTTTTTTCTTTTTTGAGACAGAGTCTTGTTCTGTTGCCCAGGCTGGAGTGCAGTGGCACAATCTAGGCATACTGCAACCTTCAACTTATGGGTTCAAGCGAGTCTCATCTCTCAGCCACCTGAGTAGCTGGGATTACAGGAGTACACCACCATGCCCAACTAATTTTTGTGTTTTTTGTAGCGACAACGTTTCGCCATGTTGGCCAGGCTGGTCTTGAATCCCTGGCCTCAAGTAATCCACCTGCCTTGACCTCCCAAAGTGCTGGGATTACAGGTGTGAGCCACTAGCACCTAGCTTGATTTTAACTTTTGTTACCAAAATTGAATGTGGGATTGCTTTTGTCACCAAAATCATGACCTTTGAAAAGCCCACCTTAATAAGTAACTTGCAATTATAAAAAAGTTTGTGTACTCAATCTTAGCCAATTGATACAGTTTTACAAATCAAAAACTAAACTCCTTACCCAAAATGTTGACTTGGAAAAACAAAGCATAGGATGCAATTTGGAAATCATTATATTATTGTTTCTCTCAAAAGCACAAATCATTTTTTTCCCAACAAAAGTAGAATTGATTCAATAAAGAGCGTTAAAGTTATAATGTATTTGAAAGGATGCGACTCAATATATTTTTATATTTAATGGTGTCATATGATTCACTGAAAGAACCATCTCCAAAGTCAGTAATATTTATGGCTTGGAATTTTTGATAGCTTTGTATTGATGCTTAACCTACTGATACTTAAGCAATTATTCAGGGTATGATTTCCATCATGTGTTCATTACTTTGAGTAACATTTTAAGAAAGGGAAAGCAAGGAAAGGAACAAAACTATATTTACTAAATACTAATTAGGTCCACTGTTTTCATCCACAGAATGAATATAGGAATGTCTGTCTGCCTGTCTGTGCATACTCTGTGAAGGAATACACCAGCATTACATGCTGACCCAAGGTACGCCTTCTGCAAGAGGAAAGTTTGTGTCTCAAAATCCATCAAGGTAAATCTTTGGCTGCCCACACTCATATTCCCAGACATCAGAGAATCTTAGTCATCCACATGTAGTGAGGTCCAGCTACGGTGCTAGTTCCAACAGTACATAAATGGCTGTGACTGCCAGGAGGAAGCTGACTCAGTATGGCTCCCCAGTCGCTAGCAGTGGTGATATTCACAATATTTAACAGCGAATGCAGCTTGAGGCCTGGCCGATCTAACAAACGCTGGGTATAAACATCTCTGCTGGCTGGCGCAGTGCACCCTGGCTGAGTGTCAGCCTCAGCAATTGAGTGTCAGCTTGAGCAACCAGTGCAACTTTAGAGTTTACAAATACACTTAAAATTATATTATCTCATTTAGTCCCCCCAAATTATGTTATGTAGGTATTATTACTTTTCTCAATGTATGGGTGAGAAAATTGAGGCTTACAGAGGTCAAGTAATTTTCCCTAGGTCACACAACTAGTAAGTGGTAGAATTTAGATGAACTGTGGCTGACCAGCACAACCAGTTTGCTTTCTTCTACGGTTTCTCTTCCATTCCCAATGCTAATTATAGAGAGCAGAAACTCTCTAATTTTTTACACCATACTACCTACTCAGAAGTCAGAAAATGAAAAGTGACAATTAGGCTAGGTGCAGTGGCTCATGCCTATAATTCCAGCATTTTGGGAGGCTGATGCAGGAGGATCACTTGAGCCCAGGAGTTCAAGACCAGCCTGAGCAACATAGCAAGACCCTGTCTCTACAAAAAAAAAAAAAATTAAAAACACACCTACACCTGTGGTCCCAGCTATTCAAGAGGCTGAGGTGCAAGAATGACTTGAGCTCAGAAGGTCGAGATTACAGTGAACTGTAATCATACCACTGCACTCCAGCTTGGCCGACAGAGCAAGACCCTGTTTCAAAAAATAAAAATTAACAAAAAAAATGTTGATCCAGTACTTCAGCTTTGTGTTATTCAAATCACTCAGTTACAAGTCATTTCCACTGTATGACTTTTTACTTGGCCTGTGGAAATGTTAATGACTGTGCAAAGAATCATGTGAATAAGACACATTCAATATTATTTTCATGAGGCCCTTCTTCACTGCTCTCAACTTCTGCTACCATCAGCATGTTAATCTGTATTGAAAAAAATGAACCAAATAGCTAGCTTCCTGGGTAAAATTTATCCTATGAGTTTAATCTTAGTAAGCAAGGCATGAAGTCATTCAGTGTTTTTTGTTTTTTTTTTTTTTTTTTTTTTTTTTTGAGATGGAGTCTCACTGTGTCACCCAGGCTGGAGTGCAGTGGTGTGATCTTGGCTCACTGCAACCTCTGCCTCCTGGGCTCAAACGATTCTCCTGCCTCAGCCTCCCAAGTAGCTGGGACTACAGGTGCACACCACCATGCCCAGGTAACATTTTGTATTGTTAGTAGAGACGGGGTTTCACTGTGTTAGCCAGGATGGTCTCAATCTCCTGACCTCATGATCCACCCGCCTCGACCTCTCAAAGTTACAGGTGTGAGCCACCGCAGCCGGCTGTCATTCAGTCTTTTTAAGGATTAAAAATCCATTTATCCTGGGGAGATGAGACAAAACTCTGATGCATAAAAATTCCAAATAATTTATGTAGAACCTCACCCTCAAGGAGGTGGAATACAATTGCCCACTCCTTGAGTACAGACCTCACATGGTGACTTCCATCCACAAGGACAGTACGAAAGGAGAGTGGGGAAGGGAGAGGAACTTAACAGTGGAGAAACCTGACAAACACTATGTTGGCCATGCGATCAAGGTCAACATCAACAGCAATGAGTAATGTTGGCAGTATGTACCCTTGATGTGAGGGGATTAAAGTGATACTTTACTTCTGTGGTCTTCCTCGCCCAAACCCACAACCCCAGTTTAATAGTGAGAAAAGCGTCAGACAAATTCCAGTTGAGGTACATTCTACAAAGTACCTGACCAGTACTCCTCCAAGCTGTCAAGGTCATCAAAAACAAGAAAAATCAGAAACTGTCACAGTCAAGCTGAGACCATGAAAAGATAAACTTTGGCACATGAAAATTTTAGAGTTAATTTGAGCAGTGAGCAACTCATGAATGGTTTGGGCTCCATAGAGGGGGTATAAGGGGGACGCTTTTATGAAGTGTTCATAGAAGCAATACAAAGAAAATGTTTGACTGGTTAAAGTGAGACAGTATCCTTCAAGTCTCTAGTTGGCAGTTTCTGATGAGTAAAGTTACTCTGAGATGGGTTTCAAGGTTTGCTTACACAGAAACCCAGAACACAGATCTCTCTCAGCCTGATGGTTCCCAGAAACCTCTCAGCCTAATGGCTTCCCAGTTACTTTTGTTTTTTTTTTAAACATAACTAAATGTTATGTATCCTGGATGGGATCCTGTAATAAGGAAAGGATATTAGGTAAAAACTAAGAAAATCTGAATACAGTATATATTTCAGTTAATAATAATGTATGAATATTGATTCATTAATTATAACAAATGTATCATATTAATGTTAAGACAATAGGAGGAGAAGTTGGGTGCAAGGTGTGTTAGAATTGTCTGTACTGACTGCAACTTTTCTGTAAATCTAAAATTGTTTTGAGATATGCGTTTATTTTTAAAATAATTCACTTAGCATTTTGGGATTTCAATAGTTGATCATGATATACCAACCAGTCCCTTGGTTAACTCAAAATTCCTAAAGAGACCGATAATAAAAGTGAGGCTGGAAATCCTCAAAGCCACACTTTCTTCTGAGGAAGCCTACCTGCAACATTGTCACTCCCCACCCTCCACCCTCCCCCAAGCCCCCAACCCCCCCACCCCAAACACACACAGCATCCCCTCACAGTATCCTTTCACAGCCAAGGTTCCTGCAAGACAAGTACAGCTGTCCCTCCCTATTCCTGGAAGACTGGTTCCAGGACCTTCCTGTGATACCAAACTCCAAGGGCGCTCAAATTCCTGATATAAAATGGCATAGTATTTGCATACAACCCATGTACATCCTCCAATATACTTTAAATCTTCTCTAGATTACTTATAATGCCTAATACAATGTAAATGCTCTGTAAGTAGTTGTTATACTGCATTGATTAGGGTATAATGAAAGAAAAAAAAGCTGTACATGTTCAGTATAGGCACAAGTTTTAAAATATTTTCCATCTGAGGTTGGTTGAATACCTGGATGCATAGTACATGGATACTGAGGGCCAACTGCAGTCTCTACTTCACCTCTCACTCACTCTTCAAACTACTGCAGTCATGTGTCTACCCAACAATGACTCAAAGTCCAAATCCAGTGGATTCTCCTCAGTCTTCATCTTACTTAGCCTGAGGAAGATTGAAAGTACTGATCACTCACTACTTTGAAACTTCCAGTTTCCTCACCACAGTCTCCTTGGTTCTCCTTTGATCACTCCTTCTCGTTTACTAATATAGCAAGATGCTCACCTTTCACCATTTTTTATTTTTGCCTTTTAAAAGGTGACAGAACTTGAGCTTCTTGTTCAGAAGGGTTATATGAATAAAATTCTAAGTTATGCAAATGTAGGGTGAGTGGCAGCTAGCATAAGAGGATGTTCCCCATGGAATGCCTTCTTCCTCACTGCCAGAGGAATAGATCTAACTTGTTCAATAACAAGTATGTTCCTGGTGGTCTTTGGCTAGAGAGCATTGGCAATTTTTGTCCTATATATAAGTAAAATACTAAACACATTTATAGTATTGCTTATGTGATTAAGTGACTTTAAGTAATGTAAAGAATGGGAGGAAGTCATACACACACCTGATGGTTGATCTGTACGTTGGCACAGAGCCAGTACTTACCAAGTAATTAAACATTGCTTTATGTTGTCTATTATCCTGTCTAATCATTTCAGCATGTTTTTTGATATGACTTACATTATTAGCTATTAAACATTTACACTAAACAAGAGATTTTTCCAGACAGAAGGAAGATTTTGCCTTACTTGTTTTAAAAGAGAGTTCAAATAGGGGTCTGATTAGATGTAGCTCAGGTGCTGCTCTCTTGCACACATTTGGGAAGCCCGAGCTTATGGATGGCAATTATAGTGTGTATTGCAGGATGGATACAGCACTTCAGACAGTGAGAAGATCAAGATACTGAGCTACTCTGTGGAAGCAAGAGCCCACCATTCCTTTCAGAGGGGTGTGCTCTGATTACATTAACTCTTCCTTTATCTTCTTCTACAACAGTCAGTCTACAAACAGATATAGACAGCTTCTCTGTGAAGGAAGTTTTCTGTCAAAATTAGAGAAGGACCAAGTTCTACCTCTGGGTTCTTTCAATAAACTGGGAAAGTCTGAATTTTTATAGGCTATCAAAACGGGGTTGTGTTTCTATCCAATTCTGTCTAGATCTTTAAAAAAGGGAGAAACTCTAGGTTGGCATCTGGGTTGTACATGTTATCTGAAAAATCAACGGAAACTTTTTGAATTCAAGTGAATAGTGGAAGTGGCTGCAAGTAGACTATGAACTCTTTGAGGAGGAACTCTTCTGATATGGTTTGGCTCTGTGTCCCCACCCAAATCTCATGTGGAATTGTAATCCCCATGTGTCAGGGGAGGCACCTGGTGGGAGGTAATTGGATTATGGGAGCAGACTTCCCCCATGGTGTTCTCATGACAGTGAGTTCTCACAAGATCTGATGGTTTAAAAGTGTGTGGCAGGAGGACTCTTCCAAGATGGCCAAATAGGAATAGCTCTGGTCTGCAGCTCCCAGTGAGACTGACAGAGAAGGTGGGTGATTTCTGCATTTCCAACCGAGACACCTGGTTCATCTCATTGAGACTGGTTGGACAGTGGGTGCAGCCCACAGAGTGTGAGCCGAAGCAGGGCGGGGCATTGCCTCACCCAGGAAGCACAAGGGGTCAGGGGATTTCCCTTTCTAGCCAAGGGAAGCCGTAAGAGAGACTGTACCAGGAGGAACAGTACACTCCTGCCCAAATACAGCACTTTTCCCACAGTCTTCACAACCAGCAGACCAGGAGATTCCCTCTGGTGCCTGGCACAGCAGACCCCATGCCCATGGAACCCAGCAAGCTAAGATCCATTGACTTGAAATTCTTGCTGCTAGTGCAGCAGTCTGAGATCGACCTGGGATGCTGGAGTTTTGGTGGGGGGAGGGGCATCTGCCAATGCTGAGGCGTGAGTAGGCAGTTTTATGCTCACAGTGTAAACAAAACTGCCAGGAAGCTCGAACTGGGTGGAGCCCACTGCAGTTCAGCAAGGCCGACTGCCTCTCTAGGTTGCACCTCTGTGGGCAGGGCATATCTGAAAAAAAGGCAGCAGCCCCAGTCAGGGACTTAGAGATAAAACCCTTATCCCCCTAGGACACAGCACCTGGGGGAAGGGACAGTGGTGGGCACAGCTTCTCCAGACTTAAACATCCCTGACTGACTGCTCTGAAGAGAGCAGTGGTTCTCCCAGCTCTGATAACGGACAGACTGCCTCCTCAAGTGGGTACCTGACCCCTGTGTAGCCTTACTGGGAGATACCTCCCAGTAGGGGCTGATGGACACCTCATACAAGAGAGCTCTGACTGGCATCTGGCAGGTGCCCCCCTGGGATGAAGTTTCCAGAGGAAGTATCAGGCAGCAATATTTGCTGTTCTATAGCCTCTGCTGGTGATACCCAGGCAAAGAGCGTCTGGAGTGGACCTCCAGCAAACTCCAACATACCTGCAGCTGAGGGGCCTGACTGTTAGAAGGAAAACTAACAAAGAGAAGAAGCATGAACATCAACAAAAAGGACATCCACACGAAAACTCCATCCGTAGGTCACCAACATCAAAGACCAAAGGTAGATAAAACCACAAAGATGGGGAGAAACCAGAGCAGAAAGGCTGAAAATTCCAAAATCCAGAATGCCTCTTCTCCTCCAAAGGATCACAACTCCTCGCCAGCAAGGGAACAAAACTGGACAGAGAATGAGTTTGATGAGTTGACAGAAGTAAGCTTCAGAAGGTGGATAATAAGAAACTTCTCCGAGCTAAAGGAGCATGTTCTAAGCCAACACAAGGAAGCTAAAAACCCTAAAAAAGATTACAGGAATGGCTAACTAGAATAACCAGTGTAGAGAAGAACATAAATGACCTGATGGAGCTGCAAAACACAGCACAAGAACTTCATGAAGCATACACAAGCTTCAATAGCCTATTCGATCAAGCAGAAGAAAGGATATCAATGATTGAAGTTCAAATTAATGAAATAAAGCAAGAAGACAAGATTAGAGAAAAAAGAGTGGAAAGAAACGAACAAAGTCTCCATGAAATATGGGACTATGTGAAAAGACCAAATCTACATTTGACTGGTGTACCTGAAAGTGACGGGGAGAATGGAACCAAGCTGGAAAACACTCTTCAGGGTAATATCCAGGAGAACTTCCCCAACCTAGCAAGCCAGGCCAACATTCAAATTCAGGAAATACAGTGAACATCACAAAGATATTCCTTGAGAAGAGCAATCCCAAGACACATAATCAACAGATTCACCGAGGTTGAAATGAAGGAAAAAATGTTAAGGGCAGCCAGAGAGAAATGTCGGGTTACCCACAAAGGGAAGCCCATCAGACTAACAGCGGATTTCTCAGCAGAAACCCAGAAGCCAGAAGACAGTGGGGGCCAATATTCAACATTTTTAAAGAAAAGAATCTTCAACCCAGAATTTCATATCCAGCCAAACTAAGCTTCATAAGTGAAGGAGAAATAAAATCCTTTACAGACAAGCAAATGCTGATAGATTTTGTCACCAGCAGGCCTGCCTTACAAGAGCTCCTGAAAGAAGCACTAAACATGGAAAGGAACAACCAGTAACAGCGACTGCAAAAATGTGCCAAATTGTAAAGACCATCGATGCTAGGAAGAAACTGCATCAATTAACAGGCAAAATAACCAGCTAGCATCATAATGACAGGATCAAATTCACACATAACAATATTAACCTTAAATGTAAATAGGCTAAATGCCCCAATTAAAAGACACAGACTAGCAAGTTGGATAAAGAGTCAAGTCCCATCAGTGTGCTGTATTCAGGAGACCCATCTCACATGCAAAGACACACATACACTCAAAATAAAGGGATGGAGGAAAATCTACCAAGCAAATGGAAAGCAAAAAAAAGCAGAGGTTGCAATCCTAGTCTCTGATAAAACAGACTTTAAACCAACAAAGATCAAAAGAGACAAAGAAGGCCATTACATAATGCTAAAGGGATCAATTCAACAAGAAGAGCTAACTATTCTAAATATATATGCACCCAATACAGGAGCACCTAGATTCATAAAGCAAGTTCTTAGAGACTTAGGACTTAGACTCTCGCACAATAATGGGAGACTTTAAAACCCCACTGTCAAAGACAGATCAACAAGACAGAAAATTGACAAGGATATATAGGACTTGAACTCAGCTCTAGACCAAGCAGACCTAATAGACATGTACAGAACTCTCCAGCCCAAATGAAAAGAAAATACATTATTCTCAGCACCACATTATACTTATTCTAAAATTGACCACATAATTGGAAGTAAAGCACTCCTCAGCAAATGTAAAAGAACGGAAATCATAACAAACTATCTCTCAGACAACAGTGCAATCAAATTAGAACTCAGGATTAAGAAACTCACTCAAAACCGCTCAACTATGTGGAAACTGAACAACCTGCTCTTGAATGACTACTGGGTACATAACAAAATGAAGGAAGAAATAAAGATGTTATTTAAAACCAATGAGAACTAAGACACAACATACCAGAATCTCTGGGACACATTTAAAGCAGTGTGTAAAGGGAAATTTATAGCACTTGATGCCCTCAAGAGAAAGCACAAAAGATCTAAAATCAATACCCTAACATCACAATTAAAAGAACTAGAGAAGCAAGAATAAACACCTTCAAAAGCCAGCAGAAGACAAGAAATAACTAAGATGAGAGCAGAACTGTAGGACCTAGAGACACAAAAAAACTCTTAAAAAAACTCAATGAATCAAGGAGATGGTTTTTTGAAAAGAGCAACAAAATAGATAGACTGCTAGCAAGACTAATAAAGAAGAAAAGAGAGAAGAATCAAATAGACGCAATAAAAAATGATAAAGGGGATATCACCACCAATCCCACAGAAATACAAACTACCATCAGAGAATACTATAAACACCTCTATGCACATAAATTAGAAAATCTAGAAGAAATGGACAAATTCCTGGACACATACACCCTCCCAAGACTAAACCAGGAAGAAGTCAAATCTCTGAATAGATCAATAACAGGTTCTGAAATTGAGGCAATAATTAATAGCCTACTAACCAAAAAAAGTCCAGGACCAGATGGATTTAGAGCCGAATTCTACCTCAGGTACAAAGAGGAGTTTGTACCATTCCTTCTGAAGCTATTCCATTCAATAGAAAAAGAAGGAATCCTCTCTAACTTATTTTATGAGGCCAGCATTATCCTGATACCAAAGCCTGGCAGAGACACAACAAAAAAAGAGAATTATAGGCCAATATCCCCGATGAACATTGATGCGAAAATTCTCAATAAAATGCTGGCAAACCGAATCCAGCAGCACATCAAAAAGCTTATCCACCACGATCAAGTCGGCTTCATCCCTGGGATGCAATGCTGGTTCAACATATGCAAATCAATAAACGTAATCCATCACATTAACAGAACCAATGACAAAACCACATGATTATCTCAATAGATGTGGAAAACACCTTTGACAAAATTCAACAGTCCTTCATGCTAAAAACTCTGAATAAACTAGGTATTGATGGACTGCATCTCAAAATAATAAGAACTATTTATGACAAACCCACAGCCAATGTCATACTGAATGGGCAAAAACTGGAAGCACTCCCTGTGAAAACTGGCACAAGACAAGGATGCCCTCTCTCACCACTCCTATTCAACATAGTGTTGGAAGTTCTGGTCAGGGCAATCAGGCAAGAGAAAGAAATAAAGGGTATTCAAATAGGAAAAGAGGAAGTAAAACTATCCCTGTTTGCAGATGACATGATCGTATATTTAGAAAATCCCATCATCTCAGCCCCAAATCTCCTTAAACTGATAAGCAACTTTAGCAAAGTCTCAGGATACAAAATCAATGTGCAAAAATCACAAGCATTCCTACACACCAATAACAGACAGAGAGCCAAATCATGAGTGAACTCCCATTCATAATAGCTTCAAAGAGAATAAAATATCTAGGAATCCAACTTACAAGGGACGGGAAGGACCTCTTCAAGGAGAACTAGAAACCACTGCTCAACAAAATAAAAGAGGACACAAACAAATGGAAGAACATTCCATGCTCATAGATACGAAGAATTAGTATCATGAAAATGCTATACTACCCAAAGTAATTTATAGATTCAATGCCATCCCCATCAAGCTACCAATGACTTTCTTCATAGAATTGGAAAAAGTACTTTAAAGTTCATATGGAACCAAAAAAGAGCCCACATAGCCAAGACAATACTAAGGCAAAAGTACAAAGCTGGAGGCATCATGCTACCTGACTTCAAACTATACTACAAGGCTACAGTAACCAAAACAGCATGGTACTGGTACCAAAACAGATATATAGACCAATGGAACAAAACAGAGGCCTCAGAAATAACACCACACATCTACAACCATCTGACTTTGACAAACCTGACAAAAACAAGCAATGGGGAAAGGATTCCCTATTTAATAAATGGTGCTGGGAAAACTGGCTAGCCATATGTAGAAAGCTGAAACTAGATCCCTTCCTTACACCTTATACAAAAATTAACTCAAGATGGATTAAAGGTTTAAATGTAAGACCTAAAATCATAAAAACCTTAGAAGAAAACCTAGGCAATACCATTCAGGACATAGGCATGGGCAAAGACTTCATGACTAAAACACTAAAAGCAATGGCAACAAAAGCCAAAATAGACAAATGGAATCTAATTAAACTAAAGTTTGCACAGCAAAAGAAACTATCAGCAGAGTGAACAGGCAACCTACAGAATGGGAGAAAATTTTTGCTATCTGTCCATCTGACAAAGGGCTAATATCCAGAATCTACAGAGAATTTAATCAAATTTACAAGAATAAAACAACACCATCAAAAAGTGGGCAAAGGATATGAACAGACACTTCTCAAAAGAAGACATTTATGCAGCCAACAGACTCATGAAAAAATGCTCATCATCACTTGTCATTAGCAAAATGCAAATCAAAACCACAATGAGATACCATCTCACGCCAGTTAGAATGGCGATCATTAAAGTCAGGAAAAACAGGTGCTGGAGAGGATGTGGAGAAATAGGAACACTTTTACACGTTGCGGGGAATGTAAATTAGTTCAACCATTGTGGAAGACATTGTGGTCATTCCTCAAGGATCTAGAACTAGAAATGCCATTTGACCCAGCAATCCCATTACTGGGTATATACCCAAAGGATTATAAATCATGCTACTATAAAGACACATGCACATGTATGTTTATTGCAGCACTATTCACAATGGCAAAGACTTGGAACCAACCCAAATGTCCATCAGTAATAGACTGGATAAAGAAAATGTGGCACATATACACCATGGAATACTATGCAGCCTAAAAAAAAGGATGAGTTCATGTCCTTTGCAGAGACATGAACTGGAAACCATCATTCTCAGCAAATTATCAGAGGACAGAAAACCAAACACTACATGTTTTCACTCATAAGAGGGAGCTGAACAATGAGAACACATGGACACAGGGCGGGGAACATCACACACTGGGGCCTGTCAGGGGTGGTGGGCTGGGGAAGGATAGCATTAGGAGAAATATCTAATGTAAACGACGAGTTGATGGGTGCAGCAAACTAACGTGGCACATATATACGTATGTAACAAACCTGTACATTGTGCACATGTACCCCAGAACTTAAAGTATAATTTTTAAAAAGTGCGTGGCAGTTCCCCCCTCACTCTCTCTCTCTCCTGCTCCTCCATGGTATGACGTGCCAGCTTACCCTTTGCCTTCTGCCATGATTGTAAGTCACCTGAGGCCTCCTAGCCATGCTTCCTGTACAGCCTGTGTGGAACTGTGAGTCAGTCAAACGTCTTTTCTTCATAAATTACTCGGTCTCAGGTCGTTCTTTATAGCAGTTTGAGAATGGACGAATACATCTTTCCAATCCTTGCTATTCAAATTCTAGTCCAAGGTCCAACAGCATCGGCATCCCCTGGCAGTGTATTACAAACACAGATTTCCAGGATCAACCACAGACCTACTGAATGAGAACCTACATTGAATAAACTCCTCAATGCACACTGAGAAGCACTGCAAGTCTGTCACTGATGGAGAGAAAGGACAGAAGTAAGGAGAGAGAAGAAAGGAGGCATCTTATTTTAAAAACTCTTACATTATAGTTGTAAATAAGTATTGTAAGTGTTATTATTTTAGTAAATAAGTACTGATTTTAACGAGTAGTCTGAGACTTCATAAACCAGAAAATATTTTAAAATAAAATTTAAAAAATTTTATGTAGTACATGATATGTTCCTTTTCTATTCATTTGTTCTTCAATATATCATTGTCCCAAAATTTCTCCCAACCGATTTTGTAACCTAAGTACTAGTATGGATAAAGTAGCATATAAAATTATTCTTTTTTTTTGTTACTTAAGTTGACATAAAAATCCTGTCAGCTTTGACCTAAAGATAAGAGCATTCATATTTTCTCTTGACTAGCTACTCAGCACTGCAGTGTTTACATATTATTTTCCTTTTATTTATGTTTTCAGGGGGTTTCTGTTATCGTTGTTGTTTTTAATATTCTCTACCAGAGCTGAGTGCTAACTTTAATTCATTTTGTTTGGTAGGAAATACGTTGTCAAAAATCAAACTGTGTTAAGTCAATATCCAACTTTCTAATTTGAGCTCCCTCAAAGTTCTAAAAAAAAAAAAAAAATTTAAGAATCCTCCAAAACTTTTTCAGCCTTAGGTAAGCTTAAAGAAAAACTAGAGGTCAGAATTAGATGTGATAATGAACCTTGTGAGGAAATAATCTGGTTGATGTAAGTACTTTGGGAATTCTAAGTACTGGGTTGGCCCTTATCCTTATTAGCAAATATAAGTGAATGTTTGTAGTGCTCACACACTTGTAGCCTCAAAAACACAATAAACAAAGAGCACAAACCTGGAAGGGTAGAGAACTTCCTTAAATTTAATTGAAGTTCTCCTTAATGTTTGCTGAAGAGCAAGAATTTCTCCAAGTTATTCAACTATTATCTACTCATTTTTACTTGCGAGAAATCAAAAATTATGTGAGGACTGAACAGCTTATAGAACATATTTGTCATAGAAAATTCTGTTTTTCATTGAAACTGTTGAATATTTTTATTTAAATACATATTATGTATTTAATCTTAATCTAGACACTTTTTAATATATAAATTGTTCAGCATTCTAAAAATGAATTCATCTGCTTTGTACAAATTACCCTGCCACAATATTTGGTGTGAAGGGTCTCATTAGTTAGGCTTTGGGCTTAGCTTTCCACTTGCATCCTGCTTAAAATAAGGAGTGCCCTTAGTAGAGACAATTCTAAACACACCAGAAAGCCTTGTTCTTCTACAGGATCATCACTAGGCAACTGTTATTTATCCTTAACTCATAAAGACTTCCTTTCCAACCTAGATTACTTACCCACAATTAAATAATATTTTTAAACACCAGCTTGAAAAATAATGTGTCCTGGAGGCAGAGAGGTTAATAAGTCGACACATAAAGCAAGTGTTTCAAATGTATTTTAGGACAAAATTTTATAGTCAATATTCTAAAGTCACGGAGGATTGTTGACTCTCCTTTTGGGCAGTGGATCCAGGAAGGACCCAGCAGGGGATTTTGCTCATTGCCTTCCTTCTAAAAGTTCATATTCTTTAGGTCAAGCTATTGTTAGAACCACCATTCGGATCAAACACATTCATCTAGTTTTAAGTCACCTTTTTATTACTATATAACATGCAGAAGTTTGTACAATTAATATGAATTTTCACAAAGTGAACTCACCCATATATCCAGCACAGATCAAGAAGCACAACATTGCCAGTGTCCCAAAGGTCTCCGTTCTGCCCTCTCCCAGTCCTTACTTAGCCTCCACCCCTATCCAAGATAACTTTTAACATCATAGATTAGTTTTGCCTATTTTTGAACTTTATGTAAATGCAATCATATGGTATTAACTCTTTTGTATCCAGCTTCTTTCCAGCAACAATGACATGAGTTCAAGCGATTCATCAACATTACTGCATGTAACTGTAGTTCATACATTCTCGTTGCTATGTAATATTGAAGAAATATGTAACAATTTCTTTTTCTACTCTATTATTGATGATATTTGGGCTGTTTCCAGTTTGGGGCTATCATGAATCATGCTGCTACATATATAGTTTCAAAATAAAAGTAACCTAATCAGTTTAAATAAGAAAAAGTTTGGCAGATACTTTTTTCATCATTAATTTCAACTAAAAAAATGAAGCTATTGGATTAGATAGAGCAGAGATGAACCTTTAAATCTAACATTCTGTACTCCTACAATATCTAAATACCATGTCTTTCTTTTCATAAAAAGTAGTCTCCACAGAGCCAGCTCACTAGTTTCCTATTTCTGCTGTAACGAATTACCACAAATTTAGCGGCTTCAAACAACACAAATTTGTTCTCTCATCGTTCTGGAGGTCTGAGGTCCAGAATTGGTCTTATGGACCAAAATCAAAGCGTTGGCAGGGCTGCATTCCTCCTCGAAGCTCTCGCAGAGAATCTGTGTCTTGCCTTTCCGAGCCTGTAGAGGCTGCCCACGTTTCTTGTTGCCTGGCCTGGCCTCCAGCCAACAATCCCATCAAACTGACAGCTGCATCTCCAGCCACATCTCCTCTGACTCTCCTGCCTCCCTCCTTCCGTTATAAGGACTCTTGTGATTACACTGGGCCAGCGTGGATAGTCCAAGATCATGAAGATCCTTAATCCCATCTTCAAGGTCCTTTTTGCCATGTAAAGTAACATATTCACAGATTCCAGGGATTAGGACATGGACATCTTTGGGGGCCATTATTCAGCCCACCACTCCAACCCTCTGAAATTATTCCACTCCCATTCCCCAGTACACTCTGCCCTTGACACCTCACCACAGTAAAACGGTAACTCAGTGTCCTTTTGTTCTGTGATCTCAACTCGCAGACATTTACAATGTAAGCTCCTTGAGGAGGGGGACTGGCCAGCTCCATGCTGTTTCCCTACCACCAGCACAATTGCTGATCCTCAGTGTGTACCCAGTAAATGTTGGTTGGTTGAGTGGAGAAGTAGCAGTCCCTACATCCTCATATCTTCTCCCTGGTAGATGAGAAGCAGCAGCATGTGACATTCAGAGACCTGAGACAGCTGCCTGCAAGTACGGTTTTATTCCATATTCTGGTTTTAACCAAAACACTTAAGACGTCTCTGTGCCTCAGTTTCCTCATCTGAAAAATGAGGTGGCTGGCAAAGGTAATATCTAGAGTTATCTGGATAGCATTAATATTCATTTTAAATGGAAACAATGCTTATGATACATTGTAAAGTAAAAAGGTCAGAATTCAAAATTCTGTAGGTTGTATGATTTAAACTGACTATAAAGTTATACACCAAACAAACCTAAGATGTTAACCAAAGGAGAAACTGAGGGCATATGGGGTATACTGGCACTCTGTACTAGCTTCACAATTTTTCTGTAACTTTAAAACTGCTCTAAAATAAAAAAGTTATCTTTTTAAAGTTGCTTGGCAACAAGCCTAGATTATAAACTCCTTGAGGGCTGGCCTCATGTTCTCCCTCATATTTGTTTACATAAAACCTACAACAATACTCCACACAAAGTGCCCAATAAGCATTGAAGTATAAAAAGAAACTGGTTATGTGGATTTCAGATTAGTACAGACACAGTCTCTAACACTCTTCTCAGAACTGTGAAATAAGCTTCACTATATGTAAAGGTAAAGGCCAACCAGGCTTGATGAAATCACTGGTCATCAAGGAATGAGATCATGGAGTAGGCTGTAAAAAGATACATCAGAAGAGGCGTGAAAGGGACCAGAAAGGGGACATGTAGTTTGTACAGGCATATTTCATCATTTTTTATATATTTGAAAAATGAAAAAAAAAATGTATTCATGATTCTCAGTGGGGATAAGGATGGATGTTGAAGGAGTGTATATATGGTGTTCATATGTACAAGTATGGGCACATATCCAAAACTGGTTGGAAATTTTGATGTTATTTGCATGGATTTTTAAAGTTTGAAAAACATTTCATTAAATTATTCAGTTCCTGAACAATGAGATCACTTGGACTCCGGAAGGGGAACATCACACACTGGGGCCTATCATGGGGAGGGGGGAGGGGGGAGGGATTGCACTGGGAGTTATACCTGATGTAAATGACGAGTTGATGGGTGCTGACGAGTTGATGGGTGCAGCACACCACCATGGCACAAGTATACATATGTAATAAACCTGCACATTATACACATGTACCCTAGAACTTAAAGTATAATAATAATAAAAAAAAATTATTCAGTTCCCCATTAAAACCACTTTATGATTTAAAAAATTAAGTTACCTATTAAGCATCAATGATTATTAACTTCACTGTCTCCAGATCCACTGATCATCTCTAAACTGCTTGCTACGGTCTGAATGTCAGTGTCCCCCCAAAAAATTCATATGTTGAAATTCTACCCCACAAGGTTGGTAGGATGGGATTAAGAAATAGGGCCTTTGGGAAGTGATGAGGGAGAAGACCTCATGAATAAGATTACTGCTCTTATAAAATAGGCCCAAGGAGGTTCATCCACCCCTTCTGCCATATGAGGTTGCAATAAGAAGATATCTTTAATGAACCAGGATATGAAACCTGGAAGCAGGTCTTCACCAGACAGTGAATCTGCCAGTCTGTAATCTTGGACTTCCCAACCTCCAGAACTGTGAGAAGTAAATTTCTGTGGTTTATAAACTACTCAGTAGAAGGTTATTTTGTTATATAAGTCCAAACAAACAGACTAGGACAGTGTTTATATGATCCCAGTCCTAATGAGTTCGTTTTATAAATGCTTAGGTAATGATTAAAGAATTATGCATAGAAAAAGTTACATTAAGAAGACATCAAACAACTAAGCATTGTCATATTTGTGTGGCAAGACCATGGATCACATTTCTTTCTTTTTTATTCCAGGAGGCAATTTGTATCTCTATGATGAAAATAAAAATAACATTTAAGATGTATTTAAGAGTCTATATAAAAAGGTTTTTTATAGTTGGCTTGCAATTTGAGCAATTAATATTACAAATCTGTATGTGTAATAACATATATAATCAGATTTTTAAAAAGTGTTTAGAAAAGATTTCTTGATTTCTCCTCCATCTCTCCCTTCAAACCTGCTTCTTCCTTAGTTTTCCCTATCTTAGGATCACCATTCTCCCATCTATTCAAGCCAAAATCATAAAAAAATCATCATTTATCGAGCCTTTTCCCTCACTTTCCTGTAAGCAGTTCATCAACAACTACTGTCAACTCTACCTGTAAAATATATCCTGAATCCACCCATTTCTCTTCATCTCTACTGTCACCACTTTAGTTTGAACCAATGTTTTACAAACTGTAAATTGCCACTCATTGCTGAGTTATCAAATCAGTTTTGTGGGTGACAACCAGCATTTCTTTCTTTTACAGTGAAAGAGAACAGAAAAATTCAGAGGGCATCATTCACGGTAAGGGTATTGTCTCATTAAATTTTTGCTTATGTATATATGTTGATGCGTGGAGTCACCACACAAAATATGTTTCCTCCTTTGGGTTATGGAACAAAATGTTTGAAACCCTAGATTTAGGCCCACATCATTTCTCACTTGGACTGCTTAAAACCTGGAATGCTTATGCTTGGCACAATAAGAAGCTAAATACTTTACAATGGCCTAACGACCCAGCATAGTCTTATGCCTCCTTCCTCTCCGACCACATCTTCGTCTCTCATCCTCCTCACTCATGCTTCAGTCACACTGCCTCCTTTTCACTGAACACACCAGTCTCCCCACCTCCAGGACACTGTACTTGCTATTTCCTCTGCATAGATTGTTCTTCACAATACTTGCAGATGCCTCCTGCCTGGTCTTAGCACAAGTGCCATCTCCACAAAGTAACCTGTTGAAAATGTCCCCAATTTCCATTTTCCTCTCTTTATTCCATGTTATTATTATATGGAATTATGTTTATTTCTTTTTTCAGACGTCTTTACTCCCCATCTCTCTTTGCTACAGTATTTAAGTTCTAAGAGAGCAAAGTCTTCCTTGTCTGCCTCCTTCACTGATAAATATTCAGAGCCTAAAATAAAGCCTGGTAAATAGTGCATACTGAATAAATATTTACTTTTTATTATTGAATCAATATTTTTTTGATTGACTTCCTGTCTGGTGACGTACTAAATGTGAAACACTATGCCAGACCTACGGGTTGAAGATGAAAGACACACGCTACACAGAATCACCTGATTTGCTTTCCCTTGTTCCTTATCTCTGTCTTAGTCCATTTGGGCTGCTATCATAAACTATCATTAAGTGGGTTCTCATAAATAATAGAAATAAGTGAAAGAAATTTTTTGCAGTTCTGGAGGTTGACAAGTCCAACATCAAACCTCCGGCCAATCTGTTGTCTGAGGACTCACTTCCTGGTTCACAGACAGCTGTCTTCTCACTGTAACCCCACAGCGCAAAGGAGTGAGGGATCTCTCTAATACAAACATTCAGTTAATTGCAACCTCTATTCCCTTCCAGAATCTAAGCTCCCTGTGGGCAAAGACCCTGACAGTTTTGTTCACTGTTTATACCCTTTCCCTTGCATGGTGCCTGGTACCTAGAGTGTTAATTTTGTTTTTTTTTTAAGTGAATGAGATCTTGAATTTGTGGTGGCCCCAATACACAGAGTTGAATAATGTTCCAGCAGGTCTCTGTTACCTGGGTTAAGTGTAGAAAATGTAAACATTTGGTTTGATCTAGGGTAAGGATATTTAGGAGTTGAAGCTAATGGCTAGAAAGTCATGAAAGGGGTAGACAATGGAATGTAGACTTCTGGCTTCACTTCTTAAATAAACAGCTTAGATTCCTTTTTTAAAAAAAATGGTTCAGGCCGGGCGCGGTGGCTCAAGCCTGTAATCCCAGCACTTTGGGAGGCCGAGACGGGCGGATCACGAGGTCAGGAGATCGAGACCATCCTGGCTAACACGGTGAAACCCCGTCTCTACTAAAAATACAAAAAAATAGCCGGGCGAGGTGGCGGGCGCCTGTAGTCCCAGCTACTCCGGAGGCTGAGGCAGGAGAATGGCATAAACCCGGGAGGCGGAGCTTGCAGTGAGCTGAGATCCGGCCACTGCACTCCAGCCTGGGCGACAGAGCAAGACTCCCTCTCAAAAAAAAAAAAAAAAAAAAAAAAAAAAAAAAAAAAGTGGTTCAGGCCAGGCGTGGTTGCTCACGCCTGTAATCCCAGCATTTTGGGAGACCGACGCGGGTGAATCACCTGAGGTCAGAAGTTCAACACCAGCCTGGCCAACATGGTGAAACCCCGTCTCTACTAAAAATACAAAAATTAGTCGGACATGGTGGTGGACGCCTGTAATCCCAGCTACTCGGGAGGCTGAGGCACAAGAATCACTTGAACCTGGGAGGTGGAGGTTGCAGTGAGCCAAGATCATGCCACTGCACTCCAGCCTGGGCGACAGAGTAAGACTCCATTTAAAAAAAAGAAAGAAAAAGAAAAAGAATGGTTCAAAGTTCTATGTTTTCATTTAGAGTAGTAATTTTTAAAGAAAAAAATTACAATACTATTACATCCATTTTCTCACTCCATTCTTTAGAATATAAATCCTAATTAGTATTTAGTTTTGCTTACTACAAAGCTTAGGAATCATCTACATTTTTCCCTAGAGCATGCGGATGTCTTACTTTCCTTCATGATATGGTGCCTTAAAACAGGGGTCCCCAAATACCAGGCCAGTCTGTGGCCTGTTGGGAACTAGACCACACAGCAGGAGATGAGTGGTGGGCCAATGAGCATTATCACTTGAGCTCCGCCTCCTGTCAGATCAGCAGGGCATTAGATTCTAATGGGAGCACCAACTCTACTGTGAACTGTACACGTGAGGGATTTAGGCTGCGTGTTCCTTATCAGAATCTAATGCCTGATGATCTCAGATGGAACAGTTTCATCCTGAAACCATCCTCCCTACCCTGTCCTGTGGAAAAATTGTCTTCCACGAAATTGGTCCCTGGTGCCAAAAAGGTTGAGAACTGCCACCTCAGAGAGTCAGTTGTAAAAATCAGGAATGGATCTGCTACAGATAATTATCACCAATCAGCTAAAGACCAATAATGTTGCAGGAAACAAGTATACCAGCAAAGTCACAGACAATAAGCATTGTCATAATAATGTCCCCATCTGATTTCATCCTGGCCTTGACTCTCCACAAAGCCCACCAAATAATCCCAGCAGCATACACATAGAGTCACAAAGAACACAGAAATGTTATAGAAAGTCCTGAACTCATGGCAAGTCCTAACACTGAGTCAATCAAGGTAATTGACCCATTAGTGATGGACTGGCTTCCCACAATAGAGGATTCAGATTGGTTTTGGTGAGAGGGGACTAAATAACTTACCATTTACATTTCTGTTAATCACCTATTTTCCTTTCTGATTATTATATTTAATTGTGGGAAACAAAGAAACTGAGTTCTGTATTTGGATACCATGATGAAAATGTTTACATCTTTTAAAGATTAATACCAGGAAGAATATTACAAAATTCAACTTGGCTGCAAGTACAGTGGGAAAGTACATCATTAAAACTTTATCTCTTTCCCCTTAAGAATGTTGAAGCACTCAGCAGATATTTATACTTAGCCTTTTTGGCTAGGTTCATTGATTGCAACTGATACTGTCTCCTCTTGCAAGTGAGGCAGATGGAGTCATAAACAAGGGGCCTCATTCAAGGACATAGTCACAATCAAAATTGGAATTTAGACCGCCTCCAAAAACTTACACACTTGAAACTAGTATCCTGGAATTGCTGTCTGATAGGAATTTGCTCATACCCTACCATACCCTGGGCTACATGCCCTAACCTTGATTCTAACTAGCATTTTTGTTTTTGTTGTTGTCGTTTTTGTTTTGAGATGGAGTCTCACTCTGTCACCCAGGCTGGAATGCAGTGGTGTGATCTCGGCTCACTGCAACCTCTGCCTCCCAGGTTCAAGCAATTCTCCTGCCTCAGCCTCCCGAATAGCTGGGATTACAGGTGCATGATGCCACACCCGGCTAATTTCTTGTGTTTTACTAGAGACAGGGTTTCACCGTGTTGCCCAGGTTGGTCGCGAACTCCTGAGCTCAGGCAATCTGCCCGCCTCAGCCTCCCAAAGTGCTGCTATTACAGGCATGAGCCACCGTGCCCAGCCCCTAATTACTGAATGATGGAATCTGAAAGAAAAGTGGCCTTCAATTCAACCAGTTCAACTTCTCACTTTCCAGATCAAAAAACAAAAGCCAGTAAGGTGACAGCACTTGCCTAAAATGCTTACTAGGAGGTAATAGGGCCAGAACTGGAATCCAGGTTTCTAGAGTCCCAGATGAAAAGACTTTCTATGTGTTATCCAAAATATCAAAGTCTGTTCTAAAGCCTGTAGTGGGCTCTGCACCGACTAGTTGCCCCATTCAATGGGGGTGGGAGGAACTAATTTCTTTGACCTCTCAGCTGAGAGAAAACACAGCAGCTTGGCCGTGGCCCCACTTATACAGGACAGGATGTTCTGAGATCCAGGTTGCCAATCAAGAATAAGTTTATTTATCCTGGTTGTTCCAGGAATTCATGTGACAATTTAACAAGTACTCAATAAATGTTAACATAATTTAATGAGGGCTTTTTTCTCTCAACTCTATCTGAACATTTTTGTTACATTTTTAGTGAAAAAAAATAAGAACCAATTCCCTTACTATATGGTCTTGAAGATGAATAGAATGTAGATCAGAAAGAAAGGGCCTCTAGGCCAAATCACAGCAAATGCAAGTGCCTGGAGCTGGATGAGCATGGGGGCGACAGTGGCACTCTTCTGGGAGAACTTTCAGGGGTACCGTGAGGTTGAATAGATAGGTTAGGGCCATAGATATCATCAAGAACCTTAGATCTGGCTTAAGGAATTTAGACTTGAGAGTGGAGTACTGGAAGTTTTGAGCAGAACTTTCAGATGGATTCTAAAGTGATGACTCCAAAGGTAGCATGTACAATGGAGGGGAGAGTGTGGATTTGAAGGCCAATTAAAACACTGCATGGGGCCAGGCGCAGTGGCTCACACCTGTAATCCCAGCATTTTGGGAGGTCGAGGCCAGATCACTTGAGGGCAGGAGTTCGAGACCAGACTGGCCAACATGACAAAGCCCCATCTCTACTAAAAGTAACAAAAATAGCTGGGTGTAGTGGTGTGCGCCTGTAGTTCCAGCTACTTGTTAGTTGAGGCAGGAGAATCGCATGAACCCAGGAAGCGGAGATTGCAGTGAGCCGAGACTGCGCCAGTCAACTCCAGCCTGGGAGACAGAGTGAGACCCTGACTCAAACAACAAAAACAAACAAACAAAAAAATAGCATGGTTGTCCAAGAGAGAATGTTTCAAAGTGCCTCTCCATTTCCCCTCTGAATTCATAAACTGAAACTGGGAGCCTAACACAGTCCCTGCAGCCTCCACCCCTGCTCCAGGATCCACAGCTGCTTCTGCTCCACCCTTTGAGCTTCTGCCCTTTCTTGCACCATCCGAAGACCACCTCATGCAGGGAGCCAATCCCACTGCAAGGCTGGGGTCTCCCCACTCCACAGTAGCCTCTAGCTAGAGGACTTCAGAGAAGGGCCTTATTCTTTAGGCCTCTTACTATCATCTCTGGACCTTTCCCAAGCTCCTTGACTTGACAGGGCTGAGCTGACCCCATGGGGAACAATGAATTATGGAGTCAGCTCATTGGAACCTTGAAAGGGTGGTGAGGAAACCTGGGTCAGTGACCACTCAGGAACCTGAAATATCCATATGCAAGGGATCAAGGCAAGACATTGCATCAGAAATCTGAAAAGTCATGAAAACCACAACTGTGTGGTACTTGGAGAGAGCTTTTTCTTCCAGATGCTCTCTGGGAGAAACTCTGCACAACACTGGCATTATGTTAAAAGTCTGTCACAGGCTCCACCACTCGTCCAATTACTATGCCTTCTCTTTTATCATTCATGGCAAATGACTGCAGCTCCCCACATTCTGACATCACAACCCAGTGGCATCTGTCCCCTCTTCATTCCACAGCCTTATTCCTGAGTTAGGTTGTTTGTCTAAATCCCTTCACCTCTCTGTCTGGTATTTATCAGGTCAGTGTCTTTATCTTCCTTGTCCCAGGCCAGCCATCAGGATTAACTACATTGCAGGTCCTTGGCCAGTTTCTCCATCGCTTAACCTCTTCTGTACTCTCATTCATCTAATTTGACACTGAGAATCTTCCTTGAATGTCATTTAAATCATATTACTAAGCCTTCAAAGCTACACTTGTTCCTTCCTAATTGCCTCGTTTCAAACTAAAGGTCTTGCTAATAGGATGGGAGAGTTGGAAGGAACGTCAGAGATTATTTTACAGATAACAAAACTAAGACTCAGATTAAGATGCTTCTTCATGGTTGCTGTAGGTTTTTAGGCACCTCACTCTTTCCAAGTTGCTCTTTTCTAATTGACCATTCAAACAAAATTCTACCCTCTTGCACCTCATCCATTCATACATCCTTTCTGTCCCCAACAGTGTACTTTATGTATGTATTTACATGTGTATATATGTACTTTATTATATATGTATATGTATGTACCCACCTACATACATCTAGAGAAGCATATATAATGAATATGTATGTATTCCATTTTAACACAGAAAAGTCATAAAACTTTTCTTTTTCCTTAGAGACAGGGTCTTGCTATGTAGCTCAGGCTGAACTGAAACTCCTGGGCTCAAGTGATGCTCCCACCTCAGCCTCCCCAAGTAACAGGGACTACAGGCATGTGCTACCATGCCTGTCTCTGAGAAAAGTTGTAACTTCTTATACTCTTGATACCATGTACAGGAATTTTACTATATTCATTTTTTTCCTTGATAAGTTCCTGTCACCCAAAATGCAATGTATATAAACATAACATTTTCTTATTTTTTCTGTTCTCTGAAGTCCCTTCCTCTTTCCTTGGTGTCATTCTTTCCAGATTTCCATCTTTCCATCTTTTATCCTCAACAGAAATACAGCCATCATCCAGCCTATCATCCCTATTGCCTTTCCTTTTCTGTACAAATCCCTTTCGAAAGTTCTCCACAGGTAATTTCTGCTGAAATAATCCATGATCTGGTAAGATGACAAGACTAGATATGGTCATTGAATTTAGTTAGAGGTAGGTGAAAAGAGAAAGGGACTATGTAGCAATGGCAGGGAGGATCTAGGAGCACTGTGCCAAAAATGACAATGGGCACAGCTACACAAGCAGAGGGTGGTGTGTACCACCCTTAGATGAAGAGTCCAGTTTGGGGGGAGCATCTAGGAACATCTGTCAGAAGAGCAGTTACTAGCATAGGGAACAGTTGCAAATTTGTCAAATCACTTGTTTTGTGCATGCTGAAGGACCATCAAAAAGGAGGGAAAGCAGTAAGTAGACTTTTAGAAAAAGACCAGAGGATAGAAGAACAAAACATGGATCACGTTTGAAACATCGTGAGGTGTGACAGAGACCCCATTTACACTTGCTTCTAGTAGCTCTGAATACTTGTAATATCACCTGTGGCCTATCTCCACTGACAGCTGTGACTGCTATTTTCATTCTGAAATTCAGCTGTTCCTTTGCCAGTCTGGACACAACATTTTAGGCATGTTCTGAAGCATGATTCATGGTACTCTCCATAGGCCAAACCTCTTCAGTATTCTATTTAATTAGTGCTCTGCTTCCTGACCTGCTGGATATTCTCAAACCAAGAAGCAGGATTAAGACCACAGGCAATTTGAGAAGGTAGGAATTCCAGCCAAGACATTTGGCAAAAAGCACTAGAGACCACATGAGAGGCCCTAGGGCCAAAGGTAAGGAGATTAAAAACACAACTGCCAAAGTTTTACTTAATCTAAAAGAACATATCGATTAGACAGCACCATTCCTTTCATCAACAAGCATGACTAAAATGTTTGCAACTCCTGCTGGTCTGCTACCAAGCTGGGAACTCAGTGGGGAGAAAGGGAGGGAAGGAAATAAGCAAGCTCCACCAGGATCCTGAGGAATACAAATTGACCTTGAGGATTAAGGTGCTAGAAGAGATTATTTGATTTGCAGAACATAATTTTATCATTAATCTATTCATTAATTACTATTAAAGTATACACCTTACAGACAAACTTTTGCACTAAATAATTGTGATTTTATTGGTTTTTTTTTTTTTTTCCACAAAATACAAAGCTTTGCACCACATTGTGGTAGTGTTCTAGCACAAGAAAATCCCAAGGTTTTCATGGAGGGGAAGGGGAGAGGGGGGTGATTTACAGGGTGTTCATTTTATCATTCTTAAAATGTTAATTAAAAATTTCATGACAAAGTATGTCAACCTTGTATAACATGCAGATTATTGCTTAGAACTTGCATATACTTTAAAATGGCACACATAAAGTACACGAACATTTCAAAATTTTAATGGAAATAACTTAGACATTTATTATCCCTCCAAATAAAACAACCAGGAAACAAAATAAAGAATGCTAAGTTGCTATTTTAAGTACTGATAAGTCCTAGCAACACTGATTCATAAATTATCTAGTCTTACATTTTGTAAATAAAAGTTCTTCAGCCTTATGGAAATAAATTAGAAGGTATGTTCTCAAAATATTATTAAGTGTATTTTGACAGACTTCTAAAAATCTTTGACAATTATATATTATACATTCTCAGAAAAAAAAGTATATATCTATGTATCTCTATATATCACTATACCTCTATTTACTGCTTTCCAAGTAGCTTTTTCAAATAAAATCTAAAAGTCATTATTATTACAAATTCTAATACCAAAAAATCTCGTAACTTATCCTATTTACAAGTTAGTGAGAGTATTATCTACACAAAATTCCTTAAGTAAAAAGTAGACACAGTCATACCAGAGACAAACCAAGCAGGAAACAGAAAAACAGAGCACATTCTATATACAGCTATACCTTTAGGCTTGTTAAGTAGCAAATAACCCTAATGTACACTTAATTACAGAAAGAATTACATAAAGATATAAAGAAAAAATATACAGAGGATGTTTAACGAGTTTTCAGCCAGAGGTACTGTACTTATAAATCTTTGAGATTTAGAAATATTTCTGGTTTTGGTCTTATGTATAGGGCCTGATGTGTCCACTGCTTAGAGTGAATAAGTGTAAACATTTTCAACGCAAACAAACCAATCTTTAGGAGCTGCTTTCAATTCTTCGCTGCTATCCAAAATATATTCCAATAAAGGTATGAATTATTATCAAAACTAGAAGCTGGCCTAGTGTGGCCTAGAAAGGGGTAGGGTTCAAGTCCTTGGATGTTGTACTTTGGAAAACACCAAGTAATGCAGTTGCTGATAAATTTCAAAGAAACATTACCCTAATAGCAAAGTTTCCCTAACGAGCAGGACTCTAAAATAATTTTGCCACAAGCCAGCACCCACCCTCTCATAACAATTCCTCTGTGCTCCTGTCATGGGGTCTAAAAAGAACATTTAGATAATTTACAAGCCTATAATAAATCTTCAGCTGAAACACATTACAAAGCTCTGATTGTTAAACCAGTTTGAGAAAGAGAGAGATGACAGATGTCTCTTAATAAAACCATAACATTATTAGCTTTGCCTCATGTTTTAAACAGGTATTATTAAATGCTGAATGGCTTCCTGTAGTCTCTTAATAAGTCATGATTTATCTGAGCTCCACTTTAAACTTGACTACAATGCATTTTTTCAATGAGAGAACCTATTTGTAAACTTTTAAATTTGCCGTAAAGACTGGGAAGCTTACAGATACAAGGGGAGGTCTCAAAAGTTGACAGTGAAAGGTGTTAGCATAAAAGAGGGAGATGCTGATGAAGTCATCTGGGGTATCAGGAGAAAGAGATGGAAGGACTCAAAAACTTCTAGATCGAGGGAGGACTATCACGGTGTTTAACGGAAAAGCACTCTCAATGCCTCCTCTAACTCCCGATCCTCTAGCTTTTCATTTTCCTACACACCTCACATGTATTTTGCATCAGAGCTCACTTTCAGTAGCTTTAATGTATTTCAAGGAGCTGTGTTTAAGGTTGGGAAGGTCTATGTGCATCCAGAGACAAGAAGGGTCTCGCTGTATGCCGGCTCGCACCTGAGAAACGCTGTGCTACTCTTGATAAAATTATCTAAGTTCAACTTCTTATGGAATCCAAACACATAAAAATACATAAACTTTTATGAAGTATTATTGATGATGTCAATATGTGAACTGTTCCATTTCAGCTAATAGACTAAACCACTTAAAGCCATTCAAATGCACATTTATTTAAATGTTTGGAATTAAGAGCAGCCTAGAAACAGAAAACGTGTTCAAATATTTATTTTAACAGCATCTTTTGGAACATGTTTATTTCCCTTAAAAAATGACACAGACAAAACATGTACACTGTAACAACACTTTCCCCTCTGTTTCTCCAGAAGAAAAATGTTTCTGCATGCCTGATAACAGATGGTGCAACCAATGGTAAACCTGGCTCTCAACACCAGTGAAGAACCATTCTCCAAATGCCCAGTGTGCCTCAGAGGAAGTATACAATTTAAAAGTTGACCCTGTAGCAAAAATTTTAAGTCAAATTATTAAAATTTAGAAAAGAAACTGGATGCAAATACTTACAAACTAGGCAGTTTTTAAAACTAGACCTTTAAGACAGTCCTGGGTCATCCATAATATATGAGAGTCACTCTTAGGGGTGGTAACAACATAACTATTATTTCACTTAACATAAGGCTAGTCCATGAAATAACAAAATCAAATAGTTGGGATAAAAATTTAATTCAACTTACTGTAGGGTATCAACACATATTTGAGCAGAAGTTAATTTCTTTGCACTCATATATAACTTCATTTTGAGTTTTACATAAATGCAAATAATCCTTTAAAAGACTTTAGACCTAAGAAGGCAAACTTTGTAAGTTAAAGCTTATAATTTTCAAATTTTCGCAAATAAAAATTTAATGCAGGATCTATGATCTTGCATGCTATTAGTTGGGTTTTATTCATTTTTAAGTTTCACAAGAACTTTTATTGTCTAGGATACTACACATTCAAAAAACATCTTTATAACTACAGGTTGTCATTTTTTTCTATAAAAATAGAATTGCTCAAAAATTTTTATCAATTTGCTTTTATTTTTCTATAAATATTTTAATAGAGTTGTTAAATATCAGAATGCCTGATAGAATCATTTAATCTGTGTAGTCAAAATACTGAATATTTAAAATGTCTAGCAAACGTTTTTCATTTAATAAATGAAAAATTCATTGTGTAGTAAATGATATGTTCTGTCTTCATTTGTATTTTAGGTAGGTGAATACAATCATAGAACAGCAAAGTGTACCTCCTGCAAAGGTCAGACTTAAAGTAGCAGGGCAGTTTCTAGTGGCACTTCCATTCCACGTCTGTTGTATGAGGAAATATAGAAGCTACTTTAGGGTATTTAATCCGGATGTTGAATTAACTGTCATGCAGCCAGCATAAGATAAGGATTGCTGAATAAGGGAATCACAAACTTTAGTTCAAAATTTTGATATTGTAAATATTTAGTGAGTGGCTATACCAGTGAAGGGTAACATTAATGAAAGTAAGAATGAAGTTTTAAGCATGGAATAGTAACTATAAAAACAAACTGCTACACAGAGACTCACTAATATTCTAGCTTTATACTGTCTTCATTTTGATAGTGGGTTTAAAATCTGTGTTCAGAACTAGAAAAATATCCAGAGTCAAAAAATATTTATCTCAAGGTATCTTTCTAAAAGAAAGAATTTCCAAAATATTTTTATTATATAAATTTTTTAAAGCCACTTTTCCTGCAAAAAGCAAGATAAAATCACTTGCTTTCCTACCCCCCTCTAGTTAACCAGTACATATTTAAGCACCTATGGTGTTGACAGCATTAAATTTAGCAACAAATTATCAGTGTAGTATTAGCTGCTTTAAAAATAACTATTATTTTACATTAATTCTTTCAAAAATAAATGTACCTAGTATAAGTCAATCAGTCTCATTTTATCACTTAGTTATTGACTGAGATTTCAATCTTATTTAAATGTTCTAAAACTTATCAGGCTCTATCTGCATTGAATAATCAAATCAAATCAAAAGTCTTGATTATATTCAGCTAGCATGAACAATGAAAGTGAGTCAAACATTCTCCTTCAAACCGCGAAACTGAATGGATTACATCTTTTGGCATGAGTTCAATTAATTTCAAGTATTCATCACTGGTAGAATTAAATTTCTTCCTTTCTCAGGTAAGAATAATCATTAAACTCAAGTGCTTAAAAAATAAATAAAGGCAATAATAGATAAATATATAATTCTATATTTGGATTGCAAGAATCAAAGTAAAAGCAAAACACATACACACACAACCAGAGTCGCCAGTCATCTATCTTCATATAATCAGACAATAATTTTGATGATAGAATACTTGGATTAAATTACCTTCTTTTTTTTCTGTGCTTTAAGACAGACAGAAATTCAAAGCATTAAAATGCCGACTAAGTAAGCACAGGTATGAATTGTGAGTAAAATATGAACACTGATTTTTTTGTAATAGTTTGGGTCTCATCAAGAAGAGGCCTATTTCAGGAGCATAATAAATACATATTGCATAAGACTTTGGTACTGATGGTGCTGGGTTCAGAACTCAGGGAAGATTTTGCAAACAGAAAATATTTTTCACAGAAAAAATACAAGGAAAGCAGATAGGGATAATAAAGCTTTTTTTCTTAATGATTCCTCCTATTAGCCTAAATAGTCCTCTATCGACATGCATTTTTAGAAGAAGAAATTCATCTCTTAAGGAGGTCTATAATCTGTCTTAAGCCTTACTATAAAATAAAAAAGCAATAATTTGATAAAATGCTAAAACAGAAATAAGACAGTGATATTTGAGAAATCTTAAAATGTGGGACGTATTCTCCATGACTAAACTAATTAAATATTCCCAAAGTGGTAAAATATTTCATCATTAATAGGTGATTGCATGTCTGAAATGAAAAATGTTGTTACTTCTGAATAGCCTGAGAAAAAGAACATGCCAACAATTTAGAAAGTAAACCCTACACAAGTGTTGACAGCCATAGTAAGAAAAGAGTGCATACAACAAATGTTAAGAGCTATTTACAGATTTAAAAGCAGTTCCCATTCTTTCAGCAAAATTGGTGACATAAAACCATTTGTACCAGATTATCATAGTCATCTTTCACAGAGAAAAATACCAATGCAGTTAAGAGATTTCTCAAAAGATTCACCATTATATTGACCATTTTTATTTAAACCTTTAAGATTTTTATCCATGCTTATAAATAAGGCAAAAGAAAGGCAGAAAAGACATCTTGGGATGAAAACTTAATTTTAATTTTAGTTTCTCTCTCTCTCTCTTTTTTTTTTTTTTTTTTTTTTTGAGACGGAGTCTTGCTCTGTCACTCAGATTGAGTGCAGTGGCACAATCTCGGCTCACTGCAACCTCCATCGCCCGGGTTCAAGCGATTCTCCTGCCTCAGCCTCCCAAGTAGCTGGGATTACAGGCACCAACCACCACGCCCAGCTAATTTTTTTGTATTTTTAGTAAAGATGGGGTTTCACCATGTTGGCCAAGCTAGTCTCGAACTCCTGACCTCAGTGATCCACCCACCTTGGCCTCCCAAAGTGCTGGGATTACAGGCATGAGCCACCGTGCCCAGCCTTCTCTTTTCTAAAGGTTAAAAAAAATGACACTGAAATCCTGAATAACAATTATAATTAATAAAGATACACAAGAACATGCCAAGAATTCACCCTATCAGCAGATATAATACTGGGTAGTAACAAAGTTTGCTTATCGGTAGCACTCCTTTAATCAAGTTTTCCATTCTGAAGACTATTTTTGGCTTTCTCTTGTTTGATGTGAGAGATGACTTTGATGCAACCTTTTGAAATTTTGATCATCCACATGACATTCATCACATCCAAAACAACACAACTAATGACCCAGGATAACTGGATTAAAACTCCAAGCCTTTTGTAGGGTTCTGTTCCATACACGGAATACATGAAGCCATAATGAGGAAGCATTGAGGCAATCCGCACGATGAAGAATACTACTGTCATGAGTATTCCATTGATAACGATAGCTTTAGAAAACTTGGGATACTTCAGAGCTTCAAAGAACCACCTGAAAAATGAATTAAAGAAACATCACATTTATACTGCCTCTCTGAGGATTAACCATTTTTATTTTAGTTTTAAAATTTTAAAATTCAGTGAAGGAGGAGCAAAGGGCCTAGAATAGCATACACAATGCTGAAAAAGAAAAAAGTTGGAGGACTCACACTACCCATTTCCAAGACTTACTATAAAGCGACAGTAATCAAGTCAGCATAGTGTTGGTGAAAGAATCAGTAAACCAATGGAAGAGAAAAGAGAGCTCAGAAATAGACCCACACAAATATACTCAACTGATTTTTGACAAAAGCATAAAGGTAATTCAGGGAGGAAACAAGTCTTTTCAACAAGCTGTGCAACATTGTATATCCACATGGAGAAAAATGAAGTTAAGCAGAGATCTCACACCTTACACAAAAATTAACTCAAAATGGATCATAGACCTAAATGTAAAATGCAAAACTATAAAACTTCCGTAAGAAAACAGGAGAAAAAACCTGCATGATCTTGCATTTGGTGGTGATATTTTAGATACAACACCAAAAGCATCATCCATGGAAGAAAAAGTTGGCAAGTTGGACTTCATTAAAATTAAAACTTGCTCTGTGAAAGACACTGTTAAAGAAAAGACAACCACACACTAGGAAAACATATTTCAAATATACATGTATGATAAAGTACATGTATACAAAGTACACAAAGAATTTTCTTAAAAGTCAACAATAAGAAACAACCCAATTAAAACACTGGTAAAAGAGCATAACAAACATCTCATCAGAAAATATATACAGATGAAAAATAAGCATATAAAAAGATGTTCACTATTGTCATTAGTAAGTGCAAATTTCAGTGGCTCACACCTGTAATCCCAGCACTTTGGGAGGCCGAGGCAGGTGGATCACCTGAGGTCAGGAGTTTGAAACCATCATGGCCAGTTGGGTGCAGTGGCTCACGCCTGTAATCCCAGCACTTTGGGAGGCTGAGGCAGGTGGATCATCAGGTCAGGAGTTCAAGACCAGCCTGGCCAAGATGGTGAAACCCCGTCTCTACTAAAAACACAAAAATTAGCCAGGCGTGGTAGCAGGCACCTGTAATCCCAGCTACTCAGAGGCTGAGGAAGAGAACTGCTTGAACCCAGGAGGCGGAGGTTGCAATGAGCCAAGATCACACCACTGCACTCCAGCCTGGGCGACAGAGCGAGACTCCATCTAAGGAAAGGAAAGGAAAGGAAAGGAAAGGAAAGGAAAGGAAAGGAAAGGAAAGGAAAGGGAAGGGGGGAGGGAAGGGGGGAGGGAAGGGGGGAGGGAAGGGGGGAGGGAAGGGGGGAGGGAAGGGGGGAGGGAAGGGGGAGGGAAGGGGGGAGGGAAGGGGGGAGGGAAGGAGGGAGGGAAGGAGGGAGGGAAAGAGGGGGGGGAGGGGAGGGGAGGGGAGGGGAGGGGAGGGAAGGGGAGGGGAGGGGAGGGAAGGGAAGGGAAGGGACGAAACCAGTGTGGCCAAAATAGCGAAACCCCATCTCTACTAAAAATACAAAATTAACTGGGTGTGGTGGCGCATGTCTGTAATTCCAGATACTTGAGAGGCTGAGGCAGGAGAATCTCTTGAACCTGGGAGGCAGAGGTTACAGTGAGCTGAAATCGTGCCACTGCACTCCAGCCTGGGCAACAAGAGTGAGACTCCGTCTCAAGATAAGAGAGAGAAAGAAAGAAAGGAAAAAAAGGAAAGAAAGAAAGAAAGGAGTGGAGGGGAGGGGAGGGAAGGGAAGGGAAGGGAGAAAGGAAAGAAAGAAAGAGAGCGAGAGCAAATTTTAGTAACAAGATACTATACTATACACCTATTAAAATAGCTAAAATCCCAAAAAGTGGACAATAACAATTGCTGGCAAGGGTGTGGAACAAGAGGAACACTCACTCATTGCTGCTAGGAATGCAAAATGGTACAACCACTTTAGAAGACAGTTTAGCAGGCATAAAACTAAACATATTCATAGTACACAAACCAGCAATCACATTCCTAGGTATTTTTCCACTGATTAAAAGATGTATGTCCACACAAAAGCTGCATACATGTTTACACCAGCTTTATTCATAACTGCCAACAACTACAAGCCATCAAGATGGACATTGTAGTATAACCATACAGTGGAATACTACTTAGCAATACAAATAAACTATCAATTCATGTAACAGCAAGAATGAATCTAAAGTGCTAAGTAAATGAAACCATTCTGAAAATCCTATATACTGTATGATTCCATTTGTAGACATTCTAGAAAAAGCAAAAGTATCAAGACAGAAAACAGAGCAGTGGTTTCCAGAGTTTCGGAAAGAGTAGAAGGGGATTGAGTAGGTAAAACAAAGGATATTTTAGGGTGGTGAAACTGTTGTGCATAACACTATAGTGTTGGATACATGACATTATGCACTTATCAAAACCCACAGAAGTGCACAAAAAGTGAACCTGATGTATGCAAAATTTTAAACAATCAGGAGGTTGGGGGGATGCCAGGATGCTATGCAAACAGTGACAAACGAATCTTAACTGTTACAAATGCATGATATAACATCCATGAAAGGACTAAGGTAGAAAGAGGTGCTGACCTAAGTGACTTCAAAGATGAATGGAGACAATAAGACAAAGGCAAAAGAAACTGTGTACAGGCAATGTACTCTAGCTCATGGCAAAAATGGTTGACAATTCTGAAACCATTATACATGTACATCAGGACTGAACAAATAAATAGATTTGTTTGATGAAAAATAGTGAGAACCAGGTCTCTCATTGTTGGAGTGAAAAGTTTCAGACAAGCAAGAAGAGGCTAGATTTTTGGCATGAGATACTGGATTAGATTTGGAAACAGTGAGCTATTTTAGCTTGATATAGCTATAAATGCATACATACAGAAATAATTATAGATACATGTATACACACAAGTCAGCATATTTCCAGGTTCTGTCAGCTAGGAGCCCATAGAAACCATGATGCCTCATTAACAATAAGCACACATGGCATCCACATGTTGGCTTCTAATACCACTCTCCATGAGAGAAACTAGGACTCCTTGAGAAATACCTGATTTGAGGGCTGGGAACACAGAATACACAATATACAATATGAACCTGTTAGACTATCATTTAGGGCCAGAGAACAAGAAAGTGCTCAAAAAACAAAATGATGTATCTTTATGTCAAAGGAACACAGAAACCAACCAAATGAGCTCTCCAAGTCCAAAACTCACAATATGAGCAACAAAATAAATAATGTTGTATTGGATTATAACCTAAAGTATAAATATCCAGAAATCAATATTGATATAAATGAATAGGGGAGAAGAAACAAATCTGTTCTGAATAACTGCAAATAATTTATGTAGAAATCACACCTTCAATGAGGTAAAGCATAAACCCCTACTCTTCAAGTGTGGGCTGTGTATAGTGTAATGTATTGAACTGTTTCCCACTAAATTCTTATGTTGAAGCCCTAAAGCCCCAAAGTGACTGTATTTCGAGACAGGTCCTTTAAGAAGGCAGTTAAGGTTAAATAAAGTCACAAGGGTCAGGCCCCAATCCAATAGGACCAGTGCCCTTAAAAGAAGAGCGAGACCAAAGTTCTCCCTCTCTCCCTCCATGCACACACAGTGAAGAGGCCATGTGAGGACACAGAGAGCAGTTGCCTTCTGCAAGAAAAGGAGAGGCACCTCACCAGGAACCAACCCTGCAGGCACCTTGATCCTGGACTTCCAGCTTCCAATGCTGTGCGAAAACACATTTCTGTTAAGTCACCCAGACTGTGGCATTTTTTATGGCAGCCCCAGCAAAGTAATACGCAGAGGGACTTCCTTCCAAAGTGTACAGTATAGAAGGGGCAGGGGAAGGGCAGGTGTAAGGAATAACTTTAAAATGGAGAAACCTGACAAACACTACCTCATGTGAACACGCTTAACATCAACAGTGATTAAATCATGTTCACAGCATGCAGTCCTAATATATGTGATGAGAATGGCACTGTCTCTCGGTGGTCTTCCTCCCCAAACCCCATAGCCCCAGTGTAATCATGAGAAAAACATCAGACAAACCCAAATTGAGGGACAGTCTACAAAACACCTGATCAGTACTCCTCAAAACCATCAAGGTCACCAAAGACAGGGGACATCTGAGAAACGATCACAGCCAACAGTAGCCTAAGCAAACATGAAACTAAATGTAGTGTGGCAGTGTGGAAGGGATCCTGGGACAGAAAAGGGGCACTGGGCAAAAACAAAAGAAATCCACACAAAGTGTGGACTTCAGTTAACAATAAGATACTAACATTGGTTCGCTAACTGTAACAACTGCACCCTACTGATCTATGATGCTAACAATAGGGAAAGCAGGGTGTGGGGTACATGGGGACCCTCTGTATCAGCCTTCTGATTTTTCTGTAAACATAAAACTATTCTAAAGATAAAAAGTTTTTTAAAAAGTTCAGCAAACATTCGCTCTATTCCACTTTTGCCTTCTTAAAAAAATTGCCTTGCCTAATTTTACATCATTTTAGAAATCAAATTGCAAAGGCAGTAAAACATCCGTGTATCTTAATATTCAATTTAACTGAATTAGTCATGATTAACCTAAAATTGTTCAACATAAGAAACCAAAAATTAATAGTTAAAAAGCCTGAAAATATTTTGAGTGATTAAAATATCAAATAATTTATATAGGATAAGAGATGTATTATGTTTTATAAGTTTATGTAGGATAAAAGGGCTAAATTATCCAAGACAATTAAGAGAGACATTTAGATAGCAATGGCTAAATTAATGAAATAATATTGCAAACAGGAAAAACACCACTAAAGCAATGACATCCACATTCTAATCCAGGTCTCTGATCCTCCAGCCTTCTCTTCTCCAAAGACTTCCCTTCTCCTTCAGCCATTCATTTCTTTGACTACATGGCAGCCTTGGAATTACTCAAGAAATATTATACCTCAACGAACCCATTCCTCTCTAATCATAAGCCTTCCATATTTATCTTTACCCAATCTCACCCAAACTACTTCTTTGACCTTCAAATCCTCAAATCTCTATCAGCCTCCATGCTTTCACTTCCTTTCCTACCTAATCCAAACTCCAAGTTAACTTCAGAACACACATCAGCACCCTCCGTTCTCTTGCCACTTAATCGATCTCACCCACTCTGCTGTTCTCCAGTGTTTCATCAAGCCAGCTTTCATTAGGCAATACAGAATGATGTGAAGAGTAGGTAGGGTGCTCTGCAGTCAGGCTGCCCGGGTTGAAAGCCTGGTTCTGCCATGGAGTAACTGTGTGGTCTTAGCTCTCTCTGCTATTGACCTCTATGTTTGTTCTCTCTCTATAAATGAGGATAAATGATAGTACCTCCTTTGTACTATGAAGCTGCCATGACACAGAGTAAGAACTCCCCCATACTGTAAATTCAATAAATATAATTACCCACCAATCTTGATATATTAAGATAAATGGCACAAATATAATTTTAAAAGATTTGAACTTCAGCAGAATTCTCAAATTGGCTTGACAATCGTTTCATTTAACTCCATAGTTCCCATATAGTTGCTTCCAAACATATCCTGCCATTCAAGTCAATTCCCTTCCTCACTCACTTTTGTCTCTCAATCCCATCAGAGTATCTAGTTTCTTCTATTACTGAGATACAGTTAATTCTTGAGCAATGCCAGGGTTAGAGGTGCTGACTTCCCACACAGTTGAAAATTCCTTGACTTTTGACTTGCTCACATTTATCTACTAGTAGCTGATTGTTGTCCAGAAGCCTTACCAATAACATACAAGTCAATTAACATTATTTTATGTTATTTGCATCATATACTATATTCTTACAATACAGTAAGCTAGAGAAAAATATTATTTTCTAGAGAAAAGAAAATCATAAAGAAAAGAAAATATATGTACTATTAAATGAAAGTGGATCTTTTAAAGGTCTTCACTCTTGTCGTCTTCACGTTAGCTAGCCTTGAGTAAGAGGAGGAGTTGGTCCTGCTGTCACAGGGGTGGCAGGGGTGGAAGAGGTGAAGAAGTTGGAGGAAAGGCAGGCACACTTAGTGCAAATTTTATTGAAAAAACTCCATGTGTCAGTGGACTCATGCAGTTCAAACCCATGTTGTTCGGGAGTCAACTGCATTAGAGTCCATCAACCATGAATTCCTTCCACTCTGACCCCAAGATCTCAAAAATTCTTCTCAGGCCCCTTTACCTTTCAACTCAGAGAAGAGTCCTCACCTTCTAGGATTTACTCAATGAACTATCCCGCTTTCCCTTGCTCTATCAAGTTCCCCTTCTATAAATTGATTCTTTCTTCTTTTACCAACATGCTCAATTCCTCCTAATCCAAAAACTTCCCCTCCACTGCTTCCCTTCTCTGCCAATTTTTTGAAAGGGAAGTCAGACATATTCACAGACATTCTTACTCCACTCCCAAACCCAATATGATATGACTGCAACTCTACAAAAGAAAGTGGTCACCCATAGCTTCCCCATAACCATAGTGTTAGCTTCTGCCAATTTTTCCATCTAACCAGTGCCTGGTCTTTAAACCAGTTTCTTTCAAAGGAAAGACCCCAAATATCAGTTCAAGGTGAAATAATATTTACATAACTGTCCTCCTTACCTTCCTCTTCCATGGCAGAAAGATCACTTATTTTGTTGGAATCCACCTCTTCTTACCTAATTAGAACATTCTTTCATTCTAGCAAATAAAGGCTAACAGTTTGTGAAAGTATGTACTGAATCTGAGAGCAAAGAGTGGAAGGGAGGAAAACACGCATGTGGGAAGGAAGGAAAGAAGGAGAACAACAATTTCTTTTACCCAACATTTACTGTTATTACTAAAACAGGCATAAAAGACAGCAAAATGTATGTATTTATTAATACAATCCTCCCTTGACTCCAGAGAGGAAATCCTAACTTTGGTCATTTAGCAATTATTCCTCCTCCTACCCTTCTAAAAGAACTTGAACCTTCCCATTAAGTTTACTGGGATTTAACTGTGTGGAGGTATTGTACTCCCTAAAAATTGTGTAAAAACTAGAAAAAGTGTAAAAACTAGGAATTATTTGCTCTAATTCACATTTGGAAAGAGGATGGAGGGCTATTTGCAGGTACAGAAAAAAGAGTGAGAAAAGAGGACAGGGACAAATAATTGATCCTTGATGGCACTGGTTTGTTGAGTTTTAGAGGAGTTGAGAGTTAGAAGTTTGAGAGAGCCTTGGGAAAGCTGTGGGGTCGAGATATTGTGAGTCCAAGAGGAATGAAGAGAATTTTAAGAAGTGCTGTTGTGAGTAACAAACTGGATCTTTGTTAACATCCTTGGAAAAACTCCAATAAGGATTTGGATGCTGTACTGTTTCCGGAACTCTGTGAAGGGACTGGGCTGTAAGCTGACTCTACTTACATCTAAGTTGCAAATATAATTTCTTCAGGCATGTAAACATTTGTATTTAATATTTAATAAATATTAACCCTGGAAGGTTAGGAATTTAAGAACTGAATTTTAGACAAGTTTCCCTCCAGCTCCATATTATGTTGGTTCCCCTACTACTCCTAAATTATTCCTTCATTATATCTACTCTTCTTTCTCTGATTTTCCAATCTTGTTTTTTTGTTTTGTTTTTGTTGTTGTTGTTGTTTTTTGGTCGATTTTTGAAACGGAGTCTCGCTCTGTCACCAGCTGGAGTGCAGTGGTGCGATCTCGGCTCACTGCAACCTCCGCCTCCCAGGTTCAAGCGATTCTCCTGTCTCAGTCTCCTGAGTAGCTGGGACTACAGGCGCCCGCCACCACACCCAGCTAATTTTTTTTTGTACTTTTAGTAGAGACGGGGTTTCACCATGTTGGCCAGGATGGTCTCGACCTCCTGATCTCATGATCCACTTGCCTCAGCCTCCCAAAGTGCTGGCATTACAGGCGTGAGCCACCATGCCTAGCAATCTTAAACATTTAACTATAATCTTCTAAATACCATCTTTTCTCACAGGTTAAAATATCACCTTATTCTGATCATCCCAACATTCCTCTCTTGAGCTCTCACTAAATTTCCACTCAGAGGCTGTGTTTGTCCTCTTATCCAATATCTTCGAACTAAATTCGTCACCTTCCCTCCAAGTCTTCCTAATTCTCTATCACTTTTGATGGGCACATTTCTCTGGGTCCAATATAGGATTTGTCTTAAGCTTGTCTGTATTCTCTAATTTATCCATTCATTGCCAATTTCATTTTATTTCTTCAAAATCTCTATTTTGTCATCTCTCTAGTCCCACAGCTTAATATGGACTCTCATTTACTTTCTGAACTAATAAAATTATACTGTTCATTCACACAACTAAGAACTGGATAACCTAACCCAAATTTTTGTCTCCAATGTTACAATCTATCCTACAGATATCAAAAGTTATAACCACTCAGTGCTCTTTCCAGAATGTCTTTCTCCACTATAATCTCACTGTCCTCTGGGTCAAGTTCAATCAGCTCGCCCATATACTTAATATCCTCTATGTCTATCACCCTCTTCTTAACACATACTCTTTGATCCTACCAGTCACTTTCTCTTTCCCATAGCATGTTTATTTCACTTTTCAAAATCCTATGTTCATTCTTTTCTTCTTGAATGAAGGCCCTTCCCTCTCCATCCACTTCTTTAAAAAAAAAGTCCTAAAACATTTAAGCGTGTATGCCACGTTCTCTGTGAAGCCTTACATGACAAATATCAATCAATGATAGGTCTTAAAATGTGGTTTATGTACCCCTGAGTCCTTTTTGGGAGGTCTTCTGGATAAAATTATTTTAATAATAGTATTAAAACATTATTTGCCTTTTTCATTGTGTTGACTTCTATACTGACAGTGCAAAGCGCTAATAAATAAAGTTGCTGGCATCTTAGGACAAATAAAGAAACGGTATTAGTGGCCACTGTATCCTTTCCCACCACACGCTTGCTTGCAGTTAAAAACAAAACCAGAGGCCGGGTGCGGTGGCTCAAGCCTGTAATCCCAGCACTTTGGGAGGCCGAGACGGGCGGATCACGAGGTCAGGAGATCGAGACCATCCTGGCTAACCCCGTGAAACCCCGTCTCTACTAAAAAATACAAAAAACTAGCCGGGCGAGGTGGCAGGCGCCTGTAGTCCCAGCTACTCGGGAGGCTGAGGCAGGAGAATGGCATAAACCCGGGAGGCGGAGCTTGCAGTGAGCTGTGATCCGGCCACTGCACTCCAGCCTGGGCGACAGAGCGAGACTTGTCTAAAAAAAAAAAACAGAAAAAAGAAGAGTTTCAGTTAGAAATGCCCTTAATGAAGCAGTAAGAATTATTTGTTATTTTTATCAAATGACCTCTGAGTATGTGTCTTTTGAATATTCCACATGATAAAATGGGAAGTACACATAAGGCATTTCTGCTGCAAAGTAAAATGGTTGTCTGGAGGAAAAACCCTCAAGTGATGGTTTGAATTGTAAGCTAAACCACCAGGTTCTTCCACAGAATGCCATTTTCACTTGGGAAAAAAACAAAAAAACAATAAACTATGATTGCTTGAGCCATCTGGCAGGCACTCTCTCTAAAAAATAAAAAATAATGGGCTTGTCACATAAAGAAAAGCAACTGACAGTTTTGATGCCAACAACAAAATGTGAACTTTCAAAGGAAAATCAGAATATTGGAAAATTTGTATCTGCAACTGTGAGCTTGACAGCCTCTCAATACTTAAAGACTTTCCTAATGAGATCTGTGGTGATATTTTAAATGTCATCTAATAAATGTTCAACACTTAGAAGACCTACATAACTCAATGAGCCAATATTTTCCCAATGACCAAGACATGATGAATCAAAATTATGCATATGTAAAAGATTGAAGGCCTGCCAGGTGCGGTGGCTCACACCTGTAATCCTAGCACTTTGGGAGGCTGAGGCAGGTGGATCATGAAGTCAGGAGTTGAAGACCAGCCTGGCCAACACATTGAAACCCCGTCACTACTAAAAATAGTAGCTGTAATCCCAGCTACTCAGGGGGCTGAGGCAGGAGAATTTTGCTTGAACCTGGGAGGCAGAGGTTGCAGTGAGCCGAGATCGCGCCATTGCACTCCAGCCCAGGCGACAATGTGAGACTCCATCTCAAAAAAAAAGAAAGAAAAAAAAAAAAAAGGTTAAAGCCGAAGAAAGCCTAATGAATTTGATTATAGCAGAGTATGAAAAGTTCATTGATATGGTTTCAGATTTCACATTTACTTACCCTTTAAGAAACTACCTCTTGGTATATTTTGATGACATATTAAGGAATATCCACAATTATTAGTATTTGAAAAGACCACTAAATACTTTTTTTCTATTGCATAATTAACTCTGAGAGTCCAGATATTTTTCATATGCTTTACACACTACATATCACAACAGACTGAAAACAGATGCCAATCTGAGAATCCAGCTGAACTCTATCATTCCAGATATTAAAAAGATTTGCAAAAATGTAAAACAATGACAGTGTTCCTACTAAAATGGTTTGTTGTTGTTGTTGTTTTGGCAATGCAGTTATTTTTCATACACACACACAAATACTGTGTTAACATGGAATATCATTGTTAATATTCAACAAGTTAATAATTTTTTGGTTTTTTTTTTTTTTTTTTTGAGACAGAGTCTCACTCTATCACCCAGGCTGGAGTGCAGGAGCATGATCTCGGCTCACTGCAACCTCTACCTCCTGGGTTCAAGTGATTCTCCTGCCTCAGTGTCCCGAGTAGTTGGGACTACAGGCATGCACCACCACACCAGCTAATTTTTGTGTTTTTAGTAGAAAAAAGAAAAAATTATATTTTATATTTTTAGGTATTATTTTCTCAAACACAGACACGAAGCTAGACGCTATAGCTGAAGCTCCTTGAAGTCACAGAACGGGACATTTAGGTACTGAAGAGGTATTTAATAAATATTGAATGAACATATTAAGAAGCATAGGTGCAAAGCTTTTACAAGGTATTCAGTTTCAATACCAATTCATGAAATATGTCCCCAAAAACAGTTAAAAGCATTTAGGCAAGAAAGAAGTTAGCACCATTAAATTACTTTATATAAAAGAAACCTGCGTGTGGGTGTCACTCAGCAGCAAAAATTTCACTGAAGCCCAGGTGTCTAAACTACTTCAGTACTTTTTCACTGTATACCCCAGCACATGCATGCCATGTGCCTTCTTATATACAAAGCTCTAAAATGGAGAGAAAATAAAAATACCACAAACTAAAAAAGAAAGCAACTAAACTATGGAAACTCTCACAGTGATTAAGAAGCTGTGCTCAATATTGTTATAATCTCCTTACTGCCAAATGATACCATTTCTTATTCATATTCTAACCCCAGTTCTCCTTTTCTTAACTTAGGAAGGATTCAAAGCTTTTAGAAAAAGGTACGGTATAACTTTTTACTATAAAATTATAAAATTAAACTATCTCTAATTTTATAATTTCTCTAAAAGAGTTTTAAACAAAAACAAATGGAGGTGCCTATTAGTGTCAAAGGTAGCTTTATCCTGCTTCAAAATCTCATAATCAGAATCATATTCAAGAGACAGAATTAGCTAAAGCTTAACTCATCACCTCTTGGGAGTCATTCATTCAAAAAGCAATCAAACGGCTACTACATGCCAGATAATGTGTGGACACTGGACCATGCAGAGTTTAACAAAATTTGGCCCTTGATCTAATGAAACATAAAGATAAATAGGAAACATAAAAAAGAGAGAACTTTGTAATAAAATACATTAAGTATAGTAATATAAACATATGTTACTATTATGAAAAGATATGTAAGAGGCACCCAACTCAGCCTGGAAAGAGATGGGGTTTAGTGATGGAAATGATCCCTGGGTTGAGTCCTAAATAACAAGTAAGAAGACAGGAGGCACTGCCAGCAGACGGACAAGTTGCTGTGAGACAAGAGTCTGATGGGCCATGTGGCAGAAGGAGATAAGACAGCTCTTCTTGCAGAGCTTTCTGTGTCACACTGAAGAGCTTACATTTTATCCTGTAAGCAGTCAGAGCCACTGAGGAGTTTTAACCAAGGAAGCTGCGTATTTTTTTCTCCTTAAGCTATGTTGTAGGCTCCTACAAAGTCATATATTATCTTTACTGTGGAAGATAATAATATAGAAGAGAGACGAAAGGGGCACAGGATGGGAGACAGGAGATGGTCTATAACAAGGGCTGGAAAACTATTTCCATAAAGGGCCAGATACTAAACATTAAAGCAGTAGCTGCTGGAGGCCATCTGTTCTCTGTCAGAACTACGCAATTCTGCCATGGTAGAGTTAAAGCAATCATGGCAGAAAAAGTGAACATGGCTGTGCTCCAGTATAACTTTGTTTACAAAAACAGGCAGAGGGTCTGGCCCATAAGCCGTGCATGGTTTGCCAACCTGGCCTAGAGCCCCACTGCCCAAAGGAACTTTCCACAATAATTAAAATGTTCTACTAAAGGTATGTTGCTCACACATACCTGTAGGTTCCGTGTATGGCCACATGGAGCCATAGAGCACTAGAAATGCCGAAAGTTAGACTAAGGAATTGAATTTTTAATTTTATTTCCTTTAAATGATTTAAATGCAAATATTCATATGTGGCTTGTGGTTACTCTACCAAACAGTACAGAGTTAGAAGTTGGTAAGGTAGCCAGCAAGAGATGGTGAACTCACTGAAGGCAGAGACAGAAAAGAGGTGGTAAAGGTGAGAAATATTTAGGAGGTAATATGGTAGGACCTAATGCTGGACCAAATATAGTGAGGGAGAAACAGTCAAAAACACTTCACCCATGCTGAGCAGCAGTAACCAAGTGGACAGCTGGGCCATGCACTGAATACAGAGGGAAATATGTTGTGCTACTTTAGACATGTTGATTCAATGTGCCACCTAAGAAAACACTTGACTATAATACAGAGAAGTAGGTAATATTAAATATGTTCTTTTCATAGATAAAATGACTGTAATACAGGGATATTAAGTAATTTGTCCAAGGTTTTTGCAACTTGAGTTTATCTGATCCCAAAACTAAGGTATAGCCCCTTATACCAAGATGAGTAAATACTTAAGAGCTGACACCTTGGGAGGGAAGAATTAACCGGGAGATAAGCAGGAAGAATATCAGTGAGACTCTGTCTCAAAAAAAAAAAAACAGAAAGAAAGAAAAGGGCTGGGCACGGTGGCTCATGCCTGTAATCCCAGCACTTCAGGAGGCTGAGGTGGGTGGATCACCTGAGGTCAGGAGTTCGAGACCAGGCTGGCCAACATGGTGAAACCCCGTCTCTACTAAAAATACAAAAATTAGCCAGGTGAGGTGGTGGTGGATGCCTGTAATCCCAGCTACTCAGGAGGCTGAGGCCAGAGAACCGTTTGAACCTGGGAGGTTGGGGTTGCAGTGGGCCGAGATCGCGCCACTGTACTCCAGCCAGAGTGACAGAGTGAAACTCCATCTCAAAACTAAATAAATAATAAAATAAAAATTAAACAGAGGCCGGGCACAGTGGCTCACGCCTGTAATCCTAGCACTTTCAGAGGCCGAGGTGAGCAGATTGCCTGAGCTCAGGAGTTCGAGACCAGCCTGGGCAACACCGTGAAACTCCATCTCCATTAAAATACAAAAAGTTAGACAGGTGTGGTGGCATGAGCCTGAAGTCCCAGCTACTCGGGAGGCTGAGGCAGGAGAATGGCTTGAATCCGGGAGGTGGAGGTTGCAGTGAGCCAAGATCACACCACTGCACTCCAGCCTGGATGACAGAGCAAGACTCTGTCTCCAAAAAACAACAAAAAAAAAAAAAAAAAGAAGAAGAAGAAACGAAAAAAGACAGCGGATCCAGGCTAATCAGCTGGTAAACACTAATGCCAGACCTCTTGATAAAGAGACTAATAAAATTTGTAGCAAGAGAGGCTTCATCTATGGGATGCTTTTAGCAGAACATACTTAGTCTAGGATTGCTTATGGTAAGTGACCCAGGAATTAATGGATTTATGACATCTGACCCCCTTGAGAATGCCACATAAGCTATGTAACTCAAGATTAAGTGGAGGTGTTTTATCACCAAGAGAGCTCCTTCTATGTAAATGATACGAACTGCACACATCACTTAGAGACCTCACAGGTTCCCAAGTGGTCTGGTGGAAAAAATAAAATTATTTTTTAAGAGACCTCACAGGTAATCTTGTTCCAGAGTATACCCTATGCACACAGACCTAGGGAGCCCTGTCAATCGTCCTGAACATCTTCCTGCTTTGCTTGTGCCTCCGATGGCCAGTATCTTCAAAATTATTCATGAGGCTTCATTCAGAGTGAGCGCTCTATCTTATGTGTCTCTGATGTGGAATACTCCCAACTTGCTGTGTTATCCTTGTACTAAATAACAAAAGACAACATATAATCATAGAAGCCTTTCCTAGGTTTTAGATTTTGACTGAGTCTTGAAGGATAAATTTCTCAAAGATGGGGAGAAAATGGAGGATATGAATAAGGGAAAAAATATGAGGAAAACCCAAAGGAGCATAAGACAGTAAGGATACAAAACTGATTCTAATGAATAATTTAAAAAAAGAGGCTGAAGACATATGGAGCACATCACAGAGAACTTCAGAAGTCAGAGAGATGTGTAAACACAATGCAGCTTTCAGTGAAAAAATCAGGTAGTGAAAGTGGAATGTAAGAAAGATGATTCTGGTAATACTGTGAGGAAAGGACTGAGAGAAGGTGTATCTGGAATGAGGGAAGTCAATTACAAGCTACTGTAGAAATTAAATCTTTGCATGTATGGCCAAATGACTTGACAAGGGTACCAAGACTACGCAATGGGAAAAGATAGTCTCTTCAACAAATGTGCTGAAAAAACTATATATCCACATTCTAAGAATGAAGTTGGACCCCTATACCATATACAAAAATTAATTCAAAATGAATTAAAGACCTACACATAAGACCAAACTATGAAACTCCTAGAAGGAAATATAGGGGGAAGGCTTCAGTATATTAGACTTGGCAATGCTTTTTTGGATATGATACAAAAAGCACAGGTAACAAAAACAAGAACAGACAAATGGGACTTCATCAACTTTAAAATCTTCTGCACATCAAAGGAAACAATCAGCAGAGTGAAAAAGCAACCTATGGAATAGATGAAAATATTTCCAAATCATATATTTGATAAAGTATTAATACTCAGAATATAGAAGAAACTACAACAACAAAATAAATAACCCAATTTAAAAATGGGCAAAGGGCTGGGCTCAGTGGCTCATGCCTGTAATCCCAGTACTTTGGGAGGCCGAGGTGGGAGGACTACTTGAGGTCAAGAGTTCGAGACCAGCCTGGCCAACATGGCAAAACCCCATCTCCACTAAAAATACAAAATTAGCTGGGCATGGTGTTGCATGCCTGTAATTCTAGCTACTTGGGAGACTGAGGCACAAGAATCACTGGAACCCAGGAGGTGGAGGTTGCAGTGAGCCAAGATCACACCACTGCATTCTAGACTGGGCGACAGAGCAAAACTGCATCAAAAAAAAAAAAAAAAAAAAAGGAAAAAATGGGCAATTAATGTCAACAGGCAATTCTTTAAAGATATACAAATGGCCAAAAAATGCATGAATCAAAGTAAAATGTGAATCAAAACCGCACGACCAGCCAGGCATGGTGGCTCACACCTGTAATCCAAACTTTTGGGAGGCCAAAGTGGGAGGATCGCTTGAGCCCAGGAGTTGGAGACCAGCCTGGGCAACATGGTGAAACTCCATCTCCACAACAAATACAAAAATTAGCCAGGTGTGGTGGCACATGCCTAAAGCCCCAGCTACTTAGAAAACTGAGGTGGGAGGATCCTTTGAGCCTGAGAGGTCAAGGCTGCAGTGAGCCAAGATCATGCCACTGCACTCCAGCCTGGGAACCAGAGTGACACCCTGTATCCAAAAAAAAAAAAAAAGAAAAAGAAAAACACATGAGATATCACCTCCACCCATTAGAATGGCTACTATCAGAAGATCAGAAAACAGCAAGTGTTGATGAAGACGTGAAGAAATCAGAACCCTTGTGCACTGTTAGTGGGAATGTAAAAAGATGTATGCATTATGGAAAACTGCATGAAGGTTCATCAAAAAATTAAAAGGACCATGATAGGATCTAGCAATCCCACTTCTAGAAATATATCCAAAAGAATGTGAAACAGGGTCTCAAAAATATATTTGTATGCCCATGTCCATTCCAGCATTATTCACAATAGCCAAGGGGTGCAAGTAATCTCAATGTCCATGGACAGATGAATGCATAAGGAAAATGTGTTACCCATGCAACAGGAATATTATGCAGCCTTTAAAAAGAAGAAAATCCTGTTATATGCTACAACATGATGCACTTCAAGGACATTATAGTAAGCAAAATAAGCCAGGCACAAAAGGATAAACACTGTATGATTCCATTCATACGAATTATGTAGTCAAAATCATAGAAACAGAAAGTAGAAAGGTGGTTGTCTAGTGCCTGCAGGAGAGGGAATTAGTGTTTAATGGGCATAGAGTTTCAATTTTGCAAAATGAAAAAGTTCTAAAGGTCTGTTGCACAATAATGTGAATATACTTAACACAACTGAACTGTATTCTTAAAAATGGTTGAGATGGGCCGGGCGCAGTGACTCACACCTGTAATCCCAGCACTTCAGGAGGCCGAAGCGGGTGGATCACTTGAGGTCAGGAGTTTGAAACCAGCCTGGCCAACATGGTGAAATCTCGTTTCTACTAAAAATAAAAAAATTAGCCAGGCATGGTGGTGGGCACCTGTAATCTCAGCTACTTGGGAAGCTGAGGCAGGAGACTCACCTGAACCTGGGAGGTGGAGGTTGCAGTGAGCTGAGATGGCGCCACTGCACTCCAGCCTGGGCGACAAAGCGAGACTCCATCTCAAAAATAATAATTCACTAGTGATGATTATCAGTATTATGAATTGTTAGTTTAGTTATTTACATTGTATGTATTTAAAATAAAAGTAGTCTTTAAAAAAAATTTTTTTTTTACAGACAGGGTTTCTCTGTTTTGCCCAGGCTGGATCTCAGCTCACTGGACTCACTGTGTAAACTCTTGGACTCATGCAATCCTTCCACCTTAGCCTCCCAAACAGCTAGAACTACAGGCAAGCACCATCACGCCCAGCTAATTTTTTCTTTTTTTTTTTTCTTTTTGTAGGGATGGGATCTCACAATGTTACCCAGGCTGGTCTCAAACTCCCGGCCTCAAGCGATCCTCCTCTGCCTCAACCTCCCAAAGTGCTGGGATTTATAGACGTGAGCCCCTGAGCCCAGGCAAAAGTAGCCTTTTAAATTAAAAAAAAATAAAAAAGATTATGTATTTCAATGAGTCACTAGGATAATGTCAATATAAGAATTTGGGGACAGGCAGAAGTTAGTGTCAGGAATATGAGCTAAACCCAAAATGAGTCAGAGTGATATTTGTCCTTTTCCATAAACAGCCCCACTGAATTCTAAGATTCAGTGAATACCATTCAGCTTGCATTATACAACATGAAGGGTGAAAGAATGAGCTGTCCTTGAAGTGCACACCATGTTGTAGCATATGACAGGATTTTCTTCTTTTTAAAGGCTGCATAATATTCCTGTTGTATCGGTAACACATTTTCCTTATGCATTCATCTGTCCATGGACATTGAGATTACTTGCACCCCTTGGCTATTGTGAATAATGCTGGAATGGACATGGGCATACAAATACATTTTTGAGACCCTGTTTCATCATAAAGCACCATCGTACTGCAAAGAGCAGGGTTTAAAAGTTAGCACCACCACTTGCTAGCTAGGGAAGCTTGGGTAAGTTACTCTAACCTTTCCAAGGCTCACTTTCCTCATTTGTATGATGGTGATAACAATTCATATCACAGATCCATATCTTTTATATACTAACTTTAGGATCACAGGAAAAGGTTTTGCCCAAACTAAGAATAAACAGCATGACTTTAAAATAATAAATGATATCAGTAACATACCGCTGATTCACAAAAGGGCTGGAAAGCTCTGCAAGCAGGCGATAATTCCCAATGTATACCAGCACTCCATTTTTCTGAATGATAAACATAAAACACAACGTCAAGGATAACATTCTTAACAAAATTCTCAAATACTGTAGAAATATCCAAATAGCTTCTCAGTATAATATAACAATCAATACCAAAACAGATCAAGAAGTTTTCTACCTTTTACTGTTAAACTGATTTTCTGGGTGAGAATATAGAAAGATCCTTGGAATTCTACAGTATTTTTAAAAAACAGTAAATTATACACTTATGTTCACTTATGTATATAGTGTCCCCTTAATGAAAATAGGCTTCAAGCAGTTGTCTCACGTTAAACAAGTGAACTCTGTAAATAACCATTAGTAATGGCATTTTCAAATGACGGTAGGAAAGGATGATCACAAAGTACTGTGAATTTCAGAAGGTGAGGAGTTTTATAACGATTTAACACCCGATAGGAACTCACTTTATATCCACTAAGTGGAAGCACCTTAAAAATCTCAAAAAAGCACTTATCCTAAATAACAACACATAAGCCTGTCAGTAGAGGTCTATTTGCACAGTATGACAACATAGGCCACCGTGTTTGTTCTGAAAAATATATTTGTGAATCAGAAGATCCTAGAGCTAAATTTAGGATCTTTGAGACCTTTTTAAGTTTAAACATAATACATAATACATTCTACCAATTAAATAATATGAAAAGTTTAGCAGAGTTAGTAAACATTGGAAAGAGAACCAAAAGTATACATTCTAAAAACTTTTAGAATATACTTTAAAAATTGCTACTAAGTAAATGGAGTCACTCCAGCACTTCCAATTAAATACGAATTATGATTACATGCCAAAGAAAATAGTCCTCCCCACCCCAATACATTAGATATACACAAAAGTTTGGAAACTATTTTTCTACTGGCTACACCATGCTACCTTCCAAATGAGAACAATATGAAGCATTAAAAAAAGGTGAACTTTTTATTTGATAATTTTTAGTATTTATTCATGAAAATTATTTTAGGGATTCAAAATTCTAAGCTAGATTATATGAACTATCTTTAACAAGGTTAATCTAAAACTTTTTATAATCACAAATTCATTATCCTTAGCAATACTTAGAATGTGTGATGAGGAAGAAGGAAGGAGAGATGGCCAAAGACACAGAAACAGCAGGCAAGAGGAGCACTGAATACATCGGGGGTGACCAACTTTTCAGAGAGTCAACCAGGGCACAGCCATACCAGTCCAGAGGCATAACAACGTATGAGAAAGAATTATGCAGAGGTTTTATTACTTTAACACACAAATATGAAGAATAGGTATTTATTTGAAATTATTATTCTATACTAGTTTTCTTTTATAATAAATGCTTTTATTTAAACAAGATGGAAGAAGTGCAGATTAATTTAGATGTGCTTGCCTGTCTTATCCCAGACTTGAGAGACACGGTCTCCTTAGGTGCTTGCACATCTCCTCCATCAAGCCTGTATTAGTCTGCTAGTGCTGTCATAACAAAGTACCAAAAACTGGGTGGCTTAAGCAACAGAAATGTATTGTCTCACACGGAGGCTAGAAGTCCAAGATCAAGGGGTTAACGGGATCATGTGCTCTCTGCAGGCACTAGGGAAGAATCTGTTCTGGGACTCTCAGCCAGCTTCCTGCAGTTCCTTGGCTTGTGGCAGCCTAACTCCAGTCTCCACGTGGCATTATCCTTGTGTGCATGTCTGTGCCCAAATTTCCCCTTTTCATAAGGAGACCAGTTATAGCGGATTAGGGGCCCACCATATTTTAATACAAACTCAACTAACTACATCTACGATGACCCTATTTCCAACTGAGGTTACATTCTAAGGTATTGGGAGTTAGGACTTCAACCTATGAATTCTGGAGGGGACACAATTCAACCCATAACAATGCCCGATCCCAAATTCTTTCCTGCCTATTGTGCAATATGTTCTGTATTATCTCCCTAATTAAATTTTATGTCTTTCCCTCTGTCTATAACATATCATTATATACTAATATATATAAAATACCACAGATTTCCATATACAATAATAACTTTCCTTCTCAGTGATGTCTGGGACACTCTGGTGTTGATATCATAACTGTTCTCATTTGCATTATCTGAACTCTCAGAAAATACACAGTATTCATTGTGTGGTAGGTTAAACTAACACTATGTCAATACAAATCACAACAGTTACTCCAATGGGCAAAGTCAATGACAGACTGTTACTGCTCACAATTACAACACACTTAAGTTGCATCAGTGGATGATCCATTACTGTGAACTGCAAATCATAGTTGCCATGATTTTGTTGTATCACAGGAAGGGGTTTCCCAGGCTGCAGGATTTTCAGTGGTAAAATGGTACGACTTGGACAGCTCTCAACAGGCCACTCTCATCTTTGTTTTATTATAAATGCATTTAGGCTGGGCATGGTGGCTCACACAGGTAATCCCAGCACATTGGGAGGCCGAGGCAGGAGGATCACTTGAGCCTAGAGGTTCGAGACCAGCCTGGGCAAACACAGCAAAACCCCATCTCTATACAAAAATTTAAAAAAACAAATAATTCATTTTAATGTATATTCAAAATCACATTTGCAGCTAAAAAAAAAAGCAAAGGGCTGAGAAAAGCACAAATGTCTGAGCCCCCTAATTTATTCAGCATAAAGAAGCACTTTAAAGATAATAAGGAACAAATTGCCATTTGCATTTCAAACTCCTGAAGTATTTTGTGTGCTTTTTTAATGAAAAAATTTGGTGCCTTGTTCAAAGTTGAGGTGAGTTTTCTCAAAAGAATTGCTTGGAATATTTAAGAAGAAGTTAAAATAACAAGTAAAGTAAAACAAGACAAATTAAATGTTCTGGTTTTTTTGCTACCTCTGTAGTTAAATTCTATAGTGAATTAGGGCAAGGGAGAACTTTGAAAATAGTACACAACTAAAATATCACTCGAGGGGACAAAAAAATGAAAGGAAAAAGTTATTTTAATGAGATTCTTACTTGAGCCAGACACAAACATCTTAGAAAGGTTTGTATTATGGCTGGGTCTGGTGGCTCATGCCTGTAATCCCAGGAGGAGGACAAAGCAGGCAGATTACGAGGTCAGGAGATCAAGACCATCCTGGCTAACACGGTGAAACCCCATCTCTACTAAAAATACAAAAAATTAGCCGGGCGTGGTGGCGGTCGCCTGTAGTCCCAGCTACTCGGGAGGCTGAGGCAGGAGAATGGCGTGAACCCAGGAGGCGGAGCTTGCAGTGAGCCGAGATCGTGCCACTGCACTCCAGTCTGGGTGACAGAGTGAGACTCTGTCTCAAAAAAAAAAAAAAAAGAAAGAAAGAAAGATTTGTATTATTATAATCCCTCACTAAGATAAATTCATGTATATAATAAACATGAAACATTAAAAAAATTATAGGTGAACTTTTTACTCCTTAAGGATAATTTCTCTCATTCATAACACTGACTTTCTCCCCTCAAAGGTGATTTTTCTTCTGATCTATTTTTCCTAACAATTCTCTTTAGTTGTTCTAAGTCTATGGCATTCTACATAACTACGTTCAATGTTTAGAGAACATGACAGACCAGACTGCTGCAAAATGTTACTAGTTAATGTGTTCCTAAGGTCAGCCAAAATTCTTGCTAAATTTCTTACTATATCCTTCAAATAAATAGTTTTTCCAAAGATGAGATCAAATACCAAAATTTATTTTTATACAACTTATAAAGTATTTTAAAGCAGACTCCCCAAAGTCATGTAAAATATCAAAATACTATAGCAGCAACAGCCTGAGCCTTAATTAAACTTTAAAAACTATTTTAGACTGGGCGCAATGGTGCACACCTGTAGTCTGACTCAGCTACTTAGCTAAGGCAGGAAGATCACCTGAACCCAGAAGTTTGAGGTTGTGGCTGTAAACTGTGATCACACTACTGCACACCAGCCTGGGTGACACGGCGAGACAGTTTCTTAAAACAAAATTTTAAAAGATTCTAAAAATTTCTCTCTAGTTAATATTAACTTTAAAAATTAAAAAAAATCACAAAATATACTATAAGACCTTTTTTGAGAGTTTAAAAGATTACTTTTTCCAACTCCTTTCATATTGGTAAAGAGTTAAAAGTATTAACCAAAGTACCAAATTAATATCAGATAAAACTTGACTTCATGATTTTCATTAAGTACTAAAAGAGTCACTGTAAAAATGGTAAATCTGGTGTTATGTTCATGTAAACAACTTTGACCAAAGTGCAAATTTTACTTTGAGGAAACTGTCTCTTGAATTTGAAAAAAATTGGGCATAACATCTTGGCCCTTCTCATTCCTCTCTCCTCTTCCCAAAGAGAATGGTTAGTTCCAGTATTTCTAGCCCAGTGGTTCTTGTGTAGTTCCCAGATAAGAGCATCAGCATGACCTGGGAACTTGCTAGATATGCATATTCCTGGGCCCCATCCAAGACATATTGAATGGGAAACCATGACGGGTGGGACCAGCAGCTGTGTTTTGCAGGCCCTCCAGGTGATTCCAAGGTATACTAAAGTGAGAGAAGTGCTTTCCTAGTCTAGAAATTGCCACCCATCTATATAAGCCCCAAGGAGCTAGCTCCCTATTTCTCAGAAACCGTGCTGAGCAAAGGTTTATAAACACCTACCCCAGACTGCACAGCTCTTAAGGTGGACCTGCTACATTCCTCTAGAACAGTTTTTCCTAACCCCTTAACTCTTAGCTGGGAGAACCCCCAGTCCACTGTCTCCACAGATGTCTCTGTTTATCTATTAAAGTACTTAGCTCCTTGCAAATATCTACATTTCCTGTTCCTTATTCACTACTATATCCATAAAGCCTCACACAGTGCCTGGTCCATGTTTACTGAGTTAAACCTTGCCTTCTCACTGCTGTTAAACAAGCACATCACCTCTAAAGTCAAAATCCCAAGAGTCCTTCAGGACTATTTCTGAGTGGGAGGGAGGATTATCAGAATATTAGCCTTTGGCTGGATGTGGTGGCTCATGCCTATAATCCCAGCCTTCAGGAGGCTGAGGCAGGAGGATCATTTGAGCCCAGCCAGGGCAACATTAGTGAGACCCTGTCTCTTAAAAAAAGGAAAAAAAAAAAACAACACCCACATTTCATTCCAAAAGAAAAGAAGAAAATCATCCAGATTTTAATCTCATAAAGATATCAGTGGAACAGAATTAGAAGTTATCAAACTTGTTATAAGAAAATAAAAATGTCTGAATCTCCAAACATTGATACATTTAGATTTAGTGAAGCAAGGCTGGTAAAAGTGGGTAAGCACGCAGAAGAAGTAGGGGAATGTAGGGCCCATGTAACAGAAGTAAAACATCTAGAAGCAGACGGTTAGTGGGCACACTAGCAAACTAAGGAGCAATAAGATGTAGTCTAAAAGAAAGACAAACCAGGGTTATAGCTCTGCCCTTACTAGCCGTGTGACCTTGTGCCTATTACTGAACTCCTCTGATCCTACTCCAAGAAATCTATAACAAAGGGTTAATACTTTTAAACTGGGTGGAGCCCACCACAGCTCAAGGAGGCCTGCCTGCCTCTGTAGACTCTACCTTTGGGGGCAGGGCATAGCTGAACAAAAGGCAGCAGAAACTTCTGCAGACTTAAACATCCCTGTCTAATAGCTTTGAAGAGAGTAGTGGTTCTCCCAGCACAGAGTTTGAGATCTGAGAACAAACAGACTGCCTCCTCAAGTGGGTCCCTGACCCCCGAGTAGCCTAACTGGGAGGCACCTCCTAGTAGGGGCTGACTGACACCTCATACGGCTGGGTGCCCCTCTGAGACAAAGCTTCCAGAGGAAGGATCAGGCAGCAACATCCGTCATTCTGCAATATTTGCTGTTCTGCAGCCTCTGCTGGTGATACCCAGGCAAACAGGTCTGGAGTGGACCTCCAGCAAACTCCAACAGACCCGCAGCTGAGGGTCCTGACTGTTAGAAGGAAAACTAACAGAAAGGCCATCCACACCAAAGCCCCATCTGTACATCACCATCATCAAAGACCAAAGATAGATAAAACCACAAAGATGGGAAAAAACTAGAGCAGAAAAGCTGAAAATTCTAAAAATCAGGGCAGTTATTCTCCCCCAAAAGAATGCAGCTCCTCGCCAGCAACAGAACAAAGCTGGATGGAGAATGACTTTGACAAGTTGAGAGTAGAAGGCTTCAGACTATCAGTAATAACAAACTTCTCCGAGCTAAAGGAGGATGTTCGAACCCATCGCAAAGAAGCTAAAAACCTTGAAAAAAGATTAGACGAATGGCTAACTAGAATAAACAGCATAGAGAAGACCTTAAATGACCTGATGGAGCTGAAAACCATGGCACAAGAACTACCTGACGCTTGCACAAGCTTCAGTAAGCAACTCAATCAAGTGGAAGAAACGGTATCAGTGATTAAAGATCAAATGAATGAAATGAAGTGAGAAAAGAACTTCAGAGAAAAAAGAGTAAAAAGAAACGAACAAAGCCTCCAAGAAATGTGGGACTATGTGAAAAGACCAAATCTACATCTGATTGGTATACCCGAAAGTGACGAGGAGAATGGAACCAAGTTGGAAAACACTCTTCAGGATATTATCCAGGAGAACTTCCCCAACCTAGCAAGGCAGCCAACATTCAAATTCAGGAAATACAGAGAATGTCACAAAGACATTTCCTCAAGAAGAGCCAAGTCCAAGACACATAATTGTCAGATTCACCAAAGTTGAAATGAAGGAAAAAAATGTTAAGGCAGCCAGAGAGACAGGTCGGGTTACCCACAAAGGGAAGCCCATCAGACTAACAGCGGATATCTCGGCACAAACTCTACAAACTAGAAGAGAGTGGGGGCCAATATTCAACATTCTTAAAGAAAGGAATCTTTATATCCTTCCTTTATAAAGAAAGGAATCTTTATATCCTTCCTTTATAAAGAAAGGAATCTTTATATCCCAGATTTTCATATCCAGCCAAACTAAGCTTCATAAGTGAAGGAGAAATAAAATCCTTTACTGACAAGCAAATGCTGACAGATTTCATCACCACCAGGCCTGCCTTACAAGAGCTCCTGAAGGAAGCACTAAACATAGAAAGGAACAACCAGTAACAACCACTGCAAATGCATGCCAAATTGTAAAGACCATCGATGCTAGGAAGAAACTGCATCAACTAATGGGCAAAACAACCAGCTAACATCATAATGACAGGATCAAATTCACATATAATAATATTAACCTTAAATGTAAATGGGCTAAATGCTCCAATTAAAAGACACAGACTGGCGAATTGGATAAAGAGTCAAGACCCATCAGTGTGCTGTATTCAGGAGACCCATCTCACATGCAAAGACACACATAGGCTCAAAATAAAGGGATGGAGGAAGATCTACCAAGCAAATGGAAAACAAAAAAAAAGCAGGGGTTGCAATCCTACTCTCTGATAAAACAGACTTTAAACCAACAAAGATCAAAAGAGACAAAGAAAGCTATTACATAATGGTAAAGGGATCAATTCAACAAGAAGAGCTAACTATCCTAAATATACACGCATCCAACACAGGAGCACCCAGATTCATTAAGCAAGTCCTTAGAGACCCACAAAGAGGTTTAGACTCTCACACCATAGTAATGGGAGACTTTAACACCCCACTGTCAACATTAGACAGATCAACGAGACAGAAGGTTAACAAGGATATCTAGGACTTGAACTCAGCTCTGCACCAAGCAGACCAAATAGACATCTACAGAACTCTCCACCCCAAATCAACAGAATATACATTCTTCTCAGCACCACATTGCACTTATTCCAAAATTGACCATACAGTTGGAAGTAAAGCACTCCTCAGCAAATGTAAAAGAACAGAAATTATAACAAACTGTCTTTCAGACCACAGTGCAATCAAACTAGAACTCAGGATTAAGAAACTCACTCAAAACTGCTCAACTACATGGAAACTGAACAACCTGCTCCTGAATGACTATTGGGTATGTAACGAAATGAAGGCAGAAATAAAGATGTTCTTTGAAACCAATGAGAACAAAGACACAACAGCAGAATATCTGGGACACATTTAAAGCAGTGTGTAGAGGGAAATTTATAGCACTAAATGCCCACAAGAGAAAGCAGGAAAGATCTAAAATTGACACCCTAACATCACAATTAAAAGAACTAGAGAAGCAAGAGCAAACACATTCAAAAGCTAGCAGAAGGCAAGAAACTAAGATCAGAGCAGAACTGAAGGAGATAGAGACACAAAAAAGCCTTCAAAAAAATCAATGAATCCAGGAGTTGGTTTTCTGAAAAGATCAACAGAATTGATAGACCGCTAGCAAGACTAATAAAGAAGAAAAGAGAGAAGAATCAGATCGACACAATAAAAAATGATAAAGGGGATATCACCACTGATCCCACAGAAATACAAACTACCATCAGAGAATACTATAAACACCTCTATGCAAATAAACTAGAAAATCTAGAAGAAATGGATAAATTCCTGGACACATACACTCTCCCAAGACTAAACCAGGAAGAAGTTGAATCCCTGAATAGACCAGTAACAGGCTCTGAAATTGAGGCAATAATTAATAGCCTACAAACCAAAAAAATTCCAGGACCAGAAGGATTCACAGCCGAATTCTACCAGAGGTACAAAGAGGAGCTGGTACCATTCCTTCTGAAACTATTCCAATCAACAGAAAAAGAGGGAATCCTCCCTAACTCATTTTATGAGGCCAGCATCATCCTGATACCAAAGCCTGGCAGACACACAACAAAAAAAGAGAATTTTAGACCAATATCCCTGATGAACATCAATGAAAAAATCCTCAAAAAAAATACTGGCAAACCGAACCCAGCAGCACATCAAAAAGCTTATACACCATGATCAAGTTGGCTTCATCCCTTGGATGCAAGGCTGGTTCAATATATGCAAATCAATAAACATAATCTATCATATAAACAGAACCAAAGACAAAAATCACATGATTATCTCAATAGATGCAGAAAAGGCCTTTCACAAAATTCAACAGCACTTCATGCTAAAAACTCTCAATAAACTAGGTATTGATGGAATGTATCTCAAAATAATAAGAGCTATTTATGACAAACCCACAGCCAATGTCATACTGAATGGGTAAAAACTGGAAGCATTCCTTTTGAAAACTGGCACAAGACAGTGATGCCCTCTCTCACCACTCCTATTCAACACAGTGTTGGAAGTTCTGGCCAGGACAATCGGGCAGGAGAAAGAAATAAAGGGTATTCGATTAGGAAAAGAGGAAGTTAAATTGTCTCTGTTTGCAGATGACATGATTGTATATCTAGAAAACCCCACCGTCTCAGCCCAAAATCTCCTTAAGCTGATAAGCAACTTCAGCAAAGTCTCAGAATACAAAATCAATGTGCAAAAATCACAAGCCTTCTTATACACCAATAACAAACAGAGAGCCAAATCATGAGTGAACTCCCATTCACAATTGCTTCAAAGAGAATAAAATACCTAGAAATCTAACTTACAAGGGACGTGAAGGACCTCTTCAAGGAGAACTACAAACCACTGCTCAACGAAATAAAAGAGGACACAAACAAATGGAAGAACATTCCATGCTCATGGATAGGAAGTATCAATATCATGAAAATGGCCATACTGCCCAAGGTAATTTATAGATTCAATGCCATCCCCATCAAGCTATCAATGACTTTCTTCACAGAATTGGAAAAAACTACTTTAAAGTTCATATGGAACCAAAAAAGAGCCTGCATTGCCAAGACAATCCTAAGCAAAAAGAACAAAGCTGGAGGCATTATGCTACCTGACTTCAAACTATACTATAAGGCTACAGTAACCAAAACAGCATGGTACTGGTACAAAAACAGATATATAGACCAAAGGAACAGAAAGAGCCCTCAGAAATAATACCATACATCTACAACCATCTGATCTTTGACAAACATGACAAAAACAAGCAATGGGGAAAGGATTCCCTATTTAATAAATGGTGCTGGGAAAACTGGCTAGCCACATGTAGAAAGCTGAAACTGGATCCCTTCCTTACACCTTATACAAAAATTAATTTAAGATGGATTAAAGACTTAAATGTTAGACCTAAAACAATAAGAAACCCTAGAAGAAAACCTAGGCAATACCATTCAGAACACAGGCATGGGCAAGGACTTCATGACTAAAACACCCAATTAAACTAAAGAGCTTCTGCACAGTAAAAGAAACTACCATCGGAGTGAACAGGCAACCTACAGAATGGGAGAAAATTTTTACAATCTACCCATCTGACAAAGGGCTAATATCCAGAATCTACAAAGAACTCAAATAAATTTACAAGAAAAAAATCAAACAGCCCCATCAAAAAGTGGGCAAAGGATATGAACAGACACTTCTCAAAAGAAGACATTAATCAGCCAACAGACACATGAAAAAATGCTCATCATCACTGACCATCAGAGAAATGCACATCAAAACCACAATGAGATACCATCTCACACCAGTTAGAATGGCGATCATAAAAAAGTCAGGAAACAACAGATGCTGGAGGACATGTTGAGAAATAGGAACACTTTTACACTGTTGGCAGGACTGTAAACTAGTTCAACCATTGTGGAAGACAGTGTGGCGATTTCTCAAGGATGTAGAACTAGAAATACCATCTGACCCAGCAATCCATTACCGGGTATATACCCAAAGGATTATAAATCATACTGCTATATAAGACACATGCACACATATGTTTATTGCGGCACTATTCACAATAGCAAAGACTTGGAACCAACCCAAATGTTCATCAATGACAGACTGGATTAAGAAAATGTGGCACATATACACCATGGAATACTATGCAGCCATAGAAAAGGATGAGTTAATGTCTTTTGTAGGGACATGGACGAAGCTGGAAACCATCATTCTCAGCAAACTATCGCAAGGACAGAAAACCAAACACCACACGTTCTCACTCATAGGTGCGAAGTGAACAGTGAGAACACTTGGACACAGGAAGGGGAACATCACACACCGGGGCCTGTTGTGGGGTCGGGGAAGGGGGAGGGACAGCATTAGGAGATATACCTAATGTAAATGACGAGTTAATGGGTGCGGCACACCAACATGGCACATGTACACATATGTAACAAATCTGCACATTGTGCACAAATACCCTAGAACTTAAAGTATAATTTAAAATATTAATTAATTAATTAATTTTTTTTTAAAAGTATCAAGAGGCCAGGGGTGGTGATTCATGCCTGTAATCCTAGCACTTTGGGAAGCAGGAGGATCACTTGAGCCCAGTGGTTTGAGAACAGCCTGGGCAACATAGGCTGACCCCATCTCTACAGAAAATTTTTAAAAATTAGCCAGGTATAGTGGTGAATGTCTGTGGTTCCCAACTACTCAGGAGGCTGAGGCAGGAGGATCACTTGGCCCTGGGAGGTCAAGGCTGCAGTGAGCCCTAACAGTGCCACTGCACTCCAGCCTAGGCAACAGAATGAGACTCTGTCTCAAATAAATAAATAAATAAATAAATAAATAAATAAATAAATAAATAAATAAATAAAATTAAATAAAAATTAAGTATCAAGGGCTGCTGTAGGACCAGAAATAAGAATACTTAAAGTTTTAAAAGGAACTGAGAGACAACTATCATTCCCTAACTACATTGGGAGGAAGAAGGGAAGACCAATAGAGGTATGAACATTAAATTCTTGTCCACCATAGCAAGAAAATACTATCTAACATTATTACCCAACATTGACAAATCAAGATGTGGACAGTCTCTGAACATGGCCACATAAATTCCTTCCCTCCCTGTATGTGCAACATGTTCCTCCTATCAAGAGGTGGTCTTATTTCCCACCCCTTAAATCTGAACTGCCGTTAGCAACTCACTTGATAAATAGAATATACTGGAATTACCTATGTAGTGAGTCTTCTGAAGCCACGTCCTAAGAAGCCTTGCAGCTTCCTCCGGGGTCTCTTGGAACAATCACTCTTGAAATGTTCTTCAGAACACAGTTAGGAGGCTGTGAGAAGCCCAAGCTACATGGAAGGCCCACATATAGATACTCTTCCACTGAACTCCTACCAATGAGCCTTTAGATAATTCCAGCCTTGGCTGCCATTTAACAGCACCCACATTAGACATCAAGCAAGACTGCCCAATTGGCTTGCTTTCTCCTTTCATTTTTTAAAAATATAATTAAGAACTCATGAGTCAATGGATTTCAATCAACCACAGTCATTATTCTAATTGATAATCAAAATGTCACATTTTAAGCCAAAAGAAGAGCCTTCATATTGGATCTTGTGTCCTTTTGACACAGTCCCATTAGTCTGTGATAGGCTCCTTGCTTTCTGACCCAAGATTGCCACTTCAATATGTAAAATGAAAATTTAAATTTTCACTTTGATCACATTTTTATAATATACATGTTATATATTTATATGAGAAATGCTGTTTTTGATATATGCATATACACGTATGCATATAGGAAAAAAGTACATTCCTCAATGTAACTGTTAAGTAAGTAAATAATATAATAGTTATATAGGTTGTGAGACTGGGGCATCATTTTTTCTTTTTGCTGGTCAATGTTTCCTAATCCTCAAATAAAAACGAATTACCTAAAATAACTTTTTTAAATAGACTCTGCTAAAAACATTATTTATCTCGGTTTTTTATTTACAATATTGTTTTTAGGGAATATTGCCTCCAATATTGCTTTTGGAAACCACTGATTTCCAAATGCATTCTTTTATGGTTCTCTTTCTACCTTCTGAGTTTTCCTTTGCCTGATCATCCTTCTTCTGGTCCCTGACCCTGACTGCACTGCCCTTTACACAAACCTTCATTTCTAATGGCATATCGGCCACTTTCTCCTGGGATAGCCATGCATCTCCAAAAACCTCTTAACATCTAGAAGTATCTCTCCAAACTGCTTCTCCCATTTCCTTCCATGGTGTCATCTTCCTCTAGTGCTCCGGATCATTTTGGTCTCTTCTTTCCCTTCCTTCTCTGAAATCCAAATTAGATACTGTGCTCTATTCACTGCAGAGTGACTCAGATTTGTTTCTTCCTCATTAACACAATCACCGCTATAACCATCAAAATTAGCTTCTTTGTAATCTGTCACCTATATTATTTCAATCACCTCCTAAAAGATACCCTCTCCCCCAATCAGATTTTTTTCTGCATATCACTATCAGCTTTATCTTTCTAACATGCCAATTATATCAAGTTATTTTCTGGCTAAAGATCCTGCAACTATTCCATGACAAGCAAAAATGCAAGGCTAGTGAGTTAGAATTTTCACTCCATCTATCAGCTGGCCCTATCTTACTCATCCAAATGTACAACCATCACCCATGTCTACGCAAATCCCATACCCTGGCAGCCTAAGTCCTCAAGATCACCCATGAAGATCTGACATCTCCTCAGAGACTTTCCTCAAAATGTTTTCTGACCTAGGAAGCCTTCCCTACTTTTTTCCCAACCTAAATATGCATATTTTTGAACGCTGAGTTTAAATCCCATCTATCTCAAAAGCTCTCTTAGAAAATTCAAAAAGGCATAAATATATATATGAACATTTATGCAAAACTTATATAAACTGCAAGAATATACATCAAGTACTACCAGTAGTTATCTCTGGAGAATCAGACCTAGAAAACATTCTACTTACTAAACCCTATATTTCTATAAACTCAATTTTTTTTAATAAACATCTATATTCAGAAAAAATATTAAGAGAAATTAACACGATGATCTTTCCATTCCTTAAATTACTACAGTATTACTGATTGATCCCTGGATGACATTTTCATTCTTAAATAGTATCTTATATTTAAATCTTACATCCCTAATTGAAACCACTGGTTCTATCCTATCATTATCCCCTCTCCCCCACCCTCCTTAGCTGAAAACCTCTGTAATACCTGGTTGATCCTGCCAGTAGGAAAAAAAGAAAAATAAAAAAAATCCTAAAAAAAAAAAAACCTCCGTGAGTCACACTGAGGTGTAGAACTATGCTTCAGTAATCTTGCATCTATATTTTCCGATCCTGTACACCATCAATATATCAATGACTCTGGGCCCATTTTAATCCAATACACCCATGACAGATAGCATCATAGGTGACACATAAGTCCATCAGCATAGGTGACCATTAGATAAGATTCAGGTTATGCGTAATTCCTCATTACTTTATCCTTTTCTCTCCTAGTCAAGAAAACCTACTAAAATACAAATGAGATAGATGCTATTAAAGGGATAGGATTAAATCTTTCTATAATATTTTTAAATAATTACAAATTCTGATACTTTCTTGTTGGTAAATTAGGGCAAAACTCACAACTGATTTATGGTTCGTGTGGTGTCTCCACTCTGTCATCTACCTTTAAGGAGATTTGCATAGAGTAAAATCCACATTTGCCATGGCCTCTGCATGACTGTGAGGGGAAACAAAACAGGATTTGTCTGATCCCTTCCGCAGCTTAAAAGAAAATTCTCCTTTTAGCAAGTGATTATGGAAGTCTGGATTTTCTTACTATGGGAAATTTTTCTACCAGCTAAGAGTGGCTAAGACCAGAGGTTTAAAAGGTAGGGGGGAAAGAGAACTAAATTATGCACCTACTACTGCTAATATGGCACTAAATACTGACTGTTCTACCACCAAAGGCCTGGACAGAAATGGGCACCCTTGCCCTACTATACTACACTACACTGCACTGCACTACACTACAACTATATGTTGGTAGGAAATAAGTTCTGGGCACCCCAAATTGGAATCCTGTGTAAAAATGTGACTGTGTTACTATAGTGGCAATGATGGGGCATTTTTTAATAGGCAACAGACTGACCCAGAGTCTCAAGCACAATTGAAATGGGCTTGAGACTCTGGGTCAGTCTATTACCTACTAATGGAAACCGTTTCAGGGTACAATCAACCTAGAATTGAGGTTTGGAAACAAAATCTATTACTATGTTTAATAACTATTTGCTTAATTGTAATCATTCAAGGTTTTTGATGATTTGCTTATAAGACAGAGATGAAGGTTTGAGCTAACACACAGGATTGGACTGCCAAATCAGACTCATGTGAAACAGTGTTCCTACCTAGCATTAAGCTCTACTAAATGTTACAAAGATAGAGACCATCAAACAATTCAAATGAAGCAGAGAGAGGTCTGGGACATCAAGGGCCACTGGCAACCCAGGTCTTTCTTTCCTTGCTGTGTGCCTACATGACCTTCTCCAAGGAGCTGTGCCTTCTAGATCCTGGGTTCTTTACTATAGGTAATCCTTACCCAGGGACACCCTGCTAAGGGCATTTCAGAGTTAATGTTTCTTCTTCCTAAGAAACATCAGTACTCTATTTATCCTAAGTCCTGTTGACAAGGAGATTAGACTGGGCCACATGCCTTCTTTTTCTCCTCTCCTGTCCCCCAAGGAAGTGAATGGACTGGCAGGCCAGATGCTTTCACCCCTTCCTCCTAGGGTTACTTAAGAACTTGGTGACATAACTTAACTTATTGTTCATTCCCCCACTGTCTAGTTCTCTTGCGTTAGAACTAAATCAAATCATTTCAACAAAACAGTTGCATCACAAAATCTCAGAATTAGAATAGAACCTTAAAGATTATTTAGTGCAAGCTCCTACCTAAAGCTTCTGCTGATTGTACCTACTTTTGTATCTATCTGATTGAAGCTATCTTACGGTAGAATAGCCACTTTAAAAGGTCTTTCCATTGTGATAAACTTCCAATCACTGAGGATGTCTTTCTTCCATAAAAGAGAAGTCTCCCCTACCTCTCTTTACCACCCCATTGGTCCTAGTCCCAACATCAGAATCAATCCAGAATAAGTCTACTCCCCTTTCCACTAAGTAGTCCTTTCCCATTTCCAGGGACATTTCAAGGCCATCATGTCCTTCTAGTTCTTCGTTTTTCTAGGCTGACATCTCTAGGTCCTTCAATTGTTTGTTATAATACAATAGCTACCTAATCTAGTATCTCCTCTCTACAGTTAACTAGCAGCTCTGTTCCAGATAAATGCAAGTTTAGGGACTTCAGATGATGATGGTCTTGGATGTGGTCTGACCGGGCAAACTATGTGTGAATTGGATACCATGCCTCCCCTAATAGAATCTAAATTTGAAAAAGCTTTCTGTTTTAGCAGATGTGATATAGTATTGGCATAACTGAGATACAGTCATCTACCACCTCCAGGTCATTCTGTATCCTTATGCATTGTTGAACCTAAATGCAAAACTTAACATTTATCACTATTAAGTTCCACCCATTTGTTTCAGTTTATAGTTCCAGGATGAAGCCTTTCTAAAAATGTAATACATTGTCCAATATGTTATCAGTTCTCCTTCCTAACTGTGTTTCAGTTATCTGATAAGCTTGCTTTAACTTTTTTATTATGGTAAAATATATATGACATAAAATTTACCCTTTTGACAATTTTTAAGTGTACCATTCAGTGGCATTAAGTACATTCATTTTGTTTTACAACCATCACCACCATCCATCTCCAGAACTTCCCATATTCCCAAATGGAAACTCTGTACCATTAAACAATAATTCCCCATTATCCCTTCTGCCCAGCCAGGATCACGCCACTGCACTCCAGCCTGGTGACAGAGTGAGACTCCATCTCAAAAAAAAAAAGAAAAGAAAAGAAATAATAATAATACAATGGGCTTGGAAATGGATGCATATGGAATGATTTTCACGTTTAAATGTTTTCCAAATATATTCTAACTCATTATCTAAAGTCATGGTTTAATTGGAGATAGAAGGTGATTCACAAGGAACACACAAAAAAACGAAGGCTATCAAAGTAATCAGAAAGGGTGTACAAAGGATGGTAGTTTGTCCTTAAAAATTGGGGATTAAAGCCTAAATGTGTTCATTTCTCTTAGAATAAGAGATCAGTTTGTCATGTTTTCCTTGATAATTAGTATCCTGCTCCGGGGTGAAAGATGAGTATCAGGAAAAAATGTTGTAGGATTTGTACCTCTCTATATAGACAGAAGAGGATTCATTAAGCTCTAAATTACTCTGCCAGAGAATTTTAAAACTTCAGTAAATATAGCAGGAAGATACAAAAATAGCAGTCAAGACATTACATAACCTATAATACCTTAAATTCCAAAGAATCTTACTTTTCAACTATTTCTTCAATAGGGATACATTTTAAACCTACAAGGAACTTGCTTCTATTTATCACTTTAAGTTAGACTTTGTTCTAATAACAAAATCATTTAAGAAAAAAAGCTTACTGCAAATAGCTTAAATGGTTACATAAGTATTAAGTCAAAGTGCTTTCCAAATACAAGTTCTCATTATTACATAAGTGATAAGAATTTCATGACCATTTACCCCCCCAAATTATAATTATTATTATTTTTGTTAGCTTTACTTAGAATAACAAAATGCACAAAATGACCTGGGAATTCACTGCATAGAAAAAAACCTTCTTATAGTCAGTGAGTAACTACTGTAAGATTGGTAATAACATAGGATCCTCGTAGCATCTGTTAAGATTCATCATTTCATCAAACTTTCCCTATTTTGTGTCCCTATGAATAGATTCACTTTAAAAGATAAATTTTATACTATAACAATAGAAGACAGACATACAAAAAAGCAACCATCTTTAGGGAAAAAAATTGCAGTTGCAATATATATCTTGAGTTCATTGGTATATTTATGTTGAAAACCAAATGATTCTAGAGAAACCTAACAAACATGCAAGGAATATAAAATTGCTAGTTTACAAATGTATAAGTAGAAATTTTAGATATATAATTTAATATGCTTTACTGCCTGAGATCTGTTGGAAGAATCCTCTATTAACCTTGGTCTTTGAATTCTGATAAAGTCTGAGCAAGATTTCTCCACTGCTCCAAACTACTTAAATGTAATTATGGATGTATATGTAATTGCACATGGAATTAAACAGAAAAGAAATATTTTCGCTGGCTCATACCCTTTGCTGTTAAATCATAAATGCATTTAGAAATACAGACAAATATCTATAGCTACACAGTCCTGAAGGTTTTAAATGGAAATTCAAAGAATTAGGGTCATCTGCGTGTCTCAAAATCTATGAATACAAACAGACACACCAACACAGACACACAAAAAGTTATTATTTTAGTTAATACACGAGACAGCATATCACAAAAGCAATCCCTGAATGCATCTGGAGATGGTCTTTAAAAACTAAGAATTGTATGTTTAATTTATGTTCACCCTTACATCACTATTCCCAATCTTGTCTACTAGTTAGGCTACAGAAAATCCTGCAACTCACCAGTACAAGGTAGTATGCATACAGGGACGCACAATGATGTATTATAAAAAATTTGTCACCAATCACTTTCCAATACAAAATCATAATGGACAAATCTGTAAGAAAGACAAGTGAGTAAGGTATTAGATAAGAAGACAGTTGCACTGTTTTTTTAAGTGTATTGAACTCTTTCTCCTGCCAACTCATCACTGTCCACTCTGAGCCCACAGCACTTTGTTCATCCCTCAGTTAGTCTGATTATCTACTTTACCATAAAATCTCTGCTCCTATATGCCTGTCTCACCCACTCTCCTGTGGCTCCTCTAAGATAAGGGCCAGGTTATGAGCATCTTTATACCCTCAGAATCTAGCACAAGGCCTGGCATATAGGTTGGTGCAGAAGTAACTGTGATTTTTGCCATTATTTTTAATCACAAAAACTGCAATTACTTTTGTACCAACCTAATCATATGTAATATAATACTTGTTGAAAGCATAAATGAATAACTTGTTTCCAGAGTTAAAATAAACAAAAAATATTATTGAATAGAAATAACTTTAAATAAGCTTAAGTGACTGATTCTTGTCACTACAATAATTCGAACAGAGATAAGATGGTCATAGGGAAGGTTCAAAATGACCAACTCATTTATAAAACAAATTGTACAAAAAATATTTTAAAAATAAAAAAGAGGCCGGGCGCAGTGGCTCACGCCTGTAATCCCAGTACGTTGGGAGGCCGAGGCAGGTGGATCACAAGGTCAGGAGATCAAGACCATCCTGGCTGACATAGTGAAACCCCGTCTCTACCAAAAATACAAAAAATTAGCTGGGTGTGGTGGCGGGCGCCTGTAGTCCCAGCGAATCCGGAGGCTGAGGCGGGAGAATGGTGTGAACCCGGGAGGTGGAGCTTGCAGTGAGCTGAGATTGCGCCCCTGCACTCCAGCCTGGGTGACAGAGCGAGACTCCGTCTCAAAAAATAAATAAATTAATAAAATAAAATAAAATAATGCAATTAAATACTAATTCAAAATAGTGACACCACCAAAAAAAAATAACTATTAAAAAGAAAAACAAAGAAAAAAAACTTACTTCTGCAAATTTTACAAAAACAACACAAAACCATGACTATTGGAACACATTTCAAGAACTCCTGCAAGTGAGGGACCCTAAAAGTTAAACTTCGTTAGTTTCACAGTCATTACACTTAAGAGTCTCATTAGGACAAAGAGGGACCATATCCTTGCTGATAAAAAATGTCCAGTCCAGTCCAGGTCTCAGTTGTCTGAGGCATCACTCTGTAACTCTGATCTTAAGTGAGAACCCGAAAGCCATTTCATGAAAAGACATTTCATTTTCTACCATTATGGCAGGTACATTTTTCCTCTGTATGCGTCCTAAAGGCTGTCTCAAATAAACCAAAAGTATAGACTATGTATTCTTTGCATAATTCTGTGAGTAGTCTACAAAGAATTAGACAATAACATCTCACATACCAGAAATGAGGTAGCCTGAGGCAATAGCAATATTCACGTTTGCAAGTGATGGACCACCCCTGAGAAAAAAAAGGTTCCTTTTTAAAGTATATAGGTTATAGGTAACTGCTACTTCTTTTCTCTATAGAAACTGAAACATAATGAAATTGCTTTCTATAGATTCTCCAATGGTAAGTTGTCATCTTCGAATAAAATTGCAAAACACACAATGACAGTTTAGCCGAACTGTGACGCATCATGTGGTACTGGTGTTAGCAGAAAGATGCTATTCCCAGGATAATCTGAACCCACAGGGAATTTAGTAGCCTTCCTGTTCAAAATGAATTGTTTTCATCAAGAGATCTTCTAGAGCCCATACCTTTCATGAATTTTACTCTACCTTCCCTGAAGTTTACAAAATTTCCTTGAGGGTAAATCGACTCTTAGAATTCAAACTAGTCTGAAATCTTCTAAAGCACCTAAAGCCAAACTATATTGAGGTCCCCAGTGTTCGGAACAGACCTCCTGGGGATGACTGAGTACCCAGTGCATTTTCCAAACTTAAGTTTTTAGAACTACTCCCAGAATCCCACAATCCAGGGGCACAGCATAGCATCTGTTTTGTTTTAAATTGGAGAGTCATCCTTCATACTACCAGTGGCATTTATAATGGATTTAGAGTATACCTAAGGGCCAACTACAAGACACTCCAATGTATTAAGTTACCTACATGAATACCATAATTTCTTACATATATTAGCTAAAAGTTTTGCTAAAATAATTTTACCAAAACATAATGAAATGTATAAATGTGTTTACATGATTTGTTTGCAAAAAGCCTTAAGTGGAATCCCAGATGCTAATTTTTAAAAATTCCTTATTCTGAATCAGAGACTCAATATCAAAAAATCATCTAGTCAGGAGGCTGGATATGGTGGCTCATGTCTGTAATTTTAGCACTTTGGGAGGCCAAGGTGGGCAGATCACTTGAGGCCAAGAGTTTGAGAACCGTCTGGCATAACATGGTGAAACCCCATTTCTACTAAGAATAGAAAAATTAGCCGGGCATGGTAGCACACACATGTAGTCCCACCTACTCAAGAGGCTGAGGCAGGAGAATCACCTGTACCTGGGAGGCAGAGGTTGCAGTGAGCTGAGATTGTGCCACTGCACCTCAGCCTGGGTAACAGGGTGAGACTCTATCTCAACAACAACAACAATCATCTAGTCCACTTCTGATTTTGAGGCAATATAGTATCACCATCATTCTACTGGGGACTGGAAGGATTTGCCTATCATTCCATGATAAGGAAATAATCATAACAGGGCAGTTTAATTCTACTGTTTCAACCCCTATACATACCAAGGTCCTACAATTTATACTTTTGCTTCAAGAAACAAATACAAATTATCAGTCCTTTATCTGGTTTATAATGTGAACTACTAGTGAAATTAACACAAACTAAAATAGCTGAACTACAAATATTTAACAGAAAGATTTAGCACAAGTTGTGCCTTCTTTACAAATTTTGATCTATAAATACAACCAGGAAAATTAGACCTGGAATAAATCATGACATAAAATACAAAAATATGAAAAATTATGTTAAAGTTTGATAAGGCAAAATTTGAACAATGAATCAAATCTTTGTTATGAAATTTACTTCCCAAAAGAACTGGTTTTATTTTGCTGATGGTCATGTTAGTAAAATTAAAATTAAAATTTTTAAAAAGCTAGAAATTTTGTAGGTAGACTATATAAAAACCTAGTCATGGAATTAAATTCACTAAATTAATTCTCTTTGAAAAACAGCATCCCCTTGAAAATGTATCAATACTGATATTATTCTTATGGGAATAATTTTGTATTTCTGAATAGAAAAACGTCCTTGCAGTCAAATGGTGGTAGTCAAAAGACCAGGCTAAATCGCCCTACCTCCCCCGGAGCCCACAACCACTACATCTCAATGCATCACTTCTTCAAACATGCCTGCTCTCTCAAACTGAGCTAAACTAAGCCTTCTCATATAACACCAGGAAACAGTTTGCAAAATTTCTGCCATTGGAATGACATTTAAATTTTTCTAAAAGAACCATCTTACACGTTATCTATTACTGCTGAACATAGTTATTACTAGCGCATTAGCGCTTCAAATCCTGTGATACTAAATTCCCATCACATGGCCATCTGTAACTTTCATTTCATCTCTTTGATATCAAACAATGAGTCAAACATAAATTGGAGACAAAAAAGTCTTAAGTAGATATTATCCAAGTTGACCACCCTATCTCAATAATGATTTATTTTTCTTCAGAATCGTGATTACAATAACTTGGCTTTACTCATTAACAGAGTAAAAATGTTTAAATTATCATCATATTCTCCTTGTTTGGGATAACAATTGCTACACTAAGGCAAAATGGCCTTCATTTATATTCAAATCTAAAATAAATCATTTACATGCACTTTGCTGAAATGTCTGAGCACAAGCATTTTAATAAAGCATACACCATCAATGTTTTCTGTTTTAAAGTAAGTGATGTTCTTATAAATAATTGATATCAAAACATAAATGAAATTGGCAATCTTAGAAAAAGAAACAGCTTACCAAAGTGGATCAGTTTTAGTAGGTTCATCAAATAAGAAAATGTACAGGCCAAAAATACCAACCACCAAAGAATGGCATGTGGATACTACCCTGAAATTAAACAAAATACACACAAAGATTTTAGATTCTTTGCAATAAAATTTAATTCTGACAAGACACAGAACATTCCTTTTTTTTTTTTTTTTTTTTGAGACGGAGTCTCGCTTTGTTGCCCAGGCTGGAGTGCAGTGGCGCGATCTTGGCTCACTGCAAGCTCCACCTCCTGGGTTTATGCCATTCTCCTGCCTCAGCCTCTCGATTCGCTGGGACTACAGGCGCCCGCCACCACACCTGGCTAATTTTTTGTATTTTTAGTAGCGACGGGGTTTCACCGTGTTAGCCAGGATGGTCTCGATCCCCTGACCTCATGATCCGCCTGCCTCAGCCTCCCAAAGTGCTGGGATTACAGGCGTGAGCCACCGCGCCCGGCCTACACAGAACATTCTTCACAAGTTACCTGGAAGCATTTATCTATAGGGGTGGAGTATAACGAAGAGTATAATGCAAAATTGCCCATTTAGAAATCCAAAGGCCACAGCTTTAATTTGGAATAAAGAAGGAGGAAGATACCAAGGCCTGCAATTTCCTGCTGGAGAACTGGTGAAGAACTTCTTGATTAAAAGTTCTAAGACAGATAGATTATACATGACAATAGCTGACAGACTTTTGTGCAGACAGATGGCAACCGGCAAGGCCACTACCCTGTACTCTGGCTCCAACCTCCAGCCCCAACAGCATCAATACAAGGTAAGTTCACTGCTCCAATCAGCTGAGAATGACTTCCAGATCTACTGGCTTTAACAAACTCCATATCCTTAAAACAATTCGAATGGATCATGATATGAAGATGTATTATCTTGAGAGACTTCAGTTTTTTTTTTTTTTTTTTTTTTTTTTTTGAGACGGAGTCTCACTCTGTCGCCCAGGCTGGAGTGCAGTGGCCGGATCTCAGCTCACTGCAAGCTCCGCCTCCCGGGTTTACGTCACTCTCCTGCCTCAGCCTCCCGAGTAGCTAGGACTACAGGCACCCGCCACCTCGCCCGGCTAGTTTTTTGTATTTTTTTTTTAGTAGAGACGGGGTTTCACCGTGTTAGCCAGGATGGTCTCGATCTCCTGACCTCGTGGTCCGCCCGTCTCGGCCTCCCAAAGTGCTGGGATTACAGGCGTGAGCCACCGCGCCGGGCCGAGACTTCAGTTTTTAAAGTACATTGACATGCACTGTTGCACTTGATTCTTGTAACAAATTTGTAAGAAAGCAAGGGTAGCTATTATTAGTCCCTCATTATCATCATCATGAAAGCACTTCTAAATAGAAAAATTGAGGACCATAAATTTATACAGAAAATTTGTTTTTAAAAGAAACACCCAAGTGAAAGCACAATGTTCTCAAGATCCAGGTCAAGTTTTCTTTTACAGAAGGAGTAAGTTTAACATAAAAATATTCATAAAGTTTCTATGAATATATCTTGTTAATAAGATTAATGATTTGACTAATTCCCAAGCTCTATGTTAGTTAAAGAACTCTATTTAGGATACTTTGTATTTATCTATACAATAAAGTTTTTTTACCCAACAATTTCAGATTTCTCACATCTTTATCGAGCAGTTCACAAGTAATGAAGCTTCTTTTCATTAGGATAAAAAATGAGAGTACAGCAAAGTTTTCTCTCTAAAAATTACTGGTGTGTAATACATTTTTCTCTACAATATGATCCCAAATCTTTAAAAGTAAATAAAATATATCAACTAACATTAGGTTTGGTATCAGAAAATTTCATTGTAACTTGAGAAACCAATATACTTGACCTAATAGTGTGTTACAAAATAGATATATCATGCTAAATCAAGCCGTATTTTAAATAAGCAAAGATTCTCACTAATTTAAAGGCATTGACCAAGTATCATTTATAATATCTAAGAATCATTTTGAAATGTGATTAATCAAATTTATCTGGTTTACAAGTCTAATTTAATTTTCATGCCAAGCACACCTGTATTCCATTTGAGCACATGCTAAAAATGTAAATTCCTTGGCTGGACATGGTGGCTCACGCATGTAATCCCAGCACTTTGGGAGGCCAAGGTGGGCAGGTCACCTGAGGTCAGGAGTTTTGAGACCAGCCTAGTCAACATGGTGAAATTCTGTCTCTACCAAAAATACAAAAATTAGCTTGGTATGGTGGTACACGCCTGTAATCCCAGCTACTCGAGAGGCTGAGGCACAAGAATCGCTTGAACCTGGGAGGCAAAGGTTTCAGTGAGTGGAGATCGCACCACTGTACTCCAGCCTGGGTGACGGAGCAAAACTGTCTCAAAAAAAAAAAAAAAATTAAATTCCTTGGTATCAAATAAAATACTCCATCTAAATGGTCACACAGCCAGCTCTCTATTGCTATTCAAAAATTCTATACAATAAAAAATATATATAATCTCACTAACTTGTTTTACTGTTTGGTAACCATAGTCGGAAAGCTGCCTTTTGAAAAAACCTAACTTTTTATTTCTGACTCTCAGGCCTCAGATTCACTTCTCTTTTGAGATGTTCTGTGGTAAATTCTAAGCCCTCAGCTGATGGAAATGGTGTATGATTCAGTATAGAAATGTTAAATGTTACTTGGTCCGGTCAAATATCTCCCTCTGTAATGAAGAGGATTAACAAATACCCTGCCCTTACTCATACACTATTCTGTATTAAAAGTCTATACTATATTTTCAGAAACTTCTGTTAATAAAAATTTTGTATTTTATTATTTAAAATTAGATTCCTAGCAAAGGAAAATTTAGATTCTTTAGTATCGAAAAAGAAACTCCAAGATGATACCCAAGATAAAATATTTCAATTTATTTTCAAAGAGGGTGGAAAAGAAATGTTTGTGCATGTAGAGAAATAGCACTCTAAGGAAATGATTAATGGCCATTTTATAATAGCAATTTTAATTTAATCATAAGTAGTGCAAATATTGCCAACAGAAATTATATAGCTCAGTCAAAATGAGCTAAATTTTAGAGAAACATTTAAAAATTAGTAGTATTTTAACACAATAAGACTTTTGATGTGATAGGCAAGAAACTGAATTAAGAAAATTTTTTACAAGATGTAACACCTGTAAGTATATACGTTTTCAGAAAAAGTAGTAATTGAGTACAACAATTTCTCACTTTTAATTAAACTGCTGTCTCTCAAGTGGGCATTTCCAGTAATTTTTTTTCCTCCATTTCTTTTTATACTAGATGGCTCAGACCATTCATTGTTTAGAGACTCTTTCCTGATTACTAGAAAGAATTATGTGTGTTTATCTGTATGTTTCAAACTGGAGGCTGAATTTTAAGACATTTATACATACTTTACTCAAAATACAGCCTCCTTTTCCTACTTTGCACTTCTCCACCACACAGCTTAAGTCCTATGTAAACAACGCTGGAGTGACAAGCAGGAGCAAACTTGAAAGAAAAACACCATTGAACACCTAAATGAATTTTATATAATCCCAGACTCCTTTTTCAAACAGAAACTCAGTTTCCCAAATGGTATTTCCTATGTCACAGAATGGCAGTGATAAGACTAGATAATGCAAAATATTTTTCAATTTCATTTCATTTTCACCTTGGCTTCTATCTCTCTGTACCCTTCCCTATTTCTTTGACTTGCAGCTACCTAACATTCAAATGCCTTTACCTATCCTAACCAGAGTAAAGAGGAAATGAAAATAGCTCAAAATTTACTCAGAGAATGTACGTACCCCCTTCTCTTTCCTCCCATTCCATCTATCTTCATAAGTTAGAAAAGATTTTTTAAAGTAATGGTATCTCTAGTATAACACATTTGAACAATATTTTTGTGCTAGTCTTAAGACAAAATAATCATACTGCTTATTTTTTGAAAATATGTGAAGAAATAAATCTTGCTTTTTGGGTGAAAACAACTTTGGCATGTATGAACCTGATACATCATTGTAAAGTGCAAAAGAAAACAACTAGAGTCTTATTAAATTCACAGTCTGGGCCGGGCGCGGTGGCTCAAGCCTGTAATCCCAGCACTTTGGGAGGCCGAGACGGGCGGATCACGAGGTCAGGAGATCGAGACCATCCTGGCTAACATGGTGAAACCCCGTCTCTACTAAAAATACAAAAAACTAGCCGGGCGACGTGGCGGGCGCCTGTAGTCCCAGCTACTTGGGAGGCTGAGGCAGGAGAATGGCGTGAACCCGGGAGGTGGAGCTTGCAGTGAGCTGAGATCCGGCCACTGCACTCCAGCCTGGGCGGCAGAGCGAGACTCCGTCTCAAAAAAAAAAAAAAAAAAAAATACACAGTCTGAATCATAAAAGTAGATGCCTGCAAAACAATTTGGTTCGAAGAAAGACAGGGAATTTCAAATCAGATATGACCATTCTCGAACACTCAATCCTGACAGAATTTCTTGACTTTTAAAAGAAAATTTCAATGAAAGATAATTATAGCAAACTTTAGAGACTTGCTGAATCCATTTTATGGTAAGTGTATTAACTTCAACTAAATAGCAACAACAAAAAATATGGCCATGGCTACTCTGACTCACTGAGGTTTACAAATGCACAGCGACGTTTGGGGACATAAAATGCTCTAAAGCAAGTGAAGCAGTCATCAGAGCCATTTTGTGTTTGAAATCTTGTGAGATTAATACGTTGTACACATACAAAAAAAATTGCAACCAACTTTTTAAAACTCTGACAGGGTGCAGTGGCTCCCAGCACTTTGGGAGGGCAAGGTGGGTGGATCACCTGAGGTAAGGAGTTTAAGACCAGCCTGGCCAATATAGTGAAACCCCGTCTCTACAAAAAACACAAAAATTAGCTTGGCGTGGTGGGGCATGCCTGTAATCCCAGCTACTCGGGAGACTGAGGCAAGAGAATCGCTTGAACCCAGGAGGCAGAGGTTGCAGCGAGCCAAGATTGCGCCACTGCACTCCAGCCTGGGCAACAGAATGAGACTCTGTCTCAAAAAAATAAACAAATAAAATAAAAATAAAAATAAAAAATAAAACTTCAGATTTCTATATCAACAGATGTCTAATTCTTTCTCCATTCACTTTAAAAAAAAAAAAAAACTAAAAAGAAATTTTTACTTTAAAATTATATAACAAAGGCCGGGCGCGGTGGCTCAAGCCTGTAATCCCAGCACTTTGGGAGGCCGAGACGGGCGGATCACGAGGTCAGGAGATCGAGACCATCCTGGCTAACACGGTGAAACCCCGTCTCTACTAAAAAAAAATACAAAAAACTAGCCGAGCGAGGTGGCGGGTGCCTGTAGTCCCAGCTACTCAGGAGGCTGAGGCAGGAGAATGGCGTGAACCCGGGAGGCGGAGCTTGCAGTGAGCTGAGATCCGGCCACTGCACTCCAGCCTGGGCCACAGAGTGAGACTCCGTCTCAAAAAAATAATAATAATAAAATAAAATAAAATAAAATAAAATTATATAACAAAATAATAAATGCTGGAGGGTTCTAAATTATAATGCAATGTTCATTAAAAGATTCATATGCACTGACTGTACACTGTGTTCCCTGGTGTATAGCATTTAACTGCCACAGGTCTGGCTAAGTTGGCCAAGAAAGAAAAGTTGGTACTTTTGAGTAGCTGTATGGTATAAGCTACTCAAAAGTACAACTAATTTCTTCTTCCATCTTCATTTCCAAAGAATATTTTTCTTATAAATATTTCAAAGAACATGAAAGTACTAGTACTCATCCACAGTCAGCTGGAGTCTACTTCATCTTCATACACTTCCTCAGAAACTTAAATTTATCCTAACATCTTTCAATATATGAATTCTTAAAAAAAATTTTTTTGCATGAGATCATCTACTTGTTTTTCCTTTTATTCCTAAGATCAAATAAAAATTTGGCCTTACATTAGATCCTAAATGAAATACTTTTTTGAAATATTTTAAATAATTTTATCTCATAAACTAGTTTCTTTTCATCAATTACATTTTCATATGCTTTACCTTGAGTTCCATTCAATCTTCTTTTCGAAGCTGAGATTATTGAAACCTGGAGAAACTTTTGCTGAAAACCAGTAACTTACAAAGTAGAAAAGAAGTTGAAAGGTGAAAAAGCTGGTACAAATAACACTGATGAACAGTTTTGTGTTGATCTCCATATTTCTTCAACCTGTTAAGATAAATGACAGCTATAAATTGTTATCTCATAATAAACCTAGAGTAAATTTTTTTATTTTAAGAAATATGTCTTATAATTTTAGTAATTTTTAAAATTTAGAACAAATGTAAGAATATAAAGAAACTAAGAATTTTTGGCCTTTTGTATATTTCTTCACCTTTACCATCTATTTGTCATGTATCTTATGTTTGTATTCAGAAAAGAAAAAAATCTATTATCTTAAAGATCTCAATATTATACGTGTCATTTATAATTTTAACATAATGATATTCAAAATTATCTAAGTCTTAACATTAACAGGGAATTTCAAGTACTATCAGTAAAAAGTATTCTTTTAATAATATTTCAATTAAATGTAGGACAAATCATCTGATTTCTTTATCCCTCAATTTCTCATCGATGATATGAAAGAGTTGGTTACATAATTTCTAAGAAACAATCAAGTCAAATATCATAGAATTAACACTGCCTGCAATAACAAAACAAAAAATAATTCCGTAATAAAAAAACTCATGTTGCAGCAGGACAAATAACATTTAAAACAAAATTACCATCTTAAGATCACCGTCTTAGAAAAGAGCCATAGCACTGTTGAGGCAAGACTACAGGGTCTCCAGGCAGGGAACCTAAGGCTGATTCATACTGACTTCCTAGAACTAAATCAAACAGAAAGGCCCAACTTTACACACCTAGGTAACAATATAACTGGAGGTTACCCCCTTTGCAAGCCCCTCCCCCACTTTTCTGAGTGGCAAATGGAAAATTGAAAGTACCTCCGATTGCTTTCCACAACCAATCGGATGTTTACATAGGAGTGTAACTTTATAACTTGGTTTCAGCCTCTGATTGGTTGCTTTCCCCAACCAATCTGACTAACTGCCAGCCAAGTCTTCCTTTGCACAGAAGTATAACTTCCCCTCCCCCCCACCCCCCATTCCCTTCCCCAGATGGAGTCATGTTTTGCCCCCAGGGTAGAGTGCAGTAGTGCTATCGATCTCAGCTCACTGCAACCTCCGCCTCCCAGGTTCAAGCAATTCTCCTGTCTCAGCCTCCCTAGTAGCTGAGATTACAGGCACACACCACCACACTTGGCTAATTTTTGTATTTTTAGTAGAGACCGGGTTTCACCATGTTGGCCAGACTGGTCTTGAACTCCTGACCTCGTGATCCGCCCACCTCAGCCCCCTAAAGTGCTGGGATTACAGGCCTGAATCACCACACCCGGCCTAGAAGTGTAACTTTGTAATTTCACTTCAGCCTCTGATTGGTTGTTTTCCTCAACCAATCAGTCTGGTTGTGGGCCACTACTTCATTTGCATGGGGTGTACAAGAAGTGGCCAATGGGAAACCTGTAGTGGGTATTTAAACCCCAGAAAATTCTGTAACTGGGCTCTTGAGCCTCTATGGTAGGACCCACTCCCACCCTGTGAGTGTACTTTCATTTTTAATAAATGTCTACTTTTGTTGCTTCATTCCTTCCTTGCTTTGTTTGTGCATTTTGTCCAATACTTTGTTCAAAATGCCAAGAACCTGAACACCCTCCACCGCTAACACTGTCACTGCACAAATGAGAATTTAACTTTAAAAACATGCTCTTCAATCACACACGTTCTTGGAACAAAAGGCCTACAGTGCTTTTTATCCCTTTAAAAAAATTTTTTTTTATAAAAGAGCTTCAGGTCTTAACGATCAAGTTAGCAGAAAGAACAGTACTATGCATATATGCACACTCAAAGTGTGTTTTCTATCTCATTGAGCTGTATTGAACAATACAGCTCTCATTGAACAATAAAGTTCACTTTATTTGGCTCCTAAAAATCTTAGGAATATTCAGACCAAAAAAAAAGGCACTAAAGCATTTGCTCATATCCAGCAAATATAGCATTTCTATGGCTCCATCTTTGATAGAGCTGATCCTCAAATGAAAAGGAAATAAATCAATAC